>NW_027507785.1:80952729-81552729 GCF_037356315.1 Lithobates pipiens
TGGCATGTATTACCCCTTCGTTACCAGGCAGATTGGTGGCGTTTAATAACCACTGTTTTTTTTTTTTGTTTGTTTGTTTGTTTTTTTACTATACTTACTTTCTGTTTTAAAATGAAAATGCAGTGTGAGATGACCCTTTTTTTGAAAAGTAGACACCCCAAGGGGATCAAATTTTTTTATCAAATTTTTTTGCAAATGTAGAAATGGTGGCATTGATGCAGTTAAAACAAGGAGCTTAGTAATGATACACTTATGCCGCGTACACACGCTCGGATTTTCCAACAGAAAATGTTTGATGGGAGCTTTTTGTCGGAAATTCCGACTGTGTGTAGGCTCCATTAGACATTTTCCATGAGAATTTCGGATCTCAAATTTTCCGACAACAAAATCGGTTGGCGGAAATTCCAATCATGTGTACACAATTCCGACACACAAAGTTCCACGCATGCTCAGAATCAGGCAGAAGAGCCGCACTGGCTATTGAACTTCAATTTTCTCGGCTCATCATACATCACTGTGTTCTTGACATTCGGAATTTCCAACAACATTGTTTGAGTGTATGCAAGACAAGTTTGAGCTAACATCCGTCGGAAAAAATCCCATGGGTTTTGTTGTTGGAATGTGTGATCGTGTGTCCGCGGCATAAGTCATACACAGAGGGAGGAGGAGGAGGTGAAGGGGTAACATAAAGGTCACATACAGTGTAAGATGGAGATGTAGTGGTTATTGTACAGATGTGCAGGATAAGGGAGGCGAGGGGTTAAAACTGAACTAAATCCCTTGGTTTAACTGTTTCCCAAAACAGTTACATTCAAGGCATGCTGTGAACAATAACTGTCACAGTTGCTTATGCTCTCAATAGAAGTCATCAAATGGCTGGTGTCATAGCTGTCCACATGTGCAGCACCATGACATTGGCAGATCAAAGGCCAAGATGGCAGCTTCCTTGGCTGTAAAGGCTAGGAGGGATTATTTCCCCTTTAATATACCGGTCAGAGAGACTGGATGCAGATTACATGTACAGGAAAGGAGGGGGAGGTGAATGGGTTAAAAAAAAAAACAATCCCACAATCAATCTACTGATGCTCAGAAGCTCCTGCAGCTGCTGATCTGAAAATAATTAATGATTTATTTATTTCATTAGTTCCTCCTTCCACCCCTTCATTGGTTGTAAGTGGAAGGTGCAGGCTCTCACACAGTAGCACTGAGACCCAAGTGATGAACGACCGCTAATTGCTTGGTTCTCAGAGCTCCCTGAGCAGAGAGCTTGTGACTGTCTGTCACCAACTCTCTGCTCTGCCCCCCTGCACTCACTGGAAGGCCGGCCTGTGAAGGGGGTGGGAGCAACCAGCTCAGGCTCTCAGGAGCTTGCTGAGAGGCTGAGCTGGGTGACGGTCCAGGCATGTGGGTGGATCCTGATCATATAGTCACAATCTTTCCCGAGCCTGGACCGGCACTGTGATGTTAGAGGAGTCACAGGAGTGCAGAATGAACTGCACTCCTGTGATCCACAGGAGAAGTACAGCCAAAGTTCCACCTTTAATGGGCATGTTGGTCATTAATGGGTGAGTTTACCAATTTTCGGCCACCTCACTTGTTTGATTTAGCAGCTTTGTAGGGATGCAAGCAAGGAGGAGGCACAGTTAGCAGTGGGGGGGGGGGGGTCACAGGCATCTGATACACCTGGAAGTGCCATATTCTGAAGATTTTACTGGTGCTTTAAGCTCTGGAAAATAGTGAATTCAATGGAGACAGTACAGGTAAGAAGGGTCACAATAGCCATAGGCAGAAGAGCCTCCCACCATGAGCCTTTCCAGTCTCCACACTGCCCCAACCAATTCTGGCAGCTCCATCCAGCAGACTACACTGGGAAAGGCAGCTCTTCCTGTATGATCAGTGGCACTCCCCTGTGTATTACAGGTGATCATTCCAGATCAGGAGCTCTACCAGCAATCCTGAAAAACAGAGCACAATGGGCCGCCTGTTAAAGTGCAAGTGAAAACCCGCTGATTACATAGAGAGATCTGCTCTCCCAGTGCAATCTGTAGTGGTGAGCTGTCAGTGTGAAAAGTATAAGGTGCTGTTGCAGTCTTCATTCATATTTAATTCAGTCTTCATACCAGATATAGTAATACGCCATTGCCGTTTGGCCACTTTCACACAGAGCCACCTAGGTGCAGTGTGTTCCTCCTGACATTTTAGTGTGCTCGGGAGGGACAGGTGCAGCATCCAACCCCATCCATCCCCTCCTGGGCATGCAAAAATTCCGGGAGGGATTTACTTCATAGAGTTGCCACCTCATCCCTTTAAAACCAAACACATATTAATTACACAGGTTCTGTGGCTGATTAAGTTGTTAATTAAATTCACTTAGGCAGGCCATACGTGGGTCGAATTTTGAAAGAAAATCTTATCTAAGAATTTCACACCATTAGTGGGAAGATTTTTGTGCGACTATCGAATCTGAGCAATCGGGCATGTTGGAAATTTTTTTAAAAAACAGAATGATTTTCTAATCAATGATGGGAGAATCGTATGAGAAATATAATCGAAAAAGAAATGCGTATGTGCAAGAAAAGAAAATTCCCGGAACGAAAAGTAGATTTCCAGCCACGAAAATTCTGTAGCAACATGAGGTGAAATTGAAGGTTTGGTTGGTCGAATTTGGAAATCAATGGTGGCACTATCGGATCACAAAACTCACAATATTTCTGATTTTCAAAAGAATATTCTTTCGAAATTCGGCCATGGCCAGCCTTAGTGAGTTTAATTACCAACTTAATCAGCCACAGAACCTGTTTAATTAATATGTGTTTTGGTTTAAAGGGATGAGGTGGCAACCCTATTAACCTCACCTACATGGCCCCATGTGACTGACCTTATATGTAAAGTGCAGACAAAAAAAGTTTTTTTTACAAGAAAGCTTTAGTCCCTTATTTCCTTTCCGTTACTGCTAATTCATTTTTATTAAGGGATCGTGTATCCCAGCAGCTGCGTTATATCATTATACCATGGCCATTGGTGTACACTAGGAAGGGAGTGGTACAGATGCATCATATATGATGCATTGCCCATTGTTTACTTTTTTCTATATTTTTTTTTACTTGAAATGCCACAAAGTGATTAATCTTTATTCATTGCAGAATATTGTAATGCAGTGTAATGCACTGCAACATGCTGCACTGAAAAAAAAGTACAGAATATACTACTTCTTTTCGGCATACACCACTGCAGTGCAGTGCAGTGCCGTGATGTGATGTGAGATGAACTAATAAAACATAAGGCAAATCGCCTTGTCTATACTTTAGGACTGCATTGGGCAAAGCTGCCCAGCACAACCCAATGCATTTTATTATTTTTAATATGATTTATTATAGCACCAACTGTTTGCATAGCGCCATACAATATAAGGGAGACAGTACCATACAATTCAATACAATACAATACAATATGGTGTAAATGGGCACCTCGATTTCATTCTCATCTTCCTTTTTTTAAGATTTTTTTTTCTGTTCCGTTGTACAGTAAAACTTTGAAATTCTGTTTGCTTTTTAATTATAAATTAAGTGCTTTGTACTGGAAAACATAAATCTAAACCTTTATAACTTGGATACATCCCAAAATATAATTTGCACCTTTGATGAGTTAAACCCAACTTTCATTGCCAAAATAACACATTTTGCTTTTGATGGGAACCTGGCTCTGTTTCCCTGTGCTCATTATGAGCACAGCGGTTCAATGGTTATCACATCTGCCTCATGGCACTGGGGACATCAGTTTGAGACACTATCTACATGGAGTTTACATGTTCTTCCTGTGCTTACCTGCATTTCCTTCTATACTCCAAAAACATGCTGGTAGGTTAATTAGCTCCCACCTAAATTGGCCCTAGTTACTGTATGTGTGCTTGTAAGATAGCACTGCATAAATTGATGGCGCTTGCAATAATTAAATTATGATGAAATCAGATTGATCTTCACATTGCAACATATCCCCCCATCCTGCTTGGTTTTCCATGGACTAAAATGTGGCAACCCTTGAACTGGTGGACATCAGCTCTCATTTCTGCACTCTGCACCAGACCACCTACTGTATGTTTGGGTGTGCAAACTCCACCTGTCTCAACTCCAAGGGAGGATGGGGGTTACGAATTTTAGCATATTCACCTTGGTTGCCATAAAAAAGTACCACCGTGTATTTTAAAGAGTCACCATCATTAGATACATAATTCGTAAATAGCCAAACTGCACTTGAAATACTCATATGTAAACTGGTCCCTCTTACAAAAAACTTGTGATTGCATTCATCCAATCTAGAGCTAGAGGGGTGCCACTGTTATTTCCTGTGATGTTTCTGTGTAAGTGCCTTATTTCCCAAGTTATCTTATCATTTTATTCTTTTTCTTCCAAAGTGTTTAGAAGGCAACAGTCAATTCAAAGAAATCCTTCAAAACATGGACAGGAGACACCCTGGTCAAGTTGACTTCAAAGAGTTCATGTCCTTGGTGGCAAACTTTGCCGTAGCCGTCGAGTCTTCCTTTCTTAACGATCTTGATTCGGATGATGAAGAAGAATTTGACGAATAGTAAATGTGTGTTTTCTGTCTGAGCACTTTCAGTCAGTCTGTTCTACTAAAGTGTGAAGTGCACTATAAGTGTATCTAAACCCAAAAGCAAAAAAAAATCTAATGTTGCAGCTCAACAGTCCTTAGATAAGGTGGCAGTATTTTTATTTTTTTTGTCCCTTGTTTTTAGCTGTGCCAGTATTTTTACCAGTTTTCTTTTACCTGGTGCTGCCAGTCTAAAGCCTCATACACACTATCAGATTATCTGCTGAGTTTTTCCTTCAGATTTACCAAAACCATATAATATGAGGACAAACCTTAGGAGTTTCAATGTGTATGCAATCAGGCAGGCCCTTCTACTACATGGTTTTGGTAAATCTGAAGGGAAAACTCAGCAGATAATCTAATAGTGTGTATGGGGCTTTAGGATGACCACACTCAGCATAATGTATCTGGACCACATAAGTAGGATAGGACTACAGGACTACTCCCCATTTACTTCTTCATAACATAGAGGTTCTGCAGTTCCTTAAAGTGTTTGTAAAGGCTAAAAGTTTTTTTATTTTAATGCATTCTCTGCATTGTGAATGTAAACCTGATTCATTAAATTTGAGCTGGGCACATATATCTCCAGTGTTTTCTTATATCTCACCAAAGCCTTAAATCCTGTGGCTTTCTCCTGCTCCTTTCTTCTGTTATCAACATGAAAGCCAGTGTTAATTTAGTCGACTAAAACATTTTAGTCGACTAAAATGACTAAAACATTTTAGTCGACTAAATGAATTCTATTTTAGTCGACTAAAATATGACTAAAACTAAAACAATTGAGATGACTAAAATACGACTAAAACTGAAACAATTGAGATGACTAAAATACGACTAAAACAAAAAAGCCATTTTAGTTAAAAGACTAAAATGAGACTAAAACCAAAATGCCATTTTAGTCAAAAGACTATGACTACAACTAAATTGCAATTACAGAAAGGTACTGGAGATTTTAGTCGACTAAAACCTAGGACATTTTAGTCGACTAAAATGTACTGGAGATTTAGTCGACTAAAAACGACTAAAACTAAAACAATTGCAGAAGACTAAAATGGGACTAAAATTAAAATGCCATTTTGGACTAAAATTAACACTGATGATAGCTTCTGCCAAATTCTCTGGCACATGTGATAAAACCAGGCTGAAATTTGTGTCAGGGTGGGTGCTATAAATAGATTAGCAGACAGGTGGTCAATTCACAGCACAGTCTTTCCTCCAATCAGCTGTCTCACAGTGTATGGCAAGACTCCTCTTCTGGAACAGGAAAAGAAAATTTCTAACAGGACGTGCACTTTCTAAACAGTATATAAAGCTGAAGACAGCAGATATACATGTAAAACTTATGTAGGGAGATTTTTTATATCTCTGTGTATCATCTGAGGCTGTTCACTTCACTTGGTATATGTGAGGGTTTACATCCACTTTAAGGTAAAAAAAACCTTTTATGTGCAGCTCCCTGCTGCCACACCTAATTACTTACCTGAGCTGATCACAATCCGGTGCTGTGCCCGAGAGCAGCAGCGCTACCCTCTCTCTCCCTCCTCATTAAATTCAGTGACAGCAGTAAGAGCCATTGGTTCCTGCTGCTGTCAATCAAATGCTATAAAAAAGGAGCAGGGGCAGGGCCAAGCAGCACTGTGTTTAATGGATCCAATGCGCACAAGTACCCCCACATCGCAAGTGGTTTGCTATTTGGGCACTCAAAAGGCAGGAGGAGCCAAGAATGCCAGAAGAGGACCCCAGGAAAAGAGGATTGGGTCTGCTCTGTGCAAAACATTTGCACAGAGCAGGTAAGTATAACATGCTTGTAATTTAAAAAGAAAAAAAAAATACAATCACTTTAGGGGCCAGTTTGCGTGGGCACGAGAGCCCATTCATTTGAAAGCGCAGCCGGCACAGGAACCTTGGTTCCCAGTACAGTTGTGATTTCCAGTACGGGCGCCACGTCATTAGCATTAATGGTAACCGTCCACGGGTCCCGGGTTTCTCTGTAAGAGTGGTCACGGGTGCTGGTATTTGTGCGAGTCCCGTAGTGGCACCACCCGCACAGATGTGAATCTAGCCTTAAGTTACAATAGTGTCTGATAATCAGAAAAAGCAGAAATTATCATTATTATTATTATTATTATTATTATTATTATTATTATTATAACAATCAGTAAAGGCAGCAGTTATCAGTTCACAGATGTTCTGGCAAGATCCACAGGTATTTTTGGTATTTATCAGATATAACAAAATACTTTCAATTGCATATTTAATGAACCAAAAGAAGGCATAAAGGAGAAGTTGAGATGGCCATACCCTATTACCTCCTTGTCGCCCAACATCTGTCAACGAAAAAAAATGAGGGCTGAACAACAGTGGTTCACTGGTTAGGCACATCTGTTGAAAAAACGTTCAGCTGAACAGTGGCTGCATCATATTTTACAGCATAAGGTCAGTACCTTTGGCAGCACAGTTATTATTGCAGCACTAACACTGGCCATACATTGTAAGATTTCTCTCTTTCAGCTCCTAACTGCACTAAACAGTATAGATGGAGGAGGCTCCCCTCCCGGTCTTTGTATTCTGACAGCTGGCACCCACAGCTGTCAGAATACCTGAACATCTGAATAGATGCAGCCACTGTTTGGCCTACGATTTTCCTCCTGGTTCCTTCAGCCTGTTCTATCTTTTGCACTCCTATGGACATATAGGAATAAAGAAGCAATTGTAGGGGGGGAAAGGGGGTGCAGGAGATGATAAAAGGAATCAGAAGACTCTTTTCTCTTGTTTGGTAGCTTCCAGTATATGAAGCATGCCTCCATGCTGCCTCCAATAGTGCTTCCAAGAAGTAGATTATAGTTAAAGTAATAACATGAAATAACATGAAACAAGGGATGGCACTTGTAGAACAGGACATCATCATTCTGGAGTGCTCAGGAAGCATGGTGTCTACATACAGCCCTACATATGACTGCCTGTCTGAAGTGCACTTCACTTCCCACTTTAGTAAATCAGATTCTTCATGTGAATTGAAGAAAGAGTGAAACTCTTCTGACTTCAATGTGCAATGTTTAAAATGATTACATTTTTTTGCGAGACAAGGAATTTTACTAAATCTGTGTATGTATATAGTTTATTACCCAAATATTATCTGTATACATATCAGTGTAATGTTGGCACAAGGATTATATCTGGTTCATTTTAAAAAGGAATAATATTAAAACATCATACCAAGCAGACACTGCTTACTATAAAATCTATATTTTTTCTGTGTAAATGTTCTATTATTCTTTCTTACGGTTGTTTTATTTTGATGTGTGTGACCACATTTTCTGAGATTGTAGTTTTTTTTTTTTTCTGTGGTCCTTGCCACACCACTGCATCCGGTGTGCTGCTAACCACCACCTACCCTCCCAAAGTTTAAAGCAAGCAGTGACTGTATCTGATACAATGCAATCACTGTTTGACAGATTTCTACCCAGCTCAGTCCATTTTTTAATTTTACTTTTTTCAAGCCAGGTGGTGTTGACAGGGCCACCCCCAACTCAAATGACGAGCAATGCAGCAGAATTTAGACAAAATTTGAGATGTTGGTGGCCAGCTTAAAGTGCAACTGCAGCCAAAACTTTTTTCTAGTTTTTTAGAGAGGACACCTGCCTGGTTACTTTTGCTGTGTGTTCCTATTAGGGAGATTCACGACCTCTATCTATCCTGGTGATCATTTTAATCAAAAGTGAAAGAGAGACCTAACGTTTGAGTGGTCACCAGAAAGCAAGGGTAGGCAACCTAGGGCCCTCCAACTGTTGTGGAACTACATTTCCCATGAGGCATTGCAAGGCTGGCAGTTAAAATTACTCCCAGAGGCATGATGGGACTCATAGTTCTGCAACAGCTGGAGGGCCCCAGATTGCCTACCCCTGGAATAGAGGGTAAATCTTCCAACAGACACATTGGGGTTGATTTACTGAAGGCAAATAGAGTGTGCACTTTGCAAAGTGCAGTTGCACTCTGCAAGTGCAGTTGCTCCGCAGCTTAGTAAATGAGGTAAGGTTTCATTTTGCAAAGAGTACCCAATCACCTGCAAGGAAAATAAATATAAATAAAAAAACATAATTTTTTCTTGCACATAATTGGAAGATGGCAGTCAGAACAGCATCTGTTAATTTACTCATCTCTGGAGCAACTGCACGTGCAGAGTGCAACTGCACTTTGCAAAGTGCAGAGTTTATTTGACTTTAGTAAAATAACCCCATTAACTCTGTTGACTCTGATGACAACCAGGGATTTTCCCTACTTTGGAGGGATTACTTTTCACTTACTGTTGTGGTTATGGGACAAAAAGTGGAGGGAAATATCTCAATGGTACACAGATAGAAAAAAAATAAAAAGATGGAAAAGAAAGTGGAAAAAAAATGGAAAGAAAGTTTTGGTTTAGGCAGGTTTACTTTAAGACAGGAGACCGTTAGGGCTCATTTACACTTCAACACACATTAAAGAGCCTACTGCTTCAACAAGTATTTTTGATGCTTCTGCAATGCTTCAGTGATGCTTCAATTTTGCTTCGGTGATGCTTTTTAAAGGCTTTAATGAAGCTTGGCAGATGCCCTGTGTGTGTGTGTGTGTGTGTGTGTGTGTGTTGCTATCTCATACCTGCAATACCTCCAAAACAAAGTGAATAAAAAGCTGAATCAAAACCTCTCAAAAGCTGCAGGTGCTTCAAGTGAACTTTGTCATGGAGGCTTTGAAGACACTTTGAAGCACCACTAAAGCGAAATAGGGTATCATTTTTTAAGCAAAGCAAACGCAAGGTGTAAACAGGACTGTAAGCCAATCATTTTATTTAGTGACAGGAGCTTTGACTAGCCTTCAGAGAGTTTAAAAAAAAGCGTGTCTGAAGCCATGTTTTGTAGCAAGTGTAAACGAGCCCTTGTTTGGTTTTAGGCAGTGCAGACACCAACTGGGAGATTATTGCCTAAAGGAAATGATGGGAACCTTACAGAAGGGGTTTAAAAAAAAAGGTTTAATGGCTCATTTACACTTGCTTTGACTTCAATGCACTTTAAAGTGCCTACCGCTTCAACATGCTTTTTTGATCTGTTTTTGATGCTTCTGTGATGCTTCGATAATGCTTTGACGATGCTTGGCAGATGCCCTGTGTGTGTGTTGATATTTCATACCTGCAATTTCTCCAAAACAAAGTGAAGCTAAAGCTGAATAAAAGCCTCTCAAAAGCTTCAGGTGCTTCAAGCGAGCTTTGTCATAGACTTCTATGGAGGCTTTGAAGATGCTTTGAAGCACCACTAAAGTGACATCGGATATAAATTTTGAAGCAAAGCAAAAGCAAATGCAAGTTGTAAACATGACTGTAAGCTAACCATTTTATTTAGTGACAGGGCTTTGACTGGCATTCAGAGAGCTTTAAAAAAGCGTGTCCAAAGCCACACATATAAACAAGCCCTAAAACCTCAGACCAGTTTTCATTACTATCTTCAATTTGGAAAGTTTCTCCCGCTTCCAGCACCACCTGTGCGGGGAGGCCAAACTGAACCTGCCTACAATTGCTGCAGCCAATTGTGCAATACAGTGAAAAAAAGCAGCTTTAGGTTTAAACAATCATTTTTAGCGTATTACCTTTGGGTGCTCCACAATTAGCCCCTGTACACACGGTCAGAGATTTCGACAACCAAATCCGTCAGATTTTGTCCGTCGGATTTTGTCTGTCGGATCTTGTCCGAAACTGTTGCATACACACGGTCGGACTAGGTTGTCGAAAAATCCAATCATTCAGAACGTGATGACGTAATTTCGTTACGATGGGACTACGTTCAGGCTAGTAGCCAATAGCTTTGATGTAGGCATTTGATCTGAGCATGCGTGGCACTTGGTCCGATCAAAATTCTCTACACATGATCGGAGTATGTCCGATCGAACCAGTTGGTCGGGAAATATTTCCAACATGTTGGAAAATTGGGTCCGACAGATATTCAGACGGAATCAGTCCGATGCATACCACACACAGTCGGATTATCCGACGACGCGGTCCGATAGGACACATTCCGATGGATTCTCCGACCGTGTGTACAAGGGCTTAGGGGGTGGTAGGGGTCTACTTTCTCCCCCTTTCTCATCTCAGAGGTACAATATACTTTTCAGAAAAAATGTGAGAAAAACTAAAAATTAAAACCTGACAGTTGTTCCCTTGCCCACTCTGAAATAACAAAAAATAAATGATGACTGGAGTTCCACTTTATGAGTAGTTAATGGCAGCTCCCATTTTTCTGTGTAATGAGTTCCCTGTATATACTATATATTCACCAACTTTCTGTACAGTCAGAAAATATAATAAGCGCAACTAATGCTATAGCTGCCAATTAAAAAGGATGAAAGGGTAAAAAAAGCTACAAGTTTGTCACACTTTATAATTTTTAAAAATTAAAAATCTTCAGGAAGATTTCACTAAAAGAAAGTTTAACAAACCTGCTTTAAAAAAGTATGCAGAACCAGATAAATTTTAAAGCCACGCACGCGTTACAGACGGTGCTTTTCTGATGAAAGCACTTCAAAGGCCTTTCCAGGATAATAGCGATTGTAATATTTTATATCTAGATTTATAGGCTGTTTCAAGCTTTTATGATGTACAGTAGAAGCTTTTGAAAACAAACAATTACTTTGTGTTATGAAGCAATCTCGGAAAAATACTTCAACGGTCTAAAATTAATGTAGCATGCTGAAAATCCTGTAATATGCAACAGTGCCATAACAGAGAAAGGGAAAGGTTAAAGTTTTAGGTTTTTAATGCAATATAAAATAAATAAAAATATTGCGCTGGTAGAACAAACAAGCTGCTGGCAACAACACAATAGGATACATTTCTGATTGGTAAGTATAAGATAACAGGTTTGCCAAGCTAAAAAATGGGCAGTATGATAAAAAAAATAGTAGTGTGATCAAAAACAAATGGCAAAAATAAGTCCTTTGCAACAAAGTAGTTCATTAAAGTATCCCTTGCAGGAGATCAGAAAGTGCAATTTCCAATCATTGAAAACTCGAATGCCCTATACACACGGTCAGACATTCCAACGACAAAATCCGTCGTATTTTTTCAGACGGATTTTGGCCCAAACTTGACTTGCATACACGCGGTCGTGCAAAGTTCAGAACAAGGTGACATAAACCACGTACGACGGGACTATAAAGAGAGCAGTAGCCAATAGCTTTCATCTCGTAATGTATTCTGAGCAGGCGTGGCACTTTGTCCGTCAGAATTGTCTACACACGATTGGAATTTAAACGATTGGATTTTGGATCCAGCTCTCAAACTTTGTGTGTCGGAAATTCCGGCGGAAAAAGTCCGATGGAGCCCACACACGATCGGAATTTTCCAGAAACACGATCCGATTGCACATTTTCCGTCGGAAAGTCCAACCGTGTATACAGGGCATTATAGTGTAAATGCAGTGTGGGTGTGGATAACGAATCAATCAGTGAGTCACCCGAGTGCACCTCCACCAAAGGTAAAAATTGCCTCCTTACCGGAATCAGTGGTATCCAAACTTAAAATAAGGAAGACGTCATCATGGCATACGTAAAGGATGAATGGAAAATGCCACATAGCGTAAAACTGTATAGCGTATTTGTTAAAATAACATAATACTAGTAAGTCACACTGGAGAAGATAAAATTCAGCCTGTATAAAAACATTGGTCCCGGCAAACAATCCAACCACCTCATGGTTTTGGCCTGTGTGGTGACATCAAGAGCTTGGACTCTGTCCTATGCATTTTATCATGACGTCAACTCTAACGAAATGCGTAGGGAGGATTCCCCGCGCTTGACGTCACCATGCACACCAAAATAGCCATGCAAAAGTGGCAAATCTATTATCTTATACTTGTATTGCAATATCCTTGTTCAGTAACATCAAGTGAACCTTTGGTTTAAATTAGCTAAAAACAAGTGCAAAGATGTACAATTAGTTTTCTATAGAAAGCAGCTACAGTCTGAATAGGAAAGCCTGCCCCCTGGCTGCATGCTGCAGAATGACACTTTTGCTTTCTCTGTGGAAGCAGTGATCTCTTTACAGCGTTCCAAGGGGAGAAACCAGGAAGCGCCACCTACGTGTAGTATTAAAATCTGCTTTAATGGCAAGGTATCATAATACACTTACAAGAAGTAAGAACATAAACAGCTCATCTGTATAGATGTGTGGAGTACGTCTGGAGGTCCCTGGGTCCAGATCTGGTCACTGTGTATGGCTGTGTGGCTGTGAGATGTTTTCTTCAGTGGCTCTACACGTCCTGTGTATACCAGGAGGGAGCAGGAGACACTCAGCATCAGACACTCATGGATGATGTCACAGGTCACAGGAATCACCTGTATTTGCGCTGTTAGTAATTGTTTCCTTTGTCTTTGCAGCAGTCCAACGCACCATCTACTGAGTCAGCAAGGGTTCCACTCTGTAGTTTCTGGCAGGAAACAGGCTTTTCTACTCATACTGTGGTTGCTTTAGAAAGAACACTAACCATAATAAGTTGGAATGAAGCTGGAATGTATTTAGCTGATTTAAACAAAAGCACAATTGGGCGTTCAACTCCTGTCAGGAGTGATGGGAAATGTCTCCAAAAGGGACACGAAAACACCTTTACAGTAGAGTGTGGAAGGGATACAACATCTGATGTTTTTATTGCTGTCTTTGCCTTACAGTCATGGAGGCAACCAACACCCCTCACTTCTTGTAGGACTCACAGAGACTATACATGAGGTTTAGGGACAACCCCCTCCCTCTCTGAAGCCTAGGTAGTAAAATACATAACTGTGTATGTGCCCTGCTCATCCCATTCATTCCTGTGTTTGGTCCGTGTTCTTCTGGATGGATGGCCATGAGAGCAGATGAGCCATAGGAATGAATGAGCCAAATTAAGGTTTTTCTGAAAAGGGCAGGGCCACACAGTGAAGAAATCAAGACAGAGGTACATGTTTTGCCACTTGGAAGAATGGGGAAAGGACAACATTACTTGTTGACCCTAAATCTCCCCAATGGATTCACTGACAGAAATAAAACCCTGACAGAAATTTGAACTCTTCTCCATGCTCTCCAATATTACAAAATGGCATCATAGAATATCTCCATTGCTAAAAATGACTCTTTGGCTCTGATGTCTCTGTGCTTATAATTAAAAGTGTGGTCACTTCTCATCTGCTTATCATAGTTGTATAACTGTATCAGAAAGGTGAAAGCTTGATGTCCACCATACAACTGAAGGCCTCTCTTGCTAACGCAAGAACTTGTGGGAGTTTTTTTATTACTGTCTGCATACGGCTACAATCACATTAAGTTTTATTACTGTCTGTATCTTCCAGCCCCAGTGATCTCCATTCCTCTCATTTCTAAGCGTCATGTAGATAAAATGTGAGAGACAGTCTTCCCAGTGGAGTTACATACAGTCATAAAAACCAGACAAAAATTCTAATCTCTCCACAAGCTAGCTAAAAAAAATAAAAAAAAAAATGTTTTGACTTGAACCGAGCTGCAAGAATAGTTTTGATCATTGTCGAAGCTCTTTAAAATGTTTTGCCCTTAATGCAGGCCTTAAAATGTGTATATAGTCTCAGTGCATCTATGGTTAATCTGACCAATCCAATCCATACAAACATGCCAAATTAATATTATTATTTTATTCAAATTAAAGATCAAAGTAAGTCAATTGTAATTGATCATTAAATATTTAAAATCAGTGCAATTACCAAAAGTCACATAATTTATGCTTTTTGGCTCCAGAGCTTTAACAATACTTTCTTTAAATATTAAAGTAGGGAAAAAGTAATTAGTGCAGTGTTTTTTTTAATCAGTGAATAATGGAACTCACATTTTTAATGATTAACTTTTGGGTAATAATTTTGACCATTCCTAGGGCTACTTAAGATTTTTGCCTTTTATGCAGCCCTTAAAGAGTGTATATATTCTCAGTGTGTCTATATTTAATCTGACCAATCTAATGCACATAAATGTGCAAAATTAATATTGTTATTTTATTCAAATTAAAAATTGAATTAAGTCAATTGTAAGTCATGAATAAATATCTAAAACAGTGCAATTACAAAAATTCACATCACTTATACAGTTTAAATATAGAACATTAAAAATAATACCTTTAAATATTAAGGTAGAAAAAAATAATTAGAACAGTGTTTTTAGCCGGTAATTAGTGAAATTGACACAGATAATTAATAAGTTATGGATAATATACTTCTCCACCTCTATAGTCTCCTTGGACAGACCTCATTCATAAAGATGGATCGTGGTTATATATCAAAGGGAAAGTATTGCTTAGAAGATGAATATATTATTGGGCTCTATCAGAGATTTGTGAATTATTTACAACAGTGCGTTCTCATCCCTAGCAGAGGGCGTATGTGATGATCTATTACAGGCATCAAACCGATCATCATATTAAAAGAAAGAAGAAATGAAAAGAAAAAATTAAAGGCTGAGTTCATATAAAACTAATATTTCAGCTATATTCTTATCTCTCTTGGGGACTCCTGCAGCTACAGTAGATCTATTTGTTGAGCTCTGTCAACAGCTAATCCTAAATCAGAGATTTCCAGCAACATCTATCAGAGTTTCAGCATGGACACAGTAATTTTCAAAGCAGAAACCAGATTAAATGCTAAGAGCTCCCTTTAGGGGTTTAAAAGTGTATGTCGTACTAAAAACTTTGTTTTCTAGTTCTAGACAAAGTCAATGGTATTAGAACTCCTGTTGTTTTTTTTACTGCAATGCAGAGCTTCATTAGCGAGATTTCTTCTCACTTCCTGTCCTGATGACAACAAAGGGAAACTATGTAACAGTGACATATACAGGAAGAAAAATCTGATAGGAGCTCTGAAAATCCCCATTCTATCCAAAACTAAAGCTATGAGTAAGCGCTAATTTCAGCGTGCTGTGATTTGTGTGATGTGAGGTTTTTCATTTGAGAAAATAAAGGCACGGTTTACTTTATTTGATTCGGAGTGCGGCTATCCAGAGTTTTTCCATTTTCTATTCAAAACTAAAGCTTGTCGGGTGGCATCGGCCAGTTCAATAGAAACCGTCTGACCTTTGGCCTGTGTGTCCAGACTGAAGATAAGTACTGTAGTCTGAGATTTTTTTTTTTCTTATTTTGTAACTTGTATCACAGCACAGAGCAACTGGCAAGAGGCCAGGTGAGGAAAACAAAGCTTTAGCTTGGAAGGCAAAAACAATCAACTGGCCCTTTCATGGTAGAGACAGTTTACTGTGGGCTAAGTGTGGCACAGTGGTATGGCTAAGTGGTGGCCACGGAAAAAAAATTGTGTTTTCCTAAAGAACATGGATTTTGTAAGACACCTTTTCTCATATATACTGTATGCTGAAAAACAAGGGGCATTGCGAAGAAAGAACTGCAAAAAAAAAGTTTGATGACGGCTGCTCTATGAAAATGATATGGGTTAACCTATAAAAAAAAATGCCATGCCATCATCAGAATTAACCCCTATCATTCACACTTCTTTATCATATAACAAAACACAGTTTTGCATTTTTGATCACTTTTATTGCTGTCACAAGGAATGTAAGCATCCCTGTGAAAGCAATAGACACATGACAAATACTCTTTATGAAGGGATTGGATCGGTTGTCTATAAGACCCCAAACTCCTCGTTTGCACTTAAAAGCATTCAAAACGCCAAGATCGGCGTTTGTGAAAACTTTTGATTTTGAAAAACGTTTGAAACTGCCGTTGGTTCCCAAGTAAAACACCAAGATCAGCGCCAAGATCGGCGTTTGTGAAAACTTTTGATTTTTGAAACTGCCGTTGGTTCCCAAGTAAACCGGAAGTGATGACATGGCGTTGGTTCCAGGCTAACATATCTGAGACCCAATCAAAGCCAGTTCTCCGGCAAGATGGCGGACATGCTGGCTGGTCGCTCGGGTCTCCCAGTGGGACAGGAGAGCCCATGTGAGTGGGCTAGGGGGGAAGTCCACTTCCGCTGCTTGTAATAACAGCCAAGTGGCTGCTTAGCCACATTGGTTGTTATTACAAGAGAACCGACTGTCAGCTCTAAAAAAACGGTATTGAGGTACAACCACTTGAAGTCAAATGATGTATAGGTACTATTTGTGATTTGGCGGCCAGTGGGTAAACAATCTGTTTTATCTAGCAACTGGGGAATTATAAATTAAGGCAAATTAATTAGACTTTTAGGCATCAGAAAAGTGACAATATTTTCTAGAGAGCATTAACAAATTGATTTAGCTTTTTCCTAGTTAATTTTTGTTTTTCCACTAGCTAGATTTATTATTTGTTGCCTGAACACAAAATGATGAATGCATTCTAATCAAAAAGTAGCTTTTCTTAAACTTTAAAAAAAGAAAGCAAATCCTTCAAGAATATCCTCTACTAAAGTTTGAAGTCTCTTCTTAGGTGACATTAACAGCGGGAACGGTGGGCAGATAAGTAGGCAGGGCTTCTGTAACGGTGGAGATGTCTGTAAGTGCCACATTGCTGTCTTTGGATTGCTCGGACTTCCAGCGTCTTGCTCCAGACTTGTTGTTAAATTCATAAGTGTTTCCTGTGACTAATAGAGGAGTAGAGTTCATCATTGATGGTTGCAGAAATGGATCAATACATAAAGCATTAAAAAAAATTTTTTAAGGAGACCTTTTCTGATGTTTAAATATATCCAAATGACAAGTCCTTGTAATAAAGGAGGTACAATATTATACTCACATTTCTGGTTCTCCTACCTTCTCATTCCAGCACTGCAGATTCCATCAGTCTTTTCATTAGTCAACACTTCTGGAAGTACCAGGTGCTTGTGTCCACCATTGTGTACTCTGGAGACATCCTTCAAATCCTGATGTCACAGCAGTGACTTAGGAAGAAGGGAAAACAGGCAGATCACACTACTGGAGAAACCAAAGAGACTGATGGAAGATGCAGCACTGGAATAGAGGTAAGGTGGGAGACACTGGCCACCCAAGAGATGTATATATATCTTCTATTGCAGGGATCCGTCAGTACTGAGTCTTGTAGTGAGTGACTTAGGGGGAAAAGAATACAGGCATGTCACACTACTGTAAACCAAAGAGACTGATGGAGTATGCAGTACTGGAACAGAGGTAAGGTGGGAGACACTGGCCACCCAGAAGATGAGTATATCTCTTCTATTGCAAGGATATGTCACTGCAGTGACTTACAGGCACATGACACTACTCGGAAGTTTAAATACCGAAGAGACTAACAGAGATTTGAATTCTGGAAAACAGGAAAGTTAGAAAACACTGGCCATCCAAGAGATGAGTATACATCTCTTCTATTGGAGGGATCCGCTGTTTGGATTTCTTAAGGAACTTACAGGTTTACTTTATTTAGCGCTACAAACTGGCATAACAAATGCCAAAACTGCCATATTGACTAACTAGCACCTGATTTGTGCCAGTGACTAAGGTGTGCTTTACGTCACATAAATGAAAGATGTTTCTTTAGGACAAAACTGAACAGAGCTCTCTGAAATACAAAGTCCCATGTTGCCCCACAGCAAGAAATCAGACCCTAAATAGCATTTAAAAATGTATGTGTGGGCATTGGGCAAAGCACAGGTTCACTTTAAAGCATAACTTCAGTCAATATATTTTAGCATTGGAGCAATCCCTTTATAGCTGTCTGTCCCTGTTAAGTAGATTTTCCCACACTTTTCAGTTAGGCCCTGTCACACCCTGGTAAAAAGAGAGTCACAAGAATGAAAAGTCTCAGAAAGTCTGGGCCACGAGGACACACAAGACAATCCAACCTATGAGAAGAGGTCCTTAACATTTCTATTTATGTCTTGAAAAAGTGTAGGCTTTTGACTTAAAAAAAATAACTGCAAGAAGATCATTGAACGGCTCCCCTACACGAGAGCTGAATTCTCTTCTGGATAACTGCTTTAAAGTTAACTTATAAGAGAATGTCGGATTTACCTGGATCAACGGCTTCTCCATGGAAAATGGGTTGATAGATTGTAGTTTCCTTTAACAAAAAAAATAAAATAAGATATGCTTGCAATTGTTCCATTCTTTTCACCACACTAAGGCCGCGTACACACGGGCGGACTGTTCGCCCAACTTTGTCCGCTGAACAGTGTTTCAGCGGACAGTCCGCTCGTGTGTGGGCTTCAGCGGACAGTTTCAGCGGACAGTCTGACGAACAAAGTTTTTCGGAATTTCCGTAAGACTGTCCGCTGAAACTTGGTTTGAGCGGACAGTCCGCTCGTGTGTAGGCTTGTTCGTCAAACTAAGTTCCGCGCATGCTCAGAAAGGATTTACACGCCGAAGGTTGCATTGCAGTGTATAGGACGTCGTTTTTCGAGTCCCGTCGTACGTGCCGTTCACGTCATCGCGCACGATTTCAGCGGACTGTTCGTTCATCGTGTGTGGTCAAGTCCGTTCATGCTAATTTTGAACGGACTGTTTGTCAAACTGTTTGACGAACCTAGTTGGGCGGACAGTCCGCCCGTGTGTACGCGGCCTTAGAGAGAGACAGAAGCCCCCCAGACAGTGAAGTTATTGGAAATCTCCACCTGCATAGGAATGTGTGTGGACATCTCCAGTCATCCCCAAGGTAACCCAGCCAGGAGCCTAAGACTCACTGGACGTCTAGGGAGAGCAGCTACAACCTTCATTCTCTGTCAGTTAATCAGGGAGATTGCTAATCACTTAAAAAATAAGATTGAGACAATTCGTCTCGAGATCTCCACCACTCTACAGATATCTCCCTCAGTTTACACTCTTTGTCCTCCTGTACTTCCTCAAACTGAATGTATCTAAAACCAAACTCATAATACAGTATTTCCTCCCCCACGTGCCCCTTTCCCTGACTTCTCTGTTAAGATCAATGGCACAACTATCAGTCCGTCCCCACATGCCAGGGTGCTAGGGGTAACCCTAGACTCTGAAATGTCCTTTCAGGCCCACATCCAATCCCTGTCCAAATCATGCCGCCTTAGCCTCCACAACATCTCTAGAATATGCCCCTTTTTAACCAAGTACACCACCAAGTTTCTAATTCACTCCCTGGTCATTTCTCGCCTCGACTACTGCAACTCACTTCTCATTAAACTACCTTTACATACACTATTCCCCCTTCAGCCCATAATGAATGCTGCTGCAAAACTCATCCACCTTACTAACCATTCAGTGCCCTCCACCCCTCTCTGCCAATCCCTCCACTGGCTTCCACTCACCCAACGAATAAAATTCAAAGTACTAACAATAATTTACAAAGCCGTCCACAACTCTGCCCCCAGCTACATCACTAACCTAGTCCCAAAATACCAACCAAACCACTCTCTTCTGTCCTCCAAAGGCCTCCTGCTCTCTAGCTCTCTTGTCACCTCCTCCCATGCTCGCCTAAAGGATTTCTCTAGAGCTTCTCCCATCCTTTTGACCTCCCTACCCCAATCTGTCCAACTCCCTCTAATCTATCCATCTTTAGACAATCCCTGAAAACCCTTCTCTCTAAAGAAGCTTAACCTGCTTCTAACTAATACACTGTTTTACTTTCTCCATCAGCTCATCCCCCACAGCTATTACCTTTTGTATCAACTGACCCTTCCTTTTTAGATTGTAAGCTCTAACGAGCAGGGCCCTCTGATTCTTCTTGTAGCAAATTGTAATGTAACTGTAATGTCTGCCTCCATTTTGTTAAGCACTACACAAACTGTTGGCGCTATATAAATCCTGTATAATAATAATAATACCATAGTTGGTGCAAGCTATGCTACTCTTTGTTCATTACAAGGAAAGATGCACTTGTAGGCAGTTGGTGTCTGATAAGAAGAGCCAAGAGCCAGTATAGGCAATACAAATAGGGAGGCTTCTCTAAGCCTATTGCAATCCTTATCAATAATGTTGTCACGCTGTACCCATGATTACTTAAAGAGGAAGTAAACCCTGATGGGTTTACTTCCTATTTGTCTCCCTGCAAAGGTAAAGCATAATGGGCTACTATGTATCGCATAGTAGCCCATTATGTGTCGCTTACCTGACACAGGAGCCAGTGATGTCACTGCTGTCCCCTGTAGTCCGGAGCATCCATCTTCTTCTGGGTATCGCTGCTCCGGCCACTCACAGCGCCAGAGCATCGAGGACGTCACTCCCGCACATGCGCACGGGAGCCGCCACTAACGGCATATCGCCGTTAGCAGCGGCATGCTGCTAACGGCGATAGTGCGCCTGTGCGCCGCTGTCTACGACGCATGTGCCATAGACAGGTGTCACTGTCTTTTAGTAAATCTCTCCTAAACTGTGTAGGTTTAGGAGATATTTCTTGGACCTACAGGTAAGCCTTAATCTAGGCTTACCTGTAGGTCAAAGTGGTTTGCAAGGCCGCGTACACACGGGCGGACTGTCTGACGGACTTGGTCCGCTGAAACGTGTTTCAGCGGACAATCCGCTCGTGTGTGGGCTTCAGCTGACTTTTTCGGCGGACAGTCTGGCGGACTAAGTCTTTCGGAATTTCCGTAATATTGTCCGTCCAAACTTGGTTTCAGCGAACAGTCCGCTCGTGAGTAGGCTAGTTCGACGGACTAAGTATGGCGCATGCTCAGAAAGGATTTACACGGCGAAAGGTTGCATTGCAGTGTATTGGACGTCGTATTTCTAGTCCCGTCGTACGTGCTGTACACGTCATCGCGCAAGCTTTCGGCGGACTGTCTGTTCATCGTGTGTGGTCAAGTCCGTTCATTCGAAAGTAGGACGGACTGTCTGTCGGATTGTCGGACGGACTTAGTTGGGCGGACAATCCTCTCGTGTGTACGCGGCCTAAGGGTTTACAACCACTTTAAAGTCTCACTGAACCCACATCAGAAAAAACGATCAATAAATGGTGTATTACAGGCTGTTGATACTCACTCAGTTACTATGAAATAAATTTTCTGCCTTCTGCAAAAAAAAACTGGTTGATCCTCCTGCTCTCTATCTCCACCTTCTGTCCCCAAATCTGCTAAGGTTTTTTCAGGGCAGCGTTTCGCAGCTCTTCACATGCTTGGTTTTCAGTAAGTTTCTATGCTGAGTATTTCCTCCATATCACAGCTGAGCAGCCCATGTGACTATAGAGTGACACATGTGGGTGTATACACAGTTGTAAATGCCAGTCCACTCCCTCCTTCCCCCTTCATGCCCACCAGCCAGCTAATTACAATAGGGGTGAGATATTACATGTAGATTGATGGAGGCTTCACCTCCTTCCTATTCTAAGACACAGGCTGGAAGGGTGTGGCACAGCCTGTGACTGTCAGTAATCTGCCCACACCATGTTATTGCCAAAAAATAATAAAGATTTGATTTCAAATATATATTGACATTAGCTATTTATTTTTACTCTGTATTCCAATGGATTTTTTGTTTATTTTGAACATGTGACCAGCAGCAGAAGACTAGAAGTCAGGCTGCGAAAGGGCTGGGTCATGCGACAGCTGTATATCGATTAGTATAAGGGTATTTCTTTTTTTTTTTTTTATTAAAATAATTACATTGCCATCATCCAAATACAGAAATAGAAGGGACAATGTACATTAAACTGTGTGTGTCACTTTAACTTTATATTATCCCAAAATTACAAACAGGACACACATTATAAGACCTCACACTTGATTTTAACTAGGCCTGTTTCTAATTTTACCATATTTGATATACTGCATCTGCTTCACATTCCTTTCTGGAGGCCAAAAGTCAAGACAATACCACTGAAACTGGAACTTCTATAGTTCAGAACCCAATATGGATGATACAAGACAATGGGGGTTATTTACTAAAGGAAAATGCACTTTGCACTGAAAGTGCACTTGGAATTGCAGTCACTGTAGATCCGAGGGGGACATGCAAGGAAAATAAAAAAGAGCATTTTAGACTGCACATGATTGTATGATAAAATCAGCAGAGCTTCCACTCATTTCAGATCTACCCCTTAGATTTAGAGCTACTGCACTTCCAAGTGCACTTGCAGTGCAAAGTGGATTTGCCTTTCGTAAATAACCCCCAATGTGCCTAGTGTGAGTTCAGTGATCAAAAAAAAAAAAAAACAGAGCTAATTTAGTCAATAATTGTCATCAAATTAGGTTTTCTTCCTGGAAGTTGGCATTGGTAATTACCTCTTTTCCTCTGTTATATGTATATACTAAAAAAGAATTAGGCTTTAGAAACCTTTAACCCTAATAACAGTACTAACAATAATGGTGATAATAATCAAATTAATAAGGACATTATTATTATTTATATTATTATTATTATGTAAAATCAACAGAACTACTTCATATAGCATTAGAGCCAATTACTTACTGTGATTTTTTCAACTTTCTCCTTTTTTGTTCCTAATATCATAACATAAAAATTGTTAAGAACAATTACAAGAGCAAAATAAAAAAAATTAAATAAAAAAAAAAAACAGCAGGAGACACCACCTACAAAGAAACATGATGACACCTGAGCAGGAAGAGAAATGTTTATCATTATTAAAAGGGTTTTGGAAAAACTTTGATCCTATCAATAATAGGAATGTGTAAAATACTAAACTGTCCTAAATATACAAAAAAAAGGGCAAAAATTTTTTTTTTTTCAAGCCTAAGTAGTTCAATTAGTGAAATTGAAAGTTTCTGTTTTCGCAAAATGTAGCCTATGGCAAAATCGGTATTTGGGACGTAAGATCAAATTTTTGCACATCATTCTAATTTTTCCTAGTCATTAATTTGCAGAATGCAATCACCTGTCCAATATTGTGTCCAGCACATGCTAGGTACACGAACACCCAACACACACTGAAGGTGGGGATAATCAGTCAGTGTCATATATGTGTGCAGCAGCCATATACATACAGTACCAACACATAGAGAAGGGAAGACCAAATGGATAATAATTTTACACAACAGGGGTTGCTATGAATAAATGAAATGTGGGACAATCAAAATTAGAGGTCAAAAACAGATAAAAGAATGTGGATACTGAAACCCTGTTTGAAGATGTAACCCCCCCCCCCCGCCCCTTCCTTTTATACCCATATCTTCAGCATAAAATAAACCACTTCTCTCATGATGGGGGTGGGGGATTTGGAAGAATCTAAAGCTGGGTACACACAGCATTTTTTTTGTTCAACCAGCGGGCCGAACAAAAAAAAAATGGAGAGGTAGATGCAGAGAGGTGTATGCAAGAGAGGTGGATGCAGGAATGTCCCCTGCCAGAACATTGTATTATGACAGCGGGGACTCTTCGCTGTCAGAAAACACTGATCGGTGTTGCAAGATGCTAATTGAAGAAGGTTTTCCAGTAATTCAGTTTGACAGAAGTTGATCTAACAATCAGCTTTTGTGGTTTGGGGGCGTGACCGGATGTTCTAGAGGGTGGACGTTTGCGACCCAGTTCCACCGTAGCTCCGGAAGAGATCCTGTCAGCTGGCTCACCTGCAGCTGATGCAGAGGCGAGGGGATGGCTTACCCTCAGTTTGCCAGTCCTGGTGCCCCGCCGTTCCGCAAGGGGAACTGCTCCTCATAGTGGGATCGAGGGACCAGAGAGAGAGGAGAGCCGCCGGTGCACCCGCAACACCCTCTGCTATCATTCTCAGGATACCCCAGACACCCCAGTGCAGCGTACATGGTCGGACGTTGAGCAGAGGGAGAGCCCGTACAGCCTGGTCACTGACTGATGAGGGGAGAGACCTCAAGGTTACACTTGAGTCCAGCATCTATAAATTATTTACCGGAGGAGGTTAGACTAGTCTGCAGTGACACCCGGTGGACACTTAGTAACCCTTCTTCTGGGATACTCCTATTCCCTTCTGCATCTGGGGGTGGGGGAAATTAAGGGGGCCCCACCTGGTTTACTAGGTTTGCTGTCTCTCAACCTTATTAGCCTGTCTTACTTTTTTTCCCCACTTTTTTTGTCAGTATAAGTTCTCCACCAAGCCTCTGCTAAAACATAGCAATGACGAGGAAGCGGGGGGAAGACCCTGCGCAACAGGACAGTGCATGTTCTAGTACCCAGCCACACCAAAGCATGAAGGGGAATCAGGCGGCAGCCATATTAGAGAGATTTGCCCATAACTCAAGTCAGACCCCCACAAAGGGAGGGCAACAGAACTTGCAAGCGCAACCTAAGGTGCATGCTGGGGCTAGAGCTGTGAGGAAAAGCCAAGGTCAAGAACAGGTGACAGCACCAGAGGTAAATCATACAGGACTGAAATCCGCAGGGGAGGACATTCAGGACATCCAAGAGACTCCAGAACCCCTTTCTGGAGCTGGATCTCTAACAGAAGGAGAACCATCATTGAAAGATATCCTGCAGGCAATTAACTCCTGTAGGACCTCCCTAGGTGAACTGTCAGACCAGTTTAAAGTAATCCAGGAACAGCTATCCTTTGTCAGGCCTGACCTACAAAAAGTGCGAGAAAGGACTACCGCCCTTGAAGGAAGAGTTAGCCTGGCCGAGGATGATCTGAACTCCCTTAAGCGGGAGATAAGAATAATAAAAGAACAAATGGTTAATTATGAGATAAAAATGGACCATATGGAGATCAGATTGCAAAGGAAAAATGGCAGGATTGTGAGGCTCCCTGAGCGCAGTGAGCACCTGGATCCTGTGATATTTCTCGAAAAATGGTCCAGGGATCTTTTTGGAAAGGACACTTTCTCACCCTATTTCGCAATGAAAAGAGCCCATAGGGTACCTTCTAGACCTACTCTACCCGGGGGTTAGCCAAGACCTCTACTGGTTAAAATGCTTTACTATAAAGACAGAGTAACCATATTGCAAAAGGCCAGGGATATAGGCAAAATCATTTATGAAGGTACTAGGGTATCTATATACCAAGATTTTTCACCAGAACTGCAGAGCAGAAGGCTAAGTTCTTGGAAATCAAACGTAAAGTAAAACATCTGAAAATTTCCTATACCTTGTTATACCCATCAAGATTGCGGATGACCGCTATGGGGGAGACCCCTTTTCTTGATTCCCCGGAGGGGGTGGAGGGGTGGTTGGCATCCCATAATGAAAAATTATAGAAAAAACAGAAAACGGCGCTTCAAAGAAAGAAGTATAATAACTGCATAGGTGACAGCTGATCATTTATTCCTACATTAAGGAGTTGGGGCAGGGGGTTGCATCTAGGTTAGAGGGATAATGTGCAAATGGCCTTCTTCTTCAACGTTAATTGGGGGCAGGTTATACACAAAGAGAGGACCCAAAAGGGTGGTGAGTGAATTGGGAATCAGACACGGATGGTGTGTTAGGTATGAAAGGGTTATGTGGGGATTTGTGAGGAATAAATATATTTCAAATAAGAAATATTTTGTCACTAAAGTATCACAGAAGAAAAATGAGAAGAATAGGTATTAGTTAACAAAGAAAGATCACACAAAGTATATGGAAATCACACAATTTGGAGTGAATATTCTGAATTATATGCATTTGTTGAACACTAAATGGTTAAATGGTTAATCCTATGCAGGTAAAAAAATGAATGATATGTTCTTGGAACATCCAGGGGTTGGGAGATCAAGCCAAAAAAAACAGAAGTTCGTTCCGTAGCAAAAATGTATGGGGTGGGATTACTCTGCCTACAGGAGATGCACCTTACTCATGTCTCTATGCCACAGCTGGGGTGAATTCCAAACCCAGTATCATTCAGTTCACACCCTCTATTCTACGGGGAAGAATATTCTGATCAGATCTGGTGTAATGTTCACCTGTAGACAGATTAAGACTGATGAACTGGGGTGCTACATTTTTTTGTATTGTGCTATAGAGAATAGAAGCTACGTGCTGGCCAATTTATATGTTCCTCCTCCTTTTGACACTTTAATCTTGTATAGGTTGGTGGAGTTTGTTCTGAATAAACTGAGTGTGCCGGTTATTGTCATGGGTGATTTTAACACGGTTTTGGACCGGAAGGTGGATAGGTTTCCCCACGGGGCACAGACGGGTGCTACAGTTGACGATCAATTTTCCCTATTTTTAAGAGAGGCTGGATTAATGGATATATGGAGAACGCGGAACCCGGCTCCAGGACACACTCCACTCTCTAGAATTTATATGGTTCTGGGCAATGAGGAGGCACTGCAGGTGATAAAAAGTGTAAGTTACATGCCAAGAGGTCTTTCGGACCACTCCCTGGTGACAGTATCAATAGAAGTGAGGGAGAATTCATGACCCAGGGAGTGCAAAATAAGCCTTTTTTGGATGGAACTAATGGGTGATTCAGATGAGGTGTTAACAGCCTTAAGAGAGTTTGCCGATTTGAACAGAGGAACCGCCCCGATAACGATAATCTGGGACACCTTGAAGGCCTTCCTTCATGGAACATTGATACAAGTATCAAAAATAAAAAAAACGGACCAAGGATTGGGAAAGGGCAGCTGGAGAGGGGGTGGTAACCATGGAAGAACAATATGTGAATAATCCGACCCCTGATACGCTTAGGGTTTGGGCAAAGGAACAACAGATTTATAGGACACTAATGATTAGGAAAGCAGAGAATAAACAACTTATTCATTGGCAGAAAATCTTTGGGGAGGGGGAAATGGAGGGGTGAATGTTGGCCCATCTGGTCAAGACAAACTCATCCCATCAATGGTTTCCAACATTAGTATGAGGGAGGTAAGGGTTTCTTCATATACTCCAGAAATTGTAGATAAGTTCAAAGAATATTATGAGCACTTGTATAGCTCCCAGCAGCAGGATATGGGGGAGGAAGTGAAGGCTTTCTTTAGGGGCTTGGTGATTCCGGCCCTCTCTGAAACTGACAGAGATGAACTGGACCTACCAATAACATTAGAGGAATTGCAATGGCCTACAAGGGAGATGGCAGGCCAGGCGTCTCCTGGTCCTGATGGCCTTCCGGCAGAGACCTACAGACGCTACGGGAAGGTGTTATTACCCGAGCTACTGGGGGTCTTAAATTGGTCAGCGATGGAGGGGTAGCTCCCTACATCTCTGATGGAATCTACCATAGTTGTTATACATAAGAAAGGTAAGGATCCACTTAATACACCCTCATATAGACCTATCTCCTTATTGAGCGCGTATGTTAAAACCTTGGCGAAGGTCTTGGCGACCAGGTTAACTAGGGTCATTCAGAAACTTGTCCACCCTGATCAGTCGAGATTTATACCTGGAAGATCCACTAGCATAAATATAAGACATGTGTACCTGAATTTACAGGTCCCTGCTGATGGGGATAGATCGAGGGTCATTTTGTCTTTTGATGTCACTAAGGCTTTTGACAGCCTTGAGTGACGATACCTGCGGAGGGTCCTATTCAATTTGGCCCGGGCTTGATTAATTGGATAAAAATGCTATACAGGGGGCCAGAGGCAAAAGTGAGAGTGAACAATGAACACTCTGACAAAATTTGAATGCTGAGGGGGATGAGCCAAGGGTGCCCTATGTCCCCCCTGCTCTTTGCCCTCACAATTGACCCTCTGGGGGTGGCTCTTAGGTCTTCCCCAAAGGTAACAGGATTTAAAAGGGGAATAGTGGAAGAAAAAGTGGCATTATATGCGAATGACCTTTTATCATTATTAAAAATCTGTATTTGTCAGACAAGGTTGTTTAATGAAATATGAAGAGATCTGGGAACCCTGGTGGGAGGTAAAAGGATATCCTTTCTAGAGTAAGGTGGAAGACACTAATAGTCATGAACCATTTGTATAGAGGAAGAAGAATAAGAAGATTTGAAAAGAGGACAGGGAGGATAAATGATACCATATTAAAGGGAAAAAGAAAAGGGGCAGAGAATGAACGCAATAAAAAGTAGTGTGAATGAGGGTGAAAGGTGTGGAACATGAAGGGGAGGGTGGTTGAGAGTGGGTATTGGGATAGTGAAGGAAGAGAGGGAACAGAAGGGGAGTGAATGGTGTGATAGGGGGTGTTATGAGGGCAGGTGTGGAGGTTTCGAATGGGAAGTTTATGGGAGGAAGGTGGACTTGGTATAGAACAAATAACTGAAAAATGTATATTGAATATGTTTCTCTCTCCTCCCTTTGTATCCTTGTATATTAAATGGGGTGGGGAGGGGGGGAGGAATGAGGGCTATTTTGCATGTAAAGATGTTTAATGGAAAAAAAAATGTAAATAAAGATTATAAAGTTAAAAAGCAATCAGCTTCTGTTACACAGTGAGGGCTACAGACATTGAAATATGTCTGCTCCCTGCTGAACCAGCCTAATTTTGATCGGTGTGTACCCAGCTTTAGAGACACAGAGCTATGGGATGAGCCCACATACTACCACAAAGACAAATTCTACTACGGTACATACCTGGTTTGTAGGTCTTGACTCTACAAACAGAAAACAAAAAATAGTTAATTGTTTATCAAATACTAGAGCAGTATTTCTCAACTCCAGTCCTCAAGGCACCCCAACAGCTCATGTTTTCAAGCTTTCCATTATTTTGCACAGGTGATTTGATCATTTTCACTGTCTAATGGCACGTACACACGAGCGGAATTCCGACAGAAAAAGTCAGACAGGAGCTTTTCATCATATATTCCGATCGTGTGTATGCCCCATCGGACTTTTTACGTCAAAAATTCTGACGGACATAGAAATAGAACATGTTCTAAATATTTCCGACGCAACCAATTCCTATCAGGAAAACTGCTCGTCTGTATGCTGTTCCCACGGACCAAAAACGGCGCATGCTCCGAAGCAAGTATGAGACAAAAGCTACTGGCTACTGGCTATTGAACTTCCTTTTTCTAGTCCTGTCGTACGTGTTGTACGTCATGGCATTCTTGACGGTCGGACTTTGGTGTGATCGTGTGTACGCAAGACAGTTTCAGTGGAATTCCATCGGAAAAATCTTCTGCGTTTTTTCAGACGGGAAATCCTGAAAACATAACATGTTGGGGCGCCTTGAGGACTGGAGTTGAGAAACACTGTACTAGAGGACAACCATTATCTATGTTAATAAACACACAGAAATAAAGGCATACATAAATATATACAGTATTGTCAGATCAAATAAAGACATTGGGACATACACATACAGGCACCCAGAGCAACGCATACACAAACATGCTGTCATACAGAGAGGAATGTCAGTGATGTATGAAGAAGAATGTTGGCTTATGGTGGTATAGTTTTTATATACAAAACAACCAATTCCTGTATTTATTGCAGTGATCAGGGTGGGATGGTGTTGTTAAGAAGTCCTCTAGAGCAGGGGTTCTCAACCACCAGGCCACAGCCTCCATGCTCTTGGGCCTCCAGGCAGATGCAAAGTCCTTAATCAACCACAGTGCCTCCCAGCTTCCATAGTGCCACCCACCCTCCCATAGTGATCCACAGTACCCCCAGGCCCCTGAGAGCCCTTAACATCCCACAGTGCCCCCAAGCCTGCTGTAGAGCCTCTACCCCTTCACAGTGTTCCCAACCTCCCACAGTGCCATCAGCCCCTCACCCGGAACTTTGTCCCTTACAGGGCCACCAAGTCTGCTGCAGAGTGCCCTAACCCACTCCACAACCCTCATCCTCACCTACAACGACACAGAGTGGTAGCCAGGGCCATTCAACATTTCAATACACATTTTGCATTCCCATACCTTTATTGTGAGAGTATAAGTTTTATTTTTTTACTGTTGGGGCATGGAAAGTTTTACCAGGCCCTGGTTTAAAAAAGGTTGAGCCACTGCCATTGAAAATGGCGGAACTTTCAAATGCTCATTAAGGAGTAGCTTCAGACATGAAACTGTAAGTGCCTCAGGGGCAAAGACTGATATAGTTCAGGGAAAAAAAAGAAAGATAAAAAGGGCTTCCAGGAAACCATACATCAAACTAACTGGACTTTTTGGGGTGCTTATATTTCTTTAAATTGATCATACAATTCACAAAGCAAATATTTTTTTGTAAAACCATACATTTTTATTACAGGCAGGTTCAAATTATTATAAAAATAAAAATCCGGAGTCATATGTCATTTTAACTTCCACACATTTTTTAACACACTTTAACCCCCTAGTCTACTCACTTCATTTTACTTCCAACTGCTCATTAAAAAGTAACTCCAGACATGACATTGCACACTCCTCAGGGGCAGGGACTAATTAGAATTTTTCAGTGCATTTTGCATAACATTATACAATATAGTTTATGCATACAGAAAATATTATTATTATTATTACCAATAATAAGTAAATTAGACATATCAAAATACCAATTCCTGCATTTCTTGCAATGAAAATTTTATGGACACACATATAAGCCTGAATGGGAAGACTAACAGGAAAAGTAAACAGGTGTACCTAAGGATTAGCAAATTCTAGTATGCTCAGTATTCTATGTCACCTAATCCCATTTTAACTTTCATCAGCTGAGCAGAAAGAAATATTATGGATTGCACTAATTATTACCAAATAGTTATGAGGGTACTGTGCATTGTGTTTGCTATAGAAATTACAAAGAAATTAAAATACAATGATAAACAGTAGCAGGAAGTCATAAAATGCACCGGAAATACACTCACCTCTTATTAGTCACCTTGTTCTTCACATTTTGGCACAGTGCTTTCAAGTTGGTGTATTTCCATATCAGATGGCAAGCCCAAGCAAACAGAGCAGCCAAGAGCAAGGCCATGAGAGTCAGCAGGAATGGTACATACCAGGCGGAGGGGTTATACGTGTTGACATCCTTGTTTACTATAGTAAGTCCTTTTCTTTTCTATTAGAGATGCACAAAAATGTGGTAGAGTTATATGCAGCAACTAACCAAACTTTAGATTTCAAACAATGAAAATCTAAAGACAAGCATTCTGTTTCTTTGATCATTACATAACACACCAGGAGTGCAACATACAGTATTTTACAAAAGTGAATGCACTCCTCACATTTTTGTAAATATTTTATCTTTATCTTTTCATGTGACAACACTGAAGAAATGACACTTTGCTACAATGTAAAGTAGTGAGTGTACAGCTTGTATAACAGTGTAAATTTGCTGTATCCTCAAAATAACTCAACACACAACCATTAATGTCTAAACCACTGGCAACGAAAATGAGTACATCATTATGCAGCACCATTTTCTGCTGCATTTAGGATCCTACCACCACCAGAGGAAGAAGAGAGTCAAGAGGACCTGTGATGTCACCAGACCAGAGACATCTGGAAAAAAAAGTACACTAAGCAAATTTGTGGTTCTATCTCACCGTGGCTGGAGAAAACTACCTTCAAACCGGATGTGCACCTGTCCATTACCTGTTTCATGAGCCTTCCTCTTCCACTAAATCTTATAAAAATTGTTTCACTCCCCACCTCTTAAATGCAACCCTGATAATGTCTTATCCCTAGTATTTAGAAACAGGAAATTTTCCCAACCATTCTAGCTTGGAAAACAAAAGTAAATAAGGTAATAGAAGGGGAGAGATGAGAGTTTATGTACCGGGAGAAAAATGTGACATTTTGCCCAGCTGAATTTTCTACTCTTCTGAGATTTGCAGGGAATTGTAGTTATTGTGCTTTGATCTATCAATGATATGTTGGTTCCAAGCCAATCGATGAACTATACACAATAAAGACACAGATCCTCATTTATGTTGTATATTGGTATATGCTTAGGAGGGAATAGGGATGAGCCGAACACCCCCCGGTTCGGTTCGCACCAGAACTTGCGAACGGCCCCCGCGTTCGTTTACGAACGTTAGAACCCCATTGAAGTCTATGGGACTCGAACGTTCGAAATGGAAAGTGCTAATTTTAACGGCTAATATGCAAGATACTGTCCTAAAAAGGGTTTGGGGACCTGACTCCTGCCTCAGGGGACATGGGTCAATGCAAAAAAAAGTTTTAAAAACGGCCGTTTTGGCGGGAGCACTGATTTTAATGACGATTAAAGTGAGAAAAAAAAAGTGAAATATTACTTTAAATATGGTGCCTGGGGGGTGTCTGTAGTATGCCTGTGAAATGCCACGTGTTTCCCGTGTTTAGAACAGTCCCTGCACAAAATGACATTTAACAGAAATAACACCATTTAAAACTGCTTGCGGTTTTAATGTTATATCTGGTTCCTGCAATATGGTTGAAAATCATTCAGAAAAATGGCATGGGTAGCCCTCCCTGCCCATTACCAGCCTATTTGGGTCTTGTACGCATATTAAGGGGAACCCTGTACCCATATTAAAAAAAGGAAATGCGTGTGGCCCCCAGGCCCTATATACTCAGAACAGCAGTATACAGGCGGTGCAAACAAGACAGGGACTGTGTAGGTTTGTTGTGTTAAGTTGAATCTGTTTGTAATTTTCAACTGGTACATTTTTAAAGTGTAGCTCCAGTCAAAAAAACTATTTTTAAGCTTTTTGGAAAACATAGGGAAGGGTTATCACCCCTGTATAATTTGTTTTGTCGTCCATCTTTTTTCATCTCACTTGCTGTTGTCTCCTTCCGTTTGCAAGTAGGAGATGTTTGTAAGTTGGATGTTTGAAAGTAGGGGCCTGCCCTATATTATAGTGGTATGTACTGGGTACAGAGCACGCAGACAGCACGCACTATCTCCTAACACTACTGACTGCAAGCTCTATTAATAACCACTTGACCACTGGGCACTTAAACACCCTTAATAACCAGACCAATTTTCAGCTTTTGGCGCTCTCACATTTTGAATGACAATTACTCAGTCATGCAACACTGGACCTATATGAAATGTTTGTCCTTTTTTTCACACAAATAGAGCTTTCTTTTGGTGGTATTTAATCACCTCTCAGTTTTTTTATTTTTTGTGCTATAAAAGAAAAAAGACCGGAAATTCTGCGAAAAAATGAATTTTTCTTTGTTTCTGTTATAAAATTTTGCAGATTAGTAATTTTTTCTTCATAAATTTTTTTTTACTGGTTACATGTTTTGAGTTGCAGAGGAGGTCTAGGACTAGAATTATTGCTCTCGCTCTAACGTTCTCGGCAATACCTCACATGTGTGGTTTGAACACCGTTTTCATATGTGGGCGGGGCTTATGCATGCGTTCGCTTCTGCATGCGAGCACATGGGGACATGGGCGCTTTAATTTATTTTATTTTTTTTATTGTTCATTATACTTTATTTATTTTAGTTTGACATTTTTTTCCCCAAAAATATATTTTTGATCACTTTTATTCCTATTACAAGGAATGTAAACATCCCTTGTAATAGGAATATGGGGTGACAGGTCCTCTTTACAGTGAAATCTGGGGGTCAATATGACCCCGCATCTCACCTCTAGGCTGGGAAGCCTGAAATAAAAAATAAAAAAAAGATTCTGGCTTTGATCGTACTGGCGAGTTGGTAGAAGCACCGGAGGGCGGTGAGGGGTGGGGGGCGTCTATGGCTGGGTATTTCAGGGTATCACCGAGTATGGCTGGGTATCTCCGAGTATGGCTGGGTATCTCCGAGTATGGCTGGGTATGGCAATTTATGGCAGGGTATTGCAGAGTATTGGCGGGGTACTACAGAGTAATAGCAGGGTACTGCAGAGTATTGGGGAGTACTACAGAGTAATGGCAGGGTACTGCAGAGTAAAGGCAGGGTACTGCAGAGTAATGGGGGGTACTGCAGAGTAATGGCAGGGTACTGCAGAGTATGCACTGGTATTGCAGAGTATTGGCGGGGTATTGGCGGGGTACTACAGAGTAATAGCAGGGTACTGCAGAGTATTGGGGAGTACTACAGAGTAATGGCAGGGTACTGCAGAGTAAAGGCAGGGTACTGCAGAGTAATGGCAGGGTACTGCACTGCAGAGTAATGGCGGGGTACTGCAGAGTAATGGCGGGGTACTGCAGAGTAATGGCGGGTACTGCAGAGTATTGGGGGGTACTGCAGAGTAATGGCAGGGTACTGCAGAGTAATGGGGGTTACTGCAGAGTAATGGGGGGTACTGCAGAGTAAAGGCAGGGTACTGCAGAGTAATGGGGGTACTGCAGAGTAATGGCAGGGTACTGCAGAGTATGCACTGGTATTGCAGAGTATTGGCAGGGAATTGAGGGGTTAAATTCGGTGAGCAGCGATGTGGGCACTGCAGATGCAGCCCACATCGCTGCTGACACCGATCTCTTTCCCCTCCGCTGTACCGATCGGTACAGAGAGGGGAGGGAGGAACCGGCGTCATAACATGACGCCGGTTTGTTTACAAGTGATCACTCCGTCATTTGACGGAGCGATCACGTGATAAACGGCCGCGACGAGCGGCCGTTTACCGTGATCCGTGATGCGCCGGTCACGGATGCTCTCGAGTGCGCGCCCCAGGGGGCGCGCGAGAGCAGAATTCTGGGAGGCCGTTAATCAACGGCCTCTCAGAGTTAAACAACCGCCCTGAAGCTGTTAATCGGCAATGGGCGGTTGTTAAGTGGTTAAAGATAGATCACTAGCTATATAGGTGAGGTGAATATAGTGTAGTAGTGTATACTGCGGTCAGGGCACAGACAATAACCACTACACAAGAGCAAGATAGGAAATCAGCCAAAAACGATTGGTGTGTAACTGTGTTGAAGGTACACAGAACACCCACTGCTTCAGATTCCAACACACTACACGAGGCCGCCTCAAAGGCGGCCTTATATAGTGTGGGGCGTGCACTACACAGCCTGAGCTATGATTGGCCACAGGCATCCTCGCTGCTGGCGCTGCGATTGGCCAAGCATGCGGGGTCACAGTGCATGCTTGGCCAATCATGAGCCAGCAATGCACTGCGCCATCGCAGTGCATTGTGGTCCGCGCGCGCCATACGAATTTTGACGCGAACGGACCAAGAGTTCGGATTTCGCCGAACGCCCGAACAGCCAATGTTCGAGTCGAACGTACGTTCGACTCGAACACGAAGCTCATCCCTAGGAGGGAATATCATGGGGAACTCAATGGAAAAGAACTATGTACCTTCCATTACTATACCCACTTAAAGTGGTGTTCCACACACAAACAAAAATGCTTAAAATTCCTAAAAAAAAAAAAAAAAAAAAAAAAACATTTGGAAAAAAATTAATTTTTAACTCACCTCTAAATGACTGTTGCTAGGGGGGTACCTCGTAGTCTGCCTCCTTCAGTGCCTGGGCTCCTGATGTCACTTCCCCTCGGTGAAGGAAGGGCTCAGCTCTGCCCCCTCCCTCCTGTCACTCATCTGGGAAACGTTACAGGTCCCAGGTGACTGCGTGGCCAATCACGGCGCACGGCGCCGCTCACGCATGCGCAATGGGTGCCCGGCTGTGAAGCCACAACCGGGTGCCAACAGTTGCAATGCTGGCACCGCCAAGAGGGGGGGGAGCGGGGCTTCGATCCCCCTCATCGATGGACCCTGGGACAGGTAAGTGTCCGATTATTAAAAGTCAGCAGCTGCAGTATTTGTAGCTGCTGACTTTACTTTTTTTTTTTTACGGAAACTCCTCTTTAAGGCACTAAGGAGTAGACATTCTCAATTATAAAAAAGTACCAAAATGATTTCTCTTTCTTTCTCTTTTTTTTCTTTCTTCTTTTTCCAGCCTACCGCTTCTCCTATGACCCTTTAATTTTATATATCCCCCTTTATACTCATTTCCTAATTGTTGCAGTATCATCATGGTTTCTTACCACCATGAATATATTAATTAAAATGGTGATATATGGATGTAAAGCAAGGAAGAAGAAATTAATATATATGGTTCTTAATTGTATCACTTGATACTTACCATCCCAAAGATCAATACATTATGTAAAGAAAATTGTGACAACCTGATATCTGTATTTGAATTTCTGCATTATTTCTTAAAAACGATAAAACAGACTATATGAGATAAAGTATGTATACTGATTATTTTAAGGTGTGGGGTGCTCCAAGGTAGGGGTGGGGGCAAGATCTGAGCCCAGAATGGGGCTTTAATGATATTTTATTAAATACACAATTATTTATTTACTGTATATCCACTAGGAATTCAACTTTAACCAGTAGTCTTATTTATAAAAAGAAACGTTCATGAAATGTTAGCTTTAGGCCCCTTTCACACATGCGGACCGTATGTCCGTATTTCATCCATCCGTTTGCGGATGAAATACGGACATACATGCATTCCTATGGGATAGCGGGTATCTGCGGATGAAAATCTGCAGACACCCGATATCGTCCGTCTCCGCAATGGTCCGATTCTGCATACGGAGGAAAATCCTATTTTTCTATCCGTCTGCAGAGCGGATCAGATAAACACGGACAGATGCTCATAGAGGAGAGCGGAGAGCTGACAGGGCGGTCCCTGCACAGTGTGCAGGGACCGCCCTGTCACCCGCCGGCTCAGTGGGGATAAACGGAGCCATCCCCGCTGAGCAAGCGGATCATCATGGGGCGGATCGTTACAGCTCCGTCCCGTGTGAAAGGGGCCTCAAAGTGCTTTGGAAAGGTAGGCCCAACCTTTGTATCTGACATTGAATGTATTTATTTATTTTTTTTAATCACAGAATGAAATATTAAATACAGCTCTGATTTCCAGCTATGGTCATAGCATTCCCTCGAATACTTTTATGCCCTGTACACATGACCGGTTTTCCCGTCGGAATAAACTCTGAAGGTTTTTCATATCTGAAACTGTCTTGCGTACACACGATCACACCAAAGTCCGACTGTCAAGAACGCGGTGACATACAATAAGTACAAGCTTCCGTCTCGTACTTCAGAGCATGAGTCGGTTTTGGTCCGTTGGAACAGCATACAGACCAGCGGTTTTCCCGATAGGAATTGGTTCCGTCGGAAATATTTAGAACATGTCCCATTTCTAGGTCCGTCAGAATTTTCAAAGAAAAAAGTCAGATGGGGCATACACACGATCGGAATATACGATGAAAAGCTCCCGTCTGACTTTTTCTGTTCCGCTCGTGTGTGTGCGGCATAAGTGTTTGTTCAACTACAGGAAAAATTAAAATATAAACTAACACTGTACACCCTGCCCATCCCCCCCAGCCCCCACTGTGCTTACCTCCGTGGATGCCGAGCTGTAAGTGCCCACACAGCCAGTCCGGGGGTTTGAAATCTCCGCTCTTCTCCTTCTTGTCTGTATAGTGCTTCTGTGATGGATCAGAGTGATGCTGATTGGTGAATGCCCATCACAGGGCATCACTCTGATCTGCCCCGGAAGCACTGCAGAGAGAAGAAGGAGAAGAGCAGAAGCTGTGTGGGCACAGACAGCTCAGCATACATGGAGGTATGTACTAGGGGGGTGGGGAGAGTGTACAGTGTTCATTCCCTTTTACATTTTTTCTATAAACGGGAAATTACACTTTAATTATATCTGTAATCTAGATTCTTCTGTCATTCTTACATAGTAGTCAGTTGTAGGTGGAGCGGGTGTGTTAGTTCGGACCACTCTTACATCGATCATTGCTGTTCCAGTTCTCGGATGCTGAGCATTACCATACTTAACATTGTCATCAATTATGTGGACAATCAGGGTGTATCTCTGCTGCATATCTACCCCATTGTCAAAGTCAAAAGGAGATTTCAAAATAAGTTTAGGGTTGTGAGAGCCATGGGTGGGATCAAAAGAAAAGTGATTATTGGTGTTCCCTAAAAAAAAAAGAAAAGAAAAAAAAATCAATATGACAATGTAGTACTAGTCAGATAGTTTTTATTTTGATGCTGACCGGCCTATGTGGGTGTAGATGACACACGACACAACTACATGCCTCATGCACACAGGATGTGTTTTTTTTTCCTTTCCCAGATGTCTATGCTTGTAAATGATATTAGGCACGTTTAGGTGGATCAGGCACTTGGGCAGTCATTCATTTCATTGGCCAGAATTTTAACTTATTGGTTATTGGAATGCACATGCATGAACGTTCAAGTGCTAAATGGGCCTAGTGCTTAAAGCAGAGGTCCACCCAAAAAGGGAAGCTCCACTTGTTTGCTTCCCCCTCCCCCCCCCCTATCTGCTGCCACATTTGACACCTTTTGAGGGGAGTAGGGAGCAGGTACCCATCCCCACTGCTGGGAGACCTCACCGTGGGGAGGTCCCACGGACGTTAGGCCCCCTTCTCCTTATCCCACTGCCGGGCCATTCAAAAAGCGCAGCTCACTACGCACATGGGCAGTAGGGAGTCACCTAGTGCTTAAAGCGGAGCTCAACCCGAAAGAGAAAGCTCCGCTTTTTTTCTATCTCCTGACGCATTTGACACATTTTTTGGGGGGGGAGACCTGGTGCGGTACCTCGGAAGGTTGACTCCACCTTCTCCTTCCCTACCCCCAGACCATTCGTATTTGCAGTAGAGAGCTGGCTGTGAAGCTGCAAGGCTTCAATGCTGGTTTCCCTTCCAAGGAATGGAGGTGGTGGCAGCACCCGAGAGCCTATTGAAAAATCGGCTGGGGTGCCAACATCGTGGAATCCCTGGACAGGTAATTGTCTTAATATTAAAAGTCACCAGCTACAGTATTTGTAGCTGCTGACTTTACATTTTTTGGCGGGAAGACTGGAGCTCCTTGTTTACGTGCATTTAGGTGTGTTGAGTGTTTTTTTGTGGCAAACCGCTCACCTTCTGATGGACACATAGGGGTTGATTTACTAAGGGCAAAATAGACTGTGCACTTTGCAAAGTGGAGGAGTCAATTTTCAAGACTGCCAGAGAGGGGGGTTGCAGGTCTTGTGCAGGGAGGATCAGAGGGTCAGGTAAGTATATCTCCGCTGCCCTCTCCCCTAGAACAAAACAAACAGTTAACCCATGCAGTGTGGGCACAGACAAGGAGGAAAAAAATTGCTCGGAGTTCTGCTTTAGAATTTCTTCAGATATTGTCACCAAATGTATTTGAGGTCATCTTTAAATTTCAATCAACATACTCTGTGCAATTTCCACATCTGCCACAAATAAATTAGGGATACCAAAGAAAGGGTAATCCAAAAATTCCCTAGCACCCATTCCAGCTAATCAGCGCAAAAAACCTAATAAGTTGAAATCCAAGATTAGCTCTCCCCCAATTGGTACCTGCTCCTCCCATACTTTGATGGTATATTCAGGCTGGTCTGCTGATTTCACAGATGCTCTTCATCTTCTTTTTTATCTGGCAGTGGACGACTTCCAAAGGCTGCGGACAGCCATATAATGATATAGAACTGCTCTTTGCAGCCTTCTCCTTTAAGTCCAGTGTGGTGGGCGGAGTCTTGACACCCTGAGCTCACAGGATGTCGTTTAAATGACCCTGGGCTTCGTTGAAGCAGGAAGAAGTGCCTCATTGCTCAATGGTCTGTCCATAGGGGCCGGTGACAGAAACCCCCACTACTTGTTTGTTATGTCTACCCATTCACACTGCCCACCTTATACATACATATACATATATATATATATATATATATATATATATATATATATATATATATATATACACACATATATATATATATATATAAATGTATATATATATATATATGTGTGTGTGTGTGTGTGTGTGTGTGTGTGTGTGTTTTAATATTTCTTACCTTTCTGTTTTATTTGTGGCAGATTTATATATAGAACTCTATGGGCAGATTATATTGCTTTGAAAAGATGGCAATGTGAAGATGTGGGCACAAGTAGGATTTTCTTTTTTTTAAAGTGCATATAATTCAGTGCTCGAGCCTTGAGATCTTTAAAAGAGAAGTGCGGGAATATAAAAAAATAGAAAAAAACTGTCATACTCCGATGCTTCATCTGTCCCCTGCCACCTCTAAGAACTGAGTTTCTTTGCATGTTCCCAGAACGTGCTGATGTGAAAAGAGTCTAACTCTATATTATCTGAGCTTCCAACTCTGAGATATTTATAATGCAAAGCATATATTGATAGCAGGTATGCTTTGGTGGTATCCCCATTCTCTTTAACGGTACAACAACAACCCAGATGCCCAGAGTTGCTCAACGTGGTTTAAGACCCCTTTCACACCGTGCCGCCCATACCGCCAGCGTTAAAATGGGGTTATTTTTAGCAGCGTTTTACTGCCGGATTTGCGCTGCATTTCGCCCACTAGCGGCCGAGAAAGAGTTAATACCGACCGCAATGCACCGCAATATCGCCGTTTTGCCGGTGGTATAGCTGCGCTGCCCCATTGATTTCAATGGGGAGCAGCGGAGGAGGAGCGGTAAACACACAACTCCTTCACCGCTCCAAAGAAGCTGCTGGTAGGACTTTTCCTGAGGCCCTGCCAGCGCACCGCTCCAGTGTGAAATTCCTCGGGCTTTCACACTGGAGACAATGGAGCAGCTGTTTGAGGGCGGATTGCAGGTGCTATTTTTAATGCTATAGCGCCTGCTAAACGTCCTCAGTGTGAAAGGGGTCTAAAAGGCAGTTAAAAAACTTAAAACTTTTTAAACTGTTTCAATCGATACTATTGGGGTACCAGGTGAAGTTTCCGTTTATTGAAATAACTAAATAAATCAGGCCTAGTGCATTATCCTCAATAAAAGTTGTTATTTATCAAAAAGATAAGAAATATACTTACAAAAAATGCATGTATTACAGTTTTTCACAAAAGACAGCAGCTTAAGTCCACAATGAGACTTCACATGACAGATAAAAGATCCAACAGTACAGCAGGCTAACGTGTTTTGAGGTTTTCCTCTTCCTCAGAGTTAACAAAACTGCATCTCACACCTACACTTAGGCCGCGTACACACGCGCGGACTGTTCGCCCAACTTTGTCCGTCAAACAGTTTCGGCAAACAGTCCGCTCAAACTTAGCATGGACGGACATGGCCACACACGACGGACGAACAGTTTGCTGAAACCGTGCGCGATGATGTGAACGGCACGTACGACGGGACGAAAAATACGACGTCCTATACACTGCATTATAGCTTTCGGCGTGAAAATCCTTTCTGAGCATGCACGCAACTTTGTTTGACGAACAAGCCTACACACGAGCGGACTGTTCGCTGAAACAAGGTTTCAGCGGACAGTTTTTCGGAAATTCCGAAAAACCTTGTCCGTCAAACTGTCCGCTGAAACTGTCCGCTGAAAGCCCACACACGAGCGGACTGTCCGCCCAAACACTGTTCAGCGGACAAAGTTGGGCGAACAGTCCGCCCGTGTGTACGCGGCCTTATATAGTGCAATGTGACATACTAGCAAAAAGGTGGGGGGGTGTCTCACATCGCCCTATGGGCGTTGTCACACCACCCACCAATCAGGTACAGCCAATACGTTCATCCTATCTTGCTATCCAGGCTCATATGCATTGCTCAATTATAAAGACAAGTTATTACTATTAGTGGTTGAATGAGAGATTATTCATGCCGAGTCCATAACTGCAATAAAAGGTTTCATTACAGTTATTGACTGGGCATGAATAATCTCTCATTACAACCACTAATATGATTAACTTGTCCCTACAATTGAGCAATGTGTGTGAGCCTAGACAACAGGATAGGATGAACGTATTGGTCATACATGATTGGTGGGTAGACATCTCCCCCTCACCATTTTGCTAGTATGTCACATTGCACTATATAAGTGTAGGTGTGAGATGCAGTTTTGTTGGCTCTGACAAAGAGGAAAACCTCAAAACGCGCTAGCCTGCTGTACCGTTGGATCTTTTATTTGTTGAGGAGAAAGTCTCATTGTGGACTTAATCTGCTGTCTTTTATGAAAAGCTGTAATACACGCATTTTTTGAGTATATCACTTACCGTACCTTTTTTATCAATTAAATATTTTTATTGAGGATAATGCACTAGGCCTGTGCACCCTCTGTTTTGTTTTATTTCAGTGCAATCAGACTTCCTCAGTCATTGGAGGGCAGCAAGGTGTGACGCATCCAGACTAAATATAAGCCACGTCTGGGCCCACGGCTGAGCACAGAAAATTGTGTGTTTTGAACTTTAAAATTTTAGTTTGTGTTTGTACCAAAGCAAAAAAAAGTGCAAATAGTCAATCTACGGAAAGGCGAAAAGAGAAGCTGATTTATATGCATACAGTATATGCACCTGATACTATCTCAAACCGCATGGCCGTATCATCGGAGTCTCTGTCCTTACAGTTCAGTCTGAAGTTGTTGATGTTGATCCCAGCAGTGATATTATCATAAATGACAGCCGTGTATCTAGTCGGCTTACACACTGGGGCCTCGTCATTCTCTTCTATTATATTAACTGTGACCTAGAAGAACCCATAGAGACAGCATATCATATGTTAGTATTCAGAAAATAACAGCAAGCGAAATAGCAGTAAATATATAAGCCCTACTCTGACACGTCTATAAATTATATAAATTGACAAGCCTCAATCTCTTTTTTTTTATCATAAAGCAGAAAAAAGAAAGTTTGAGTTTAAAATCTGACACCAAATAGGTTTATCAATATGTTAATCAAACATTGCTGCCTTGTTGAAGGAGTAGTTATCAAAAGGCTGCCACACTTTTGTTTGTGTCCTTTTTCCAGCACCTTGTCTCTAGAAACAGACATATGTTAAAAAGAGTACTGTATGTATGCACATTTCTTCTGCTTTATTCCTTTAGGCTGGGTTCACAGTATTGTGAATTGGATGCATCCAATTCGCATAGCAGGAGATTGTGACCGGCTCTCAATGGAGTCGGTTCACACATCTCCGGAGCGTCTTCCGGTGCGAAATGCACAGGAATTCTGTGCGTCTTCTGGTCCGTTTCAGGTCCAAGTTCAGCCAAACATGTGGGCTCAAATCGGAGCTGAACCGGTGAATGGAGACGCACCGGACCCCCTTCTGTAAGCCGCACCATGCTCTAGTGTGAACCCAGTCTTAAATATGCTGTTACAACAAAAAAATACGTCAATCTGCCAGAAAACTGGTAAGGATACTGACAACTAAAGAACACTTCCTATCTTCAGAACTATAGAAAAAAATTTTGCTCCTTTAACTCCAAAAAAAGCTTACCCAGAAACCTTGTGTCAGGAAAGGACTTATGGGAGATGTCGTTTTGGAGGTGAGTGCAACTGAGCTCTCAACTCTGGAATTTTGATTCCCCATTACAAGTACAGGATAAAAAAATAGTAATTATGGCACACACCCTAGAGCAGTGGTTGTAAACCTTATTAAGACCAGGGCCCAGTAAATTCTCCCAAAAACTTCCAAGCCACAAAAGTAAAAAATAAAAATAAAAGGTTAATTAATACTAACACAATAATATTATTTGAAGACAAAATTAGTATTAAAATTCAGGATAGCTTTGGATAGGGCTGGGTGTCAGAGCAGGGGGTGAGGGTTATGGCAGGAGCTGGGGGCAACTGTGCTGGATGTGATTTGGAAAGGAGATGGGGGTCTCTCTAGGAAGCTGAAAAGTTTGCAGGGGCATTGTGGGAGACTGAAGGGCACTGTGGGGGCTGGGGTGTATTGTGGGACACTGATGAAGGTTGGGGACACTGTGGAGGGCTGAAGGCTCTGCAGCAAGCTAGGTGATTTTGCAAGGAGAACTCTGGAAGGTTGGGTAGCACTGTGGGACTGAGGGCTCTCAGGGAGCTTGGATGAACTGTGGGAGGTTGGAGGCACTATGGCCCACTATGTAAGGAATGGTAACACTTTGAGAACTGGAAGGCACTGTGTCAAGTGAGGGGATCTGCAGCTGGCTTGGGGCACGAAAAAAGGTTGTAGCCCAGCAGTGAGCCACGGCTTGGTGGTTCAGAACCACAAAGAAGAGAGGAAGATTTGGGGGTAAAATAGGGTAATGTTTGGACCACAAACTGTGCAAGAAAGGACTCTTGGAAGAGGAGCTTCTGGAGGTGTACCTATGTCAATAAGACCTAAGCTTCCAGCAGCATCACTGGAAGAATTTACAAGCCTGATGATGTAGTCACAGGGAGCAATATAAGCTGTTTCTTGCTACAAGAACAAGGTAAAAAAATAATAATACTGGAATGTACTCTAGAGGTAAGTGGCAGGTTCAGGATAAGTTTAGATAATGACTGGACATACTATTTAATTCTTAGGCAAAAGATTAAAACAATTACAGTATCTCATTTTTATTCCTCTTAATGTTCTTTAATTGTCTCAGTTGCCTTTCTTATATATTTGCTGAAAGAGCCAATGAAAAAGCAATATAGAGGAGTGGAGTCGTCTTTCTGAAAAAGAACTGCACCTGTTTAAAGAGATGAACAAGCAGAAGCATGTGAAATGTGCACCCAAAACAAATAGGGACTGCGGGAAATGAGACTATGTGCATGGCGAAAAATGTGAAGTATATCAATTTCTTTGCTAAGAACAAGTCTGCACTACACCATAAGACCCCAGCGCAACTTTTGCAAACCTGGTGCAGAGAAGAACTTGGTGGGAATGCACTCCTAAAGCCCCGTACACACGAGCGGACTTTTCAACATCCAAAGTCTGACGGAATCATTCCGGCAGACTATTCGATCGTGTGTGGGCTGCAACGGACTTTTGATTCGCAAAAGTCTGACAGACTTTAGAAATGGAACATGCTTCAAATTTTTCCGCCAGAACTCTGCCGGACCCAGTTCCTACCGAAAAATTTGCTTGTGTGTATGCTATTCCGACGAACTAAAACCGACGCTAGGGCAGCTATTGGCTACTGGCTATGAACTTCCTTATTCGAGTCATCACGTTCGAATCCGTCGGAGTTTGGTGTGATTGTGTGTGGCCACGTCCGCTCATTCGAAAAGTCCATCAGAACTCTGTCGGAACTCCGTCAGAACTCGGTCGAAAGTCTGTCGGACTTAATCCCTCGAAAAGTCCGCTCGTGTGTACGCAGCATAAGGCTCCCTTTCTCTATACAAGGACCTTGCAGTTTCTTGAAACAATTTGGAAAGCTCTCCTGCTTATGGACATTCTGATCCGCTGACGCTTAATGAACTCAAGAGTATGAATTGTTTCTTATGCTTATTATACCAGGTTGTGCAAAAAGAGCCTCCCGGTAATCAATGCTTATAAACAATTGTCCTGCACAGTTCTAACTCATGAAAAATAACTTGCTGCCAAAAGAGGGCAGATCTATAAATCGAACTGCAAGCTGCAAACTGCAGACATTGCCCTAGCAACTGGAGGAAATTACCACATTAACAGCGAATGCAAGCGATAATGGATGTTGGTGTTGTCATGTTATGTAACAAGGCCGCACTGCGTGTCTATAAATCTTTTCATTAAACAATACCTTCTCTGACTTTCTGTTTGACTTGTTATATACATGGAAAATAAATGATTGTGCAATTAATTTCAGGAGTAATATAATAAAGGCAATTTGTTTCCTCTTTTATAAACTTTCCATATAAGAACCACAATGGAAGGTCAACAATATTTAAAATTCTTTTGGGTCTGGACAACATTGTGTATTTGTAACTGAGCAACTGAAATCTTGTTTAGTGATGGCGTGGGTGGAAATGTAGACATTGTTTTGGTAGATGTACCAAATGTAGGTACCATAGAGGGCCATAATACAGTAGTGTGCTGTGCAGAGGACATTTCTCCTAGGGAGAAATGCACTTGGTGGACCCGAGACCTTGAAGCAAGGAGGGTTGAGAGAAGAAGAAAGATTTGGAGACGCAGTGACAAAGAGCACAACTCCCCGGAATCCTCATACCAGGACTTGGGTTCTTTGAACACCATTGTAGCCATGGCTTGGTATGAACACTTAGACGGCAGAACCTTTTCTTAACACCCATGATCCTCTTGACACCCATGATAAGGAACAAAATGCATATGAACTGTAAGCCTAATGCCCCGTACACACGATCGGACTTTCCGCCAACAAAACCGTGGATTTTTGTTCGAAGGATATTGGCTAAAACTTGTCTTGCATATACACGGTCACACAAGTGTTGGCCAACAATTACGAACGTAGGAATGTGGTGACGTACAAGATGTAGGAGGAGCTGAGAAAAAGGAAGTTCAATAGCCAGTACGGCTCCTTCTGCTTGATTCCGAACATGCGTGAACTTTTGTGCTTCAGACTTGTTTACACGCGATCGGAAATTTCGGACAACAAAGTTTTGTTGGCGGAAAATTTGAGAACCTGCTATCGATCATTTGCTGGTGGAAAGTCCGACAGCAAATGTTCGATGGAGCATACACACGGTCGGACTTTCAGCCAAAAAGCTCCCATCCAACATTTGTTGTCGGAAAGTCCGATCATGTGTACGGGGCATAAAAGTTATGTGCGGATGGTTAACCTTCTCAAGGAATTTACATCACCCACCATGTGGAATGCCAATGTATCATTTATATGGACTGTACTGTAATCTGTAATCCACTCAGGGCCACCATCATATAGTTATTAGTACTGCTCCCCAGTCAAGTTCTCCAATTACTTTTTTATAGAAACAGTGCTTTCTATGAAAGATCTTTCATCTGTCGAAAAATAATACATTTGGGGAGCATGACCCAATGTCTTTAAGAAGTCTAGCAATGTTTCACTTCTGTAGCCTGAGGTTACCAACCAGCCATTGCACATAATGTGGTACCCTGACATTCCTTTCCCTCAATTAATAATGTACTCTCTGCTGCCTAGCAATGATTTTCAACCTTCTGTGCATGTACAGCTACAACCCATTAGGAAACAAACAGTAAGTGAGCATAGCCAGGGATAATTATTTGTTTTTAATCTGAATATTATTATTATTATACAGGATTTATATAGCGCCAACAGTTTGCGCAGCACTTTACAATATAAAGGGAGACAATACAGTTATAATACAATAAAATACAAGAGGACTAAGAGGGCCCTGCTCAGAAGATCTTACAATCTAATAGGTGTCCATTTATGTTTTGCTGTTGCTATGCATTTTTCTTGCAGAAATGTGATCATGGAAAAACATGAAAAATGTTTAATTTAGTCATTATTAGCAGATTTTTAACGGCACTAACACAAATGTTTACTTACCTGTGCCAGTGCTTTGCGAGGGCTGATGGGGTCACAATCTGTGGCTTGGATGGTCATAGTGTATGAAGGTTTTATCTCAAAATCAGGGTTGGTCACTAGCTGTATGATTCCTGATGTGGGGTTTATCCAGAATCTATGAATTATGTCTGAGTTCCCATCTCGTATACTGTAGGTTATACACTCTGGTCGATCTCTGTCTGTAGCAGTCACTTGCCCCAGTACAGTGCCCTCTTTTAATAAAAGAATACCATTAGATTAGTGCTTTCTGTTACCTTAAGGGTATGTAAATATAGACACTTGTGCAGCTATTGAGAAATATATTGAAATGAAAATGTCCCCTGAATTCAGCTTCAAAGTGATCCGTGCATTCCACTTGCCCTTCCATCTAACAGTACTTTAGCAGAAAGGCTGTAACTTCTTTGCTGCTTCCTCTCCCACATCACAGCTCTCTAGCAGTCCCTAGATAGCAGCTGTCAATCCCTGTGTAAAAACGGACTTTACCTTTTGAAGTTCGTAGAGTGTGCCTTTGTGCAGTAATTCAGCCTAGATACATTGAGCTTCTCATTTCTTTTTCTGACTAGCTAGAATTATTTAAAATGTTCTGTTGGCTGACACCTCACTGTAATAGCAAATTACATAACATAACAAAACATTTTTTAAATATTATTTTTTTTTCAAGGTTAATATGAAATATTAAATATTAATATTTGGATTCTCCTTAAGGGACACAATGCTGGAAGAACATCATAGTTTACAGAACTCTATTAGTCGTCGGAGCAATGTATCCTCCCTTAGCAGCAGGATCAATTGGGAGGTTTAAATCAGACAACAAGAGTTGCAAGGCAAGCAGTATCCTTTGCTGTTTCTTTAGCTAACTCATGGTGCTCTAGGAAACCTCTGTCATGTGGTGGGTGTTTATTCATAACACAAATAGTGTATATAGATAGTGAAAATGGGTAAAAGCAAAGAGTTAGAAGCTAGCTGTCTTAAAAAATAAAATTGTGTTATTTTTTTAAAATTAAAATCATTATAGCTTCTCTTTAGGTAATTGGATTTAGAAGGTTACATGATACTTTAAATGATTGTGCCGGGTAAGTAGCAAGTGCTCAGTAATGTTCTAGTTCCAACATTCCTTACCTTTTTTCACATATACACTATATTACAAAAAGTATTGGGACTCCATAGGGTTCAATATTGAGTTGGCCCACCCTTTGAAGCTATAACAGCTTCAACTCTTCTGGGAAAGCTGTCCACAAGGTTTAGGAGTGTGTCTATGGGAATGTTTGACCATTCTTCCAGAAGCGCATTTGTGAGGTCAGGCACTGATGTTGGACAAGAAGGCCTGTCTCACAGTCTCTGCTCGATTTCATCCCAAAGGTGTTCTAACTGTGTGGCTATTGAGAAATATATTCAAATGAAAATGTTTGTGCCCGGAGTTCCGCTTCAGAGAGACCTTTGTATCCCACTTGCCCTCCCATCTGATGTTGCGTACACACAACCGGACTTTCCGGCAGACTAGGTCTGACGGTCTTCCCGAAGGACTTATGGCAGAGTTCCGAAGGGACCTTCCGAAATGAACGGACTTGGCCCCACACGAACGGACTATATCCCTTCGAAAGTCCATCCATATTGAACGTGATGACGTAAGACGGAACTAAAAAAGGAAGTTCAATAGCCAGTAGCCAATAGCTTCCCTTGCGTTATATTTGGTCCATCGGAACAGCCTACAGAAGAACATTTTTCCCAATAGGAATTGAGTCTGTCGGACAGATTTGAAACATGTTCTATTCCTAGGTCCGTCAGATTTTTATGTGAAAAAATTAGCCCGCACACGATCGAATTGTCCAATGGACTGATTCAGTCGAACCTAGTATGCCGAAAAGTCCGGTCATGTGTAAGTGGCATGACGGTACTTTTGCAAAAAGGATGTAACTTCTTTGCTACTCCCTCTCCCACATCACAGCTCTCTAGCAAGTCCTTAAATAACAGCTGTCAATCCCTGTGTTATTATCTTAAAAAAACAAAAAAATGTATTATTAAAATCATTACAATTTTTCTTTAGGTAATAGGATTTAGCAGGTTACATGCTACTTTAAACTATGGTGCAGGATAAGTAGCAAGTGTTCAGTAATGTTCTGGTTCCAACATTCCTTATCAACATCTCGTCCAACATATTGAGTTGGTTCACCCTTTGCAACTATAACAGCTTCAACTCTCCTGGGAAGGTTTAGGAGTGTGTCTATGGGAATATTTGATCATTCTTCCAAAAGCGCATTTGTGAGGTCCATAAAGACATGGATGAGCATGTTTGGGGTGGAGGAACTTGACTGGCCTGCACAGAGTCCTGACCTCAACCTGAAAGAACATCTTTGGGATGAATTAGAGCGGAGACTGTGAGCCAGGCATTCTCGTCCACATCAGTGCCTGACCTCACAAATGCGCTTCTGGAAGAATGGTTAAACATTCCCAAAGACACACTCCTAAACCTTGTGGACAGCCTTCCCAGAAGAGTTGAAGCTGTTATAGCTGCAAAGGGTGGGCCAACTCAATATTGAACCCTGTGGACTAAGACTGGATGCCATTAAAGTTCATGTGCGTGTAAAGGCAGGTGCCTAATACTTTTGGTAATATAGTGTATATTCATTATCTAAATGCAAGGTGAGCAAGATTTTCCATTGTTTGAGGGGGCAGCCTGTGATTTATAGCTTCCCTAAAAAAAAAAATGTCTACCTACAGTCATTAGGACCATCATTTTCGTCAAATAAAATTAGTGGACTGGTCAGAAATCAATTCATGTCTATAGAATTTTAAGATTTACCAGTTCTTCTGACGTACACAGGATCGGAATTCTCGTCGGAAAAAGCTCTGATGGTTTTCCCGACGGAATTCCAGCGGAATTCCACTCAAGCTGTCTTGCTACACACAGTCACACCAAATTCCGATCGTTTAGAACGCAGTGATGTACAACACGTACGACGGGACTAGAAAAAGGAAGTTCAATAGCCAGTAGCCAATAGCTTCCATCTCATAGTTGAATCTGAGCATGCGTGATTTTTGGCGTGCCGGAATTGCATACACACGATCGGAATTTCTGATAGAAAGTTTTTCAGTTGGGAAAATTGAGAAAATGCTATTAATTTTTGGCTGGCGGGAATTCGGACAGCTAAATTCCGATGAAGCATACACACGGTCGCATTTTCCGATGAAAAGCTCTCATCTGCCTTTTTCTGGACAGAATTCCAATCGTTTGTATGCAGCATTACAGTACCAGACTTGTCAGACTGTTAACCTGTCAGTGGTTATATACCATATACCATACCATGTACACCTCTACAGGTTTCACCTTTTGCTGTTTCCTGCACAGTGAAGTTATATGTGGTTGGGTTGAATTCTGGATCAAAATTGTTCACCGGAGTTACAGAGACAATAATTGTTGCAGTTACTGAAACAAAAATGCCATATCTTAGATTAATCACAATGGCGGCTAGGATTACAATGTATTTAATCAATTTCCAGATAGGCATATCAAATACGCAATAAAAAAGGCAAAAAATACAGCGCTAAAAATTAAGTGAAATTACCAATACAAAATAACCCCTCCCAGCTGCAGCTCTAAAAATGTGTGATATGCACAATACAGCGCGTCAACGTCCCTACGCACGTTTCGTCTACAACTGACGTTGTTCCCCAGACGACGTCAGTTGTAGACGAAAAACGTGCATAGGGACGTTGACGCGCTGACGTCATCGCGACCTGTGTTGTGAGCGAGTGTATGCTAGAAGGCCGGCGAAAGATTTTTATAGATGCTTGTTTTTATATTATATGTAAGTGCAATTTTATTATTCATTAAATGTTGTCCCACGGATTCACACTATGGTTAGCCTCTTTTTCAATTCTATGAGCCTGTGACTGTTGTGTGCTCCATGCGGCTGCTGCTGTCCCTGGTTTATCATTGATACTTGATCAAGGAGAAGTAATGTGAGTGATTTGGTATTCGGAAGGTCTCTTGCTCCATAGACCATACTAAGGTGGTCCGCGGAGGGGTCGTTCCTGGGTTGATATCTACTATACAGGCTTTAACAAAGCTTGCCTCTGGTAAGCGTGACATCTATGTGGTGGTGGATCATGTGTTGGTGGTGTTTGTGTACTCATAACTTTCAGTCACTTCTTACTTATTTGGACTTCATTGGACTTCGTTTATTCATTTATTTATTTTTATTATCTATGAATTCATATTATGTATTGTCTTCTTTTTATTTATTTATTTATACATGATTAATGGGGGTTATATATAAAATCAGATATATATAATTCAGCGCAGCTTTTTTCCGTTACTATATCAAATACGCAAACAGAAGCCAAATAGCTGTGCTGAGTCTTCAGTTTCTTTGGGGCAACAGTATATATTACAATGGGAAGAAGAAGGCCTGAAATGCTTATCATTCCTGAAGATATCCTTCTCCAGGCTCTTGGATGGCCTAGTCATGTTATTACATAATCTTTTCTGTACAGAGCCAATTTGAATTCTCAAAAATTAGGAGACGGGGCAGCTCAGGATGTGCTTAGTTTGCATTATCTGTCCACTACTATTCACTTGAAACACCATAACAAAGGCATTTGTATTTGGTAAAAGATAGCATGAAGCCCTGAATCCTACAAAAAATGGTACCCCTAAACTTCAGGAATTTAGGCACTTTGTAAAATGTAAAATGCATACTGTGAGTTAAGTCCAATGTGCTAAAAGTCAAGGAGAGGGGCGCCTCTGAATATATATCAAAGAACAATTTATTTATAAAAACAATATCCACTCCCATGGAAGAACATAAAGTTGAATTCAGGCACATCTCTGGGCTGATGATGCTTGAAAAAGGAGTGCGGCTATTCCATCATTGATAGCACGCTGGCTCTGAAACACGTCGCATGTCAGTGACGTCACAGCCCGGCGCCACACTGTTTTGCTTCCCAAGCCTCGTTCTGGTCTCTTCCCTGATGGAAGCTGGACGAGGATAGCGAGGCTGCACTGTGGCTTGATACCGGCCTTGGCGCTGTACCATTCTCACCTTTTTCCCCCTGGATTTTGCCCCCATCAAGTGGACTTTTAAATTTAAAGGGGCGCTCCGGCCGCTATTTTTTTTTTAAAAGTCAGCAGCTACAAACACTGTAGCTGCTGACTTTTAATAAGGACAAATGGAAAAAGTAGAGGAGGACAGAACGGGATTATTGCGGTGCTAGTCACTTTATCCTTAGTGAATTTCTCATTTCTTGTAACCACTTCACGTCAATTACTGGCTCCCCTAAAGAAGCCTATGTTTAGGTGAAACATGTTGGGACTCCATCAGAACAGCCAAGTGTAATCCCAATTGAATTAATTGACTAAATGTGGATATCTTACTGTTAATTACCATATTGGTTCATTTGTAACCTTGAATATGCGCTTTGGATTTTAAACTATTATATATAAATAAATAAAATGTTTTTTCAATTTTAATAACTATATATTATTTGTGTCTCTGTACCCCCTATCTGGGTCTCTTTTTGACTAGCACCGCAATAATCCCATTCTGTCCTCCTCTACTTTTTCCATTTAACCTTGTTGGGATGAGGTGCCTTGATAATTTTTTGCCCTGCCTGGGTTTTCTCCTTTCCTGGTTCTTTTAATAAGGACACTTACCTATCCAGCGAGCCCGCAATGTTGGCCACCCGAGGCCGATCCGTCCATCAGATCGACTGCCGGTGCTTCCATCTTAACGAAGGGAAACAGGCAGTGGAGCCTTGGGGCTTCGATGCCCTTTTCCTACTGTGCATGCGCGAGTCGCACAGCGTTTTGTGAATGGCCCTGTTGTTTTCTGGGACAAACAAATGTCCCGGAAGGCAACGGGGCCACTCGTCGAAGAGGAGGAAGTGCCGCGGAATAGGAAGAGGCAGATTAGGAAGACTGCCTAGCAACAGCGGTTTCCGGTAAGTTTTTTTATATATTTTTTTTTTAATTTTTTAAATAATTTTAATGCCATTTTTTCTTTTAGGGTGGCCCTCCACTTTACGCCACTAGTTCACAACCTCTTTGGAACTTTCTAATGCTGTACCTAGTCAGCACCTAGAGGACTTGCTGTGACCTGCAGTTCCAAATCATCTGAACTGATGTCCGATGTGCTGCATCCTCCAAGCTAGAAGCAGACTGACTGCAACTTGAAGTCCCACCTCATAGCCCAGAGATGTGCTTGAATTCAACTTGATGTTCTTCCATGAGAGTGGATATTGTTTTTATAAATAAATTGTTATTCGATATATTTTCAGAGCCGCCCCTTTCCTTGTCTTTTTCCTAGCTTTACCAGAACTCGCTCCTGGTCCCCGCGGTAGCAGTCTTGACAGACTCACCTATTTTTCTTCCCCATATTCGCCATCAAACTATTATGGACTACATATTGTCATTTTGAGTTATCTGAGCATTGTGCCTTGTACTTGTCAAATAAGTCCAACATGGTGCATGCCATCTTGTGGACTTATCTCTTTAATTTACATCTGACAGTTTTTTTGGAGCTCCAAGAGGACAGCTGTCGCTACATTTCCGGTGCTTCATTGCTAGACGCTCTGGTTGTAGAGTCACATGCAGCTTCTTTGCCCACCCCACCCCTCTTCCTGACCAACCACATAGAGCGTTATATCATGTGAACTCATTCACAAAATACAAATGCTTCTGTAAATGGGCAACAGAGGCGAAGGGGCAACAGAGCTGCTATGCATGAGAAGACAGCGTCTCTCCTGTTAGAGCCCCAGAGTTTAGCAATAGCTATCTTCCCAGAGCTCAAAAAAATTGTCAGATGTAATTAAAGAAGATAAGTCCAGGAGGTGACATGCACTTCATTGAACTTAACTTATAGGGGGTTATTTACTAAAGGAAAATCCACTTTGCACTGAAAAGTGCACTTGGAAGTAAAATCGCTGTAGATCCGAGGGGGACATGCAAGTAAAATAAAAAACAGCATTTTAGCTTTGTGGGGATGGCCCCTTCCTGTTCCAACATGACTGCGCACCAGTGCACAAAGCAAGGTCCATAAACACATGGAGGATCGAGTTTGGGGAACATAAACTTGACTGGCCTGCACAGAGTCCTAACCGAAACCCAATAGAACACCTTTGGGATGAATTAGAGTGATGAATGCGAGCCAGGCCTTCAAGTCCAACATCAGTGCCTGATCTCACAAATGCGCTTCTGGAAGAATGGTCAAATATTCCCATAGACACACTCCTAAACCTCGTGGGCAGCCTTCCTAGAAGAGTTGAAGCTGTTATAGCTGCAAAGGGTGGGCCAACTCAATATTGAATACACAGGGAAATCCAATCTAGCAGGGCAGGCAGACAGGGGGCTTGATCAGGAATAACACATACATGACAAGCATGAGAGTGAGGGTTTGGCTGGCTTATAACAGGTTTGGTTTGCACCCAGAGACTGATCACATTAATCACTTTGCAAATGAACAGACAGACAGACAAGGAGAGTGCCATAGCCAAAACCCTGCATGCTGGAATGAGGAGCAGGAGCACTAGATGCTCCTGATACATGGATGAGCGAGTTTGGGGTGAAGGAACTTGACTGGTCTGCACAGAGTTCTGACCTCAACCCAATAGAACTGTTTTGGGATGAATTAGGGCAGAGACTGCTAGCCAGGCCTTCCTGTCCAACATCAGTGCCTGACTTCACAAATGTGCTTCTAGAAAAATGGTCAAACATTCCCATAGACACACTCCTAAACCTTGTGGTCAGCTTTCCCTACAGAGTTGAAGCTGTTATAGCTTCAAAGGGTGGGCCAACTCAATATTGAACCCTATGGAGTCCCAATACTTTTTGTAATATAGTGTATATGTGAAAAAAGGTAAGGAATGTTGGAACTAGAACATTACTGGGTGGACCAACTCAATATTGAACCCTACAGACTAAGACTGGGATGCCATTATAGTTCATGTGCGTGTAAAGGCAGGTGTCCCAATACTTTTGGTAATATAGTGTATAAATAGTCTAGTAAAAATAAAAAGGACAAACTAACCTGTATGGGTTGTATCAGATGAGTCTGAAACTGACACCATCATCTCATATGTTGTCACTGGATTAGTATCATACACCAAATTTTCATTTACCTGAAACATTATAAAGGAAACGTATTGTATTCAATAAGTCAACCACAACACCTAACAGAATTAATCTTTAAGTAATCTGACTAAAAGGAAAGCTAAAGTGAAATTTGATTGGCTATTATGGGTAACTGCACTTTAATCATGGCCATTGCTCATCATACTGTTTTATAATCCACGTCAGCCACTTTTTTTTTTTAATTTGGGTTGGTGGAGAAGATCAAAAAACCTCTGTCAGACTTTTATTGCTGTGTCCCTTTTTAGAAGATATTCCATCTCCTCCCTTTCTATTTGATGGATGAGAAGAAGGAAGTGAGCGAGTGGCAGGATCAGCAGCCAATTTCCCAGAAAAGCAAAGTAATATTTAAAAAAAGGTTATATATAAATGATAAAAATTGGTAGGTAAGTGTTCATCTTTTTGGGGGATAGGGGGCGTTACAACCAGTGCCGGGACAAGGTCATCCAGAGCCCAGGGCAAACATGCCAAACTGTGGCCCACCACCCCAAGGCGTATGAGCATTATATGTCATCAAAAAGCCCCCCCTCCAAAAAACTGAGCACTAATCTCCCCCCCCATGGCATAAATTTCCCCTTCTCCCAGTGAAAATCTGTTCCCCTGCTGAAATCCCCCCTCCCAGCACAAATCTTACCCCCATCCCCCAAATCCACCCAATTCAAGTGCCCCCCCCCCCCAAAAAATCACTCCTCCTGGCACAAATTTTCTACTCCTAAAATTGCCCCCCCCCCAATAACCCCACTGCAAATTCCCCCTTCCAGCACAAAGAGCCCCAATCATCTCTCCTAGCACAAATCTTCTTCCCCTAAATTTTAGCATACCCCTAAATTTCCCCTCCTAGAACAATACTCCCTGCTGCCCCCAAATTCCCTTTTTCCAACACAAATCCCCTTCCCCAATTTCCTTGTGGTGCCCCCCCCCCCCACACCTCACATGATACCACAGTGCCCAGGGCAGCCGTCCCTCCTGCCCACCCCTTGTCCCGACCCTGGTTACAACAACTTTATTTAGCAGAAATGGGAATTAACAAAATCATACTACTCATAACATTGATCTGTAAAATATTTGTGACATATCTGGGTGAAAGAAGCACAGCCTCACCTTTATAACATTTGGATTGCCTGTTTGTTCAAATAATTTGCCTGGTCCAATTGGGCCTTCGCTGGGAAGGTATTTCAAGGGATTTGGAGGTACATCCGGGTCATGGCAATTCAATGTTGCAACAACTGTGTCTTTTCTAATAGGTTCTGTATTCGTAAAGCTATAAAAACAGATACAATAAGATACTCAACAATCATATCGCAAAATACTGTGAACACCGCCAGGGCTTCCTTTGACATTTGTTACTAGATGTCTCCACTGAAAAAATTCCCCTCCTGGACTAGGGACAGCATAACATTTTGCATTGCCTCTTAAATTCTATTATAGTAACAATGGTCGCTAGAAACAAATAGAGAAAATGAATTTCCCCAGTAGGGACAGAGACATCAATAAAAACTTGGTGTAAAAGGATGAACATGCCAGGAATTATTGAAGAAAACCCAGAAAGTTGTCTTTTCATCTGTCAAAATGGTACTAACAAAACAATTGATGTCCCATTGATTAATTGTGTACATACTTTATTTTGTTTATCGGTTTATGTCTTCTACCTAATGCAGGGCCATCTTTAATATTGATTGGACCCTGGGTAAAACTTTTCTAGGGCCCCCCCCCCCCATGCACTTTTGCTCTCCACATGCTCTGAAACATACAATAAATAGCAGCTAGACTCAAAATCAGTTTACTGAATCAGATCAGGCAGCTATTGCGATTGGTTGCCAAAGCTTACAGTGTATCATTACCGCTCACTGACTGGTTGCTAGAGGTTACAGAACACATTACAGCTCACTGATTAGTAGCTAGAGGTTACAGCACATGATTTCTGCTTGTTGAGATTACTGTACAGTAATACTGCTCACTGATTTGTTGCTATAGGTTACAGTACATCATCTCCTCACTCCCGGGGTCATGCTATACATATGGATGCCGCCTTTATTTACATATCTATGCAGCTATTTACATATGAATGCTGCTACTATAACAATAGGGCAGAGCTGGGCAGCATTGGTAACAGCACTTTACACTGAGATATCAGGACACAGAAAGAGACAAGGAAATTTAAACTGGGATAGTTGGCAAGTATGAGGCAGCTGCTTTGGGCCCCACAACAATGACAGGGCCCAGGGCAGCTGCCCCTTTTGCCCTGCCTAATGGGATGTCAGTTATTTTCTATGTACATTTTAACAGGTGCCAGCTGATATTTATTTACTAATTATGTTCTTCATGTTGTTCTTATAGCCCTGATGGAGGGGGACCTTTCAATTCCTAGAAACACGTAGGCTTTTATAGAATGTGATTTTGGTTTCAGGCAAATTAACTTTATAAAATAAAAACAGCGCCTGCTCGTCAGGAGCCAGCGATACAGGTGATTTTAGTGATAATACAGGAAGGTGTGAGATTTAAACAGAAACTTGGGCCAAAATATTAGTTTTTTGGCTTTTAATAAAGTAAATAAGGGCTAGACCTTTTTTTTGGTCACCCTGGTTTTTCACTCTTCTTGTTGTGTCACTAAGACAGATAGGTGTTGGTTTACTAAAGGCAAATATCACGTGCAAGGAAAATAAAAAAAAAACGGAATTTTTGCTTGCACATGATTAGATGATGGAAGTCATCAGAGCTTCTGCTCATTTACTAAGCTCCTGAGCAATTGCACTTGCAGAGTACAACTGCACTTTGCAAACTGCACAGTCTATTTGCCTTTAGTAAATCAACCCCAAAGTGAGTGGGAAATCTCAATGAGGACAAAAACGGCAACAGACATCTGACAGAGGGTATAACCTTTCTGTAATCTATGTAAAGGAAATACAGTGCTGGGATGACTGATCACTTCTCAAACCATGGGTCTGGAAAAATTTAATAATATATACTAGATGTTTCTAATATTATGAGCGATATTTGCATTAATATGATTGCATATATCATACATGAGAAGAGTTCTTACCTGTACAAGTACGGATCACAGAACGGAGGGTTGTCATTAATCGGGAGGATAGTTGCTGTGACTAATATTGATGCACATTTATTGTCCCGGTCGCAAACTTTCACAGTATAGGACTGAATGTTGACAAATCCAAAAGCCTCACTGTCCATGATGGATATTATGATCACAGTTCCTGTCTCTGTTGAAAAGAAATTACTTGTGTCTTTCTTCCAACATAATTGTGATCTATCATTAAAGCTTTTAGTTTAAATCAGCCAAATACATTCCAGGTGCATCAAAACAAAAAGTGTTCAAAGTCATACAGTTCATTTTCATAGAAGCATCACCACCCTGAGTAGAAAAGTAGTAAAGTAGTAGAGTAGAAAAGTCTGTTCCTTGCCAGTATACTGAGCCTTACTCCTTGTTTGGAAGCAGCCGTCCCTCTGCAGAGGTCTGGCACACCCCCTGCTGTGTCAAAGCTAGAGCACTCCAATCAGTGGGAAACATAAGCTCTGCCGTTTAAACTTGTTGGCTGTTGTCAACCCACAACTACAGCCAACACTATACAGTACAGCAAATGACTCCTTAAAACAGGTCAGTTTGTAGTGCATAGTGGGAAATTCCCTCACTGCCAAGAAATATTCCCCAAAAGCACAGAGAGTGTGCTGTGTGCTTGTAGTGGGCATTTTAGCTCAGAGCTTTAGCTACTGAGCTCTGTAATTAAAAATATTTTTTTCAGCAAGAACATTGGTAAACATGTGAAAAGGAGCCAATCTGCTGCCTGGAAGTCATAAATATAAAACTTACAGGATTTCACATTTATCTGAGCAAAGAAATTAAAAATATATTTTAAATTATATTAAAAGGGAAATAAGAAGGAAAATTATATATAAAAGCACAGTAAATTGTTGTTAAGCAACTAGATCTTATTGGTTCTTATTTTTCTAGTGTCTGTCTATATTACCCCCACAGCTAGGAGAGAGTGAAATTGGGAGTTTTCACTTTGCCAAAATTTCAGTGCAAATTTGGGTAAATCTGCAAAATGCATTGGAGCCAATGGGGAAGGTTAAATAGTGTATCTATAGCCCCATTTTTTCAAGTTTGGATAGGATATTGAAGGGTTAGAACAACTGACAAGTTTAACTGTCTGTTTGTTTGTTTTTTTTGTTTTTGTTTTTTACAGGAAAATAGGATAAAACAGGGAAAATGTGCAACAGGGATGCTTCTTCTGGTGACAGCTGCCTAAAAGGGATTTGCCCCATTTTAGAGAGGTTTTCCCTTACTTCCTGACTTCTGTATCTGCAGGATGGAAAATAAAGTTAAATTTACCCTATAGGACATAAATGGTAAAACACCTGGCAGGGGTTTAACCATTACCTACTCTATAAAAAAACACTTCATGGTGCTAAGGCTGGGTTCACATGTGTGAATTGGGTGTGGTTTTTCCTGTATCCAATTCGCATAAAATGCAAGGGTGACTGGCTCTCAATGGGGCCGGTTCACACAGGTCCGGGACGACCGTGGTCCGCATTCCAAAAGGGTCCTGTGCGTGTTTAGGTCCGGTTCAGGTGCGAATTCAGGCAAAAATTCGGACCTGATTCGCACCCGAGCCAGTGAAAAGGAATGCACCAGACCCCATGTTGGGAAACGTGGCCACACATATGCAATCCCGGCCTTATTAAGAGTAGGATGGGCTTTAAATGGTTGCTAAGAGCAGTTAAAAATGATCTAAGACCTGGTCTTTTGCCAAAAAGGCCCCTTTTAATAGGGAACATAATATAAGATATTAAGTTAGAATCAAATTTTTAGATTATCTTTAGGTTTTAGTTAAAGAAAATTTTTGTAAAATAATTCATAGGAAAATTTTCAGCTAATTTCAACCAAATCCAACAGCCAGTGAATGACGCCAATAAACTGGTTGATTTGCGATTGTACAATTCCAGAGAATTTCAGAGACTTTGGAAAAAGGACGTCCAGGATTTTTTGGCCATCTCAGACTGGTTGTAATCATAATCATAGGATCAGAAAACAAACAGAAATGTGTATGCCAGTACCTTTGTGAATGGTGAAATATGGATTTCCAGGGTCCAAATAAAATGTGAGACCATTCATTAAATCAGCATCAAAGCCATTGCAAGTGTTAACCGTTGTTCCGATAGGAAGTTCCTCAATCAGCTGAATATAAGCTCTGTTTCCAGATCGCTCTGTCTTTGTGTTGTTACTGTTTTCAGTGATACTGGAAAAGCTGTGTAATAAAGACAATATATTTATACTGTATATCAAGTTGGTAAATCCAGCAATTCTACTTCTGATACACCTAGAAGAAAAACCTACCATCTGGCTTGGTAGTTAAATGGTATCTTACATGTCTCAGAAAATACTAATTTCTCTGCAATAAATTGCTTCCACTTTCCCTCTACGGTTTTATAAGCTTAATTCTGCCCAATGTTAATATTTCAACTTCCTTTGAACACCTGAGAGGTTGGATAGGGACATCAAAAGAATCCAAGACTGACCAGAAGACACTGCTCAACACAAGACCAAGCAAAGTCTTTTATGGAGGTAGAATTACTTCAAAAAGATGTGTGAAAGTATTGGGTCTTAATCTTTGGCATTCATTACAGCTACAATATACAGACCTTCATGAGCGCCCTGCTGTAGTCCATACTTAAAGTGGAAGTAAACCCTTCTATCGTTTTCAGTCAAGGAAGCTGCCATCTTTGCCTCTAATGATTCTTCAACTGCCATAATGCTGCACATGTGATCAGTCATGAAACCAGCCATTGGATGGTTTGAAAGTTTGGTTGAGAGCACAAGCAATGCGAAAGTTAGCATTTCCGGCATGCCGGGAATGTAAGTGTTTTTTGAAACTGAGTTTACTCCCGCTTTAACATACATCAGTTGCCCAGTATTGCTCAAATACACCATGCCTTGGCTTCTACATTGGGGGTACTGACTAGAGTGTGACTTGCTTTGTCAACAAAAACCCAAGGGGTTCAAGACTTTGGCATCAGAGACTTTGAAAGAACAGTGTAGCTTTACTAGCTCATTAGTATAAACAATGTGGCATACAAGCAAAATGAAAAACAATTTTCTGTGGATTATATGTGATATAATACAGTAAGAAAAAAAATGAAATAAGGGTGTTCTAGGGTAGACTGCTGGTATTTAAATGACACAGATTATATACAAAAAGTTACATATAGAATTGTATTACAAGGTTTAAAAACAAGGGTACATAGAATCAGTTAATAAATACAAAAGAGGATTACTGTTATATACATCAAATCGACAAGTTTCGCAGTTACTGACACATCTTCAAGACATATATTATAGATAGATATTTATACATGACAGATATCGAACATGAAACATCTTAAACCTAAAATTGAAAAAAGTATACAATGAATATAATGCAAAGGTATAAATTTACAATTCACATATAAAAGCTTGAAACATAAAAAGGAGGGCTATCCCCATAGAAGGGAGTGGGATAGCCCTTTTTTTGTTTCAAGATTACATATGCGAATTGTAAATGTATACTTTTGCATTATATTCATTGTATACCTGATTAATGCTCTCCTTACTCAGGATGTCAATTTAGGTGGACGGCCATGTCTTGGTAGGTTTGCAGTTGTGCCATACTCTTTCCATTTTTGGATGATGGATTGAACAGTGCTCCATGAGATGTTCAAAGATGTTAAAACATAACCTTGCTTTAAACTTCTCCACAGCTTTATCCCTGACCAGTCTGGTTTGTTCCTTGGCTTTTATGATGCTGTTTGTTCACTAAGGTTCTCTAACAAACCTCTGAGGGCTTCACAGAACAGCTATATTAATACTGGACTCTAGTTACTAATTAGGTGACTTCTGAAGGCAATTGGTTCCCCTAGATGTTAGTTAGGGGTATCAGAGTAAAGGGGGCTGAATACAAATGCACGCCTCACTTTCATTTATCTGTAAAAAAAATTGAAAACCATTGATCATTTTCCTTCTACTTCACAATTATGTGCCACTTTATGTTGATCTACCACAAGAAAATCCCAATAATATACATTTACGTTGGTTGTAACATGACAAAATGTGGAAAATTTCAAGGGGTATGAATACTTTTTCAAGGCACTGTACAAATGCACCATGCACATGGTGTAAAGGGTCCGGTCCTTCTTTTCAGGTAAATGAGTATTGCTAAGAGCAATTGCATACATTTTCTGCTCATTAGAAAATCCCTGCATTGCTGGAAAGGCCAGTGACATTGCTTGCAAATAGTTAAACTTGTCCTGAGATTATACAAAGATTAGGTACCATATGAATTTCCCTTTGCTTGATAACACCCCACAAAATTATTTGAAACGATTTACATTACAATATCTGTCACCCCACAATTTACTTACACACAAGTCATAGTTGGCTCGTTGTCATTTATATTAGTTATATAGACCTTTATGTTTCCTGATTTCTCAAGAGTCCCATCACTTATGGTTACAGTTAGAGTATAGCTGAAAGATAATAATAAAAATTGTAATAATAACAACTCAGTGATACTCAGTGGAAAGAAACATTATAGTAGAATTCCAGTCTACAGTTTATCTAACTAAGCCTAAATCGGTTCCCACCTTCCGCCTAGCTCCTATTATAACTAGTAAGCAAGCGATATTGCGCTAAGTGCATATAAAGTAAATAAAATTATGTAAACAACATGGAGGATCCGAGACTATGTTGCCAAAATGGAGCGCAGTAGATCCCTTGGAACATGGCCACCACGTTAGCAGTCTTGGACTATGGAAATATGGCGTTCACGTTCTTGTTGGTTTTGAATACTAGCAGCACTGCTCTCTAGTGTTCGGCAACAGAAATTTTCTCTGAATATAAGGAAGTGATGTGAGCACCTCTGACCCTTACTGCCTCACAGAAGAAGTCCCATTGGACGAAACGTACGTCAGGCTAGGTGCGGAGCAGCAGTGACATCCGAACACTCGTGGAGGGTGCTGGACAAACTAATGTTTCCATTTTGAGCTTTTTATAGTTTTTGTTGTAAGTACAACTTTTAAGAAACTCATGTGTGCTTTTAAAAGAATGTTGCGCAATGAGTTTATCTTCCTCTTTCATATGATGAATGTGTTACCGGACTCTGAAGTTTCTTCGACTGATGATAACTGTGGGGTATACATCTGTGGAATCCAAATAAGCAGGCGCTGGCTAGTGGATGCGGTTGAGCCATAGTGATGGGTGAAAGCTCACTAATGTGCATATAGACCTTGGAGGGTCTAAAAATCTGGTAAGCAGATATACTTACCCTATCTATCCTGTGGGGAGCACCGGGGGTCTTCACAAATTGAGCATTGAATCAGCGCACAGTTTGAGTTCATTTTACGGATGTGGAATTAGGACACTTGGACTATTAACAATTTTTCATTTTTTCTTTTTTCATGTTTATTGCATTATATTTTTTTTGCACTTTAATTACTAAGGGCATGGTTTGACAGCGCTACGCGTTTTTTTTTTTCATTTAATATTATAACTACCCAGTAGAAGGAAGATGCGTATCCTTACCTTAAGCTGGTCATACATTTTACAGTTTTCTTATTCAATTTCCTTTAGATTTATCTTCAAGTATGTAGTGCAAGGGCCTGTCTGATTGCATACAAATTGAAAGTGTTACTGTAGGTTTGACCTCATATTATATGGTATTGGCAAATGTAAAGGAAAATTGTACAAGAAAATTATTTAATGTATGGCCAGGCTTACCTATTCTCTGTCCGGTTACATGATCTCCCCAGTGGCCAGCTTCAGGGGAGAGGCGAGATCACTGACAATGAATGGAATGCCTGGGCAGTGACATCACTATAGGCTTACTATTGGGCATCTTTTGTAGGATGTCCCTCCCCTCCCCTGAAGCCGGCCCATGGGAGCCAATCACGTGACCAGACCGGAGCTTCCTGAGAATAGAAAAGTATAAGAATCCTTCTTCTGCAGTAGTTGGAATAGGAGTTAGGAGGAGACAGGAGCTGTTTTAGTCTTAAGTAACATTAAATCTTTGGTGTTTTTTTCCTTTAAAATAACAAATATGTCACACTTACCTGCTTTGTGCAATGCTATCGCACAGAGCAGCCCTGATCATCCTCTTCTGGGGTCCCCCACCAATGCTTCTGGCTCTTCCTCTTTGGAGAGTGCCTCCATAGGAAGCTGCTTTCCATGGGGGAACTCATGCGGCCTTGCTCTCGAGCCACCCTGTCTGCATCCATTGACAAAGACATGGAGGCTCGGCCCAGCCTCCACTTGCTTGTCACAGAATTTGATTGACAGCAATGGGTGCCAATGGTGGCCGCTGCTATCAATCTGTGCAGTGAGGAGGGAGAGAGCCGGGAGAGTTGAGGCTTGCGTGCACAGCACTGGATTGGGCTCAGGCTCAGTTAAGTATAAGGGAGGGCTGGCTGGACACATACAACACAGAAGGTTGTTTTACCTTAATGTATTAAATGCATTAAAGTAAAAAAAAAAACTAAGCTTTACAACAACTTTAGTTGGATATGTGAGGATGCTCCTAGATTGTAAGCTCTAACGATCAGGGCCCCTGATTCCTCCTCCTGTATTGAATTGTATTGTAACTGTACTTGTAATTAGCCCTCTGGCACTTTTTATCTAATTGTTATCTGTATTTCCCATGTTCACCACTTTTGGATAATAATTTATTTAGCATTTGTGCGAAATCACTCATATTATTATTTTTTTCCCACTTGTTTGGTGTTATTGTGAACGCTCAGATTTTGCAGCACTTGTGAACACATCACTCATTTTATTTCTTATGCACATATTGACCTATCTGGTCTAATCCTAGTAGCGCGAAGGACCTTAACACTTTTATTAAACTATACTGCCTGCTCTCATTTTGTAAAGCGCTGCGCAAACTGTTGGAGCTATATAAATCATGTATAATAATAATAGTAATAATAATGGAAGAGCGCCATCTGGTGGAGGAGCCAAGGATATAGTAAGTATAGGAGCTTCTCTTCTCTAACAATCATCTCCTGATGAACAGGGACAGCCACACACTGATAGAAATTTGACTGGTCTCTGCTGAACCTACTGAATTAAAATTTTTCTATGACCAGCTTTAGACCAGATTTTTTTTAGTCACTAACAGAAAACAAATGTGTAGATCAGGAGTTCTGATCTCAGTCTGACTTTCCTGGTGCCCTTTTTCAGTGAATTAAAATGTTTTGAAGCAAGAGACAGGCAATTTGAGTTGAAAATGGACTTTATAGGCACACCCGTATGCATCATATTTCTTAAATATTGTTTATTTAATTATGGTTAAAAACAACCTGCCTGCGCCATACCCTGTGGCCAGTCTGGATGACGTCACTTCCAGCTCGCCAGCATAACGCACGTCCAGTCAGGATGTGTGTACAAATAGATGCTTCTAGCATCTTATACCTTCACCAATACCAGGTGGAGGCTCCACAGGTAGCGAGGTTATGACTGAACGTTCCTTACACTAGGTAGGCTTTGGATATTCTGTTCCTGGCTGGGCTTTTCCCCCCTGGTTGGAATATTGTTATCAATCTAATTTTCTCTTTTTGCTTTTAATAGCTTGAAAACAACTGAGCCATTTTAGACTTTACGGATTATCTACCTTTAAACCTATATCCTCTGTGAATTGGTTCGTTTGGGTGGTTATGTCTCCATCGCCATTCTAAAAGGCTTAATATATTGGTTGTATACTTTTGACACTAGGTGTACAATATCTTGGTAAGTGTATACATCATTTTTACATTTTATGATATGTTCAGTGGCATAAACTATTGTCTATAGAGATACTAGTATATATATATATATATATATATATATATATATATATATAAAACATACACGAGAAATATTTTTTTTCTCTTTTAGCTGTACTCTTTAATTATCTCTTAAAGTGGAGTTCCACCCAAAAATGGAACTTCCGTTTTAAGTGCTGGAGACCCCCAGACATGCCACATTTTGGCATGTCATTTTTTTTTGGGGGGGGGGGAGCGGGTACCCTGGGTTTACAGGCACCCAGCTCCCACTTCCTCCCCTGTTGCCGCAGTGCTGGAAGGAAGATCACCTCTCCCCCCTCCCTTCCTGCAATTTTCTGGGATACATCACAGGTCCCAGGGAATTTCCCACCCATTCACAGCGTCCAGCACGGCTCGCGCATGCGCAGTGCGTGCCCAGCTGTGAACGCACAGCCGGGGGCACCCACAGTTAGAATGCCAGCGCTGCGGAGAGGAGGGGGAGAGGAGCTGGGCTTCGTATACATGCATCTGTGGACTGTGAGACAGGTGAGTGTTTGATTATTAAAAGTCAGCAGCTAAACTTTTTGTAGCTGTTGACTTTTAAATGGGTGGAACTCCGCTTTAAGATACTTGGACAGCCGTGGGATTGTGGTTTTGTGCTATCTGTTTTTATCCTTCACCACTTATATTATTGCATTGATTGTATTGCAAATATCATTTTTTTATCTATTCTATACTACTCATGGGTTTAAATTAGGAGTATAATCTTATATACGCCCCCATAACTAGGTTGTGCTTCTCTCTGTAAATGTTTATGGACCATTTACACATTGGGTTATGGACAATCATCATACAATTTACTATCTTTATTTACTATCTTTATTTATTGTTTGTTTTCTCATCTGCTTTAATAGATACTAAATTCATTACCTGCTTTTATACAGGTAATGTACTCAAGCTCCTGAAGCAGCTATGACGTGTGCAACTTGTAGAGCAAACCTACAATATGCCTCAAACATAATCGCATCAAAATACTTGGAACACCATTTGTCCACTCCAGGACACTCTTTATTCCTGTATATTATACTATTGATTTAATTGGTGGTGTGAGTGCTATGTAGGCAATTTGTCATAATGTGATTTTCTAACTATTGTAAACACACGTTGTTTTTAACGATAATTAAATAAACTATATTTTAAGAAATATGATTTGTACAGGTATGCCTATTAAGTCAATTTTCAACATATGTACTATTAGCAAGCAATGGTAGCTTCCATAATTCTTCCACCTGCATACATACATTAATAAAGTGTTTGCAACTGGCTACTTATTCCTATGTCAAACAAAAAGACATTGGTTACCTCTTTGTGTTACTTTCATAATCAAACATTTGCGTGGTTGAGATTGTTCCTGTGTTGTCAATCTGAAACCCAGAGTTGCCCGGAGTAATCCTGATAGAATACTGTGAACAGATTAGGCACCAATAATAATAATATGAAGCAATTGGAGGAAATGTTCTAAATGAATCACATCATCATAACTGTACTTTATGAAAAGGAAAAGCTAAAGCGGGTTTTACATTTTTCGGCTTTGGCATCAAAGGATATTGGCACAGAATTCTTCTGAAGTGTGGCAAGGGCAAGTATACCATCCCTAGTGGAGAGCTGCTTGGCACTCAGTGGAGTTCCTGAACTACAAAACTGTTTCACATTAAAGTATATGTTTGGGCAAAATAACAAAAAAAAGAATTATGCATTACATCTCGGCAATATGTGCACTTCTCCATGTTTTATCTCTTTAAACAACTACAAGTGCAGAAAAATACCCCTTGATCTGCCAGAAATGTACTCAGCTCCTAAATATTGTATTTTTTTGTGGATTTAGTGGGAGCCCTGTGCTTTCGTTTTTGTTAAACCGCTCAAACCCCCCCCCCCCCCCCCCCCCCCCCCAACTCTCCTCATCTCTACAACATAGGTGCATCTGTAATCCAAGAGAAGAACCTGGGGGGTTAAATATTAAATATATAACACAGGATGTGTGCACAAGATGGCTCTTAAAGAAGACCTTTACCCTAATTTAGGTTTAAACCCTTTATGACTGCCTAACACATATGTGTGGTGGCATAAGGGTCGGCTTTTAACGTCCACATGCCGCACATATGTGTCCACGGGGGGCCAATGTTTCTGTGCTGAGAGCGTGCTCCTTGCATGCTCCCAGGACAGAGATCAAGCTGTGAAAGACAGCTCTTGGTCTCCGTTAATGATCGGAAGGCTGCGGGACTGGTTTCCAATCCTGTGACCATTGTGACAGCCAATCACAGAGGTCATGTGATCAGCTAATCTCCCCCCCCCCCCCCTACGTTCAAAACTTTTTAAAGAGATGCTAGGGTGGCAGAAAGGGGTTCATTTTGCCTTGTCTCCTTCCCTCTCCCTCTTTCACATTTGGATATAATTTTTTATTTTTTTTGTACTACAAACAAGCACTTCCGAATTTCTTGCCTAGGAGTGAGGTTTGCGTCCCTCTGCCTCCCACCTCTTGGATTCTGTGCATGAGCAGATGTGCCATAGGGTTTAGCATATAAGTCAAATCAAGCGGGCTGAGAAAGGGGGTGGGTACAATGCTTTTTCATTGGCTGAAGAAGCAGCAGAGAGGCTGTATATCAATCCACCTCTGAAATCAGGCTGCCAGGTCTAACTAAAGATTATTGGCTTATGCAGCCGGAGCAGCTGTATCCCTTCACAGCAAAAAAAAAGAGTCCCCAGCCTTCTGGCATCCGCATGTGCAGGAGCAAAAAATAAAAAAAAAATGTGCCATACAGTAGTGGCATCTGAATCTTTGCAGTAGTATGAGGGTGCTTAAAAAAAATTTGGGGGTGCTTAAGCAGACCCAAGCCGCCCCTGCCGGGGACAAAACCGGGGTAGGGGCAAAACCAGGGACAGACTTGTTCCGGGGACAGTGTCCTCAGTCCGGGGACTATCCCCGGTAACCGAGGACAGAGTCCTCTGGCACACCTGCTTATAGGTGGCTTTCTCACCCCTGTGCATGTGCAAAGTTCCAAAACTTTGCAATGTTTGCACAGGAAATCACCTGCATGTGCGCAGATCTGCCAAGAGCTCTGCAAGGACCAAATGGCCAGGCAGATACATTAGGCACATCTACACACATGCCATAATAATGGTGATAACAGCTCTGGAGGGGGAGGGGGGGGCAGAGCCAAACAAAGGGGGACAGAAGTTCCTCTATATTTTTTTGCATGGCCAGCAGGTATCTTTTTGCACTTATCAAATAGATATGGCATAACAAAATGTCATGATATATTGAGCAGATGAAAGGGAATTAAATAAAATAAATTCATTGTTAGGGCCGGTTCACACTGCGGCGCGAGGCGAGGCGACACGGCTCGCCTCGCCTCGCTCCCGCAAGTTGTCCCCATTGAGTACAATGGAACCGTTCTGAGAGGAGCGACTCGAGTCGCTCCGACTCAGAAAAAAGGTTCCTGTACTACTTCGGGGCGACTTCGGGGGCGACTTGCATTGACTTCTATGCAGAAGTCCTCTGCAAGTCGCCGCTGACCCCCCCTGCAAGTCGCGGCGAGGAAGTCGGAGACGCCTCGCCGCGGCTCGCAGTGTGAACCGGCCCTTAGGGGTTGCACACACTTTAAATAACTTGTAACACCATCTATCAATCAGTATTGTTTGACTTTTGTAGCATTAGTACCTTTAACACTGTGGGATGAAGTTGAAGAGCTTTTAAACGATTGAGAACAATAAATATTACATCTCTAGCACGAAACATATACATCGTGTTAGGCTGTTTGGCTGGAATATTATTTTCTAATTTCCTGTAGTTCAGTATCATTTTTTAAATTGTATTTATACAAACATTATGTGATATTTGTACACTAAAAAGCACTTTAATGACATAAAAGACTAATAATCTCTATGGATAACTGACACCATCGGCTGCCTCGCAGTTGACATTGTGAATAGTTTGTTTCTTAGTAACATGTTGTTATTTGCTATAAGTATTATGTGTGATGACCATATTAAAGACAAAGGTTCCACCAACAGGAAAGTAAGTCGGAACATACGGTAGTCTAGCTGGCAGCGTTTGTACTGATAATGATGTACGTCACTTAAAAATCTTTTATTTACTAAGATCCTCAAACAAAGGTGAACCGTTCATTCAATTAATTAAAGGCACAGTCCACTTAAAAGTCTTATTCATGACACATGTGGAGTTCAATGGGCTGAGTCTCTTAAAGGCTTACTATATATTATATTATAAAATTATATTTTCTTGTTTTAATTCCTATTTTTTTTTTTTTTTTTATGAAAATGAAAAATAAAAGATACGTCAACATAAATTGTAGTAGAGTAAAACTTGCAGTAGAGGGAAAACAGGCATCACATGAGCAACCAGCCTCCAAAGAAGCATCTCTTGTATAGAAGATAATTTCTATATCAGTTTCTTTGGTATTTAGCAGAATTCAAAGCAACTGGAGAATCGTGTGGGTACAGTGGCTGTCAGTGGAGAATCGTGTGGGTACAGTGGCTGTCAGTGGAGAATCGTGTGGGTACAGTGGCTGTCAGTGGAGAATCGTGTGGGTACAGTGGCTGTCAGTGGAGAATCGTGTGGATGCAGTGGCTGTCAGTGGAGAATCGTGTGGATGCAGTGGCTGTCAGTGGAGAATCGTGTGGATGCAGTGGCTGTCAGTAGAAGTGTTCAGATGCAGTGGTTGTCAACAGAGGTGCAGTGATGCAGTGGCTGTCACTATGGGTGTGCAGATGCAGTGGCTGTCAGTAAAGGTATGCAAACACAATGGCTGTCAGTGGGGGTGCAGTAGCTGTCATTATAGGTATGTGGAGGTCGTGGCTGTCTGTAAAGCTGTGTGGATGCAGTGATTGCCAGTGGAGGTGTGCAAGGGCAGTGGCTATCAGTGGAGACATTGGGGTGCAATGGCTGTAAGTGGAGGTGTGTGGGCGCAGTGGCTGTCAGGAGATGTGTGTGGGTGCAGTGGCTGTCAGTAGATGTGTGTGGATGCAGTGGCTGTCAGTACAGGTGTGTGGGTGCAGTGGCTATCAGTACAGGTGTGTGGGTGCAGTGGCTATCACTACAGGTGTGTGGGTGCAGTGGCTGTCAGTAGATGTGTGTGGGTGCAGTGGCTGTCGGTAGATGTGTGTGGATGCAGTGGCTTTAAGTACAGGTGTGTGGATGCAGTGGCTGTCACTACAGGTGTGTGGGTGCAGTGGGTATCAGTACAGGTGTGTGGGTGCAGTGGTTGTCAGTAGATGTGTGTGGATGCAGTGGCTGTCAGTACAGGTGTGTGGGTGCAGTGGCGATCAGTACAGGTGTGTGGGTGCAGTGGCTATCACTACAGGTGTGTGGGTGCAGTGGCTATCACTACAGGTGTGTGGGTGCAGTGGCTGTCAGTACAGGTGTGTGGGTGCAGTGGCTATCAGTACAGGTGTGTGGGTGCAGTGGTTGTCAGTAGATGTGTGTGGGTGCAGTGGCTGTCAGAACAGATGTGTGGGTGCAGTGGCTGTCAGTACAGGTGTGTGGGTGCAGTGGCTGTCAGTACAGATGTGTGGGTGCAGTGGCTGTCAGTACAGGTGTGTGGATGCAGTGGCTGTCAGTACAGGTGTGTGGGTGCAGTGGCTGTCAGTACAGGTGTGTGGGTGCAGTGGCTATCAGTACAGGTGTGTGGGTGCAGTGATTGTCAGTACAGGTGTGTGGGTGCAGTGGCTGTCAGTGCAGGTGTGTGGGTGCAGTGGTTGTCAGTAGATGTATGTGGGTGCAGTGGCTATTAGTACAGGTCTGTGGGTGCAGTGGCTGTCAGTACAGGTGTGTGGGTGCAGTGGCTGTCAGTACAGGTGTGTGGGTGCAGTGGCTATCAGTACAGGTGTGTGGGTGCAGTGATTGTCAGTACAGGTGTGTGGGTGCAGTGGCTGTCAGTGCAGGTGTGTGGGTGCAGTGGTTGTCAGTAGATGTATGTGGGTGCAGTGGCTATTAGTACAGGTTTGTGGGTGCAGTGGCTGTCAGTACAGGTGTGTGGGTGCAGTGATTGTCAGTACAGGTGTGTGTGTGCAGTGGATATCAGTACAGGTGTGTGTGTGTGCAGTGGATATCAGTACAGTTGTGTGGGTGCAGTGGCTGTCAGTACAGGTGTTTGGGTGCAGTGATTGTCAGTACAGGTGTGTGGGTGCAGTGGCTGTCAGGACAGGTGTGTGGGTGCAGTGGCTGTCAGGACAGGTGTGTGGGTGCAGTGGCTGTCAGTACAGGTGTGTGGGTGCAGTGATTGTCAGTACAGGTGTGTGGGTGCAGTGGCTATCAGTACAGTACAGGATGCAGTGGCTGTCAGTACAGGTGTGTGGGTGCAGTGGCTGTCAGTACAGGTGTGTGGGTGCAGTGGCTGTCAGTACAGGTGTGTGGGTGCAGTGGCTGTCAGTAGATGTAGGGTGTATCATCCTGGGCTCCCAGAAGTGATGCCAAATTTTGGAACTATTTTGCCAGTATTGGATCTTTGAATAGAATATGAAGTAGCACACTCCCCTGTCATTTTTTATAGGCTTACTATGTAACTAATTTGTTTTTCGCAGTAATAAGTTACATGGATAATGAATACATTATTTGCTATGGAGAGAACTGACACACCTTGCTATTGTGATTAGGAAAATACGATCCAGCAAAACAAGCAAAAATGTCAAAACTTAAAACTAAAAACTGAAAAAATAGCGTCTGTTTAAAACGATATAAGAGAAAGCATTGTTGACCAGGGCCAGGGATTTATCTCAGCACCTCTCTGTACTGTGCTGACACAATTAAAAAATAAAATAATACAGCAGCGTGGGGGTCACAATTTGCATTTGTTTTACATGAAGGGAAAACTATAATCTCCACTAAAGGTCATTATATACAGACGAGTAAAAGAATTTCTCTTATTACTGTTACAAATGACTCCAGTGTCAAGGTTTTGCCAGTAAGCGATTCCAAAGGAAAACTCATCGGAATTGTGTCAAGTACCGCCATCGCAAAATGCTTTACAACTGCCGCGATTATTACCTGCAGCACATCATTATCTGGGTCCTTGGCTGCCACTTTGTAAATGACTGTGGAAACAGCAGTGTTCTCAGCTATATACAGCTCAGCGTCTAATGGGAAAAAAGTTCACAGCGATTATTTACTCTACTGCTGAAGATTTTCGAAAGTTAAACTGAGCATATGACAAACAAAATGCACTAGCGGAGGTTACTTTCAATGGAAACTACATGTCACAATGATCAGCGGATCTGAAGGCACTAGTGTATTTAGGTTTTGTGCTGCCCTAGGCCTAACTAAACTCATGTACTCCCTAATTTAAATATGACCCACCCCTTCCTGTCAAGGCCACACCCTTTCCTGCTTAACCACTTCAGCCCCGGAAGGATTTACCCCCTTCCTGACCAGAGCGTTTTTGCGATTCGGCACTGCGTTGCTTTAACTGACAATTGCGCGGTCGTGCCACGTTGCTCCCAAAAGAAAAATTGACGTCCTTTTTTCCCATAAATAGAGCTTTATTTTGGTGGTATCTGATCACCTCTGCGGTTTTTATTTTTTGTGCTATAAACAAAAAAAGAGCGACAATTTTGAAAAAAACACATTATTTTTAACTTTTTGCTATAATAAATATCCCCCGAAAATATATAAAAAAAAACATTTTTTTCCCTCAGTTTAGGCCGATACATATTCTTCTACATATTTTTGGTATAAAAAAAAAATCACAATAAGCGTTTATTGATTGGTTTGCGCAAAAGTTATAGCAGCTATAAAATAGGGGATAGTTTTATGGCATTTTTATCAATATTTTTTTTTTACTAGTAATGGCGCGATCATCGATTTTTATCATGACTGCGACATTATGGTGGACACGGACAATTTTGAAACATTTTTGGGACCATTGGCATTAATACAGCGATCAATGCTATAAAATTGCATTGATTACTGTAAAAATGTCACTGGCAGTGAAGAGGATAATCACTAGGTGGCAGTGTAGGGGTTAAGTGTTCCTAGGGGCGTGGCTGTGTGTGACACCACACTGATCACTGCTCCCAATGACAGGGAGCAGACGATTAGTGTGCTGTCTTTAGGCAGAATGGGGAGATGCTGTTTTCAAATCGGCAGCTCCCCGTTCTTGAGCCCCGTGACTCGATCGCGGGTATCCGCGGTCACGGAGCTCTCGGTAGGCACACGTGTGTGCACGGTGAGAAATTCAGCCGTGCCATTCTGCCGACGTATACAGTGGTGTGAAAAAGTGTTTGCCCCCTTCCTCATTTCCTGTTCCTTTGCATGTTTGTCACACTTAAGTGTTTCGGAACATCAAACCAATTTAAACAATAGTCAAGGACAACACAAGTAAACACAAAATGCAATTTGTAAATGAAGGTGTTTATTATTAAAGGTGAAAAAAAATCCAAACCATCATGGCCCTGTGTGAAAAAGTGATTGCCCCCCTTGTTAAAACATACTATAACTGTGGTTGTCCACACCTGAGTTCAATTTCTCTAGCCACACCCAGGCCTGATTATTGCCACACCTGTTCACAATCAAGGCATCACTTAAATAGGAGCTGCTTGACACAGTAAGGTCCACCAGAAGATCCTTAAAAGCTACACATCATGCCGAGACCCAAAGAAATTCAGGAACAATTGAGAAAGAAAGTAATTGAGATCTATCAGTCTGGAAAGGGTTATAAAGCCATTTCCAAAGCTTTGGGAATCCAGCGAACCACAGTGAGAGCCATTATCCACAAATGGCGAAGACATGGAACAGTGGTGAACCTTCCCAGGAGTGGCCGGCCGCCCAAAATTACCCCAAGAGTGCAGCGACGACTCATCCAAGAGGTCACAAAAGACCCCACAACAACGTCCAAGGAACTGCAAGCCTCACTTGCCTCAGTTAAGGTCAGCGTTCATGCCTCCACCATCAGGAAAAGACTGGGCAAAAATGGCCTGCATGGCAGAGTTCCAAGGAGAAAACCACTGCTGAGCAAAAAGAACATCAAAGCTCGTCTCAATTTCTCCACAACACATCTTGATGATCCCCAAGACTTTTGGGACAACATTCTGTGGACCGATGAGACAAAAGTGGAACTCTTTGGAAGGTGTGTGTCCAAGTATATCTGGCGTAGAAGGAACACTGCATTTCATAAAAAGAACATTATACCAACAGTAAAATATGGTGGTGGTAGTGTGATGGTCTGGGGCTGTTTTGCTGCTTCAGGACCTGGAAGACTTGCCGTGATAAAAGGAACTATGAATTCTGCTGTCTACCAAGAGATCCTGAAGGAGAATGTCCGACCATCTGTTCATGTACTCAAGCTGAAACGAACTTGGGTTCTGCAGCAGGACAATGATCCTAAACACACCAGCAAGTCCACCACCGAATGGCTGAAGAAAAACAAAATGAAGACTTTGGAGTGGCCTAGCCAAAGTCCTGACCTGAATCCTATTGAGATGTTGTGGTATGACCTTAAAAAGGCCGTTCATGCTCGAAAACCCTCTAATGTAACTGAATTAGGACAATTCTGCAAAGATGAGTGGGCCAAAATTCCTCCAGGACGCTGTAAAAGCCTCATTGCATGTTATCGCAAACGCTTGGTTGCAGTTGTTGCTGCTAAGGGTGGCCCAACCAGTTATTAGGTTTAGGGGGCAATCACTTTTTCACACAGGGCCATGAAGGTTTGGATTTTTTTTTTACCTTTAATAATAAACACCTTCATTTACAAATTGCATTTTGTGTTTACTTGTGTTGTCCTTGACTATTGTTTAAATTGGTTTGATGTTCCGAAACACTTAAGTGTGACAAACATGCAAAGGAACAGGAAATGAGGAAGGGGGCAAACACTTTTTCACACCACTGTATGTACAGGAGTCGGTCGGGAACCAGTTAAGACCTGCCTGGTGGGTCATGGATTTTTTCCCTTAATTTGCATAGATTGGCATAGATTTCCTCTCACTTCCTGTTTGGCTATCGGGCAGGAAGTGAAGGGAAATCTCTACAATGGGACAGGGATGGTAAAAAATAAATTGACAGGGGTTATAACCCTTCCTTAAGCCCCATACACGCTATCAGTTTTTCTGCTGAGTTTTTCCTTCAGGTTTACCAAAACCATGTAGTGCAAGGGCCTGCCTGATTGCATACAAATTGAAACTCCTAAGGTTTGACCTCATATTATATGGTTTTGGTAAATCTGAAGGAAAAACTCAGCAGAAAAACTGATAGTGTGTACGGGGCTTTACTTTATCCTAAATGAAAAAAAAAGTGTTGCCTATAGTTGTACTTTAAGCACAAATTTCCGATAATTTTATGGAGAGGACTAAGAAGATATAACCATGCTAATGGTTCAGCAGAAAACTTATTGGTTGAACTGGATGTGTTTTTTCAACCTTACTAACTATGTAACTATATAGCACAGTGAGGAAGGTTTGTGGTCCATGATGATAGGACAGTCAAAATTAGAAGCGGCGCCAACCCCCAGAGTTGTGGAATGCCGGCTGCCCGCATACCGGAAGCATTGGGCCGCTTTATGGGGGTGTTAGACTAATTGGTCTCTCACCCCAGTCCATCCCATTAGACTGGCGCTACACTAACAGTGTAGAGCAAGCCGGTGTCTTGTCATATAACGTCCTCCATCCGATAGTGTCCGCTGCGTACTGCGCATGCGCAGTACATAGCAACACAGATTCCGAAAATTGCTGAGGATGAACGGCGCCTGCCCCGTTAGTCCAGGTTCTATCCCCACCATCCAAGTGGACACAGAGTAGGAATAAAAAAGAGCCGAGCGCAGCGAGGCCGAGCCCGAAGCATGGCGAGCGTAGCTCACCCGCGAGGGGCCCTCTAATATTCACAACCCTATGTCCGCTTGGATGGCGGGGCTACCACCTCCACTCACGGCGCAGGCGCCGTTCAGCTTCGGAGATTTTCCGAAGCTTCGTCTGCTCCGTACTGCGCATGCGCAGTACGGCCCGGACACTATTTGATGGCCGGACATTATACGGCAGAACACCGGCAGTAACTCTTTCTGTGCTGCCCCCCGCAAAATGCTGCCCTAGGCCTGGGCCTTGTCGGCCTAGGCCAGCATACAGCGTGTTCTGGAAGTAGAAGCGGCTGAAGTTATATGAGAATCTCAAATGTTTTTGTATATGGCAACCAGGGCCTTGCCCTCTCCTGCATCCTAAACCTCCTTGTTGGTCAATAGACCACTTATCACATTAAAAAAAGAACAAAGGGGAGGTTTAGGAAGTGGAAAGTGGTGGAGCCCAGATTGAATTTTACTTGAGAAACTGAGATTGGCATGGAACTTCAGCTGTCTATATCTTAACCTTTAATTACCTTTTTAAAATGCAGTTTTAACTGAAGATAGCATTTTCATCATATGTGTGTTATAATTGTATTTTATGGCATTCAGGATCACAGGTCATTGAAGCCTTCATGTCTCGAATTAATTTAGCAGTGTCGGTATGCATCAGTTAACTTGACAATATGTATTTCATTTGCCTACATAAATCATTTTACATTGTTTATTAGGGACTTATAAGGTTTCTATTTGCTAACATATTTTAATAAGGAGTTCGTATCACCACAGAGTGGTACTGTGGATACGACACTTTTGTATATAATGCCACGTCCCGATAATTTGGACTATTAAAAGATAAATTTTTAGATGATGGACTTTATAAGCATAACAGGTATATATATAAAAAATAATATATAAATAAATATATATATAATTAAAAATTCCCTGTGTTAAGCCTATAAAGTCCATGTATCTTTTAATAAAACATATTTTAATAAATACAATTTTTATTATTATTATTATCTGCCAAACAGACATAAAAGTGAAAAAATGCATTTTCAGTTTATTTATTAAGCCCTGTACACACGACCGGACTTTCTGGCAGAAAAGGTCAGGCGGAAACATTCTGTCAGACATTCCGATCATGTATGGGCTTTATCGGACTTTTTCTTTTTAAAATTCTGAAGGACCTAGAAACAGAACATTTCAAATCTTTCCGCCAGAACCAGTTCCTATTGAGAAAACCGCTCGTCTGTGTGCTGTTCCGACGGAACAAAAATGATGCAAGGGCAGCTATTGGCTACTGGCTATTGAACTTCCTTTTTCTAGTCCCGTCGTATGTCACCACGTTCTAAATGATCGGACTTTGGTGTGATCGTGTGTAGGCATTGCAAGTCCGTTTCGGCGGAACTCCGTGGAAAAGTCCTTCGGAGTTCAGTCCAACGAGCTGTCCGCTCATGTGTACGCGGCATAACAGTTTTTAATCAGACTTTTTTTGTACATTTTTTTAAAGTGAAGGAGAAGTCTAAGGCCGGGTTCACATATGTGCGAATTGGATGCGATCTTCACCACATCCAATTCGCACGACATGTGAGTGTGATCGCCTCTCAATGGAACCGGTTCACACATGTCCGGGACGGCCGCAGTGCAAATTCCAAAAGGGTCCTGTGCATCTTTGGGTCCGGTTTAGGTGCAAATTCAGGCAAAAATACGGACTTGAATCGCACCTGAACCGGTAAACAGGAATGCACCAGAACCCCTGGCTGGAAACCCATGGCCGCACTTATATATGAACCTGGCCTAAAAAGGCAAATGGGCAGACACTTTTCTTTTATTGCAGAAGAGGCAATAAAATAAACATACCTGCCTGCTTGCAGTCTTCTGCAGAAGGTACACTGAGCTACACATGCACAGGTCAGATTATTCTTTACATTCTCAGAAAAGTACCTGTGTGCTGGGATAAATGAACTCCTGCACATGCACAGCAGTTACATCATTCAATGCCAGCCAGATAAGACAGTCACAAGCTCACATTGTCTGGAAATCTGATTGTGTGTACGGGGCATAGGTACTGTAATGCCCCGTACACACGAGCGGACTTTTCAACATCCAAAGTCCGAAGGACCGAGTCCGTCAGACTATCCGATCGTGTGTGGGCTGCAACGGACTTTTGATTCGCCAAAGTCTGACGGACTTTAGAAATGAAGCATGCTTCAAATTTTCCCGACGGAACTCCGCCGGACCCGGTCCCCTTCGAAAACTCCGCTCGTGTGTATGCTACTCTGACGGACTAAAACCGACGCTAGGGCAGCTATTGGCTACTGGCTATGAACTTCCTTATTCGAGTCCAGTCGTACGTCATCACGTTCGAATCCGTCGGAGTTTAGTGTGATTGTGTGTGGCCAAGTCCGTTCGGCCGAAAAGTCTGTCAGAACTCCGTCGGAATTCCAGCAGAACTCCGACGGAACTCCTTTGGAAGTCTGTCGGACTTAAGTCTGCTCGTGTGTACGGGGCATAAGGATGCTATTTCCTCATTTTAAAAAGTGAACCTGTCAATTTGCCTATTGGCCTATGGATAAACTTTTGGAATGACAACTGGATTCTTAAATAAGGAACACACATTTACAACACTATACGCACATGACCTTTAATGGCATCCTAGTCTTAGTCTGTAGGGTTCAATATTGAGTTGAGTTGGCCCACCCTTTGCAGCTATAACAGCTTCAACTCCTCTGGGAAGGCTGTCCACAAGATTTAGGAGTTTGTCTATGTGAATTTTTGATCATTCTTCCAGAAGCGCATTTGTGAGGTCAAGCACTGATGTTGGATAAAAAGACCTGGGTCGCAGTCTCTGCTCTAATTCATAAAGTCCATAAAGACATGGATGAGTGGTTTAGGGGTAGAGGAACTTGACTATCCTGTACAGAGTCCTGACCTCAACCCGATAGAACACCTTTAGGATGGGTGGAGACTGTGAGCCAGGTCTCCTCATCCAACATTATTGACTGACTTCACAAATGCACTTCTGGAAGAATGGTCAAACATTCCCATAGACACACTCCTAAACCTTGTGGACAGCCTTCCCAGAAGAATTGAAGATGTTATTGCTGCAAAGTGTGGGCCAACTCAATATTGAACCCTACAGACTAATACCCTGTACACACAGTCGGACTTTCCGACGGAAAATGTTCGATCGGATCCAGTTGTCAGAAAATCAGATCGTGTGTGGGCTCCATTGGACTTTTTACGTTGCACTTTCCGACACACAAAGTTTGAGAGCTGGATCTAAAATTTTCCAACAACAAAATCCGATTGTTTAAATTCCAATCGTGTGTAGACAAATCCGACGGACAAAGTGCCACGCATGCTCAGAATAAATTGCGAGATGAAAGCAATTGGCTACTGGCCTCTTTATAGTCCCGTCGTACGTGGTTTACACCACCTCGTTCTGAACGATTGGATTTTCCGACAACTCTGTGCGATGGGCTAAAATCCATCACCAAAAAATCAGATGGATTTTGTCGTCAGAATGTCCGACTGTGTGTACAGGGCATAAGACTGGGATTAAAGTTCACGTGTGTGTAAAGGCAGAGTTCCCAATACCTTTGACAATACAGTGTATGTCCAAGGCATTCCATTGTGCTCCCACAAACAGCTGAAAAAATCCATCCCTGTATTACCTTGTCTGGCCAGTGTTCCGGTAAAGACTGGTGCCTTGTTAACATGGGTAATTTCAATAACAATGGACTGTGTGGCCGTTGTTTTTTTGCTGTCCTCCACCAGGATTTGCAGGGTATACAGTGGCACAGCTTCAAAGTTCAGCTTGGGTTCATTTGTTGTTATCAGCTGGATAGAAGGATTAGGCGAAAGATCAGTCAAAGCCAAATTATGTAGATTATTATAATTAATATAATGCATGTCTCTTCATATAGAATTTCATCCTGTACACTCTGCATAACTAGAGCTCTCTTGGATAGCCATTCAGCTTGAATTTTATTCCTTTAAATCAGGTTATACTATATTTCGAAATGGGACCTAAAGGAAAATTATAGTTATTGCTCTATCAGGTTTATTCAATATGACAGCGCAAAGAGCAACTATAATGTGCAAAGTGCATTGACCCACAACAGCCTTCCACAAATAATCTCAAAGACTAGCGAGAGAGGTAAAAATCACCCCCAAGAAAGAATAGTGGAGAGACATCTGTCCATTGTCTGTAGTGCTGGAAGCCTTCTGTTTCCTGCACAGCTTACCAGTTTACACCTTTCTTCTCCCTTCCTATTAAAGCTAAGTACACACGGTGAGAACATCGGACGAGCGATCATCCATTTTTTGTGCATGCTAGTCTCATATAAAAAATGAGGTGGTTACTAAAAATGTGAACATTTTTGTACAACAGAATATAAATTTGTGCGTACATAGCTACGTTACAGCGTAGAATTGGAAGTGATGTAATGTACATGTGAACCCGCTCCTAGCTATGCATTTATTATTTGTTTCCAAGTTTGTTCGTTTCCCTAAATATATTTACTGAGCATAGGCAATTTATTAATGGGAGGGATTATGCTTTAATATGAGCAAAAGGCAGGCTTGCCTGTGAGTTCTGCACGCCACGTTAATAGTGACCAATCTCCATTACAAACTGTTAGCCCTTGTTGTTGGACATTTTGTCCGACAGATTTTGTCCGAAACTGTTGCATACACACAGCCGGACAAAGTTGTCAGAAAATCCGATCGTACTTAACGTGATGACGTTATTTCATTAGGATGGGAATACATTCAGGCTAGTAGCCAATAGCTTTGGTCTAGGAATTTGATCTGAGCATGCGTGGCACTTTGTCCGATCGGAATTCTCTACACATGATCGGACAAAGTCCGATCGGATCATGTTGTCGGAAAATTTTATAGCCCAGCTGGAAAACTTGGTCCGTCGGATACTCCGACAGAAACAGTCCGATGGAGCCCATACACTGTCGGATTATCCGACAACACGGTCCTATCGGACATTGTCCATCGGAATGTCCAAATGTGTGTACAAGGGCTTATGCATTTGTATTCTACCATAACCCGACACAGAGCTCAGATGATTTATCTTTTTCTACAGTATACCTGATTGCATAGTGCGGGCAGGCACAAAAAATGGCATGACTTTAATCTGAAATGAACCTAAACCCAAAAATAAAAATGTAATATATATTACAGGGAGTGGTGTGCAGAGAGACATTTTTTTATTGTTTTTTATGAGGAAAAATACTGGAGACCATTGAGCGTGAGATTTATAAGGAAGGAATATACTTCTCTTGGGTCTGACTCCTGGAATCGCATAGTATCCGGAGCTGCGATATACCTAAAGGAATTGATATATATGCACATTACCTCTGCAGGGGTGTGGATGTTTGGTGAGTGGGGACCCTTGTGGGGGAGCACTCGAGTCACTTGAAGATCATATGAGCACGAAAGTCTTTTTAGGAAAATATTTTCTGCTGGAGTTGCACAATCAAAGAACTACACGTTTTCTTTATGGGCATTAATTTTATTTAAATTTCCTTGGTTGTTGATCTTTCATGATTGTATTTTTACTATTATATTTTTTGTAAGGTTTTTCGCATAATTTGATTTTCCTTTTTTCTTTTTATTATTTTTTTTTTTATTTTATTTTTTATTTTTTTTTATTTTTATTTGTATTTTTATTCTTATTTTTATCTTTAGTTTTATTTTATTTTTATCTTTATATTTATTTGGTTATTAATCTCATATATAGAAAAACAAATTCTGGTCTAATATTGTAGTAGTATATTGTAGTACGTATAGGGAACATAAGCACTAATTGCACTTTTTCATTGCATTTTTTTATTGAGCACTTTATTATTATAATGCACTTTATCATGGAATACTAACTATGATCATTCACAAATTATTATACACAATTGAATACCACTGATATTCTTTATATAAATGACCAATGTGTTATAGACCTAGTATAGGTATATGAAGGTATTATATTGTATAACCAGAAGCAGATAAGTCCCTGGAACCCTTAATTCCCACTGTGTTTAAATTTAAATAAAACAATTTATGATATTTATTAGGTAGCGGCAATTACCCCATTCTAATATATATATATATGTAGCACTAACCCCCGAAGGAGCTGCTGGTTATTTTTGGGCTTACCGTTACCTTCCGCTTCTTCTCATGGCACGTCTAGGGGATGTCCCATGGTAGATGACCCAGTAACTTGAGACTGACAATAGATCCACTTGAATGGATTTTATTTGCAAACTTCAACCATTGACATTGAACAGCCTTTAACTTGGGATCAGAGGGTTGGAAAGGAAAGTGTAGAACACTTACAGGATACCTGGATCTTTCAACCAGCTTGGTGATATCCACAAGTCCGGATTCTCTCAGTTACTTCAGCCCTTCCAGGCTCTTGTTAAGAAAACCAAACTCACTCGTGGTAATCTTCTAAAGAGTCCTCCCCTGGAATGCTTGAAGTTCAATGGGTCTCTCCCGAACCGTAGATGGCACGCAACCACCTCAGAATCTTCCTTTAGTTTCCCTGCCTTGGAATAGCCAGCACCGAGGCATTCAAGTCGGGTGGATCCGCACCCCAGGCCATAGACTTCCTGGGGGCTGGTCAGGAGGTCCAGAACCAAGTACTCAATACTTCATACTGGAGCAGAACCCCGAACCATGTGACATCCGTGTCTTAAATACCCTCTCCCAGAAGTCAGAGCGGGAGGGCCACTCTCACTGACCTGGCTCCGAAAGAGAGTAACTAAACGCCTGACTAAACCATAGTTCCACGCCTGCCACCAGAGACAGCGCCCCCTTGTGGCCAGACTAAATATTTCACAGCCCAGTCAGACTAACTCAAAAGTCCAATTTAGACAAATAGGGCCAAACCAAACTGTAGTCTGGATAAAGTTTTAACTTTGAAAAACATAGCGGGTGCTCTTCAGGAGTCCGTCGCTACATATATTTTGCAGCTTACCAGTCCATGGCTTTATTTGTTTTCTTTTGCAGGCTTTATTTTCAGCTGGTGATCCTGTCCATAGCACACTTTGTGATCACTCACTGTATGCAGGAGCAGAATTGTCACCCTAGGCCAGTGATAGTGAACCTTGGCACCCCAGATGTTTGGGAACTACATTTCCGATGATGCTCATCTATACTGCAGAGTGCATGAGCTTCATGGGAAATGTAGTCATCTGGGGGGGGCCAAGGTTCGCCATCTCTGCCCTAGGCTGTTCTTCTGATTTGGACTACAAGCATCTCTTTTCTTCTTTTTCAACATTTCTAACAAGATCAACAGGTACATTTTTGTATCTTCAGAAAATGTACTGAGCCTCAAAGAATGATGGTAAAATAATTTCCCGATAAGGGTAAATTGATTGGTTTGCGCAAAAGTTATAGCATCTACAAACTATGGGTAATATTTTTAACATTTTTATTTATTTATTTATTTTTTTACTAGTAATGGCTGTGATCAGCTACTTATAGTGGGACTGCAATATTGCGGTGAACAAATCAGACACTAACTGACACTTTTTGGGGACCAGTGACACTAATACAATGATCTGCATGTGCTAAAACACATGCACTGTCACTGTAATGACACTGGCAGGGAAGGGGTTAACATCAGGGGCGATCCAAGACTTAACTGTCTTCCTGGGGAGTGCCTCTTAACTGTGTGGGGGATGTGCTTGTAGTGTGGGAAGACAGAGATCTGTGGATTACAGGATTACAGCCTTCCCTTGTCACAAAACTAGAAATAAAAGAAGACACCTAGAATTGTTACTGAGCCAAAGAGTGACTGTGATCGTGTACCTGGCTGTGGGGCAATTACTGGGAAAAAGAACCCAGGCATATTTCCAGCAGATCCTAGGGGGGTAGCACTACATACGTAAACACTCTCACTCTATGTGCTAACTTGTACAAAAAAAAAAAGAAAAAAAGGTAACAGAAAAAAAAAGTTGATCAGCAGGATCTTTTCATAAACTGACTAAAACATTATATAAATTTGACCATATCTAAAAACAACTAATGCAGATGCAGTCCAGCCAATGCAATTTTCTGAATCACCGCCCTAAATAACCCCAAAAATAGGTATAAAAGGCAAGGCGCTAAGAAAAAAAATTTTTTTTTTGGGCTGTGTTATCAACAGTATCTGCTCCTGATTAAGTGAAATTAATTTAATGAAAATGCAATGAGAGAAAGTCTTTTCACCCACTGGTGTGAAAATTGTTCTACAGCCAACCTGGTAGAAGTAAGATTGAGCCAAACTAAACTCTCAAATCATGTGATATGATTTTGGCATAAACAAGGATATACAGTAATGTGATCAATTGTGAAATGCTGTGATTATATGAAATTATTTTTTTATTTGTGTAAATAGTCTTATGAAAGTTGTTATTTCAATGGAGATGAACCTCTAAAAAAGTAGTTCCATAGTCATCAGTGGCTTGTTTTGTGTATGTATATATATAGGGATTAGGGATGAGCTCGGTGTTCGACTCGAACGCATGTTTGACTCCAACATCGGCCGTTTGTCTGTTCGGTGAATTCAGAACTTTGTGGACCATTCGCACCAAATTCACGTGGTACGAACGGCCCACAATGCACTACGCCATCGCAGTGCATTGGTGGCTCATGATTGGCCAAGCATGCACTGTGACCCCGCATGCTTGGCCAATCACAGCGCCGACAGCGAGGAGAGACATAATTGGCCACAGGCAGGATGCCTGTGGCCAATTATAGCTCAGGGGGTTTAGTACACGCCCCACACTATATAAGGCCACCAGCGCGGCGGCCTTGTGTGGTGTGTTCCGGTGTGCAGGGTAAGAGCAAGATAGGCAGGGACAGTGTTCTTTTCTCAGGCATCTGCAGGAGTTAAAGTGGATGTTGTGTGCCTCCAGCACAGTATACACCTGTATCTACCCTTTTTTGCTGGTGTTCTCTAATACAGGCATCTGCAGGAGTTAGTGGGTGTTGTGTGCCTCCAGCACAGCACATTATACACCTGTATCTATCCTTTATTGCTGGTGTTCTCTAATACAGGCATCTGCAGGGTTAAAGTGGGTGTTGTGTGCCTCCAGCACAGTATACATCTGAAGATACCCCTTATTGCTGGTGTTGCCTGTTGTATATCTTGCATATTAGCCTTTAAAATTAGTACTTTTGATTTCAAACATTCGAGTCCCATAGACTTTAATAGGGTTCTAAAGTTCGTACAAATTTTTGGTCCGTTCAAAGGTTCTGGTGCGAACTGAACCGGGGGTGTTCTGCTCATCCCTAATAGGGATGGTGGTACATCACCTTACAGTATGTACCAGGTACTTTGGTTACATTCGCAGTCAGTTTATTCCTACAATGGAAATTGCTCAAAATCTTCCTCTTTAACAGATTTCATATTTAAAATTGTTTGAATTACCCATCGGGCCCTAACAATTTTCCCTTTATCAGTGGGTGATATGAAATAAAAGAGGCAGATGATTGGCTACTTTGGACGGCACAGACATCTTCTTTTTCATTTAAAGGGCAAACATTTCTAGAATCTGCTTTAACAAAAAAATAAAGTTTACTTTTATTATCTACAGAATACAAGCTGCAGTGTAGGAGCATAAAATGAAAGCGTAGAGAGTCTTTTACAGTAATTAACTTATTAAAAGATCAATGATCTTGTTTTATGTGTAACCTGAGAAAGCACTGAAGAGATGTATTGATTTTTTTTAATCACATTAGTCACTGACACTTAGCAGAAATTCTAAATCTTCCAAATCATTAAAATAAAGATGACTTCTTTAATCACTTCCAATGGATTAACGTAGAACCCAAGGCAAGACTTTGTTTTGTAGTTTTGGAGAGAATTCTGTCAGTTTATTTTTTATAGCTTTATATAATCTATTAACCCCTTTCCATACACAATCTATATATTATTCCCCAGCAACGCACTTCTCGCCGTAGATTGTAGTGTAGACCCTGGACTGGTCTGGCTGTTTGGTCTCAGGATCAATACCATGATAGCAGTCAGGCACATGGTAGTTCACAATCACTTGAGCCAGAAAACAGGCAGTTTATTTTGCTGAGAAAACTGGGATGGGGTCAGGGTGAGCCTTGATATACTCCAAAAACAACTGGGTCCTACTCCCCAAGAAACAAGAGGAAGTCTATTCTAGATCCCAGCCTATTTATACGCCTCTCAGCCCCCTGCTGGTCACTCACTCCCATGGCCAGGAATTGGCTCAAGAGGCATTACTATGCAGGTCAGGGTCTAAACTCCGCCCACTATATCCCAATGGGATTCAGGGGAAAATAACTGAGCCTGCACCAACAAAACCTAGAACAGACACTACTAAAAAATTGTTGCCTCCCTGGCTACAGGAAGGCCAAAAACGAAATATACTTAACACTAGTAGTCTACTGAGGTGCTACATATTTTTAAACATTCCCCATTTTTAGAGCCAGTAGTGGGCATACTGGGGTTGATTTGCTAAATCTGGAGAGTGCAAAATCTGGTGCAGCTGTGCATGGTAGCCAATCAGCTTTGACAAAAAAAAACTTGAAACTGAAGGTTTTTTATGCAGAGCTGCACCAAATTTTGCACTCTCCAGTTATAGTAAAACAACCCCATTGTGTGGCTGCTGGCTCTCAGTCCCTGCTTAATAACAACCAGGGTGTCCACCAAACCAATGATTGGTTAGAAACCATTTAGTGGTTCTTGATTCTTGTGCCAGATCAGACAAAATGATCAAGATGCAGGTTGAAGGTTCCGTTGACAAAAAACAAAGTCTTCAGCCTATAGATATACACTGCCAACTTCAGGCTGCAATGGTCTCTATTTAATAGTGCTGAATGTGGCCTGGACATCTACCCATCTGTCAAGGAATTCCTATTAGCCAATGCACAGAGTCAGCATTGGTGCCACATGGCTTATTTATGGGATGCTCTAACTAGTCAGTGCTGACTGGTCTTTAGGAGCATGTCCCTTTTCCATCACTTGACACTAATTTAGATCCTGCTCTCTACTTCTGTTCTATCCATTCTTGGCCTTAGCTTCATACTTGACCTTGATCCAGCTCCCAATTTGGTACTTCATTACCTCGGCTTGATCTGTGACTTTCCTTCTGCCTCCAATTTTGCTCCATGCCATTATTGAGTGCCTACTTGCCTTACATGCTGATGCAGCTGCCTGCTTCTATGCATAGTCCTGCTACACACCCGCTAACATCATTTGTGAGCTCTGCCATCCTGAACTCTACAAACAACATCTTCCAGCACTCATGTTCCTTCTGCCTCCTTGCACCTTCTGTTTCACCTTCAGGGGTGCTTGGACACAAAATACAAGAAACCCTTGTCATCTCGGTTTCCTATCAGGTACGTGACACCATCAATGACCTCGCAAAGGGTTACTGTCCCTGTTTTGAATCCAGAAGAGCTGTTTATATGAAATTAGCTGATCATAAAACGGAAGTGGATTGGAAATCTGTGGAAGAAATATGGTGTCTGTGACCACACCAGCATTGAGGGCTAAGATTGGCTTATGAGGAATAATGGCTCCTAATATTTTACCTTTCCACACAAGTTTTATCACCTTAGAAACTCTAAATGAATATTTTTTTCCTGCAATTAAAATGAGGATGTATTATGTGGTCAGTGTTCATAAAAAGTGCCATCTTTCAAAACATTGCCTTTTAAGAACCCCCCCCCCCCCCAGCACTTGTTAACCATATAACATACCTATGTGTTGTCAAAATCCAAACCATAAGTGCAATTACAATATATTTATACAGTATAGTACCTCCCAGTTATTTGCCTTAGGGATAATGATGAACGGGTGAACCACTGGATTTGAATTTACTATAAATGGTGCACCGACTATTCTATCATATTGAGCAGCTGTGGCATTCATCTTGGCAACCAATGTGCTCTGAGGGGCATCTTCAGACAGGGTCACATTGCTGGGCAGAAACAAGGTTGGTGCAGCTGAAAGCACTAAAAAAAAAAGACAAAACAGTCATGATTATTTTTTCTGGGAATTGTGTGAAGGATCATAAAATGTGTTTTACAACTCAGCTCCAGCCAACACTTTTTCTTGTGTTTCTGTTTTTATACCAGACCCGGAACGACACAGAGGAGGCCGTCACCTCTCCCTGTCATGCCGCAGTCCCTGTTAACCTGGACGGACGTGCTTCATACCAGTTCTATTGGGTACTCCTTTGTACAGATGAGCTCATTTATCATGTCTATCTTGTGAGTGTTCCATTGTCGTTTTTGCCACTTTTATTTCCCATTAAATACTACACTTATGCCGCGTACACATGAGCGGACTTTTCAACATCCAAAGTCCGACGGACTGATTCCGTCAGACTATTCGATCGTGTGTGGGCTGCAACGGACTTTTGATTCGCCAAAGTCTGACTTACTTTAGAATATGGAACATGCTTCAAATTTTTCCGACGGAACTCCGCCGGACCCGGTCCCTTCGAAAAATTCGCTCGTGTGTATGCTATTCCGACGGACTAAAACCGACGCTAGGGCAGCTATTGGCTACTGGCTATGAACTTCCTTATTCAAGTCGAGTCGTACGTCATCACGTTCGAATCCGTCGGAGTTTAGTGTGATTGTGTGTGGCCAAGTCCGCTCAGTCGAAAAGTCTGTCAGAACTCTGTCGGAACTCCGGCAGAACTCCTTCGGAAGTCTGTCGGACATAAGTCCTCTCGTGTGTACGGGGCTTTAGAGGAGCTTTTCTGTTTTTTTCTCATGTTTCAGCCTCACATAGTTGACTCCACTCTTAAGAGGAGCTTCTTCCCTAAGGGCTTCAGTGTTTTAGACTTTTCCCTGCTCCCCTCCCTGGCTAACTCCCTATATTACTAAGGACAATTTCCTTGAACTATATAAAGGACTATTGGACTGGCCTTTCATTTGACATTGTATTGGTTACTCCTCTTGTTTGCTTGCATTATATACATTTTTGTCCTGGTATGGATTGCGGGGGAGAACCCACACCATTTTTTCCCCTTTCTCTTTGTCAGCAATGTTTTGTTTTGTTTTTTTATTCAGCTGTCAGCGGGGAAGCCCATTGACAGCTGATGACTCATCGGTTGTTAGAGACGCCGCGCCCAGCTTCCTGTCCTTACTCCTTACCAACCAGCTATTCACTGTGCCCTGGTTAAGCAAAGCTTTGCCCAATCAGGGCTTAGAATGCACTGAGCAGCACGCAGCGAACATTCGCCGACGTCTTGCAAAGTCGGGTGTTCGCCTGATAGGCGAACAGGCGATCTTCAGGCTATCCAGAAAGAATTTTATTCCAAACATATATATAGAGTGTAAAAGACCATTTCTGCCTAAAAAGTCCAAGGGGGCTGCTCCAATCCTGCACTACAGTGTTGGTGTACAAACCTTTTGTATATACAGTATGTACTGTAAAGCTAAGGGGAAAAAGCTACATCCAGCTACTGTATGTGATCAGCTTTATAGTACATACAATATATACCATTATCCAGAGTCCATACCATCTCTTTTAAAGCCCTGGTGAAAAAGAAGCTGTCTGATCCCTGAAAAGTGTTGGCTTTTACACTCTAATTTATGTTTGGATTAAAATCCCACTTTCTGGACTCAGATAATTTCAGTGTAGCAATTTGAAGACTTATGCGCTGCAATGATTAAAACCTGACCGAGATTCTAATATTTCCTAACTTTATACAAAACTTTAAAAACAATTTGGTTGGAGCTGGATTTTCATAACAGATACTTTACTCATATTTCTTTTTTCATCATACAATCTTATTGATGCGTTGCACAATAAAAGAAGTATACAGAGTGAAGTTGAAAACATACCGACATGGTATTGGAAGAAATAAGTACAGAAATAATGCATATGGTTATGGGGGTGAGGGAGTTCCACTGAGTTTGGCAGAGCAAAATCTCAGAGGGTATGAATCATACATACTCATAACATAAAACTAGACTAAAGCAAAATAAGTGAATAAATTAAACAAAGCCATAAGCCCATGTTTCATGTATAAGAGGAGTGCGGATAGAAGTGGTCTTGACAGGTCTATGCATGAAAGGTACAAAAAGAGATTACAGGCATACTCCACTTTTAAGTATGCAATGGGGTTTATTTACTAAAGCTGAAAAGTGCAAAATCAGGCTCAGTTCTGCATAGAAACCAATGAGCTTCCATAAGTAATGAGAGAACAAGAGCGGAGGGATTTTAACGGTGCAGCGGATTATTCATATTTTAACACAAACTTTTGCCAAAAAAAGTTTTTATATTGATGAATTATTGAAATCAAGGTTAAAATTAGTTTCCATGCATTCCATGAAATGTACAGGCAATAAAAGCTTTGGTGGTCATAAACAATACTGGACAACGATATTTTTCTTAAACACGCACTATCCCGACATGTTTCGCAAAAGTTTGCTTCCTCAGGGGATATGCGAATATTCCAGTATAAGAGATTCTAAATTAGACAAAAGATTACACAGTTACAATCAAATTTAACAAAAAAATGGACAAATATACAAAAGAACACGCGCAGACTAGGAGCACCTAGCGTCTGTGTGTGTTCTTTTGTATATTTGTCCATTTTGTTGTTCAATTTGATTGTAACTGTGTAATATTTTGTCTAATTTAGAACCTCTTATGCTGGAATATTCGCATATCCCCTGAGGAAGCAAACTTTTGCGAAACATGTCGGGATAGTGCGTGTTTAAGAAAAATATCGTTGTCCAGTATTGTTTATGACCACCAAAGCTTTTATTGTCTGTACATTTCATGGAATGCATGGAAACGAATTTTAACCTTGATTTCAATAAATAATCAATATAAAAACTATTTTTTGGCAAAAGTTTGTGTTAAAATATGAATAATCTGCTGCACCGTTAAAATCCCTCCGCTCTTGTTCTCTCATTACTTATGAAAAATCTTTTTGGGATGTGGCGCCTATCTCTGTGGGTGTTTGCTATGCTATGTTGAACCATCTTTAATTTTCAATGAGCTTCCATGTTTTATTACCAAAGGTTAATTGAACAAGCTGGGGTAAGAAGCTGATTGGTTTCTATGCAGAAGTGAGCCTGATTTTGTACTTTCTAGCTTTAATAAATAAACCCCATTGTGTACTTAAAAGAGGCACCATACATGAAGAGGGACCAGACCTTGGCAAATTTAATGGGACATCCCAATGAGAGTAAACATGTTTCCTAAATCATAAAGAATTGTCAATCCATTTCTCAAAATCTGGAGGGGAATTTGCTAAGTTAACACATTGCTATTGACTTGCGAATCATCTTAAATAATAGCTCTGAAATCACAATAACTGTGTAATGTTCAGTGTTCATCTAGTAAACAAGTCTGATGACTTCAGATCAAGGGGAACTGCCCACGGAGTCATGAATACGTTTAGTGGTTTGGAGTCAATAGATCAATTCTAAGTAGTATACCGTGCTAAAGTAAGTGAATAAATAGATAATAAATTGCTGCAGTGACTAACCATGTGATATTAACATAACAAAGCATATAAACAAAAAAGTTACGCTAATCCCAAATAAAAAAAACATATGTATTAATATTTCAAATATCACATAATATACCCAGTGCATTAAAAAATGTCCTTATATCATTCAAGTGATGAAAAAAAAAGGAAACAGTTAAAAAAAAAAAAATGTGTGCAGGAAATAAATTCACGTGATAAGTATGGGGAAATCCAAACAGAGCTGATTGGATAGGGATTCCACCACCAAAAATCATGCAGAGCCTTCTGTGACACCCAACACCCTGTGGTCAAGGAAGCTTACCAGATGGCGAAGACCACCTATTTCTAGAATGGTCAAGTAGGCAGGCCGAACAACCTCTGCAGGGTATGGTAACAAGTAAAGCCTCTGGAACACGCTGGTAAAAGGGAAGATATTTCAGGGTGGTCAAACTCACTATAAGGTATCCAAACCAGCCAAAACCAGGAAGTAGGCCATACAGAAAGAAAGCTCCAATAGTGTAACATTGTGTACGGGTACAGGCGGTCCCCTAGTTACAAACATCCGACTTACAAATGACTCCTACTTACAAATGGAGGGAGACAACAGGAAGTTAGAGGAAATCTACCCCTAGGAAGGGAAAGTCTCTCCTGTAAGGGTTATTATGGGAAAAATGTGTCTCCACTGATGCTTTATCACCAAGGCTTGTTTGCACAATAACCCAAAATGTTCAAAATCCAATTGTCATTGGGACAGAAAGTGAGAAGAAATCTTCTGAACAGGGGCACAGACAGCATAACAAACATTACAAGTTTGTTAACCCTTCCCTATCCTATCAAGAAAGCTTAAAAATATTTTTTTGGGCTGGAGCTAAACTTAAAAAATTTACCTGTTCCAACTTACAAACAGATTCAACTTAAGAACAAACCTACAGACCCCATCTTGTTTGTAACCTGGGGACCGCCTGTATATCCTTTATTGAATAAAGCCAAAAGACTACTTACCTTTGATTAAAAGCAATAAAGCCTGCATAAAAAAACGTCTGTCGGCAAGCACAGAATAACTCCCCCACACTTCCGGGGTCATGTGGGAAGTGTTTTTTGGTGGTAGAATCCCTAACCAATCAGCTCTGTTTTGGATTTCCTCATACTTATTGTGGATTCAGTTCCTGCACACATTTGTTTTTAACTGTTTCCTTTTCTTTATCACTTGAATGATATAAGGGCATTGTTTTAATGCACTGAGTGTATTATGTCACATTTGAAATATGAATGCATAAGTAAGGGCAAAATGTAGGTATATTCTTGGTGAAGGATAAAGGTCTGAGTGAGTCGGGGAAAGACCAAGCTTGGGTCCTCCGGTTCCCCTGTGCAACTGGGAACAACAAAGGCAGTTGAATTTTAGGAACTGGTAGGGTGGGAAATTAGCCTTGCTCCAAGAGTTGGCCCAAGAACACTCAGCTCACACTAAAGTTGGGAGTCGGGAATGATCTTTCAAAGAGGTGCAAGTCAGTGAGGAAGTTTTAGATACCTTGGCTCATATTTAGTTACATATAACTACCATCTGCTGCATAATCTGCACAAATCAAGTACATTCTGGTGCTTTATATTTGACATCTGGAAAACGAAAAAGTCTTCCCTTGCAGTTGGGCTGCCCTACACTGCAAGGCTTAACTTCTTGTTTAGTCTAGGGAGCATGAAATATACTTTTATCTACCTGATCTTCTGCTCAGTGCTCCCTTCTGCTCCAGCAGTAAACTTTTTTTATGGTCCCTGCATCGATCTTGATGATGTTAGAGAGCCCTAGACCACTGGAGTGTAGAGGAGAAGAGGCTAGAGGGACCAGTCATACAAAGCAGAGGCCCCCGTGGGAGCAAAGATCAAGTAGTTAAAACTACTGTACCCAGTCCCCGGGCACAAATGGGCAGTTAACCAACTGCAAGGGAGGACATTTTTTCAGTTTCCATAGGTGTGTCACATAAGTTGAGATATAGACAAATGTCCACTGAGTGTTAAAGTGGAAATACACTTCATCTGTGCACCACAACCCAAAAATGCTATTTAATTAATTGTTATCATTCAAAGCAAACTCCCCCATCCATCCATGTCTCCATGCTTTATTTTGTTGAGAAACACCTCCCTATCATTTCTGGCCATGGCCATCTTGAGTAAGGGCAGATGATTCATGAAGCATTTACTTCCTAGAACCCACCTGCCCTTAGCTCAGGTATGCAAGCAGGAGAGGGCGTGCTTAGCTGAGAAAGCCTCTCCAGAAGACTCATGGGATGTATGACATCATTTGCCTAGGCATGGAAACCAGAAAGTAACTGAAGAAATGTTAAAAAAAAGAGTTTAAAACAAGCAAATAGGATATATTTTCTCATCCATTTACTAATGCTAGCCACATAAAGATTAAAAGTAGTCAACATTGATTGAGAGAATGAAGTACCACTTTAATGATTTTTATTTGCTGTATTGGAACCATTTATAATTGGGGAAATCAAAATGGTGTCACCTTCAAAATATCCTTTTCTATAGATTTCATGTTGCAACAACAACATGAAAAAGGAGTTCATAAAAGTAGAGCTTTTTCTTTCCTGCACTCACCTTGAATGCTGCTGAGTAATAATGTCACCTGGAGCGGCGACATCTCGGGAATGTTGTCCAGCAGAGCTTGCAGCCGGTACACAAAATGCATGTGATCTGATTAATACACAGCAATTAAAAGAATGTTATATAAGTGGGGCACACCTCTATCAATTAAACTCTTTATAGCAAGAGCTTTGCCTTGGATGAAGTCACAATCGATACAAACAAAAAAAAAAAACTTTGGAAAGTCTTGCTAAACATGTTTACCTAGACATCGTTTTATTACTGGATCTATGGCTGCTGATCTGTGACTGAGCAAACATTGACATCTACAAACTGTGACTCAAACTGTACATCTTAAAGGGAAACTATCAAGATAAATCTATGGGGGCTGCCATTGTTAACTTGTTTTAAATGTGCACTCTGGGGTGTCTTCTTCTATTTACAGAACTCAAATTATTGGTCATTCTTGCAGAAGATTCACATTTAAAAGAGAAGTATCGTGGGCAGGATGAAATGCGTCAGTACACCGCGAGTGGTGGCGTAATTTCCAGTCGGTGAGACGTAAGTCAACAGCCATTTCTGGTTCCAGGTTTTAACACTGTTTTCTATGTTTTAATATGTGAGTGGATATTGTTAGTTATTTATGTAATAAACAAATGGAATTACGCTATATCGTTCTCTTTGCCATATATCCCTGATGATCCACTGGCACGTTACAGTTGGAGACACAGCTTGTGGGACTACAGAACCCAGCCATCCTTTGAAGCATCTGTGATTTCTGGTGGGGAGTCCTGGATTTCTGAGCAACATATGCTACAGCTGTAGACACAGCTTGTAGAACCACATAACCCAGCCACCCTCCTGAGATCTTGTGACTTCTGTTATGGGAGTCCTGGATTTCTGGTGGGTGAGGGGGGCACACAGAGGGGAACACAGATTGCACTGATTATCTTCTCAGCACTTGGCACTTTATATTGCACATATTGAAAATTTTTGAAGCAGCATTGTAAAGTTTGAAGTCCAAGAACACTCTACACACTTGAATCTTCTATGGACTATCATCATTTATTAATAGCATTATATTGATTTTTTATGGTTAATGTTACCATTGGTATTCTTATATTTGTTTATTTTATGTTATTGATGTATTAATTTAGCACTAGGTAGTGCTCTTACTTTGATCACATATTTAAAGGCACCCTTACTTTAGTGTTTACTCACAGTGTTCACACACTTAATATATGTTTTTCACCATCCACTAGCACAGGAATTTATAGGTATGTTACGCATATTTATATTCTTGTTTCATTTCTACAGGAATGTGTGCGTTGGGAACAGTGCATTGAATTATTAGAAGAAGGCACACCAGTAATGCATTACTGTTTAATTGTTTATTGGACAATAAATAAATATCATAATACTGACAAATGGAGAAATAATACAGGCATAACCTAAACCAATCGCCACCAGGCACATTGCCATCAGATTGGGTGCAGCTTATGCATTTCGAGGGACAAGCCCTCTTCCTCAAACATATGGTTTATATGCCACTGTTTTTATGTTTTTTTTATGTTATTCCTATGAAATCTATATGTAAGTACCTTTTGACTCAAAATATTGTATAAATGTGTTACATCAGGGGTAGGGAACCTATGGCTCTTTTGATGGCTGCATCTGGCTCTCACCTCTCAATTCGTGGATTGCGTGGTGTGCTGATCCGTGGATTGAGCCCATAGGAAAGGCCACAGCTTCGGCCTAGCTCCGGAGCTGCGGCCATCTTGGTACACCCTGCGGCGGCCTAGGAGAACGGTGCGCTGACATCATCATCACCCGCCTCAACTGCTCGTGGATCTGCCTGCCTGTGTAATGGTAAGCAAGCAGACAATTGTAGGGGAGATGTGGATATTACAGTGGGGGAGATGACGTGGATATTACAGTTATAATTGAAATTAGTCGATTAATCGATAAAAAAAAAAATAGTTTTAAACATATTGTATGGCTCTCGTGGAATTACATTTTAAAATATGTGGTGTTCTTGGCTCTCTCAGCCAAAAAGGTTCCCTACCCCTGTATTACATGATACTATCTGCTTTTACATGTCACTGCACATATATTATGTATCATATTTATGTTGTAGATAAAGATGAAGTCACCCAAAGTAAATTTGCCCTGATGAAGGAAAATATGTACCAATAAAAATTTCCGAAACATGTCGGGATGTATGCTACAAATCTCCATGGACTGACCTCAGCTTGACTTTGGCAGCGCCTTGATTATTAGCCTTGGGTTTGATATATATGTATATCTACGTGGCACACAGTTGCCTTTTGCATACCTTTATACTTTTTTTTGCCTAAAAAAGTCCAAGGGGGCGGCTCCCAGTGCACCAGTTGCATGTTCTTTATGCCTATAATTCAGGATGTTGGCAGTCCCTCACATTCCATTCCCTAGCAATCTTCTTCCTCTTCCTCAAACATGTTTGTTTTTATCCCTGGTTTTCCCCAAATTGAAGAGGGAAGCAAGGCTCCAGCGCTTACATTGGTGGTTTAAGAGGGTGGATACTTACAGTGTTCCATTTTAGGTGTTCAAGGTGAAAGATAGGTAATTTGGGATCCCTGATGACTGGACTGACGAAAGATTACTATGGCTGTAGTCGCACTGGATTATACAGGCACCATTAGAAAGGAGGTCAATCGGTCAAAGCTCAAGCAATCTTTAGCAACCTCCTGGAGGAACCCTATTTGAGAATGGCTGCTCTAAGATAAGTAGCCACTGGCAACGATCTTTAAGCTATCATGTAGGGGCATTCTTCTCACTGACCACCAGGGTAAGGGATCTCTTCTCTCAATGACAACCATGGAAAGGGGTCTTCTCCCACTTACCACCAATCTTAGGGGACCCGTCTTCGCTGACCACCAAGGAAAGGGTGCACGTTTTCACGGACAATCTATGTGAGCCAGTTTTTTTTCCATTAAAGGATTTGTTCATTGTTACAGAAAAAATGTAAAGGTGAAATAACACTGGAAACCTTCCCCACCGCCCACTGTCCACGCTGTAATTACTGTGATACTAAAGTCTTGTTTTTTTTTCTTTAAATAATAACAAACATGTCATACTTATATGCTCTGTGTAGTGGTTTTGCACAGAGCAACCCTGATGCTCCTCTTCTCTGAGTCCCTCGCCGGTGCTCCTGGCTCCTCCCTCCTGTTGAGTGCCCCCCCACCAAGCAGCTTGCTATGGGGGTACCTGAGCCAAGTCACAGCTCCGTCTGTCCATACAGAGCGACTGTTCAGCTCCGCCCCCTCTCTCTCCTCATTGGCTAACTGAATTTGATTGACAGCAGCGGGAGCCAATGGAACCACTGCTGTGTCTCAACCAATCAGTAGGGAGAGTCCCAGATGGCCAAGGCACTTGTGCACATCGCTGGATCAAGATGGGCTCAGGTAAGTATAAGGGAGGCTGAGGGGGGCTGTTGCACACTGAAGGTTTTTTATCTTAATGCAAAGATAAAAAACATCGGGGGTTATTTACAAAAGAAAATCCACTTTGCACTTAATGTCCAATTACTGATGCTGGAGAGTCACCGGAAGTGGCGCAGTTGTAGATTTTGATGATTTGGCTGTTTTGACAGAACACCGGGAAAGTATATCACAACATTGCTCAGCGCTGAAAGATAAAAAGAAACATTGGGGGTTATTTACTAAAGGAAAATGCACTTTGCACTGAAAGTGCACTTGGAAGTGTAATCGCTGTAAATCTGAGGGGGACATGCAAGGAAAATAAAAAACAGCATTTTAGCTTGCACATGATTGGAGGATAAAATCAGCAGAGCTTCCCCTCATTTCAGATCTATCCCTCAGATTTAGAGCAACTACACTTGCTGTGCACTTGAGGTTCAAAGTGGATTTGCCTTTCGTAAATATTATACCTTTAGAACTACTTTAACTCCTGGGTTGCTGAGGTGTCAGCACCCATGCAGCTGCTCCAGCGGTCTGAGGATTTGAAAGGTTCTCTCTTCTCTGTCAGCGCTTCCAGGAAGGACCAGACCAATTCTGACTGGTTATCCCAGTCTCAATCAGAATCAATTTGGTCCATCCTGGAAGTGCTGACGGAAAAGAGGGAGAAGAGATGGGAGTTTAAATCCCTGGACTGTTGGAACAGCTGCGAGGGATCTGACAACTCAGCAACCCTGGGGGGTAAGTACAACGTGGACAGAGAGGGTGGGGAGGGTGTCCCTTTGCCCATCATTCTGCAGAAACACAACAATTTTCACTGTTTGCATTCATTTTCTGGTCACACTATCACAAATTGTATTTTATTATTATTATTGAAAACTATTTTGTCATATATAGCATCCCTGCATGCCAAATACATTTAGTATACCATGTTCCTTATTCTTTTATTTTTTCTTATATGTCCAATCATTGTTCACACTAATGTACAGTGAGCTGTAGATATAATAATTATTAGCAAAGGTTCCTCTGTGTTAAAGAGGTTGAAAAAATACTGATTTATACAGTTCAGAAATTTGGCTTTTACTGCCACCTGCTGTTTCCTTTTTGTAATGCAATCCCAGGTCAATTTAGGATAATATGGTAAGTGTGAAAAAAATTCAGTCTCCTTTTGCCACGTACCCACGATCGGAATTTCGGCCAGCAAAAGACAGATGAGAGCTATTCATTGGAAAATGCGACCGTGTGTATGCTCCATCGGAATTTAGCTGGCCGAATTCCCACCAGCAAAAATTTGAGAGCATGTTCTCAGTTTTTCAGACGGAAAAACTTTCTATCGGAAATTCCAATTGTGTGTATGCAATTCCGACTCACGCATGCTCAGATTCAACTACGAGACGGAAGCTATTGGCTACTGGGTATTGAACTTCCTTTTTCTTGTCCCATCATCGGAATTTCGTCGGGAAAACCATCAGATCTTTTTCCGACCAAAATTCCGATCGTGTTAACGCGGCATCAGAGATAATAGAATTCAGTCAAGAAAAATATAAAGTAAATTACTGTTGATGCCTCATTCCCACAGGCGTATGTAAGCGTACGTAAGTGTACGTAATCTTTGCCTGCACAGGATGCACGGGTGTTCCATGCATATGCGTACAACCAGTCCCATTCATGTCAATTGGGACATAGCAGCTGCATGGACCGCTGCTCCCAGGTAGACATCCATCTGGGTGGATGTCCCTGACCTCACATTGTCTGCAGTCAGGGACATGCACCTGTACCCACATGGATGTCAAATTGTCTGTGCAGTTGCTGCATTCTAATTGTCATGAATAGAACTCTATGAAAGTTTAAAGGCTTTCACCTTTTGGAGCATGTTACAGGTTACACCTACATTTGGGGTGTGGTATGCTCCAGCACTCCTGTATTGGGTTGCCACCTCTTCCCTTTAAACCCGAACATATATTAATTACACAGGTTCTGTGGCTGATTAAGTTATTAAACTCATGAGTCCTGCAACGACTTTTCAAAAACAGCACAGCTGTGTGGGGCTCTGCCCACACAGACACGTCATTAACCACTTAACAACCGGCCCATAGCCTATTAACGGCTTCGGGGCAGTTGTTTAACTCTGAGAGGCTGTTAATTAACGGCCTCCCAGAATTCTGCTCTCGCGCGCCCCCTGGGGCATGCACACGAGAGCATCCGTGACCGCCGGGTCCAGTGGATCACGGATCACGTAAACGGCCGCTCATCGCGGCCGTTTACCACGTGTTCGCTCCGTCAAATGACGGAGTGATCACTTGTAAACAAACCGGCGTCATGTTATGACGCCGGTTCCTCCCTCCCCCTCTCTGTACCGATCGGTACAGCGGAGGGGAAAGAGATCGGTGTCAGCAGCGCTGTGGGCTGCATCTGCAACTAATACCCTGCAATACCCGTCAATACTCTGCAATACCAGCCAATACACTCCAATACCCGTCAATACTCTCCAATACCCGCCAATACTCTGCAATACTAGCCAATACTCTGCAATACCCGCCAATACTCTGCAATACCCTGCCATAAATTGTCATACCCAGCCATACTTGGAGATACCCTGCAATACCCAGCCATACACGGAGATACCCAGCCATACTCGGAGATACCCAGCCATACTCGGTGATACCCTGCAATACCCAGCCATAGACGTCCCCCCTTCGCCGCCCTCCGGTGCTTCTACCAACTCGCCAATACGATCAAAGCCAGAATCTTTTTATATTTTTTTAATTTTTATTTCAGGCTTCCCAGCCTAGAGGTGAGATGTGGGGTCTTATTGACCCCCAGATCTCACTGTAAAGAGGACCTGTCATCCCATATTCCTATTACAAGGGATGTTTACATTCTTTGTAATAGGAATAAAAGTGATCAAAAATTTATTTTTGGGGAAAAAAATGTCAAACTAAAATAAATAAAGTAAAATGAACAATAAAAAAATAAAATAAATTTAAAGCGCCCCTGTCCCCATGTGCTCGCATGCAGAAGCGAACGCATACGTAAGCCCGCCCACATATGAAAACGGTGTTCAAACCACACATGTGAGGTATCGCCGTGAACGTTAGAGCGAGAGCAATAATTCTAGCCCTAGACCTCCTCTGTAACTCAAAACATGTAACCAGTGAAAAAAAATTTAAAGCTTCGCCTATGGGGATTTTTAAGTAGCGACGTTTGGCGCCATTCCACGGGCATGTGCAATTTTGAAGAGTGACATGTTAGGTATCTATTTACTCAGCATAACTTCATCTTTCACTTTATGTAAAAATTGGGCTAACTTTACTGTTTGCTTTTTTTTTTTTAAGCACAAAACTGTTTTTTTCCCCAAAAAAAGCGTTCGAAAAATTGCTGCGCAAATACCGTGTGAGATAAAAATTTGCAACAACCCCCATTGTATTCTCTAAGATCTTTGCTAAAAAAAAATATATAATGTTCTATGTAATTTTCTAGCAAATAAATGCTGATTTTTACATGTAGGAGAGAAATGTCAGAATTGGCCTGGGTGCTCCAGAACATCTTGATTTTGCAAAGAATTGTGGGAAAAAAATTACAACTTCAAAAAACTCATCTTGCCTCTTACTAAATACATTGGAATGTCTTCTTTCCAAAAAGGGGTCATTTGGGGGGTATTTGTAATTTTATGGCATGTTGGGGCCTCAAGAATTGAAATAGGTCGTCAGTACTTCAGATGTGATAAATTTTCAGATATTGGCACCATAGCTTGTGGACTCTATAACTTTCGAAAAGACCAAATAATATCCACCAATTTGTACTTATTTTTACCAAAGATATGTAGTGGTATAAATTTTGGCCAAAATTTATGAAGAAAAATTACTAATCTTCTAAATTTTATAACAGAAACGAAGAAAAATTCACTTTTTTACAGAATTTTCGGTCTTTTTTCTTTTATAGCACAAAAAATAAAAAACCGAGAGGTGATTAAATACCACCAAAAGAAAGCTCTATTTGTGTGAAAAAAGGACAAAAATTTCATATAGTTCCAGTGTTGCATGACTGAGTAATTATCATTCAAAATGTGAGAGCACCAAAAGTTGAAAATTGGTCTGGTTATTAAGGGTGTTTAAGTGCCCAGTGGTCAAGTGGTTAAAGTGGAGTACCACCTGCAAAAAAATAAATTTAAAAGTCATCAGCTACAAATACTGCCTTTTAAAATAAGGACACTTACCTGTCCTGAGAGCACCACGATGTCCTCACCCAAGGCTGACCCGTGTGGAGGTGCCGGCATCTTAAAGTGGTTGTATACCCTATTTCTTAACTTTTACCTACAGGTAAGCCTATAAGGCTTACCTGTAGGTAAAATCAATATCTTCTAAACCTGTATGGTTTAGGAAATATTTACTTTGCATGCAGCCGCTAAAGTCAATAGCGCATGCACTGTGAAGGCCCGGCAGACGCTGCCTTGCCGGGAAAAAAGACTCCCGCACGCATGCGCTGCATACTAGATTATTATGCCTTTGCCTTGCAGGTTTTTTTGTTTAATAAAAAAAAAAAATTGCAGGTATACAACTACTTTAAGTAAGGGATTGAGGAAGTGAAGCCTTGCGTCCCTACAGCGCATGCTCGAGCCGTGCTGCACGTCCCTGCTGTCTTCTGGGACCTGCATTTTTTTAGCACTGATCACTGTATTAGTGTCACTAGTCCTCAAAAAGTGTCACAAGTGTCAGTTGTCAACAGGTGTCTGATTTGTATGCCACAATATCGCAGTTCCGCTATAATTCACTGATCGCCGCCATTACTAGTAAAAAAAAATAAAAAATCCAAATATATATTCCATCGTTTATAGTCGCTATAACTTTTGTGCAAACCAATCAATTTACGCTTATTGGGATTTTTTTTTACCAAAAACATATTGGCCCAAATTGCTGAAGAAATTCGATGTTTTACATTTTTTTATTGGACATGTTTTATAGCAGAAAGTAAAAAATATTGTTTTGTTTTTTCAAAATTATGTTTTTTTGTTGTTGTTGCTTATAGCGCAAAAAGTAAAAACTGCAGAGGTGATCAAATACCACCAAAAGAAAGCTCTATTTGTGGGAAAAAAGCACATCAATTTTATTTGGGTACAATGTCACATGACCGCGCAATTGTCAGTTAATGTAACGCAATGCCTTATCGCAAACAAATGGCCTGGTCATGAAGGGGGGTAAACCTTCTGGAGCTGAAGTGGTTAAGCCAAAGCTCCCAACTGTCCCTGATTTCGAGGGACTGTCCATGATTTCGAGGGACTGTCCATGATTTCAAGCAATGTCCCTCTGTCCCTCATTCCTCCTCATTTGTCCCTCATTTTGGTCTGATTTTTTTTTTGTTTGTTTGCTAAATCTTTTTTATTTAATTTTTCATTAGCATACTGAAAATTAGCCCAAGCAGGGGCAGTTCTTCTGATGCAGCAACATACCGCAACAGGGTACAACATACAACCAGGGGCGGACTGACCATTCAGGCACTCGGGCACTGCCCGAGGGCCCCACGCCACTAAGGGGCCCCATCAGGGTTGCTATCCTCAATAAAACCAGGGACAGTATTTAAAAATCTGTGTTTTTTAAAATCCCAAGATTATAGCTGCCCCGCCTCTCCAGTACCTTTTCAGTGTGTGTATATGTATTCTGTGTGTGTATACTGTGTGTGTATATTGTGTCTGTGTGTTTGTGTGTGTGTATACTGTGTGTGTATATTGTGTCTGTGTGTTTGTGTGTGTGTATACTGAGTGTGTATATTGTGTCTGTGTGTTTGTGTGTGTGTATACTGTGTGTGTATATTGTGTCTGTGTGTTTGGGTGTGTGTATACTGTGTGGCCCCATAATCTATTGCTTGGGGGTCCCATAATCTCCTATTGCCTGGGGGTCCCATAATCTCCTATTGCCCGGGGGCCCCATGAGTTGTCAGTCCGCCCCTGCATACAACATAAACAAACTAACTTATACTATAACCCCAATGTGGGGAGAGGTTCCGTTTGGTCTGATCTTTAGTGTTGATAATAAAATGCACTTTTTATCTATCAAAAATTGTTTTCCAGCCCTAAACCTTTCATCTGATTTCTAAATTATTGCATTTGTAAATTCCAAAAGCCAATATAAAGGAATAGTAGTGGTAAAAAAAAAAGCACTTGTGGGTTTAACAAATCTTGTTTTTTGTTGTACAATTCTCCTTTAAGGGGTGTGTCCTATGCCTGAATACTTTTGCTGATAGGTGTCCCTCATTCCCATCTCAGAAAGTTGGGAGGTATGGTTAAGCTGACCAACTGCATCAAAGTAATCTCTCTATGGCCAGTCCCTACACTACTCTACACTACGCTGCACTACTCTACACTACATTACACTCTACTAAACTCAGGCCTTATAACAGGGGTAGGGAACCTTGGCTCTCCAGCTGTTTTGAAACTACAACTCCCATGAGGCATTGCAAGACCCTAGCATGACTGCTAGAGGCAGAGGCATGATGGGATTTGTAGTTTCAAAACAGCTGGAGAGCCGAGGTTCCCCACCCCTGCCTTATAAAGTGGTCTTCTGATTTCTGTGTGTTTCTCTGTTGTCCTGGTTACATTTTAGGAAACACAGAACTCAGTGTTCACTGTCATTACAATTCAGATTTGTTTCAAGGACATGTCAACATCCCAAGAACAGGTCAGAGATGTCAATGGAATCTCACAAGTCAATGATGAATCTTTCACTTACTACTAAAGCCGGGGAGAGTTTGGGAAAAGCTTTCTCTCTGTCAAAGCAACTAACATATCCCCCGCTCTTCAGACCAGACCGGCAAGAACTGTCTCTATTAACTAAGCTAAGTGATTTCACTATGACAAGTCAAAATCAATGACTGGGAACTGAAGAGGACAATTTTGGATATCGTGTCACCTCCTAAGATATGAACCATTTACAAAATCATGGAACGTCAATCAGACTCATCGGAATCTTTAAACTTGCTCAAGAAAGCAAAATTTGTACAGCAGAATAAATGTAATACTCCACAGGCAAAGAGAAAGGGCATGGCTAGGTATGTATTGCCAGCACTAAACCCTACACTGTCCTTAAAATGTATTTCACCCTTTTACAGCTTCATTTTATATTTGTTACATGTTCCCATTCACTTAGCATAAAACATGCTTAACATGCTTCTACATGCTTAAAAATCCTACGTACTTTACCCCTTCTTTGTGATGTTTGGGCTGGGGAGATACATTTGTCATAATTAACTCTGTCTGTATTGTGCTGGCAAATCTCATTATCTGTTGTAAACTAGATACACAGGGGGTTATTTACGAAAGGCAAATCCACTTTGCACTGCAAGTGCACTCGGAAGTGCAGTTGCCCTAAATCTAAGGGGTAGATCTGAAATGGGTGGAAGCTCTGCTGATTTTATCATTCAACCATGTGCAAGCTCAAATGCTGTTTTTTTTTATTCCTTGCATGTCCCCCTTAGATATACAGCAACTTTACTTCTAAGTGCACTTGCAGTGCAAAGTAGATTTTCCTTTAGTAAATAACCCCCACAGTGTCCTAAGAAAAGGTTAAATCTATTAAGGCTCAGCAGTGGTGTCACTAGGTTTGGTGTCACCTGGTGCGGAAAACATTGGTGTCACCCCCCCCTCCACCAACTATAGTCCCCCCTCAGTACAGACCCCCCGCTAAGTACAGACCCCCCTCCTTCAGTACAGACCCCCCTCCCACAGTATAGATCCCACTCACTAAGAACAGACCCCCCTTCCTCAGTACAGACTGCCCTCCGTCAGTATAGACCCCCCCACTAAGTACAGACCCCCCCTCCCTCAGTACAGACCACCCTCCGTCAGTATAGACCCCCTCACTAAGTACAGACCACCCCTCCCTCAGTACAAACCACTCTCTGTCAGTATAGACCCCCCCCTCACTAAGTACAGACCCCCTTCCCTCAGTACAGACAACCCTCCGTTAGTATAGACTCCCTCAGTACAGGCCCCTTACTAAGTACTGACCCCCTCCCTCAGTACAGACACCCCCATCAGTGTAGAATCCCCCCTCTTAGTGCAGACACTCCCCCTTTAGTGCAGACCCCCCCATCAGTATAGAATCCCCCCTTAGTGCAGACCCCCCCAAAAATATAGAATCCCCTTAGTGCAGACCTCCACAGTATAGACACCCCCTTAGTGCAGACCCCCATCAATATAGACACCCCCCTAGTGCAGACCCCCCCATCAGTATAGACACCCCCCTAAGATTTGGAGGTACATTGCATGCCAGTACACCGTCCCTCAGTACGTCCCATAATATCAAGCTATACGAAATAAAAGAAACTGCCTATAGGGTCTTACTGTATGTATAATCCTTATTCAAAAAACAACTAAAAAGCTAAGAATTTTTAAAATTGTTTTTAGGTATATTGTGTGAATGGGAACACATAACAAACGGGGGGAAGGGGTCGAATTTGACTGCAAAAGTTGACATACACTTTAAAGCGACAAAATGTTCCGTGTACGTTTTTCTCACTGCATGCAAAATGCACTGCTATTGCAATCTGCAAAGTAAATGATACCCCAAACGCAAGTTGCTAACTGAATGGGCTCAAATCGCACCGCACAGAACTGCATAAGAACCACAGTAGAATGCACATCGCTTTCCTGTGCGATTTCCAGTGTAGACCGGCCCTTGAGAGATTCCATGGCAGCATACACTTAGGTAGACTCCGCCCTCGCTCCTACCCCATTGGACCCAACTGCCATACATTTTAAGGCTGATCCAGAGAAGGGTTGCAACCTTTTCTTGAAGCCAAATCCAAACACTTCTGGGTGCCCCAAGGAGAGTAGTAAAGGGAGTCCCGGAGCAGAGGATCAGCGCAGGGACAGCATGACATGTGCGGACTGCACAGTCACGCTGTCAGGGGGTAGGCTGAGGCATGTTCCTTTAAGAAAAGGGGAGGTGCCTCAGCAGGAGAAGAACTGTTTGCCGGGAGAGGAAGGAGGCAAGGGGAGGAAGTGACGTCAGTCGTGAGCGGCGGGGAGAGAGATTCCCACCCACCCTCCCTTATGTGGAGTGTATTTAATAGGGGCAGTAGTGGCAGTGGTTTGGGTCTGTGAGGAAGAGGAGGAGATGTATGTTATATGGAGATATAACATGGTTGTTACCCAGCTGGGGTATCAGGTACCTTCCGGTTGCAAGGGATTAACCAGGAAGGGGTGGAAAAGGTAGGTCACTGCGAAGGTTGGGTACCGTCTTACAGTCAGGGGTTTGCGACTGGAGACCTAAAAGTTGATACAAAGTTTGTCGCAGTGACCAGTGGTGTGTGTTCCCCCTACAAGACCCATAAAAAGTACAGAGAAGGTTATTATAAAGTTTATTTTAAAATGTTATTTATTTATGTTTATGGTAATTTTGTTAATAAAAGGCCGGCAAGGCCATTTACTCCAATACCTTGTTACGTTTTTTGTGGGGAGGGATTGGAGATTTTATTAGGGGGATGTAAGGGACAGGGGGGATAAGTCCTTCACATGTCATGTGGTTCACATCAGTGTGCTGTAGCAAACAGTGGGTGTGGCCAGATTGCTATTGCTGACATCACCCTGTATCCCAGTGATGTCAAACCTGCCCCCAGACAGCCGCTCGCAGCGCTTAGACAGCAACAGATTTGTGTGTGACTACCTTGGTTACTTGGGGAGCCACAGCCCAGTCTGAATAATGTGTCCGGGTTTCAGTCCGCCTCAAATCCAGAGATATGATTCAAAACCTGGACTGTCCAGGTGAATCCTCGACAGGTGGCAATCCTAATTCAGAGGTTGTGTTCCTTTTTTGTCTTCCTTATGGGACCTATCAAGATGGCATTCTTTAACCTTCGTTGGTTTACTGACGGATTTCAGCTCCTGGATCTACAGCAGGGTCATGAGTGTTCCCAGCTATCAGTGGGACAGTTAAAGGATGATACTGGATTCCCCAGCTATCAGCAGGGTGGCTTAATGGCACACAGAAGATAAGAATCAGAGTTCACAGTCATCGGTGGTACTGAGTGATGCCATACTCCGAGCTATCAGTGGGATGGTGCCAGGATAAGTTTGGATTCCCCAGCAAACAGTGGGTTGGTAATGATGGAACACATTCAATGAGGAGCATATCCGAAAGCGTGCTCGGCCATTGGCAGGGCTGTGGTTGACCAACTAACAGCAGGTGGTTCAGAGTGTGCCCAACATGTGCCCAGCATGTGCCCTGCAGAAGAGGTCTAGGACATGTGAGTATGTATGGCTAGAGGTCAACACAAGGCACTTGACCAGACTCCATACAGGCTATTAGGCTAGGTTCGCACCTATGCATTTTGCAGTGCATTGCATATTTGCATAAACACACTACAGTCCATTTAACATTAGTTCCTATTGCTCACATTCACATCTATGCAGTTTCCACCTGTGCGTTTTTTGAAAAGGTGCAGGGACTTTTTTTTTCACACAGCAGGATGCACTGGGGAAACGCATTAACCGAACCTGCTTAGGTGTGAACCTAGTCTTAAAGAGTCACTTTTCTTTCTTTTTTTTTTTAAACAAGTAGAGAGGACAGTCCTCTATGGGTGATCTATGTATATTGCAGTATTTAATCAAAGTTTGGTGCAGTTTCCTACCTTTTTTTCTTTCTATTCTGAACAAATCGCTGTTTGTGTCATCCTGTCTTGCTTTCTGTATGGCAGGGTCTAGTTCATTATCCACCTAGTGCAGTGATGGTGAACCTTGGCACCCCAGCTGTTTTGGAACTACATTTCCCATGATGCTCATGCACTCTGCAGTGTAGTGGGGCATCATGGGAAATGTAGTTCCAAAACATCTGGGGTGCCAAGGTTCGCCATCACTGACCTAGTGGAATCACAGTTCTCTTTTTTGGGAAATTAGAAAGTCGGCATCCCCTGTAACAGTGGTTAACCCATTAGGGTTTTTTCTCCTACTGCCTTTTCTGACAGCTTAGGAAATTTCAGCAGCTGCCGTTTGAATTGGGAAGGCAATTTTTAAATTACTACATGGCCTCAGTAGCAATTTGTACATGTTACAATATTTCCTAAGAATGGTTCTCCTTGAGGCCCCTTTCACACTGGCAGAATCCACCAGCGGATTTGCCTGCTCAGCGGGGGATCTCTTCACCGATCCCCACTGACCAGGCGGATGACAGGTCCGAGTTCACTCTGCTGATGCAGAGCAAATGCGGGCACAGCCCGCTTTCCTCTATGGGCGGTCGGATGTAAACGGACCCCCTGTCTGTTTTCATCTGACTCTCATACGATCCGATCCACCAGACGGATCAAAACATCTGTTTTTAGGGGACAGGAACGGATGCGTCTGTTGACATCTGCTGTTCCATAGAGGGCAATGGGTGGTCCGATCAGGTCCTCCTGAAAAACTGACCTGCAGAACCGATCGGTCCACCCACATGAAAAGCCCTATACACATGATCAGAAAATCATATGAAAAATACTGCTTTTGAAGACTTTTCGTGACTTTAGTAAACTCTTCAGGTTAGATCAAAGATTAGCATGCAAAAAAAAAATGGACGGTCATTTGTCTCATTGTGTGTACCAGGCATTAGACTTGCACAGTAACCCTGTTTGCATGGATTTGTTTTGTTTACTGGGACGAGTCCTTGTGTAGCTGGCAGTATATTCCTTCTATGCTATGTCTGCTATATGCAGGTTAGTAGCTGGTTGGGCAGTGTGTTCCTTACTGGTATTTTACCTGTAATCTCAGTACTTCTGTGGACTTCCTAAAGTTGTACGCTCCTTACCTTATTGCATTTCTTACTGCCAGTTTTCTGCCAAAACATGTGCTTGCTGTTTTGAACCCTATTGTCACTTCTTCCTTGCAGTCAGCCATTGCCAAGAAGGTAAAGTCGTCCATACATGGACATAACTCCAAACTGTCCCTGATTTCGAGGGACTGTCCCTGATTTGGAGCAATGTCCCTCTGTCCCTCATTCCTCCTCATTCGTCCCTCATTTTGGTCTGATCTATATGATCTGATCTAAAATGTACTTTTTATCTATCAAAAAGGGTTTCCCAGTGTTAAACCTTTCATCTGGTTTCTAAATTGCTGCATTTGCAAATTCCAAAAGCCAATATAAAGGAATAGTAGTGGTAAAAAAAAGCACTTGTGGGTTTCGCAATAATCACCAATGTAAGGAGGGAGACCTTAACACTGGCCACTAGTGTGCATAAAAGGATTGTACACCAAGCCCAAATGTAATGAGAAGATTTACAATGACCGCCAATGTAAAGGGGATTTACACTGACCACCAATGTAATAGGAGCATTCACAGTAACCAACAATGTAAGGAGGGATTTACACTGACCACTAATGTAAGGGGCACCTTCACACTGGCCACTAGTGTAAATGAAAGGATTGACCACCAATATAACTGAGACATTTAGCCGGCGTTCACATTTGTATGTCGGGAACGCATACAAAATCGCTTACCTGACACCACAGAAACGTGCTGCCCATTAGCAGATACACAGCAGTGCCATTAATTGTTAATGACATTAGGGACTTTCTTTTCTTCTACATTTCTAGCACATAGAGCAGCCCATTGAAATAATTGGGCTGCCCTACACATGACCTATATCTTTATCCACCCTGTCAGTACACCTTTGCATCCTAAAACCCCTGCTAACCTCTGCACCCCAAACGTCCCCGATCCTCTACATTCCAACTCTCCACCCCTTTAACTCTACCTCCCTCCTCTGGTCATCTTTGAAGCAACCTTCCTTACCTCTATACATCCCCTCCTTGCTTACCTGTGCACCCCAAACTGTAATTCCTTCCCTGCCTACATCTGCAGACCCCACACTATCCCCCCCCCCCCCCCATCACCACCAATTTGCTTACCTTTGCAGAAGAAGAACAGGCTGATGTTAGGCTGAAAGACCACAGGCAGGCAGGACTTTCAAGCGTGCCCCATTACCTTCCCAGTGGGCAGCATTCAGTATAGGTGATGGTGGATATGACCTCAGGGGAGCATGATATACATATGAATGCTGCCAGGTCGCAGCTATTTACATATATTTTCAGCTGCTATTTACATATCAATGCTGGTTATTTACATGTAAACACAGGGTCTGCAGGTGAGTCATCTGTGCACAACAATAGGGCTGAGCTGGGCAGCATTAGTAGCAGCACTTCACACTCAGATATCGGGACTCAACACGGGACTAAAACTTCAAGGGACAAGGGAATTTAAACCGTGATACTTAAAAGTATGCGGTAGCTGCTTTGGGTCCCACAACAATGACAAGCCCCAGGGCAGCTTCCCCTTTTGCCCTGCCTTAAAGATGGCCCTGGATGGTTCGTAAGCAGTATTGGCAGACTATCTAACATAAAATAAAACAATTACAAAATGTATTTTATTATTAAACACATTGATTTCATAAACATTTAAAACCCACAATTATACTTATTTTTCTACACACTAACATCTTGTGGACACATATGTATTAGTAAACACCACATACATATGTATCCCATATGTACCTCACATATATAGTGGGCCAAAGGACCAACCTATTATTCTAAATTATGAAATTAAAGGGGTTACTAGAGTGGAGTTTTAGAAATGATAAATTAAGAATTAAAACATTAAGAAATGTAAAAGTTAAAAACTAAGGTGCATTAAAACCATGGGTTTTTATGAGGATTGATATTAAATACCATTCTCCTAAACCAAAGTAAGTAATTAAATAATGTTATTTAAAAATAGGTAATACAAGATCACAATTTATTATCTTGAGCTGCTTCATATCAGTAGTCTGTAATAAAGCAATAAAGCAAAGGGAGTCCTCATCCAAGAAGTCAGTGAAAAACTCCACTTCAAGACATGATGCCTGCTGGTCTCTTTGAGATTGTGTCATCCACACATATCTTATGGGCGCCTCTTCCAACACGAGTGTACAAAGTGTGCCAATTTAAGCCCCGCAATGCCTGTGGCATATCACTGTGCTTGTGAATTGCACAGCCATTTGGAATCAAGCTTGCTCTGACCTGGGACCGCAGAGTTGAACTGGGCAGGGCTGATAACACTGTTTGAGATTTCAGTGAATCAGCTATATGTAAGCGGATAATAAGCATCTAGTGCATAAAGATGGCCACACACTTTGTATTTTTTTCCTTCAATTAATTTTTTCTTATATTAGAACTTTTTTTTTTTTTTTTAACCATTCAGCCTAAAATGAGTGCAGTCAAGCTGTAAGCCCTTGTACACACGGTCGGACATTCCAACGGAAAATGTCCGATTGGACCGTGTTGTCAGATAATCCGACTGTGTGTGGGCTCCATCGGACTGGTTCCGTCGGAATATCCGACCGACAAAGTTTTAGAGCTGGGCTATAAAATTTTCCAGCAACATGATCCGATCGGACTTTGTCCGATCGTTTGTAGAGAATTCCGATCGGACAAAGTGCCACGCATGCTCAGATCAAATTCCTAGACCAAAGCTATTGGCTACTAGCCTGAACGTAGTCCCGTCGTAAATAACGTCATCACGTTACGAACGATCGGATTTTCTGACAACTTTGTCCGACCGTGTGTATGCAACACCAGTTTTCGGACAAAATCCGTTGGACAAAATCCAACGGATTTTGTTGTTGAAATGTCTGACCGTGTGTACAAGGGCTAACAGTCAAAGCTGGATTTAGAGTTGATTTTACATGTGCTGCTATAAATATCTTGCGGTATTTCACTGATATAATTACACATTTTTGAAGCCTTTGTTCTGTCGCTGATAGATCACCCAGTGCTGGTTTTTGCCTGTAAAGATTTACAATTTTGACTAGTCTGTTTTGTTTGTTTTCGGTTTTCTGTGACCAGACAGGATTCACCCCCTCTATTTGTGGTCTGAAAAATCCTGTGACCACTCTTCTTCCTTTGTAAGATAGCACAGCTTGTCTCTTAAAGTGAACCACAAAATACCAGCCATTGCTTTTTTTCACCCAAGAAAAGCCTATTTAAAGAGGAACTGCACCTAAAAAAAAAATATTAAAAGCCAGCAGCTTCTAATATTGCAGCTGCTGACTTTTAATAAAATCACACTTACCTGTCCCAGGGTCCAGCGATGTCGGCAGATGACGAGCGATCGCTCGTCTCGTTGCTGCCACCGCCGCCATCCTCTGTCAGGGAATCGGGAAGTGAAGCATGACGGCTTCACTGCCCGGTTCCCTACTGCGCATGCGCGAGTCGCGCTGCGCGTCTCTTATGGTCAACCGCTGTGTCTCTGGGAACTGTGTGTTTCCCAGAACACAACGGGGGGGGCGGGGCATCTGCGGGGGTCTGCGGCGGTCTGGCCGGAAGTGGGTGCAGTTACCTGGATTATCCAGGTAACTGCACCCCCCTCCCCCCTGAAAGGTGCTGATTGTGGCACCAGAGGGGGGGAGGGATCAGATTAGCGGAACTTCCCCTTTAGGGTGAAGAACCGCTTTAAGGAATATATTGTTAGGCAATATAAATATATAAACTTGGCGGTGAATTGCTTTAAACCTACTTTTTTGATTGGAATCTGATTGAAAATAGTTAAATCTGCAGATATATTGTCTGGTTACCAAAAAAATATAAAGAGTGGACTTTTAAGGTACCCCACAACGTCTGAGTAGTAAAAAAATATATATAAAAATGTATTCACATTATATTAAACCTATATTACTGTATAATTAATTCATTATTTATAATTAATTTATAATTATTTATTAATTAAATTTATCAATTAATTCATTTATAATTATTTATAAACTGTACAACTCAGTTGAACAACCAACTGAAATCTTTTAAGTGGAGGAAAGTAAAAATAAAAAATATGGTTACATAAGTGGGTACACCCTTAAACTAATACTTTGTCGAAGCAACTTTTGATTTTATTACAGCACTCGGTCTTTTTGGGTATGAGTCTGTCAGCATGACACATATTGACGTGGCAAAATTTGCCCACTTTTCTTTGCAAAAACACTCCAAATCTGTCAGATTGTGAAGGCATCTCCTATGCACAGCCTTCTTCAGGTCACCCCACAGATTTTCAATCTGATTCAGGTCTGGGCTCTGGCTGGGCCATTCCAAAACGTTAATCTTCTTCTGTGAAGCCATTGCTTTGTTGATTTGGATGTATGCTTTGGGTCATTGGCATGCTGAAAGATAAAGTTCCTCTTCATGTTCAGCTTTCTAGAAAAAGCCTGAAGGTTTTGTGCCAATATTGACTGGTATTTGGAACTGTTCATAATTCTCTCTACCTTGACTAAGGCCCCTGTTCCAGCTGAAAAAAAAAACAGCCCCAAAACATGATGCTACCACCACTATGTTTCACTGTGGGTATAGTGTTCTTTTGGTGATGTGCAGTGTTGTTTTTGCACCAAACATTTATTTTGGAAATATGGCCAAAAAGGTTCAACCTTGGTTTCATCAGACCATAACACATTTTCCCACATGCTTTTGGGAGACATCGGATGTGTTTTTGCAAAATTTAGCCAGTCTTGGATGTTTTTCTTCCTAAGAAAAGGCTTCTGTCTTGTCACTCTACCCCATAGCCCAGACATATGAAGAATACAGGAGATTGTTGTCACATGTACCACAGAGCCAGTACTTGCCAGATATTCCTGCAGCTCCTTTAACTACTTCCCACCCGGCCAATGCATATATACGGCCGGGTGGGAGCCGTCTACTCCTGATAGGACGTTCAGGAACGTCCTTCAGAAGTAGCGGGATCGCGGCAGCGCGTGCCCGCGCAGCGGCGCGATCCCGATGTGCTCGTGTCACATCACGGCCGTCATGTGATGTAAACAAACAGCCGGTTGCTAGGCAATCGGCTCTCCTCTCCTCACACGGAAGTCATCGCTGAGGAGAGGAGAGCAGATCGCTGCAGCCGGCTGATGATCAGTGAGTATGAGCTGTTTTTACAGCTTTTTACTCACTGATCATCAGTCTAGTGTAAACACACAACACACAACACAGTGTAAACACAGTCCCCACATATGTCCCCAAAACACACATGCCCCCAAAACATACATGTCCCCAAATAATAAAAACACATGTCCCTAATAATAAAAACATGTCCCCCACATATGTCCCACTAAAATCACATGTCCCAATGATTATCTGCACACATATGTACATGATCACCTGCACACATATGTACATGATCATTTGCGTACATATGTCCGTGATCACACAAACCAATTATTATACACTTAACGGAATTTATTTTACCAAAAACATGTAGCAGAATACATTTTGGCTTAAATCTATGACACAATTTGATTTTATTGGATTTCTTTTAAAATAGAAAAAAGAAAATATTGCTTTTTTTCCAAATTTCCGCTTTTTTTGCGCTTATATTGCAAAAAATAAAAAACGGAGTCGTGAATAAATACCACCAAAATAAAGCTCTATTTGTGCAAACAAAATTATAACAATTTCATTTGGGTACAGTGTAGCATGACCGCGCAATTGTCACTGAAAGTGCTAGAGCGATGAAAGCTGAAAATTGGGCTGGGAAGGAAGGGGGCGAAAGTGCCCTGTATTGTAGTGGTTAATATGCTGTAGGCCTCTTGGCAGCCACCCTGACCAGTTTTCTTTTCTTCCTTTTATCAGTTTTGGAGAAATGTCCAGTTCTTGGTAATGTCACTTGTTGTGCCATATTCTCTCCATTTGATGGTGACTGTCTGCGCTGCGTTCTATGGTATAACAAATGCCTTGGAAATTCTTTTGTACCCTTCTCCTGACTGATCCCTTTTAGCAATGAGATCCTTCTGATGCTTTGGAAGCTCTCTGCGGACCATGGCTTTTGCTGTACGATGCGACTAAGAAAATGTCAGGAAAGACCTATTAGAACACCTTAACTTTATTTGGGGTTAATCAGAGGTACATTATATGATGGCAGGTGTGTACTGACTCCTATTTAATATGAGTTTGAATGTGATTGCTTAATTCTGAACACAGCTACAACTCCAGTTATAAGAGGGTGTGCACACTTATGCAACCATATTATTTTTATTTTTTTATTTTTACTTCCCCTCCTTAAAAGATTTCATTTTTATAAGATGCATATATATACTTTTATATTAGAGAACAATTATTTTTTAAATGAGGAATCAATAATGTATTATTGGTTACCACGAGCCACAAATTACTTTTAATATGCTGTTTTAATGAATTATGATGTGAATAAAAATATATTGTTTTTTTTACTAATTTTATTACTTACTACTAGGAATTCATCATAAAATGGCCAGCAACAGGGTTATAGTAATGTTTTTCCTTTAACAAAAAAAGGTAAGTACCTAGAAGTGTCTGCAGCAGCTTTCAGTGCCTTCACTCTATCTGAATGCTGGGCTGTTGTGACTGAGCAAAGCTCTGACACTTTCTAGGCATTAGTGAGACACAACTCTGGAGGAATGAGATAGGATGCACAGTGGACAGCACAATTTTCAGTCTGGGGGTGGGGGGAGGGAGTGTTAAACATATTAGCAAACTTAGATACACTAACATATGGAAGCCAAATTCTGGCCCATACTTTATAATTAGTTACAGCAAACAGTATTTTTTCCCTTTGGGATAAATGTTTTGCATGGATAAATAAAAGCTGATTATTTTAATCACCCCTACTAGTGTTAAGTGATTTTTCTTATTTGTGTAAACTGATACATTCTGCTAGAGCTTGTTCTTTTGAAAAACAGATTTGCAGGGTTGATCATCAGGGAAAAATAAAAGAAAGAAAGCTTAAAAAAAGAAAACTAATACAGCCATTAGATCTAAGAATTGGCAAGCTGCAATATAATAAATGCTTGCTTTTGGGTTTAATACCACTTTAAAGGGGTTTTAAAGGTTCATTTTTTTGTTTTATAAATAGGTTCCTTTATGCTAGTGTATTGTTGATTCACTTACCTTTTTCTTCGATTTCCCTTCTAAATGTTTTTTTTCTTTTCTTCTTTTTTTCTTTTCTTTTTCTGAATTTCTCACTTCCTGTTCCTCCTCAGTAAGCTGTTCTGGCTGACTAAGCACCGCTCGGATGATGGTGTGAAGTTTACTGAGGAGAAACAGGAAATGAGAAATTCAGACAAAGGAAAAAAACATTTAGAAGGGAAATCGAAGGAAACGGCAAGTGAACCAACAATGCACTAGCTTAAAGGAACCTATTTAGAAAATAAAAAATGAAGCTTTACAACCCCCTTAAAGCTGGCTATACAATGTTTCGGTTGAACGTTTTTTTCAAAACCTCTAAACAATGTGCGTTAGAACATTCTTTCTTGCCAATGCCATCATTGGGTCAACTGGATTTGTTCAAAAGCCCTCCAGACCTGATATTTGAAATCCCAAATGTATTAAACAGGTTTCATTACAATAAGTGCAATTTTCCCCAAGCGAAAAAAAGACAACATTCACACTTACAATTTTGTTTGTTCAAAAAAAAAACTACTTTTAATTTTGCTTGTTACTACAATCACAAACAAACATCATTTTGACTCCACAAACTATTAGAAAATTGAACAAATGTTCAGAACATCGGAATTTTAGAACAAACTTCTACTGGTGTATGGCTAACTTTAGTGACATCATTTAAACTCGAGTTGATATAGTTTTATATTCTCAGACTGAGCCTGGAGGAAATGTTCTTATAATAATGACATCCCTGGCACATTTTGTCTTTTCATTTAGGTGGCATAGAACTGTTTCTGAGAATCTAGTGAACCAAAATGTCCTGGTCCCAAATGAGGAACAAAGCAGTGACAGTGACTCGGGATCTTTCACAGCCTCAGAACAGAAGAAGAGAGGTCTCGGTCATAAAGTGAAGTTCTTCTTGGGCAAGATCATCCAATCTAAAGTAAAGGAACCCCAATCCATGAAACTCAACAATGCCTCATCTTCTCAGAATTGTTCACCCATGACATCCCCAAAACAGTATCGCCTTCCTAAAATAATCCAGCATCTGCCACTGACACGACAGACAGAGAAAGGGTCACGGAGGAGGATATCACAGGCTGGTAAGATGGTCAGTTGTTTGTAAAACCTGGAATTGTAATCTGTAAGGTCTCTGTAGGCATTTGTGTCATCTAAGTAAAGTGTTAAAGTGAAGTGTAGGCTGATGACCTCAACACAGATGTGAGATTCTTATAGTAGGTGAGATGTGCTGGACAGAAGTGTCCTTCATGAAAACATAAACAGTTCATGACTGTAGGGATGAAGGGTGGGACAAGGGTTACACTGATGCATAGATGAGAGTACATTGAAGTTTAGGTATGAGTTTTTTTGCATAGTTACATTGGTCCAGCAGCTATAGCCACTAGCAATAATCACTGTTTTTTCTCCCAGCCGGGATGTCCGCCTCCCAGTCGGAAAAAGAACACAATAACTCTGCGGTAGGGATCCCCCCCATTAACACTGACTGCGTTGAAGGAAGACTCAAGCAGTTTTCTTTCCTGCAACCCGTGGTTGCAGGAAAGAAAATTGCACCATCTATGCCTGGCTTAACATTTTAATTACAGATAAAGGTTTGTATATATCTGCATCTATAGGGAGCACTCACTGTTAAGGAATCAGCCATACGGGAGTCTGTTTCCAGTGAGTCAGCTGACTTATAGACTTACATTGTATAAAGGGTCAGTAAAGCACAACTACTGGGCAGCACTGCAAAGTAGGAAGCCTGTATATATAGTAAACAAATATGGCTACCCCATTACACATATTTTAGCACAAATTATAAATAGAAAGTTTTTTTATTTTTTATTTAACACATAATAATATAGTTTTAACATGAAGCTGATCTATTTTACATGTTTATCTAAAACAAATTATAAAGGCCATACCTTCCCTTTTAGGTAAAACAGGTTCCCATTGGAAACAAAAGTTGAAAAATGTAATTCTGATTGGTGACTGTTAGCCAGGCTACACAAAGCTGTTCTTAATTTCAGTTTTAATGTCTGAACTTTTTTTTATCAATCAGGTCAACACAAATTCTGAAAGGATAATGGCCTCCCGTTTAAAAAGTCCCGTTTTCTTAGTCCTCCTGCAAAGTGCCACAAATACTTGTTGAGCTTGCCAGTGAAGTCCATGCAGCTTCCTGTGATGGTGCGTCAACAATGCTGCACTGCTCCTAAATTCAGAGCAGAGTTGTCACTCTCATGTAGGCTTTGTCTGCTTGGACTACAGCAAAAATGTTTCCAGGGACGTGGCTATTAGCATTGTCACTGTTGATTCACAAGTCTGTAGCTTGTTATTCCCGCACCTAGTGACACCTAGTTCACCCGCTGCCTCCTGGATTGAAAACATTACCTCTGCTGCTGAAACCCTCTCACTGTGAGCTGCAGTGTCTGGGAGGGGAGTGTGTGAAATACAAATGAAAGACTTATTTCAGTCAGGAAGGGTAAAATACATTTTTGGTCATTTTTTATCAGGCCTGTTCATCACGTAACAACTGGTTGTGATACTCATTTAGACTGTCATACAGAAGCCTCTAGTTGTACTTTTAATATACTTGTAAAAATTTGCTACTTTCTGAGCAACCTTTTTTCATAGAAAAAAAATGGTTTGATTTTTGGCTGACCCACAGTGTACATTTTAGAACTTCTTACATGATATTTATTATTACTGCACCTCACTGATTACATGGACTGTCAAAGGTTTTTGTATAAAAAAGTCCCACTCTGAACCTTACATCGAGGCCCAGTATCTTTTACTTCTGCCATGTAACTACTGTTATCTGTTCAGTGTAACTTATAAGAGTATTTTTCTTTGCAAGCAATTCTCCAACTGGATGTTAATGTTGTAGAGGCAGAGACAAAGAAACTCATGGCGGACAACCTCATCGTACGCTCCAAGAGGATGACAAGGCGTGTGTCTGTCACCGCACTTCCCACAGGCCTGCAGAAGGTAAAGGTCCATTGTTACCAAAGGGCTCTCTATAAACACATCATGACACAGTGACAGCTCATCCACTTCTCAATGGCTTTTTCCAAAACCCAAAGTACAACTCTAAAGGTGATTGAGCAACTCCAATTAGACTGAAAATATATCATTACCCCAAGGGAAATCCCCTATAAAACATCCAGATTTATTGTTATAATTAAAAAAACTCCTTCCAGAAGAAAGATCTTATGTTAGCAAATTATTAAAGTTCAACTCCAGTGAAACATGGAAATTGTCCCTTGTGGTGGGGCTGCATCCACACTGCAAGGGTTTTCCTGCTCGTTTAATATAGGGAAAAGAAAAAGCACCTTTACCTCCCCGATCTTCTGCTCCCCCAGTAAACAGGGCTTACCTGTGCTCTGGCAGTGGACTGTCCCTCAGCATCATCATGTCCATTGGATGGCTACAGACCATGCATCAGCCTTGGAGACATCAGAACCGTAGATCGTCAGAGCATAGGGGATAAAATGCTGTAGGGACTGATCTAGCAGCATGGAGAAGCCAAGGATTGGATAAGTAGATATTCTTCTCTATGTCCCCTAGACCTACAGTATTATTGTCAAGTTTCCCAGAGTCGTATTTAAAAGTAATTTTTAAAGTCATTTCTGTCTATGTGGAAATGGACTCTTGATCTCAAGGTTACATTTGTAGAGACTATTATATGCAGCATGTAAATTAAGTATACCAATTGCCCATAAATATGTAGACACCTCACCAAATTATTGAGTTTAGGTGTTTCCAGTGAAGGGTACTGTTAATAACACAGCATACATAAAAATTGTAGGCAATTATATGATTCCAATATTTTTCCATCGGTTTGGGGATGACCCTTTTGTTTTACAAGACTGTGCCCCTCTGCACAAAGCCAGCTCCATAAAGACAGGGTTTGATGAGTGTGTAGGAACTTGAGTGTCCTGCACAGAACCCTGACCTCAGTCCCTACTAAACACCTTTTGAAAGAATTGGAAAGTCTATTGAGGACCAGGTCTTCTCATCCAATATCAGTACATGACCCCATAAAGGTTCTTTTGGCTCGATGGTTACAAATGCTCATGCTCCAAAAAATTCCCAGAAGAGTGGAAGATATTGAAGCTGCAAAAAAGGAGGGAGAGGGGCAACTCCATATGATTGCCCATGGTTTTCTGATTGGGCGTTCAAAAACGTAACCTCATATAAATGTGATGGTTAGGTGTCCACAAGCTTTTGGTTTCTTTCAACCAGGTGGTGCCTTCTGGGGTTCTTCAAGGGTTTCTTGGTAAAATACCTTAAAATTGCCCCAAACTGCTGAAGAATTTTATACAAGCCAGTAGGTGGCCAAAGCAACAGGCTTTTTTTGTTGCGTGCAGACCTAACAACAGCAGACGTCTTTGGTTGATAAGGAGGTTGCTGACCCTGTGCCCCTCTCTGTCAGCACTGGGGTCCTGTTAGCTGCATTAGGGAGAAGAAATGCTGGAATACTAGCAACTAAATACCAGTGTGCAAAAGTGTATTTGCTTTTTAAAAATAAATCACCTCTAATCTTGAGTGTCCTATGTGTGTGAATGCTGCTGCTATATTTAAAACTATTAGTTTGATTATTTTCATTTTAGAATGGGGTGTATCAAGATGTGCAGAATTTTAAAGGGTGGAATAAGTTTGAGAAACACCGATATAGTGTATAATATAGATTTAAAATTCACATGCATATTTTTATAAATATATAACGCTCACATTGTAGCAAGCCATGACAGAAAGTGTTAAAAATATAACTTGAGCCTCGGTATTATCTTTACCTGCACCATGCACTCCTAGAATATGCCTCTTGGGCATTTTGGATGAGGAACAGTGGCAGAGGTATCATAGAGTTCTACTGAAGAGACCCTGTTTATGGCTAGGAAGGCAATTGCACTCAAGTGGATTTAACCCAACCCTCCATCGGTTCGTTCGTGGATAAAGATGGTTAATCAAATATTGCCATATGAAAAAACTTGTATATGAAGATAGAGGTTACCCTAAGAAATATAATAGAAATTGGGATGTATGGTGTTCATCTACCCTTACTATTTCCAGTAATTAAGAAAGCATGCATTACTTGGTCCACTGACTCAGGGGTAAGTTATAGTAATTATCAGAAACCAGTTCTCTCTAATGAGGATTTCATATGCCCAGGGGGGTAGTTGTGAAATATTTTATGTTTTCTTTTTTTATTTTGTGATCCAAACTACCAAAGCTGTAGCTGTATTTTCCAACAACTTGCTACATGTCAGTTTTATTGTACTTTATATGCTATGGTGCTCATGTTGAATGTGTTATTGTAATATACATTCATCAATAAAAAAAAAAGAGTTTAAAAATATAGATATATAATTTGAGAAAATAAAAATATGGTATATAGAGGTTATAGGTTATAGAGTCATATGGACAACGTGGTGATCATGTGTTCACCGTTTAAACAGAAACACTAAGGGACTGGCTCAGCATGAACATTAGTCCCGCAAGATCCTCTGGCTGAGATCACATGACTAATGCTTTGGCATGGGGTCATGTGACCCAGCAGCAACCTCATATCAGAATCACCTTTTTTGTTTTTAGCACTTTCAATAGCAGTGTATGCGTTAAGCATCTTTTAAATGGGAAAGCCCATAATTAATATACCACTAATAGTAATATACAACCCTTGTGCTAAAATGAGAAATGCCTGTGTACTCACCAAAACGACTAATATGCTTCTATGTCTAAATTGCAATATGGGGCCGGTGTCTACTTTCAGCGGCATTATTTTATATGTAATGCCTCTCCATATTGTGTGGCTCTGCTTTATTAAAGATGTCCACAGACTGGTTGGCTCACCTAATGTTTCTTTTACACCCAATTTTTTCATAATCTGCAAGTATACAAAATGATCATCTTCAGACCTAGGGGATGCATCAATGTGACATGAGTGATATTGCACTGCCATCTTGTGGTTACAAGTGGTACTGCTTTATAAATGTGTATTTTTTTTTTTTTTAACCCAATGCATCATCTATAAGTAGCTTATAAAATACGACAACCAGTGGTGCAAGTTAAATAGTTTTTTGTCCCAGGTAGAGAAATATAGGGCTAAAGCTTTATGATGCCCAGTGTGCACATACACTATATTACCAAAAGTATTGGGACACAATACAACAGCGGTCAAACAGTGGGGTGATGTCTCCACAACCTGCTTTAGACAGATGAGTAATCTTACATGTAGGTGGTTTGCCACCTTGGTTGACAAGCTCTCTACTGCAAACTGTAAGAGGAGAGTTGTCTACATAGATTCCCGCATGATTATTATTGCAGGATCGTCAAACTGGACCTGACAACCTGAGATCTCTAAAGGGTGATAGAACATATAATTATATGCTCAAAGACAGGATTCCTGGATTTCCTATGCCATACTGATATCTATTTTCCAGTCAATCTACACTATATTGTTAAGAGTATTGGATGTCTGCCTTTACACGCACACAAACTTTAATGGCATCCCAGTCTTAGTCTGTAGAGTTCAATATCAGTGGCGTCTCCAGCTTTCATATTAAGGGGGGCACATGGGGGGACAGAGACAAAAGTAGAGGGCCAACCATAAAACGCAATTATATATATATATATATATATATATATATATTTATTCCAAGAATAGAATGCACTCCGGAGGTCATCAATACAGCCTCGCCAGTGCCCATCTTTGCAGCCTCACCGGTGCCCTTCAATGCAGGCTGATCAGCGCTCATCAAAGCAGCCTCACCAGTGCCCACCAATGCAGCCTCACCACTGCCCAATCAATGCAGCCTCACCAGTGCCCATCTTTGCTGCCTCACTGGTGCCCTTCAATGCAGGCTTATCAGTGCTCATCAAAACAGCCTCACCAGTGACAATCAAAGAAGCCTCACACCAGTGCCCATCAATGCACTCTCACCAGTGCATGGTGATTAGAGAGAGGGTAGGGAAAAGGTGGGGCGAGCGCTGATTACACAGAGCGGGGATCTCCCATTTACCCGGTGGTCAGTGTCATATGAAGTCCCGCCTCCTGAACTCGCCCCCTTCCTCTCCAAGGCATGCCCAGTGGCCAGCAGGTCCCACAGGTCCTGCTAGGAGCTGGCTCTGGACCTGTGGGCCCTGCTGGGAGCAGACAATAGTCTATGGGTCCTGCTGACTGCTGGCCTGTAGGCCATGGCCAGCGGCCAGTAGGACCCACAGATGACTGGCCAGCAGGACTCACAGGTCCGTGGCCAGCTCCCAGCAGGATTCACAGGCCATGGGCACTGGGGCAGTGTAAATGAGGTGTATGGGGCGGATAGAAAGGATGATCATGTGGGGTCAGCTGGGTCTCTCAACTCATCTATGGGCCAAATCGGCAGGTGCCAGCTCAGGCTCAGAGCTCAGCAGGACAGGTCCTCCTCCTTGCACAGCCTCCATTCCTGGGGGGTGGGTGATACTCCTGTCTCCTGGGGTCAACGTCTGGTGCATGCACAGTGTACTGCAGCCACCAGCAGCGTGCCCAGGCCAGACACGTGTGTGTCCACTGTCCAGCTGCAAGAGATCCGACCATGGGGACTGGGAGTTGTAGCTATCTCAGGCTGACTGCACTGCTCTCCAGACTCCACCCACCGGGAGCAAGGGGCTTCAGCACGCAGCAGCAGCCGCCGTTATTTACTACAACTTCCATAAACAACAGTGGTGACTGTCACGTGACGTCACCTAGCCCCAACTTCCTTAAGGCAGTGGCTCAGAGACTGACAGACAAGTGACGAGTCAGTTGGACAGCCTCGACGCCAGCCATTTTAATGAGTTATATTTGGGGAGCACACTATAATATTAGAGGGGTCTTGGGCCCCCCCCCCCCAGTGATGCCACTGTCAATATTGAGTTGGCCTACCCTTTGCAGCTACACAGCTTCAACACTTCTGGGAAGGCTGTGAATGATTGACCATTATTCCAGTAGCACATTTGTGAGGTCAGGCACTGATGTTGGACAAGAAGGCCTGGCTCGCAGTCTCCGCTCTATTTCATCCCAAAGGTGTTCTATCAGGTTGAGGTCAGTTCTCTGTGGAGGTCAGGACTCCGTGGAGGTCAGGACTCTGTGGAGGCCAGTCAAGTTCCTCCACCCCAAACTCGTTCATCCATGTCTTTATGGACCCTGCTTTGCGCACTAATGCACAGTCATGTTGAAACAGGAAGGGACCATCTCCAAACTGTTTCCAGAAACTTGGAAGCATAAAATACCTTGGTCAGAATGTCATGGTATGCTGACCTCTTGAGGATACTTTCACACTGGGGCGGGCAGGCGCCAGCTTTACCGTCGTTTTAGATGAATTATTCGTACGCTAGCGGCATGGTTTTAACCCCCGCTAGCTGCCAAAAAAGGGTTAAAACTGCCCGCAAAGCGTTTGTGGTGCTGTTTTCAATGGGAAGGGGCGCTATATCGCTACAAAGATGCGACTTGCAGGACTTTTTTGACCGTCCTGCAAGCGCATCGCTCCAGTGTGAAAGCCCGCACAGGAGAGGCGCTTTACAGGCACTATACAGGCGCTATTTTTAGTGCCTGAAAAGCAACTCTGTGAAAGTAGCCTAAGACTATTGTCACACGAAGGCACTTTGCAGGCGCAATAGCACTAAAAATAGCGCCTGCAAAGCGCCCTGAAACAGCCACTCATTTCACTCCAATGTGAAAGCCCAACATTGGAGCGGTGCACTTGCAGGATGGTCAAAAAAGCCCTGCAAGCTGCCTCTTTGCAGCGCTATAGGAGCGGTGTATTCACCGCTCCTAAAGCCCCCCTTTCCATTGAAAACAGTGACGCTTGTGCGGGTGGTTTTAACACTTTTTTGGCCGCTAGCGGGGGGGGGGTTAAAACCTCCCCACTAGTGGCCGAATAGCACCACTAAAACAATGGTAAAGCGGCACCCACCCACCGCAGTGTGAAAGCAGCTTTAGAGTTGCCTTCACTGGAACTAAGGGACCAAGCCCAACCCCTGAAAAACAACCTAACACCAAAACCCTCCCTCCACCAAATGATTTGGACCAGTGCACAAAGCAATATTATTATTTATTTTCCGGGTTAGGCATACATTCTTGTACAGAATATTTTTTTTAAAAACCAGAGTGGCTATGCTGGCACACAGTTATGCCCCATACACACTATCCGTTTTTCTGCTGGGTTTTTCCTTCAGATTTACCAAAACCATATAATATGAGGTCAAACCTTAGGAGTTTCAATTTGTATGCAATCAGGCAGGCCCTTCTACTACATGATTTTGGTAAACCTGAAGGAAAAACTCAGCAGAAAAACTGATAGTGTGTATGGGGCTTTACAGCTAGAATGTGTTGTTTGGCTATAATGAATTATATAACTTCTTTCTCCTCTGTGTAGGGCTCATATTCCTCTAAAAAGAGATACTTTGTGCTGATGAGACGGAAGAAGAAGGCTGTGGACAAGGTGAAACAGCAGTCTGAGTATACAGTGCATGGCCTACAGGTGCAGGTAAATCATAATGCTGAACAGATAATTCTTGTATCAGACAGCTTCTCCATACAAAAGAGGTGAATGCTGTGTAGATCACTGATAAGGCCGCTGCACACAACATAGGTTTGATTCTTGTAAAATTATTTTTAATAACATTCATGGATAAATACTTTTGGAACAATTGCTTCTCTGTTGTACCTACTTTATAACATGCATAAAATCAGGGATGCATTTCTGCAAACACAGGCAGTGGCCTTGGGTGGCAGGACTGCCAGGGACAGTACATATAAAATTAGTGATCATTACTTTCCAGGGTGGCGCGTACCTAGTGTCATCTTGACTTGTCATCCTAGAAGGTGTAGGGAGATGAAGAGCACCAAAAAACCTAAGGTTTAGGCATCCAAGAGTATTATTTTGTCACAGAAACCCATCAAAAAGCCAACACATTTTGGAGGATATAAGATTACCACTTCATCAGGGATCCGGGCTGGGTTCACACTTAGTGCGGACATGACTGGCAGTAGGGGTCTGGTGCTTCCCTGTTCTGTTCGAGGGACGAATCAGGCCTGAATTTTTGCCGGAATTTGGACCTGAAGCAGAACCAAAGATGTACAGGACCACTATGCAATTCTCTCTGTGGCCACCACGGAGATGTGTGAACCGGCTCCATTGAGAGCTGGGCATACTCTCCTGTCATGTGAATTGGATGCATGACTAAGCTCCGGGGGGGCGGAGTGAAACATATTGGGGGTATGGCTTGGTCAGAGTCCAGGCTGCGGTTGCCACTCCATCTACTGCAGTAGGACACCATAAATGTGCAAATTCTAGGGGTTGCCCATCCTTTATTGATGCATTTACCTTACCTGGCCAACCTCCCTGGAAGCTGGAAATCACTATAGTAGGCACTGCTACTACAGTAATCTCCACTAACATGTAGGGCCCATGTTAAGTGGCTGCACTGCTGCTTACTGAACACAGGAGGTTGCCCATTCAGCACTGACACCCTTTAGAAAAGGCTTTGCTTTTCTCAATGCATGCAAAGCATGCTCTGATTAGTCGAGGTGGAGAGGCTGGCTGGTGAACGCACTCTCCAACTAGATCAATCAAAGAATGCTTTGCATTCTTTAAAACTGAAGTATTGGGTAGCTACTTCAGTGATTTCTAGCTTTTAGTTGGATTGGCCAAGTATGGTATATGCATAGTTACAGTGGTCCAAGATAGACCACTGTAACTATGTAAAAATATCCATACCTGGACATACATCATCTTTAAATGAAAGAGTGAAGCCCAACTGGTTACATACTTGCCTTCCTCACCATTCCAGTGATTTTCACTGTGCAACCATGCCAGGCCCTGCAAGTCTTTCCTCTGAAAGCTTCACCGCTGGGTCCTTTTCTTAGTGCCCATGCAAACCGTAGCCCTATACATTCCTATAGGAGGGCTGTAACCATGGCAGCCTCTGGCTGATTAGCTCTCTTATTGGAATGAATGTGTCCATGGGGCACAAGTATATTAAATCAGGACCCAGCAGGCATGTTTTCAAAGGAAACCTTGAGCGGGGATGGGTCTCACAGTGAAGACTGCTCCAAACCCCTCAATACTGCCCTGGCTGGAGGACTTGTAACATCACAAATTTCCTTCTACATTACAGGTGGATGACCTTATTGAAACAATAGCTGAGAAATCCAGCAAGCTCTTGGAGCAGAGACACGAGGAATTACGTCAGTGTCAGTCTCTGGGAGATGAAATCCTTCAATGTTCAAAGCAATTCCAGAGAATCTCCAAAAAGAACACCAGAAAGTACAAGTTTAAGAATGTCTGTTTTCCGTGTATCTGCTGCTGTTACTAGAATGACATACCCAGCGGGCAGCTAAGATCAGCCCAGTGTGTGATAGAACTAATCTTCAAAGCTTGCAAATAATAACACAGTGAACCTGTTTTTCTGCTCTTTTTCCACATAAGCAAATATAGATATGTGAAGAAATAAATAAATAAAAAGTCATTGGCTATATTGTAAGGAGAAAAGAGTACCATTAGGAATGAGTGAAAGTGAGAGTTCTCAATTCCCCTAAATTATGGTATAAAATGAATGAAGCTGCCATTTGGATGGAATGCACCAAGGGCTTGTTCATACCAGATGCAGTGCGTCAACATGTTTTCTGCACCGCACATCTGACCTGACCTGATGGTCCATTCAGCCCTATGGACCAGCGGGCATAAACAAACTTGAGTCTGTTTACACCTGCCTACCACCGATTCAGTATAAAAAAAAAAAAAATGGAAGGGGATCCACCCTCCTCCGTCTAGGCGGATCAGAGGCTCTGTCCATGTCTGCTCTGAGAGCCCACGGACCTGTCATCCACCCACTCTTCTCTGATCAGCAAACAGATTCCCTTCTGATCAAAACAAAGTCCACCTCATGTGATAGGAGACTTTAGTGTCACTTTATTTACAGAAAAGTTTCTGCCTGGAGTTCAGTATTAATGTCAATGGAGAAGGTGAAATTAAAGTTATTGTAAAGTCTCAAGATCAGAATGCATTAAGGTGAAAAACCTTATTTTCTGCAGCTGCCCCCAGACACCCCCCCTTTTTCTTACTTGAGCCCATCCGATCCAGCGATGTGTGCAAGCCAAGCGATGTGCTCCAGCTGTTGTCTCTTTTATCACTGGGCAGATTGATTGGCTCCCGCTACGGTGAATCATATACAGTATCACGGGGCCGAGCCCAGCTGTGTCAATGGACGCAGCAGCAGAACTTGGGGCGAGCCTGCACAAGTACCCCCAGGGGAAGTGGCTTTCTGTGGGAGCACCAGATGGAGGGGAGGAGCCAGGAGCGCCGACAGGGGACCCCAGAAGAGAAGGGTCGCGGCTGCTCTGTGTAAAACCCTTGCACAGAGCAGGTGAGTATAACATGATGGTTATTTTTATTTGGAAATAAAAAAAAAACCTTTGCAAGCACTTTAAGATAAATGTTGATGGTTTAAGGGTACAATGGACTATTAAAGTGGTTGTAAACCCTTACAACCAACATTGACCTACAGGTAAGGCTTACCTGTAGGTCCAAGAAATATCTCCTAAACCAACACGGTTTAGGAGATATTTGCCGAAAGACAGGCACCGCTGTCTACAGCGCATGCGCCGTAGACAGCGGCACGCAGGCGCACTGAGCGCGCGTCTGTCAACGGCGATATGCCCCAAGTGGCAGCTCCCGTGCGCAATGCGAGGGAGCGACGTCATCGCGAGCCCCACCGAGATGATGGATGCTCCGGACTACTGGGGACAGTGGTGACTTTGCTGGCTTCTGTGTCAGGTAAGTGACACATAATGGACTACTATGCGATGCATAGTAGTCCATTATGCTTTACCTTTGCAGGGAATCAAAGAGGAACTAAACTCATTAGGGTTTACTTCCTCTTTAATGAATCTTAAGGGTTGGATGCGCTCCTGTAACTATCCTAGATTTGTTCTTTGCCCAAAAAGAATAAATAAAATAAAAAATAAAAAACTCACATTGTTTTTTTTATTTAAAATAATGAGGCCAAACAAAAAGTGTTAAATGACAGCGATTGATTCACCACCAGTGAATGTTTAGTAAACAAACATTACCTGTATATGCCCCTAAGGCAGGAGTAGGCAACCTTTGAGAGGTGGAGAACTACCTGAACTGCATGAAAGGAACCAAAAGTCACTAGGGTTTGATACCCATTTCTTTTCTTTTTAACTACAAAGACCTAACTAAATAGCAAGGAAAACTAATGCCACGTACACACGACTGGACTTTCCGGCAGACTAGGTCCAAAGGTCTTCTCGACGGACTTTCAAAACGATGGGACTTGTCCACACACGAACGGACTAAGTCCTTTCATTTTGAACATGACGTAAACAAGGAAGTTCAATAGCCAGTAGCCAATAACTTCCCTTGCGTCGTATTTGGTCCATCGGACCAGCACATAGGTGAACATTTTTCCAGATTTTAGTCCGTCGGAATTGAGTCAGTCGGATAGATTTGAAACACGTTCTATTTCTAGGTCCGTCTGATTTTTATTTATTTTTTTTAAACGATCGGACTATAAACTTGGCCTACCTTGCAAGCGGACAGTGGCAATAGGGAAGAAGATAGTGTGTGCACAGGGTCAGTAGGGCAGCATAGGTGGTGTCAGTAGGGTAGAGGACAATGTCAGTAGTTTTTGTACTTTTTTCAAATTTTTTTTTTACAATATTTTCTTATTTTTTTTTACAATTGTTTTAGGAGCACGGTTGTGGGGCTTTGGTGAAATATCAGGGGTCTAAACAGACCTCTGATGTTTCACATTTGAGACAGGAGACAGGGACTGAGGATAGAGATTCCCTGGTCCCTTTCTCTGCAGCCTCAGCAGCACTGGGCAGTGAATGAATGGGAAGTGCTCTGTGCTGAGCAGCTTCCTATTCTTCACAAAATAAAACATAGTAAACACAGTTTATATGCTTCCGTTATGAATTGACACAGTCAGTGATCAATACCATTCACTGACTGTATTCATTCAGAAAAAGGAAGGGGCCAGTAAATGACATAATTACAGGCCCTTTCCCTGCTCTCCATATTGACACATTCCCCACAGTAGCTGGCTGGAGAGGTGAGGAGGCATTGGCGCAGTAAAAGTATCTTTCTGGCAACTTGACCATGCAGCAAATTTTTGTTCAAGTATCGTCGTATTGTGCTCCTTAAAAAAACACACCATCTTCTTCCAGAGCAGCATGTATTTCTTCAGAGGTTACCTGTGGGTTTTTCCTTCTATCCCAAACAATTCTTCTGGTAGTTGTGGCTGCAATCTTTCTTGGGACCTTGGCTTAGTATCAGATCCCCGAATTTTCCACTTCCCAATGAGTGAACAGTACTGACTGGCATATTCAAGGCTTTGGATATCTTTTTAAATCTTTTTCCATCTTTTTAAAAAGTTCCATTATCTTGTTACGTTGGTCTTTGAGAGTTCTTTTCTGCTCCCCAATACCCAGTATCTAGCCTGCACAGTGCATCCACGTGAGAGCTAACAAACGAATTGACTATTTATTCACTAATTGCAAATTAAAAAGCCACAGATGTGGGAAATTAACCTTTAATTGCAATTTTAACCTGTGTGTGTCACCTTGTGTGTCTGTACCAAAGCCAAACATTGCAGGGTATGTAAACTTTTGATCAGGGCCATTTGCATAATTTCTGTTATCATTATGATTTAAAAAAGATCCAGAACACGTATGTGATAATAAATGGCTTCATATGATCACTATCCTTAAAGAGTAACTCTACTTTTGTTGAGAAAAAAAAAACACATTTCCCTCTGGGTGGTCTATGTACATTACAAGGTTTTTAACAAACTTTGCAGATTCCTACCTTTTGTTATTCTGAAGAAATCCCTGTGTGTTTGTCTGTGTCCATGTGGGAAAGTGACTCTAATGGGTGTGGTTTCATAATTATAATTCAGCTGCGGCACCTGCAGGGCACTAATGAGGAAAACTGCTGGGCCAACACCCCTTTAGATGCGATTTCCTATTGGGAATGCCCGACATCTTACTTGTATCTTAGTGTAGACTTCTGGGAAAATCAGTGAGCCAATCACACAAGCAGGAAATTATGTTTCTGGGGGGCGTTTTGTACAAATTCTGTGTACAGAACACCTACAGGTAGCTATATTGCATTTTACAGAAAATTATAGAGCTGCAGAATGAAAAGGAAAGGTAGTTTTGAATAACAGTTACAATTGCATATGCTAGAGAGAGAGAGATGACATAGAAATCTTACATACTCCATTTTATTGAAATGTTTAAAAAAAAAAAGAAGAATTCCGAAGCAAAACAAATATTTCCCATAAAAATGTATACCAGAGACAGAACATTTCAAGCACATAGCTTTTACTTCTACGCTGCGTTCAATGCCAGGTAGTCAGAGGAAAGTTGGTCTCATTTATCAAACGGGTACATTTACACGTAAAACATAATAAAAGGCTCTAGCCCTTCCTGCTCTGTTCAAAACTTAAAAAAAAAAAAAAAGTTTTGATTGTATTTGAGCTTTAAGCAGCTACAACATGAAATCCAGAATGATAAAAAGTATACAAAAATCATGGAGCAAAACCAACATGGCACACAACAAGGTTTACATCTATTGAGTTCCAGTGTCCATCTGCGCATCTTGAGATTGTTCAGCCAGTTTCTCATCATCTAGAAAGCAAATATATAAAAAAAAAAAAAAAAGATAAGTATCCCATATGTTCATCTGCTCTTTTTTGTCATCTAGTCTGAAACCCCTATATGTAAAAAGGAAGTGATTAAAGTGACTTGTTGCAAACAAAAAACATGTCTTTATGATCTCCACTTCTGAAGAGGTTTACTGGCTTAAACATCTTCACGAGTGTCAGATGCCAGATTCTTCACAGTACCCTGGGTTCCTTCCACTGGTCAATATGTCACTATTGTTGTCCTGTAATCACGCAAGTGTCAGCAGAAAAAATAAAAAAATAAAAATAAAAAAAAAACAACAGCATGCAGAGGTAATAAATATTTTCTTTGCAGGAAGACTTGTGTAAATAAAAGGCTTCCAGAGATCAGAGATCTTTCTTTAGGCTCGGTTCACACTGGTGAAATGTGGAAACCATCACACGTATTGCATCTGACTCGCAGGCAGTTCACACTGCTCTCTGCGAACCGCTGCAGTTGTCAATATAAAGTTAATGACACCACAATGGATGGAATCAGATCACATGGGTCTAATCACCCATGCAATCCGATTCCAGTCTAGTAAGGGTCTTGCGACAATTTGCTCCGCATGAAATGCGATTTCAGAAACTGTATGGCTAAATTTGCACTGCACAGACATCACATGTGCTGTGCACAGGCATGCAGTGTGAATCACATGGGATGTCTGACATCACACCAGTGTGAACCCATCCTTATACCTAAAAACCTGAGTGTATCAAATTACTGGGACCTCCTCACGCACTTTGCTCTTAGGTAGAGAGATCCTTTGGGGTTTTCTTGCAGCAAAGAGCAGTTTGTAGAATAAAAATAAGTAACGTGTATTCTCTCTCTCTCTCACACACACACACACACACACACACACACTTTGCAGAAGCATCTTGTAAGGTAAGGGATCAATCACACGACTGGAGCATTGTACAATAATGTAGCTTACTCTATAAAGGAGACGTGCTCCAACTTCTACTCCTAGAAACTAATCACTATTGATTTTAGAAGCATAACTGAGCTAATACAGGCCCCTTTCACACGGGCACCTCCGCTAAGCGGAATCTGTTTGCTCAACAGGGGATCTCTCCGCTGATCCTCCGCTATGCAGAGTTAACATACACACAGTCCTGCTCCCCTCTAAAGGGCAATCGGATGGAAACGGACCGCCTGTCATTTCCATCCAATGCCATCCGATCCAGTCGGCCAGACACATGGCAAATAGGACTGCCATCCGCGTGCTTTTGGTGGACAGGATGGGATCAGATGTCGATATGTGTGCGCCGACATCTGCTGCTCCATAGAGAACAGTGCAGGGTCTGATCAGGCCTGCTAAAAAACGAACAGGCGGACCTGATCAGACAGCCTGTGTGAAAGGGGCCATAAGCTATAATGTAGCTCTAGTCTAATGAGGTTAATGCCCAGCAATTGATTAAATCTATTAAATCTCTCTGTAGCAAGCGATTAAATCATCCATGTCGCATATCCCAGAATATCAATGGTGTTGGTATTAGGACAGGGTTCCCTTTACTGCCATGATGAGTTGCAGCATTTATGCTTTCTGTGTAGCAAAGCTTTTTAGATCTACAGGGAGGAACTACATACATATATAGTAGGCTTACTACAAATATTAAGGTGACCATACACGTATCCATTTGTGATTGATCTAGGTTTGAGTTATTACAGACTAGCTGTTCGTCACTGATTAAAGCATCGAATGATGAAACACTTATGGTAGGGATTGTAAAACACAATAAGCAATTAAAAATAATAATTTAATCCATCTGTTGCTTGACACACATGCAAATATTCATTCGATGGATCAGAAACGACCGATCAAATTTAGCCACCGCAGACCGCTTGTCAGTATCAAAGCCTCACTACATTGACCAATTTGCGGATCCGTGGTTTACGATTCCAATTTAATTTCAACATTTTTGTCACACTGAACAATGATCATTATTAATATAGGTTTTCGATTTGTGCCACGCAGAATGGAAGGGCACTCCAGCCGAGTTGCCTTCACCATAGCGCATGCACATCGTAGGAGGATTTTTCTGACGGGCGATACCATTTCACAGGCACAATTGAAAGCTATACAAAGAGCGGAGGTGCCTCCCTGTAAACCTGCGGTGCAACAGCGAGGCACAATATGACAAATGCGGTGTCCGTCCGCTGTTTGCATAGCATTAAATTGTGACCAAAAAAATTGTATTTTCCCATTGAAAAAAGGTTCCTACAGTGCGCACATGTGCTACAGGACTTCACTCCAGAAGATCGCCAACTCAGCTGGAGTGCCCTTCCGCTCTGAGCATGCGCGGGCACTTATCCACAGAACACCACCTTTAGTTTACTCTAGACTGATCAGATGATTGGTTGGTAACAACACACTTTGTGGTTGCTCTTTACCTTACAAACAAAGCTTATCTATTCCCATCCCTGACACTTTCAAAGGATGAATATTGGACAAAAGAACTTACTTTCTAGGGTTTGCTGGAGTTCATGAATGGTGCTGAGGAGGACGTGGAACTGTTTTCGTCTTAACTCCAGCTAAAGGTAAAAGACAAATATTGACTAATTAATTTCCAAACACTATTATAGAATCCTACATATAAAACAGATGATTATCATTTCATTCTAAATGTGCCTGCGTTTTGTGATGTCTGGTTATTATACAACAGAGGGCTATATGCTAAAGATAAGTAATAGAAGAGTGGGAAGTTAAATTATTATTGATCTTTAGCCATCTTATTGCAGAGGGCTGTATGTATTTTTTACAGTATATACAGCTGAACAATATATTTGGGTAGAAGTTGTACGTCTACTGACCCAAAACTTCACTACTCCAAGCTGCTGCCCACAGATACATGAATTGAATGTCATGTGACACTTAAAGCTGATCTTCACATTTAATGTCCCTTTAAATAGTTAATTTGGGCTAAGCTGGACCAAATAACGAATTTCTGCACTAACAGGTGCACTTGCTGGGTCTGCTGTATTAAATGTATGTAGCCTCATCTATATACAACATACGGCTCTGTGTACTGGCAAGAAAACAGGAACTTGACACCCCACTCCTGGAACAAAATAGAGTCGGGCTGAGCGCCGCGTAGCCATTTACAGAAAGCTCTGTATTTATGAAGGAATACAAAGCTTCTTCTGATTGGCTTTAGGCAGAAAGGTGGGCAGATGACATCACAATCCCTGCCTCAGCCAATTAGAAGAAGCTTTGTATTCATTCATAGAATACAAAGCTTTGCATGAATAGCTGAACAGCGCTCAGCCTGACTATTTTGTTTTGGGAGTGAGAGGGAAGTCCCTGTCAGAACACAGAGATGAATATTGTATCAAAAGCAGCTACATACAGTTAATACACTGTGCCGAGCAAGCACACCTGTTAGAGCAGTTAATAGTTTGTTTGAACCAGCTTAGCCCAAAAAAAACTATTTAAGGCCCCTTTTTACACAGGCCGGATCTATTTCTCAGCAGGGGTTCTGTCTTGTTTCCCTGCTGAGCAGAGTGGGCGGATAACAGGTTCGCGTCTGTTCTGCTTATGCTGATCGGACACAACCCACTTTGCTCTCTGGGCAGTCATATGTAAACAGATCAGCTGTCCATTTATAACCGACTGCCCTCCAATCTGATTCGGCCAGACAGAGGGGGAACGGATCCCCTTCTGTTTGTTTTTGCCAGATAGGAGGTAGGTGGGGTACAACGGACACAGGTTTACAAATGACCGTATTTGTAGCTGCTGACTTTGAAAATTCTTGTCTACAGGCTGAAGATCCTCTTTAAGCAATTTACATTTAAAACAATTGCAGATGCAGATATACGTACCTAGCTCCTTCACACATTCTAGGCAGGTATTTTACATTTACTAGCCCAGAAATAAGACCGGATATCACAGTCTACGCTCTAGAAACTCATTCTCACCTTGTCTTCAACATTCTCCTTGGTGTGAGAGAGCTGCTTCAGCTCCTTGTCCAATGCTTCCAGTTGCCTGAAATATTACACACAGCACAAATCAGACATTTACAACCTGTCTGAAATCTACATATTAAAATGAAACAGCCTATCACAGGATTTTTCCAATGCAGTGTGTAACCTATTTTACACCATCACAAACTAATGTACTTAGTGCAATGCAATAACTTCAAACCAAAGTCTCACTTCTCATACTGAAATATGAGCTTTCTGTTTTGTCACTTTCCAAGTTAGATTTTCCACATTTATTTTAAGTGATGGAAAGTATGACCCATTATAATGGATGTGGCAGGTGGGTGAAGCTTTGGTATAGAAGTGAATTACCGGGAATCTTCAACAAATGTAAAAAATAAAAATAATAAAAAAAAAAGTCTAATTGATTTAATCCCATTCGCTGTTACCAGAAATTATGAATTGGTTTTTGGCAAAGTGATCCTATAATACAAACTTCTTTTATAAGGGCTCGTGTAGACAGTCATTGTTGTGAAGTTAAGCCTTTTGCCTTCAAAACGCAGTACTAAAAAACACGTGTTTAAAATGTGATCCCCAGCAGTTGGTCCAAATGAACGATTTACTTCTCTAATACATGCACCTGCTGGGAGCACTGTATTACACTATGGGGTGGCTTTACTAAAGGCAAATAGACTGTGCACTTTGCAAGTGAAATTGCACTCTGCAAGCCCAGATGCATTAATTTTCCTCAGAGGTTAGTGAATCTGGTAAAGCTCTGCTGATTTTCATCATCCAACCATGTGCAAGAAAAAAAAATAAAAAAAATTTCCTGTCGCATCATGGCAGCATACACCTATGGGTTGTGGCTCCGCCCCCGCAACCTGATAGGACCGTTTAACTATTAAATCTTGAGAGGGCCCCTGCTTCAGCATTCTCCTTTTTTTCCTCACCTGAGAAGACCGGACATCACCCCTTACCGCTATCGCCCCAGCCAGGTTCAAGCCTCTCCTGGGTGGAAGTCCTACCTGTACAGCCTCTAAATGAGCTTAATGGAGGAATCCCCACTCTGATGGTCTCAGGGGTATCGTTATTTATCTTTACAAATCTTAAACAGATTTATTATGCAGCGGCCTCTAACCTGTGCTTTCTAGGTATTTTCTGTTCCTTTCCTGTCAAACTCTGTAGAACCTCGCTCCTCGGGCGCCGATGATTGATCTCCTCTGCGCATGCGCTGGCGTTCAGTGCCTCCTTGTATTGCCGGTTCGCCACTTTCCAAAATGGAGCCGAACGTCGTGGGACATTTCTGCGCATGTGCGGGATGACGTCGGCGTTACGACGGCATTAGCGCGGGGTTAAAAAATGGCATTTTTGCTTTGTGTACCGTGGCTGCTGCTTCACGACCAAGATCGTCTTCGTCATTCCGATCGTTTCTTACATATCGTTCCCTTCGGATCTCAGGTCAGTCTCTTCGTTTCTAAAGTTCTTTTTCTGCAACTGGCATATCTCCCTACCTGTCTTTGCACACCGATTTCCATTCGTTTTTAGGATTCACTCTTCATGGAGGCCGCTGCCCCAGCAGACCATCGCCAGCCTATTAGGTAAGTGGGGTCAACATGGTAAGTACGAAGAGGAAAAAGAGAGCCTGTCACTAACACTGTCTAAATTGCACAGCCCTATCAGGTCATCCAGATCGTCGCACTCAAGGCGCTCAAGAAGAAGCCGCTCAAGTCATAGACGGGACCGAGACCATAGCAGAAGCCGCTCAAGGCGCAGAGAGAGCGGAGATCACAGGAGGAGGCGATCAAGGTCCTACTCCCGACATGGACATTCCTACCACAGAAGATCCCCTACTAGCAGACACTCTTCTCGCGCTCAAAGTCTCCATCCCTCTGGAAACTCATGCTGGGTTTGTGGCGCAATAGCACTCCCAGATAAGCTGGCCTGTCGTTCATGCTTCAATGAAGCAACAAAAGACAGGGAATTAGATCCTAGTACTCCAGCTACTGAATTGCCCCTCCAAGTCGCAGGGCCGGAAACTAGCAGACCTTTGCAAGGCACCACATCTGCTGTTCCCTCCACTTCAAGGATAATGATGACATTGACGCCTCTAACGGCTTCGACTTTGCACTAGTTGAACCCTTCATTAAATCAGTGAAGGAAGCGATCAATTGGGTGGAAGAAAAACAAACTCCTCAGAAGCTGAGGAAATATTTTCCAAATCTCAAGAAAGATCCTGAGACCTTCCCATTTATTGAGGAACTAGAGGATTTGATTAAAGAGGAATGGCAAAAGCCGGATAAGAAGATCAGTCTAACTAACAGGTTAGCAAAACTTTATCCCCTGAAGGAGCCTAGTGTCACTCCATTAGTGACCCCGCCAGTGGTGGATTCTTCTCTGATGCGTCTTGCCAGACATGTGACACTTCCAATCGAAGATGCGGTTACATTTAAAGATGTACTAGATAGGAAAATTGACCTAGATCTGAAAAGATCTTACCTATCAGCAGGAGGCGCATGCAGACCAGCTGTGGCCCTAGCAGCTGTGGGTAGAGCCATTTCCAACTGGTCCGCCAATACCGAGAGACTGGTGTCAGAAGGAGGGGAACAAGAGAAGGTAATCAGCCCTACAGGAACTATCTCTCGCAGGCGACTTTGTCGCAGAAGCCTCTGTAGATATAATTAAATCTACATCTAGAGCAATGCTGAGCTCAGTAATGGCCAGAAGGGCACTTTGGCTGAAACCCTGGTCTGCAGACCCATCCTCGAAGACAAACTGGTGCAAGATTCCCTTTGACGGAGCAAATCTCTTTGGAGAAAAGCTAGATTCTGCGATTTCTAAAGTTACCGGGGGAAAATCGGGTCTGATCCCTTCAGATAGAAGATCTAAACAGCAAAGACCGTCAGCCCCCAGACGTAACCTCCCAGACAAATATAGGGAGGCAAGATCCTACAGACCTGGCAAGGAGTACAGGAGAAACTGGAAGAACCCTCAATCATCCTTCCTCAGGCTCCAGAAAGCCAAGACCCCTACTTCAGGGGATCAAAAGTCTTTTTGAAGGTGCGCCCGCCCAACCAGCTGTAGTAGGAGCCAGGCTAAGGTTGTTCAAGCAGGTATGGGCGGGGACAATAAAGGATCCATGGGCAGTGGCGACTGTCCAATTCGGACACAGATGGAGGTTCCGAAAGCACCCAAGGGACCATTTCCGAATAACAAGGATACCATCATCTCACCAAAAGAGAGTACTACTGAACGGATATGTTCAGGACCTAATCCAGAAGCAAGCTATAAGGGAAGTTCCTCTACCACAGAGAGGGAGAGGATTCTATTCTCCTCTATTTCTGGTAAAAAAGAAGACAGGAGACTTACGTCCTGTCATGGACTTAAAGAAACTCAATCACCGAATCCTGGTGGAGGCATTCAAAATGGAGAGTCTGCAGACAATCCTCCAGGCCATCAACATAGGAGATTGGATGCTCTCCATCGATTTGCAAGACGCCTACCTGCACGTTCCCATTCACACCTCATTTCAGAAATTTCTCCGTTTTGTTGTAGGTCATCAACATTTCCAATTCCAAAGTCTCCCGTTCGGAATATCCACTGCTCCAAGAACATTTACAAAAGTGTTACTGCCAGTAATTGCCCTATTAAGGGAGCAAGGCCTGAGGGTGCACCACTACCTAGACGATATCCTTCTCCTGGCCGACAACCGAGATTCCCTCCTACTACACCGCGCAATCCTAATTTCCACCCTGCAAAAATTTGGGTGGCTGATAAATTGGGGGAAGAGCAGTCTAAATCCCACACAGCGAATGATTTTTCTGGGGGCAGAGCTGGATACCCGACTCAATACAGTAGAACTCCCGGAGGAGAAAGTTCCCATCCTAATCCGGAAAGTAAAGAGGTTACTCGTGGCCACTACCATCCCCGCCAGGGAATGTCTCAGTATTTTAGGGTCATTCTCGGCGACTATCCCAATGGTACAATGGGCCCAGTGGAATGCCAGGCCTCTTCAAATATCATTCCTCAAACAATGGAACGGCGTGTCAATCACCCAGCCGATAGTGATCCGGGAAGAGGTGAAGCAATCACTATAATGGTGGACAAAACCACACAATCTGAAGAGGTGCAAACGCTTAGTCCTTCTCTCTCAAGAAGTAATCACCTCGGATGCCAGCATGGAAGGATGGGGAGCACACTATCGTCACCACGCAGCTCAAGGTTGTTGGCCATTCAGGACACACGATGTGGTTTCCAACTTATTGGAGATGAAAGCAGCATTCCAGGCACTACTAGCCTTCAGCCCATTTCTGGAGGGAAAAGATGTCCTGCTAAAGATGGACAATCGAGTGGCTGTGGCCTATATCAACAGGCAAGGAGGCACCAGGAGTCGCTCCATGTTGCAAGAAGTCCAACCAGTCTTCCAATGGGCGCAACTGAATTTAACCAGTCTCAGGGCAACATACGTACCAGGTGTCCAGAATCAGATAGCAGACACCTTGAGTCGACAGTTCATATGCAACCACGAATGGGCCCTAAGCAGTCAGGCCTTTTCTCTGATAACGAAGACTTGGGGGGTTCCGGATATCGATCTGGCAGCAACTCCAAACAACGCAAAGTGTCAGAGGTACCTGGCGAGAGTTCCCTTTCCTTCGGCGGAAGGCACGGATTGTTTACAACACAACTGGAATTTCCACCTAGGTTACGTGTTTCCACCAACTCCAATCATATCGAGGCTTCTACTCAGACTCAGAAAATCAAGTGCCACAGTTTTAGCAGTCCTGCCCTTTTGGCCGAGGAGGCCGTGGTTCACGACCCTACTCCAATTGAGTACAGCAGAACCATTGCCGCTCCCTGTGACAGCGGATCTACTCTCTGAAGGTCAATTCCTCCATCCATGCCAGGGGAAGTTACACCTAACAGCATGGAGACTGAAAGGGCTAGGTTCATAGCTCACGGATGTTCCCACAAAGTGATAAACACCCTTCTCCAAGCCAGAAGGTTTACCACTAATAACACTTACAAGAGAATCTGGGATAAGTTCCTCTCGGTCGCACAACAACAAGCCTGGGACCCTTCATCCCCTACAGTTGCTCAGGTCCTAGAGTTCCTTCAGCTAGGTCTTGACAAAGGTCTTGGTTCAAGCACCTTGAAAGTACACGTATCAGCTCTATCTGCCATTACGGGGGTGAAATGGGCTCAAGAACCTCTTATTTCTCAATTCCAGAAGGCTTGTCTAAGATTGAGACCTCCCAGAAAGCCCTTATTTCCAACTTGGGATCTTTCGATAGTACTGGACTTCCTATCCCATGACCCATTCTTTCCAGTTGAAAAAGCTTCCCTTTGGAATCTAACCCTCAAAATCACCTTTCTTATAGCGATTACATCAGCCAAGAGGGTGTCGGAAATGCATGCACTAATGGCAAAGGAACCATACCTTACCATCTACCCAGACGAGGTAATTCTGAAACCTTCAGACCGCTTCGTCCCCAAAGTGGCTTCCTCCTTTCATTTTAATCAGGAAATATGCCTTCCCACTCTTTCTACAGAGCAGGGCGGCCCTCATCCACTGGATGTAAAATCTAACTTACTGGCCTACCTCTCGAAGACCAGTGACTTCAGGAAAGTGGAAAACCTCCTAGTCATCCCTCATGGCTCCAGAAGAGGACAGGCAGCTACTTCCCGCACCATCGCAGCATGGCTTGTGAAAATCATAAAGAAATCCTACTCTTCTAATCAAGCTCAGATACCTGAGGGCTTAAAGGCGCACTCTACAAGGGCAATGGCAACCTCCTGGGCAGCCTTCTGCAAAGTGTCCTCAGAAACCATCTGCAAGGCAGCCACATGGTCTTCAAAAAGTACTTTTATATCCCACTACAAAGTGGACTCCGCTAGGTTGTCCACGGTGGAATTTGGTAGAGCGATTATTCAGTCCAATTCCTCCATTCCTTGTAAATAAACTTTTTCTGCTTAGACCCACCCAGTTTTGCGAGTTATTCCCCATAGGTGTATGCTGCCATGATGCGACAGGAAAACGGAAAATTGTATACTCACCTTTCCGTAATTTTCCTTTCCTGTTGCATCTCATGGCAGCATACAGATGCCCACCTGTCTAAGGTGAGGTATCTATATATTGAGAATGCTGAAGCAGGGGCCCTCTCAAGATTTAATAGTTAAACGGTCATATCAGGTTGCGGGGGCGGAGCCACAACCCATAGGTGTATGCTGCCATGAGATGCAACAGGAAAGGAAAATTGCGGAAAGGTGAGTATACAATTTTCCGTTTTCCTTGCACCGGACTGGGTATTCTTTACAAAGTGAAGCTTCACCACATTAACTAAACACTGGGGAAATTAAGTGCAACTGCACAATCTATTTGCCTTTAGTAAATCCACCTTTGTATGTAGCATCCGCTACGAGCCGTATACAGCGCTGTGTTTCGGTAGCATGATGGGAAATTCCCACTCCCAGAACAAAAACTGAGTTGGTCTGAGTGCTGCTCATCCACCCACAGTGGATTTTAGTACTTTGTGAATGAATACAAAGCGTCTTCTGATTGGCTGAGGCAGAGATTGGCTGAGGCAAAGTGAAGAGCGGCTGACATCACAATCAAAGAAGGCTTTCAATTCATTCAGAAAATACAAAGCTCCCTGTGAGTGGCTCAGGAGGACTCAATTTTGTTCTGGGAGTGGGATGGGCAGTTCCCATGGCATTGCTGAAACACAGTGCTATATACAGTGTATACACTGCTCCCAGCGCATGGATTAGTGAAGTAAATAGTTTGGACCAGCTGGGTCAAAACAAATTATAGTTTGGTAAAAGCTGAATATCAGCTTTAAAAAGCCAAACATTGCAATAGTTTGTATTTGAATTCTCTTGCCTGCAATATAAACTCATCTCAAAACCAAAATGCCCAACTATATGAGCTTTCAGCATGAACATTCACAAAATGTTCTTCTAAAATAGTGCAAGGAAATACATACTTTAATGTCTCATGGCGATCTGGATGATTCTGTATCACTTTGGCTAATGCATCATACTCTGGGAAGATAAAAAGATAAAAATTAGGATTGTAGATTTTTTAAATTTAAATGTTTTAAATTTAAATTTTTAAAATATATATATATATATATATATATATATATATATATATATATATACACACATATACATATACATATACATATACACACACACATCCATCTTAACTTTGCAGAGACCGAAACTTTTTTTACTTTTTAGAGCTGAACTCCAAGTGAACAACCTAATAAACTGTTGAAATATGCAACTACTCTGTCTTCGAATTTATAGTTTTATCTGCTCAATATTGTGATTCCTGCATCATTCTCACACTGCATAGCCAGGTTAGTGACCTCACTTTTCTCCAGTTGGCTAAATTCAGCATGGTCCCAGACCAGTCCCAAGCCAGCTGATTGGACAATGAAGTGACACTGTCATCGCTTTGGTCTCTATCCAGTCAGCAATGGAGAGGTTAATTTATGGAACTATGTATATCAATTTTATTTTAAAAACAAGTGAATCACATAATCTGCTAAAATCTCTCTTTTCCTATGCGCTCAAAAGTTCTTTCATACAAAACATGGTATTTAATACATGACTAACAATTTACACCCCTATGATCATCACCATTATCTCATAGAAACTTTAGATTAAAACGCGATTGTTTAGCAGTTTGAAGCCGTATCGTATATTCTGACCTGACTTAAAGTTCAGCATGCAGTAAAAACAAATGTCATACCTTGGCGATTCTTTCGGATCCGCTTGGCCTGTAAAATCTGTTTCTTGCATTCAGCTATTTTCTCATGTGCTGCTGCAATACTGCTCTCTGGAAAAGAAAAATCAGCAGGTCATTCTGATATCAAACTCTAAACCCCCATACACGCTATCAGTGTTTCTGCTGAGTTTTTCCTTCAGATTTACCAAAACCATGTAGTGCAAGGGCCTGCCTGATTGCATACACATTGAAACTCCTAAGGTTTCACCTCATATTACCGTATATACTCGAGTATAAGCCGAGAATTTCAGCCTCTTTTTTGGAGGCTGAAAGTGCCCCCCTCGGCTTATACTCGAGTCATCGCTGTCTGCCCGCTCGATCAGCGTGTCGAGCAGACAGACAGCGGCCATTCTATAATTCAAAAGCCGCGCCTCCGGCTCCGCCTTCGCCTGTGATAGGCGGAACACTGAATTTCCCAGCAGCCTGTGTTCCGCCTATCACGGACATCGTATCATCCTCGTACTACGGACGAGGATGATACGATGTCCGTGATAGGCGGAACACAGGCTGCTGGGAAATTCAGTGTTCCGCCTATCACAGGCGAAGGCGGCGGCGCAGCTTTTGAATTTTACAATGGCCGCCGAGGCGCCGACGAAGAGGGCACGGGACGGAGGCAAGGCAAGGCACGGCACGGGACGGGACGGGACGGGACGGAGGCAAGGCACGGCGGCAAGGCACGGCACGGGACGGAGGCAAGGAGGCAAGGCACGGGACGGAGGCTCGGGACAAAGGCTCGGGACACAGGTAGGCTGGACACACACACACACACACACACACACACACACACACACACACGGATGGAGACACACACACACACAGGGATGGATGGATACACACACACACAGGGATGGATGGATGGATGGAGACACACACACACAGGGATGGATGGATGGAGACACACACACACAGGGATGGATGGATGGATGGATGGAGACACACACACACAGGGATGGATGGATGGATGGACACACACACACACAGGGATGGATGGACGGACACACAGGGATGGACGGACACACAGGGATGGACGGACACACAGGGATGGACGGACACACACACAGGGATGGACAGGCATGTCTCACCCTCGGCTTATACACGAGTCAATAAGTTTGCCAGTTTTTTTGGGGGTAAATTGGGGGACTCGGCTTATATTCGGGTCGGCCTATACTCGAGTATATACGGTATATGGTTTTGGTAAATCTGAAGGAAAAACTCAGCAGAAAAACTGATAGTGTGTATGGGGCTTTAGTTGTTAATTATCATACAAGCCCCCAACCCCTGATTTAGAACCGCTAAGTAAAACTCATAAAAAAAAAAAAAATCTTCGCATGATATCTTGGATCCTGAACTCCTACACTAGACCACCAGAAGATGTAGTGTAAGGTGGGTTTTTTTCGGCTTTCACTACACGTTTTTTTAATTGTAGTAAGTGGGGCTCCCTGATCAGCAGTGTCTGCCTTAGGCACACAACTTGTGTGTTTTTTTTTGAAAAACTTGAACTCGCCCATATTTGCCAACAGATTTTCCCAAAATTGGTGAAGTGATAACAGAAAGTTAAAACATACGGGTCTAAGAAAAACACCTTCTGGGACATGGTCCAGCCTTGGTGACTGGCGGCTCAAACACCGATTGCTGAATTGTAGGAAGGCAGAGGAGACTTTATATCCAATATCTGGAAGTCCTAGGCTTTTTCAGGTTTGCCAGCCTGCCATGCGGAAAACCTCTTACTTTACCTAGTATAGGGTACAGGTTCCCTTTATGTTCTATAATTTAGGATGTATTAAAATATAAAACATTTTTTACCCCAACACTTCATACTCCTGATGATGTGGCTGCTTTATCATGTACTTGGATAAAAAAAAGTATCCTGTTCTCTTTGTATTGCGTGCTCATAGTTTCATAGTTAGTAAGGTTGAATAAAGACACCAGTCCATCCAGTTCAACCTGAGCGAGTGTCTACCCCTATGCCTGTACATTGCACACTCACATTGGTCCCTACCCTCAAGGAGCCCACAATCCAAGGTCCCCATTCATATACTAGGGCCAATTTTGGACAGAAGCCAATTAACCTACCTGCATGTCTTTGGAGTGTGGGAGGAAACCGGAGTACCCGGAGGAAACCCACGCAGGCACAGGGAGAACATGCAAACTCCAGGCAGGTAGTGTCATGGTTGGGATTTAAACCAGCGACCCTTTTTACTGCTAGGTGAGAGTGCTAACCACTACACCACTGTGCTCTATGTGAAATCCCTGGTGATCCTGCCAGACCCTCTGCTTTCCTGTTAAAAACTGACCACACTAAGCAGGGAAACACACAGCGCTCAGTTCTCTAGCTATGGTGGGAACTCAGCCTGCTCTGCTCCAATGATCAGACTTGTCCTGACACCACCACCCCCTCCACAGCCATTCACCGGGAAGCTCCATTCTCCTTCCCCAGCTCTTATGCATTTTACAACTGGAAAATGAGGGCTGGTGAGCATGGTCTGCCTGGGAGTGGGGGCGCACAACGCCAGCAGGTGGGGTTGAATGGGAGCTCTTCCCCCAGTGATCGCCCAGAGGAAGAGAAAAGATAACTGGCCGGATCATCAGTGTGCGGAACATCGCTGTAGCAGCTTTCATTTCAATTGCCATGTGTTCCCCTGCACTCGCTGTTACATACAGTCCTGTCTCCTGGCCCGGGTACTTTGATAGACAGATTAACCATCCAATCCCGGGACGTGTGACATATATCAAAGTGCCAGGGCCAGGAGGCAGGGCTGTATGTGGCGGCGAGTGTGGGAAACACATGGCAATTGAAATGAAAGCGGTTACAGCGATGTTGCTCTGCGCTCTGATGATCCGGCCGGCAATACTCTTCCTCTCTTCCCCTGCACAGGTGAGGAATCACTGATGGGCACAGATGAGGTGGCCCTGATTGGCACAGACAAGGCTTAAGGATGAACTTCAGTGTGTTCGCACAGCCCACGTGCAGGGCCTGCCAGGAAGTCAGCGCTAATCACAGGCAGTGAGACATTTCCCGATCTCTGCAGCCGCGCATCGGGACAATGTCTCACTGCCTGTGATTAGCGCAGTGCAGTGCCGACTTCCTGGTGAGCGCTGCACGTGGGCTGTGAACACGCCTGAGCTCATCCTTAGTGAGGATGCACTGATATGTTATGAATATTAACAACATCTTTAAATTTTGCATACAACATTTAAATGGTAATTTCATGAGATCATTTATGAGGGTGCGTTTAGGGGCAGGGCAACTGGTGGCGATTAACCCTTGAGGCCTGGCTAGTAGCTCAGGACTTACATTTTGAGCCCCGTTATATACAGATATTGAGACATGCTTTGCTGACATGTTCCTTTAGGCCTGGTTCACACGAATGTGATTTCAGATGTGCCTTGCGACTAGAAATCGCATGACAATGGAAATCACGTTATTCTCTATGGTGCCCATTCACATCAATGCAGCACAGCAGGACACGGTTTTGAAAATGGGTGCTACTTTGATGTGAAAAAACAAAGGAAGTGCATCCCTAGCCCAATAAAACTCTATTAGATCAAATTAAAAAATTAACAAATATGCACCCACATGCTCCATGTGTACACCATGCCCATCAAACTACAGCATCTTGAATGGTATAGTGCAGAACTCAGTCAGTATTTTCCTGCTGAATCCTCCCTATCTGTTGGCACCAGATTGCCAGTACACTATAGGAGGGAAACAGGCCACACACACAGCATAAAGATGACAAAAACCAGGAGGTCCGGGAAGAGACTGGCAGCCGGCCTGAGAAGCAGTGTGCATCCAGGAAAAGCTGGATGGGTCACCGTGGATATGATGCGTTTCAGGGGCGTGGCCTTTTCCAGGTATTTATTTACAGCACTAGGGATGCGCTTCACTTGTTTGTTTCTCTCATTTTAACACTGTATATAATCTTTGCGCAGACAATAAAGGGATGGCTGCAAAGATTTAGGCGCAGTTAAGGCTGTACTACTGAGGTTCTGGTTGCAATCACCTAAACCTGAGCGTGGGATTATCTGTATATTGCTGCTACTTTGATGTGACTGCAGTATGATTCTGATCACAGAGACAATAGAAATGCACCATAAAAACGCATGTACATGCATTTTTGGAGGTTAAGACTCCCCAACAACCCGTATCCAGTCTCCTCCTACCAAAGAACACAATATTGTCAAAAACTCAATCAAGTTGCACTAAATAATCACACTGGAAAATCAGATCAAATCACGGCTGCTTTGTACTTTTATACCACTATGCACTCTCAAAAGCTGGGAGACAAATCGTAAGATAGGGAAAATAACTCTCAGATTCCAGACTTCAGGTGAGACCCTGTCCCCGAATAGGGATAGATAAGGGCAAATTTTTTATATATTTTTTTAGAAATCTAGGACTACATTTTTCAGTCCTCGATAGAGCCCAGCAGTGTTCAGTTCTCTTTAGTAGCATACTGTATGACAATTTTTTTTCCCGCTCAATATTTTATAAGGCCCATTTACTTGCATTAACCCAACTAGTTATCACATATTAAGGTGCATTGCATTAATGCAGCTTATTCATTTTGAACATATATTGCACATAAACAAGATCCAAGAAGGCTCGAAACACACTTTGAATCTTATTTTGTAGCCTAATGTTATAGTAATGGAAACAAGTCTATAACTTCCATGTAGCAGCACTGGGGTCATTGGTTTGAATCCCAACCATGGCACCACCTGCCTGGAGTTTGCATGTTCCCTCTGTGCCTGCGTGGGTTTCGTCTGGGTATTACGGTTTCTTCCCACACTCTAAAGACATGCTGGTATGTAAATTGGCTCCTGTCTAAATTAGCCCTAGTATATGTACGAATGTGAGATAGAGACATGTGATTGCAAGTTCCTTGAGGGCAGGGACTGATGTGAATGTACAGTACGAGGTGTGTCTAAACGTTTGGTAAATAGTCAAAAATCCCACCGGTAACATGGGCCAGTTGCACGTGCATGCACATGGCTAACCAGAGACAGTGCCACCTAGCGTGGAGTACACGTGACCGTGAGGGTAAACGCGCTGCGGGCAGTTGAACATAATCAGTTTGAGAGGTAGGGTCACAGTGCAATGGAGCAACAAGTGAACATCAAATTCTGCTACAAATTGGGGAAAACTGAGACGCATGAAATGTTGGTGCATATGTATGGGACGAAAGCTGCGAGCAAAAAATGTGTTTACAACTGGTTGAACCGCTTTCACCACGGGAAGAAAACGACTGAGGATGAGCCACGTTTCATGGTCAGCCATTGACAAGCAGTATCCCAGACATGATCGAGCAAGTGTGACAAATGCTGGCACAAGATCGGCGACTGACTGCGACTGATGGCAAAGGAATTGGGCATTAGCAAAGGTCGCTGCGCACCTTCGTTCATGAAGAGCCACAGAAGATAGATGAACAGCAAAACGGTTGGAAACCTCTGGAGATTTCATTACCATGTGTGACCAGGATCCATCCTTTCTGCAAACCATCGTCACAGGGGATGAGACCTAGTGCTACCAGTTCAATCCAGGATCCAAGAAGTAGCCACCATATTCCCCCAATATGACGTATGCAGATGCATTTCTGTTTTCCCGCCTGAAGAGAATAACGAAGACACACGTTGTGCGTAATTTTTGTTTGCATCTTCCATTTTGTTTTCGCATACTATTCACTGAACTTTTTAGACACACCCTGTATATTAAATGAAATAGAAACAAATAAACTTGCTTTTAAAAAGATTAGGAAGGGCATCTGTCCCCTGCCGGCTCTAAGACTGAGAACCGAGTGATCAAACCCTGCCGATTGCTTGGTTCTCAGGGTTGTCATTCATCGCTGTCTGAGAGGCTGAGCCGGGTGCCTGTTGTGTGTGGATCTCAACCATACGGACGTAATCGTTCTCTAGCCTAGACTGGCTCAGCCTGCTGTCTGATGAAAGCAGGTCACAGGAGTGCAGAAAGAACTTCACTCCTGTAATCCACAGGATAAGTACAGCCAAACAAGCTTCAGCTATACTTCTTTAATAGATGTAAGAAAGACACCAGCATGCTTCCCCCCAGCCGCAATCCAAGGCATGTTTGGAACCTACCCCTGACCATCAGCTGGCACTACTGAGCAGCTCTGAGACTTCCACCGCTTGGTCTGCTAAATCTGTTTACCTCAGAAACCCACTGAAAGCAAACAGGTTTGGAAGCAGAAAGTCTCAATAAAAAAGGTAAAGCAGCAGCTAAAGGGCCTATATCACACTAGGAACAAACTTCAAATACAGAACAAGTACATAACGGATATAGAATTTAAAATTATTGATGTTTACCAATGTCACTGTAGATCTTCTCATAGTTCTCCATTTCTCGCAGGTTCATGTCATGTACAAGGAGAGTTTTTCCCATAGAGAATGAACACTGTGATAAACTGCTGAGCATCCGCTGGTACTGGGTGTATCTGGCAAATTCAGAAAACATGCAATTAGAAAGTGAAATTTTAAATACAGTAGAGGTGGTTTGGTCAGTGTTTACAGTCTTTGGTCAACTATGTACAACCAAAACCTCTGCCAAGTGTAAGTAGTACCTGATATTCACTACCAGAAGTAAAAATTATGTGTAATAAAACTGTGGACCAAGCGTCTCCTCCATTTTTGTTAGTAATAAAACATTTCCCCCTGGGTGATCCATGTACATTGTTGGGATTTTAACAAACTTTGCTGCAAATCCTATCTTTTGTTATTCTGAAGAAATAGCTGTTTCTTTGTGTCCATGTGCACAGTGAATGAGAATGGGAGTGATTTTATAATCAGCTATTGCACTTGCAGGGATCTAATGAGGAAAGTAGTAGGGTCTGCATCCCTTAAGGCTGGGTTCACACTTGCTGCGGCTCAGAGCAGGGGGTCTGGTGCATCCTTGTACAATGATTCAGGTGCAAATCAGGTCCAAATTTCTGCCTAAATTCACAAAGGGAGACAAACATGCACAGGACCCTTTTCCAGTGCGGACCACGGCCGCACCGGAGCTGTGTGAAGCGGCTCCATAGAGAGCAGGTTACACTCATGTCATGCAAATTAGATGTGGGGAAACCCATATCCAATTCGCATCAGTGTTAACCCAGCCTTCGACATGCTGTCTCTTTGGGAGTATCTCTCCAAAAATGTCAACATTTTAGTTACCCTTTAATGCTCAGTCCAGATGTTTATCAGGGTACATCAGTGGTGTACACACCATCCTTTGAGAAACACTCATTTAAAATGAACCTGGCATAAAAAGATTGGCTTGTGCCATTGCCATACCGCCTGCATGTACCTTTTCAGACTATGTTATTTTAGCGCTCTGCCTGGTTTGAATTTTTTCCTCGCTTAGGGAGAAACTCCAGGCAAAGCAATATAAGTCAATGGGCATGTGTATATCAAATATTATTAGTGCATCACAGAGCCAAGCTTTCCATATTGGGATAGATGGAGAGAGGGGTGAAGAAAGTGAATGTAAAATTTCTGACTTTAATGTGAATGGAGCCAAAGCATTACCAAAGTGATTGTAAATGCTTGATTTATTTTTTATTAGAATAACAAACATTTTATACTTGTACTCGGTTCACACTGGGGCAACTTGTCAGGCGACTTAGCCGCCTGACACGTCACGCTCCATTACAATGTACATGTCCTGTACAATTAAATCGTTCTAATAGGAGCGACACAAGTCGCTCCGACTTAGAAAAAAGGTTCCTGTACTACTTTTGGGGCGACTTCAGGCAACTTACATTTACTTCTATACAGAAGTCATTTTGCAAGCCTCCGCTGAAGTCGGATGCAGGTTGCCCGAGACAGTCGTGCTGCCTCAGTGCAAACCGACCCTAATATGCTCTGTGTAATCATTTTCCACAGTGCAGCCCCTCTCCTTCTCCTCTCGGGTCCCCCGTCGGAGTTCCTGGCTCACTGACACACAGGGAGTGGTGGCTCAGCCCTGCCCCTTGCCTTCCCCTCATTGGCTGTGATTGACAGCAGCAGGAACCAATGGCTCCCGCTGAGGTCTCTAAGCTAATAAAGTGGCGGAAGGCCCAGAGATCCTCTGCTCTCCCGTGCAGTGCTGGATTGAGATCAGGCTCAGGTAAGTATAAGGGGAGGCTGGGAGGGAGCGGCATGCAGAAGTTTTTTTTACTATAATGCAGAGAACACCTTTCGAACCACTTCAAACCCTCCTCAGTACAGTCAACAATCCACCAAACTTGGCTGCTGATAGCTGGAAGGACTAGACTTTCCTTCAACCAACAGCTCTGGCTTCAGCATCTAGAATATGATTGTATGAAGGAAACAACACTTCGTGTTTTGAATATCTACTATTATTCTTTTCTCTTTTTTTGATACATTGTTAAAATAAAAATACTTTATATTTTTTCACAATTATTTGTAAGGCTCACAGTTCATGCCTTATAACTGCTAGATACTGAGAAAATCAGCCGTACCAGATTTCTTCAATTAAGGAGAAGCCTTTTTTTTTCAAAGAATACAACATTTCCTCTGATTGGCCAAGGTGCAGATTCTGATGACATTCACTCACCCCTCCACTTCAGTGAATATGAGGTTTCCTTTGATTGATTGAAGAAATAGAAGGCTTTTCCTAAATAGTGGAGATATGGGACGACTGACTCACCCTGAATGCGCAGTGTAGAGAACGTCTCTGGTACTGCTGCCAGAACACCTACTACAGTATATTACAAACTATGCAGTAGCCTATCCACTTTGCAAATAATTTGTTTGAACCAAACTAGCACAAATTATTTAAAGCGCCTGGAAACCTAAAAATCTCTTTGAAGCCCCATACACAGTCACACACATCAGATTTTCTGCTGATTTTTTTCCTTCAGATTTACCAAATCCATGTAGTGCAAGGGCCTGCCTGGTTGCATACAAATTGAAACTCCTAAGGTTTGACCTCATATTATATGGTTTTGGTAAATCTGAAGGGAAAAAAATAAAAAATCAGCAGCAAATCTCATAGTGTGTATGGGGCTTAATTTTTTTTATTTTTTTGTATTGCTAATGACAATTTTACATTGTGGGACTATGCCGCAACTGCAAGCCGAGCATTTGGCTCGCGGTTGTGGTCCAGCCCCACTGAAATGAATGTGTGAGTTTGACAGGCAGTGCTGCCTGTCAAACTCTGCACTCGAGTCAAAAAAGCGGTGGCTGTTGCATGTGTATAGCACTGTCCAGCTATATTGTTACAATTTGGGTGTTTTTTTGGGGGCCTGTCTAAAGATCCCTTAAGCAATACATAGTTTTACAGTCTTTCAGTGAGATTAGAGCGGCACGATTGTAGATAAAATGAGAATCACAATTTTCTTGCTTAGAATAAAGATCACAATTCTCGGTGTAACATCATCTTTCACATTATACAAAAAAATTGGGCTAACTTTACTGTTTAGTCTTTTTTTTTTTAATTCATTGGAGTTTTTTTTTTTTTCTAAAAAATTGCATTTAAAAAAGACCACCTTGCAAATACCGCATGACATAAAATATTGCAATGACCGCCATTTTATTTGTCTATGGCCTCTGCTAAAAAAATATATATAAGGTTTGGGGTAGCAAATAAATGCTGATTTTTAACTTGAAAGCAACAAGTGTTTGAAAAAAGCTTAGTCTTTAACCACTTCCCACCCGGCCAATGCACATATACGGCCGGGTGGGAGCCGCCTACTCCTGATATGACGTTCAGGAACGTCATTCAGGAGTAGCGGGATCGCGCGCGCGCGCGCCCGCGCAGCGGCGCGATCCCGATGCGCCCGTGTCACCCGGACACGGCGCATCTCAGATCGGCAGGAGGGCTCTGTGATTGGCCCTCCTGATCACATGACGGCCGTGTCCAATCACGGCCGTCATGTGATGTAAACAAACAGCCGGTTGCTAGGCAATCGGCTCCTCCTCTCCTCACACAGAAGTCATCGCTGTGGAGAGGAGAGCAGATCGCTGCAGCCGGCTGCTGATCAGTGAGTATGGGCTGCTTTTTACAGCTTTTTACTCACTGATCACCAGTCTAGTGTACACAGTAAACACACCACACAGTAAACACATCACACAGTATAAACACAATGTCCCCACACATGTCCCCAAAACATACATGTCCCCAAATAATAAAAACACATGTCCCTAATAATAAAAAAACATGTCCCCCACATATGTCCCACTAAAATCACATGTCCCAATGATTATCTGCACACATATGTACGTGATCACCTGCACACATATGTACATGATCATTTGCGTACATATGTCCGTGATCACACAAACCAATTATTATACACTTAACGGATTTTTTTTTACCAAAAACATGTAGCAGAATACATTTTGGCTTAAATTTATGACAAAATTTGATTTTATTGGATTTTTATTGAAGTAGAAAAAAGAAAATATTGTTTTTTTTTTCCAAATTTCCGCTTTTTTGCGCTTATATCGCAAAAAATAAAAAACGGAGTCGTGAATAAATACCACCAAAATAAAGCTCTATTTGTGCGAACAAAATGATAAAAATTTCATTTGGGTACAGTGTAGCATGACCGCGCAATTGTCACTGAAAGCGCTAGAGCGCTGAAAGCTGAAAATTGGGCTGGGAAGGAAGGGGGCGAAAGTGCCCTGTATTGAAGTGGTTAAGTGATTAAACTGACCTCATTTACAGACCGAAGTTCATGCCTTTGATCTATAAGAACCAAAATGATGCAATGGGGGTTATTTACGAAAGGCAAATCCACTTTGCCCTGAAAGCGCACTTGGAAGTGCAGTCGCTCTAAATCTAAGGGGGTAGTTCTGAAATTAGGGGAAGCTCTGCTGATTTTATCATCCAATCATGTGCAAGCTAAAATTATGTTTTTCATTTTCCTCGCATGTCCCCCCTCAGATCTACAGTGACTTTACTTCCAGTGCAAAGTGAATTTTCCTTTAGTAAATAACCCCCCAATGTTTCTTTTTATCTTTCAGCGCTGAGCAATGTTGTGATACACTTTCCCGGTGTTCTGTCAAAACAGCCAACTCGTCAAAATCTCCAACCCGCGTCACTTCCGGTGACTCTCCAACATCAGTAATTGGACATTAAGTGTGGCTGTTTTGACACAACACCGGCATCGTATACGCTCCGGTAGACAATATAAAGGAGTGGACATTGTTAGTTCGCCCGCTAGTAACCAACAACATGGCCGCCTCCAAGGCTACAACACCTTTTTTCCTCTTCAACCGTTGTTCTATCAATACAGCCAACTCATTGCGTATCGGAGTATATGAGTTGCCGGTATTGTGTCAAGACAGCCAACTCATCTAAATGTCCTATTACTGATGCTGAAGAGTCACCGGGAGTGACTTGGTTGGAGATTTTGACGAGTTGTGTGTTTTGACAGAACACTGGCTGTTTTGTTTTATTTTTGTTTTTTTTTGACAGCTCTGAGCAGAAAACTGCTCTGCATATTACATGTATCACAATTTTCTTTAACGATTAATCTATATTTTTTTTCTCCTATGCCCGTTTGTTAGAAGGCTTTATAATAAGATTATGCATTATATAAAATCACTTTTGTAAAAACTGAAGAGATCTTAAATTCCGAATCATATATTGAAAGGCTTTCATTAATATGAAAAGATGGGATATGCATTACATTCTTACCCATCCTCCTGAGATCCAGAATTACACCATTTTATAAAACTTTTCACCAAAAGGTTGATTCTTCGGTCATCACCAGCGCCATCCCCATCAATTAGAAGACGTTTACGGATAACTTCATCTATACAAAGATAGATTTATAAAATGTTATGTTTGTCAGGAGTTACTTAATATTATAAGCAAAATATTTAATCTTGTAGGACTACTAATAGGCTATATTCACACCAGCGATCTGTCCAGTGTGAATAGGAGGGCCGGAATCTTTGGATTCCTGCTTTGGCTCTCAGTCGCTGGGTGTGTCCACCGGCACTGTTCACTATAAGCAAAGATCTCCGGCAGCCGCAGATTTTCAGTGCTTTCTGCACAGCCAGTGATTACCTGTGGTGATCGCTGGCTGAATAGCTGCAGCCACCGGCTACTCGTTATAGTGAATGGGGCTGGCGGCCACACCTAGCCGCTAGTTAGCAGCCTGAGGATCTGAAATCCAAGCTCTTCTTCACCTTCTTTATGCAGGACTTTCAGGACGGATCAGAGGAATTTCTGCATTTGTGCTGATGAATCAGAATTGCTCTGATCCATCCTGGAAGCGCTGCGCAGAGAAGAGCTGGGATTTCAAATTCCAGGACTGCTGGACCAGGGTACTGACAGCTTATCAGCCATAGAGATAAGTACAGCGGGGACTGAGGGGTGGGGAGGGTGTATGATGTTAGTCTGCCTTTTCATTTTTTTCAGAAAAAGTGAACTTAGGCCTTATGTATATGGGATAGGTATGCTCCAAATATGCTGCCAGAAAAAAAATGCCTATTTGTATGTGTTTATGTGCAATTACAGGCATACGGCATTTAAAAGTGTATAAGTGTAAAGTCATTCTATTGGCTTGATTATTCATTTATTTTAGCCACTAGAATAAATTTATGCACATATGCATGTAAATCAAGGCTCAACAAATCCCAGTTACCATGGCAACTAGATATTGCATCCTGGCGCCTGGGTTTTTGTCAGCCCATTCACTGTTGCACTCGCGACTGGCCCCTGGTGTTCCACCACTGTGGGGGTGGGGGGACCCCAAGAGCCCGCACTGTGGGTTCCCAGCGGGTCTGCTGGCTGCAGGGCTCTGAGAGTGTCTCTCACACAGCCCAGACAGTTCCCCCTCTCCACGCGTGTATGGGAGAGGAGAGGGGGAGCCGTGTAGGGGGAATCCTAAGAGCAAGTTTAGGCTAGGTGTAGTAATGAGGAGGACCTGTGGGGTCTGCAGGGTGGCCAATACAAGGCAGAGGAAGAGGATGGAGATGTGGATGGCAATAGACCGGGAAGGGGGTAAGAATACAAGGGGGAGACGGGTCCCCTATTGTAGGCAGTGGACCGTGCTCTGGCAGTGGCTGTTTGGTGTAAAGGGCTTGTGGAAGTGAGTTAATACTGGGGGTGGAGGGGGACTACAAAGCTGATCCAAGGAGGTGACGAAGATGTAATCTCAGACCAGCCCGGGGTCACCTACTGACATCTTCATATCAGCAGATAATGGGGATCCTCTGAATATTTGGGGGGGGGGGCTCCTCTGATTACACAGCAGGGCTCCTGTACTGGGGCTGTAATCTCAGTGTCCTTTGGAGTCTGCTACTTTGTATTGTACTGACTGCAGGTGGCGGATGTGCTGAGCAGTAACAATCTGTAGACAATGTAACTGAAGATTGGCAACAATGTACAGACTTGATGCTGTTGTCATCACACTGACTTCCCCTGCCTGTGCTGTGCTTCATTCATCCTGTACTGTAAATAAAATTTGTTATACAATCAAGATGCAATTAAATAAAAACATATCGTGGAAGGGGGCATGTTATCAAAGCTGAAGCAGCTGTGTTTGGCAACCAATCAGCTTCCAGCTTTCATTTTTAAAGCCTCTACAACTTTTGTCTGCTCCTAGTTTTGATTAATTCCTCCCACTGGCAGCTTTTCTATTGTCGGTGGCGATTATCAGCACCTTTTTTTCTACTGGCAAAATGATAATTTTTGGTGGCCGTTAGATCAGTGCATGCCTAGTTAGTATATTACTAACAACACCCCAAACTCAGATCACCTGCACCGGATCACATGGTGCCACAGTATCAAGCGATTTGGTGCAGTGCGTTTTTACAAGGTACTACATAAATGGGCTGAAAATTCCACCGCACTGGAGCGCAGAACGCACGACACAGGTTTACCTCTCAGCTTTTGCCTATTAACCTTCTTAGGATCCTTAAAGTGGTGTTCCACCCAAAAAAATGAAATGTCATTAATGTACTTTATTTACTTATCTTTTTTTTCCCCTCTGTTGCTATGTGGTCCCTCGAAATCTCCCTCCTCCAGTGCCTGGGCTCCTGACGTCACTTCCCTCGGAGCAAGGGAGATCGCCTCTTTCCCCTCTCTCTATAAATCATCTGGAACACGCGACAGGTCCCAGTTGATTGCGCGGCCAGTCACGGCTCACGCATGCGCAGTGGGTGCCCGGCTGTGAAGGCACAGCCGGGCACCCACAGTTAAAATGCCGGCACCGCCGAGCGGAGGGGGAGATGAGCGGAGCTTTGATCCCCCGCATCGCTGGACCCTGGGACATGCAAGTGTCCAATTATTAAAGCTGCAGTATTTGTAGCTGCTGACTTAATTTTTTTTATTTTTTGTGGGAACATCCCTTTAACAACTTAGTACATTTAAGGGTCCTTTCTGGCAGACTCGGCTTTGCTCAGCGGGGATCGATCCACTGATCCCAGCTGAACCAGGCGGATGACAGGTCCGTCTCCGCCCACTGTGCGGAGATGGACCTGTCAGAGCCCTGCTCTCCTCTGTGGGGAGATCGGAGAAAAACGGACGGTCTGTCTATTTTCATCCAATCCCATCTGATCCAATCCTCCAGGTGGATGGAAAATGGGGTCACCATCCGTCTGGTTTTCACGGACAGGATCGGATAGCAGCAGGTGTCAGCGCCCGTCACCGCTGCCGATCCACTGCCCCATAGGAGTGAATGGAGGCTCTGATCGGGTCCACCTGAAAAACTGACTGTAATAGCAGTGAGGGATAGTCAGAGACTGGAAACTCTTGTGCCCTTATTAAGATTTTAAATGTGCCAAGTTCTTAGGGATCCTAAAAAGGTTAATAGGCAAAAGCTGAGAGGCATAACTGTGTCCTGCACCTGTAAAGCTACACATCAGGGCACATAAGACAAGAGGTTTTGTCAAAGGTAATAAAGCTTGGTTAGTTAAAAAAACTGACCCTTAACTTTTTTTAGCTGGCTCCTGGATTCAAAGCAAATTTATCAAGCCCTGGTGTAAATAATGCTTATTAACCACTTCAGCTCCAGACGATTTACCCCCCTTCAGGACCAGACCCCTTTTCTGTGATATGACACTGCGTTACTGTAACCAGTTAACAACCGCCTATATACTGCGGCAGGGCAGCCGCTCTGCACCAGATCACGTGCCTAGTACATGATCCAACACTTCCGAGTTTAGTGGCCTAGGTGCGTTTTTTAAGCTGCTTTTCTCCTGTCAGCGTTTAGAAGAGCCCCAGCGTGCATGAGGTCTAAGGCTCGGTTCACATTGCTGAGGCTTGGGATCCAACTTGTGAGACCCCAACTCGCATGACATGTGAAATGCCATGTTAGTCAATGAGGGCTGTCTTAATTAGCACTAATGAAGTCGCTCCGACTTTACAAAAGATTCCTGTGCTACTTCAAGGCAACTTCTATCCGACATGTTCCCATAGATTTTAACCACTTTAATACCGGGCACATTCACCCCTTCCTGCCCAGGCCAGTTTTCAGTGCTGTCACACTTTGAATGACAATTTCGCCATCATGCATCACTGTACCCACACTAAGTTTTTAGCATTTTTTTGAGACAGATCAAGCTTTCTTTCTGTGGTATTTAATCACCACTGGGTTTTTTTATTTACTGCTAAACAAACGAAAAAAGACAGAAAATATTTCTTAGTTTCTGTAAATAAGTAATTTTTCTCCTTAATGGTGTGTGCTAATGAGGCAGCACTGATGAGGAGGCACCAATATGCAGCACTTATAGATGGCAATGATAGGAGGCACCGATTATCAGTGCAGATGTCCCCACTGAGGAAAGCCACTTATCAGCAGGAGGAGAGGAATGCTGATAACCGGTATTTCCGATTTACACTGTGATTGGACACAGCTGATCACATGGTAAAGAGCCTACATCAGTGATGGCGAACCTTGGCACCCCAGATGTTTTGGAACTACATTTCCCATGATGCTTAACTACACTGCAGAGTCCATGAGCATCATGGGAAATGTAGTTCCAAAACATCTGGAGTGCCAAGGTTAGCCATCACTGGCCTACATCATAGGCCCTTTACCATGATCAGCTATGTGGCATGTCCGATCGCATCGCTGAGCAAAACCCCAGGGGCATGCACGAGCGCCCCAACTTTGAAGGATGCCATATGATGTCCACTCAGTGACGTTCCATCAGCTGCGCATGCATTCCACCACTTCCAGGTTTGCTAATCTGACAGAACACCTACAGTCAGAGGAAGGCAGCAACGGACATCTTACTACACCCAGCTATGTCTTGAATCTCAGCGTAATTTTAGCAATAAAGTGAGCATATATATAATATAAATATATATTGGCATCTGTGATACTGTTTGGATGTTACATTTTGAAAGAAGCTGGACGCCAGCAGTAAAAAGGTGGCGGAGGCCATGTTGGTACACCCTGAACCGCTCAGCGCTAAACCCTTAGCCTTTCAAAATTAAACATCCAAACAGCATCACAGATACAGTACATTTACTTCTATACGTTCACTTTATTGCTAAAATTACTAAAAGTCAAGTCTAAGCTGGGTGTAGTAAGTTAGCCGAAGCTGCTGTTCTGTCAGATTAGAGAACCTGTAGAACGCAGGTGAAGGAACATCACTTCCATTCACTGATCTGATGGGTTCGCTAATCTGATAGAACACCAGCCATCATTCTGCTATAGGCCTGGTGGGAAGTGGTTAATGGAAGTCACCTCCAAGTAAGATCTTCGTCTATATTGATGTGTTTTGAATCCGACATTACAGGAAGATTACCCAGGCATTCCCTGAAAGTCGCTTCAAAGTCACATCAAGTCGCACTCAAGTTGCCAAGAAGTCACCTGGCAAAGACGTAACCGTGTGTTCAGCGGGTAGGGCTGCCTATGAATACCACCCATTCAAGTGAACGAGGCTGCACCACAACCACAAAAATGCATGAGGTTGGGGCGTACTGGTTGGGCCTTTTCAGGGTTAAAGCGGAGGTCCGGACTTTTTTTTTTTTTTTTTTTTTTAAAGATAGCAACTACAAACACTGTACCTGCTGACTTTTAATAAGGGCACTTACCTGTCCAGCGAGCCTATGATGTCTGCCCTTCAAGGCAGATCCGTCCGTTATCCTAACGAAGGGAAACACACAGTGGAGCCTTGTGGGTTCACTGCCCGTTTCCTACTCGGCATGCGCGAGTCACGCTGCGCTTTGTGAAAAGACGCCTGTCTATTGGGACACACATGTCCCAGAAGACATTGCACCCCATCTCCCAGGAGACAACACATGGGGGAAGACAAGAACCATGGAATAGGAAGTGGCAGATTAGGACGATCTGCCTAGCAACAGCCATTTCTGGTAAATAAAAAAAAGTTTTTTTTTATGTATTTTAAGGAGCACGTTTATGCATATTTTTTTTTTATTTTTTTAGAGTGGACCTGCGCTTTAAGTGCTAGTTCACACCAGAAGCAATTCCATGCGCTTTTTTTCTGAACAAAACGTTTCTGGTCAGCGTCCGCCCCAGAAACTGACTGCTTGGTGTGAACTAGAGCCATTGGAATACATGGAAAACACTATGCATGCATTTTTAGTGCAGAAAAAAAGCGCACAAAACTGCGTCTACTGTGACCTGGCCCTAAAACAGGCAATATATTGTTTCCCAGCCTAACGCAGATTGCTTTTCAGAGGGGTGGTTAGGGCTTCTGTTTGCGGCTGTAGTTCTAAAGGCGGGGGTCACCAGGGCACATAAAGGGTGAATCTTCCCCAGTGGGGTCACAGAAGTCTATTCCCCCCCCCCCAAGTTGTGTCTGTATGCACGCCTCAGTCCTTCACACAGAATGGACACCCCGGCTGCACTAGGCCTCAATGGTCTTCTAATCAATATCTGAACATCACGTTATCAGCACTGAGTCCATAGAGGACACACAGGGGCCCGGGGCCTGCTCCCCTCTCCTGCCATTCTAGTCCCCTCCTCATGGTAGAAGACCCCGGGCACATATCCGGCTTTTCTTACACTAGGAGTTCACACACATAATAATAATAATAATAATATGGAGACGGGGGGACACTGAGGCCTGTATTCCCGGGCTCCCTTCTTCCCTACAGCCGGGGTGTAGAGTCTAGGCCTCGCCGAACTCAGCGTTCCGATCCCGGCCCAGCGCTAACTCCAGCCTGCGGCTGCTCTGCGGCCTGTGCGGTGACCGCTGGGCGGGGGGGGGCCTCTACGGGGAGGAGCAGGGCCTGGACTTACCGTCGGTGACGGCTCCCATGTCGGCGGGTAGTGAGGTCAGACTCCCACAATGCAGCAGCCGGGAACAAGTATGGAGGCCGCGCACACCGGGCCGGGCTCTCTATAGGTGAGGGGAACACCGGCAAGGGGGAGGGGGGTCAGGACACGCCGCCCCGGGATATGCTGATGGGGGTCTGTACACATCGGAGGGAATGAGCGGCCTGCGGGGCATGCTGGGACTTGTAGTGCGGGAGGGCCGCAGGCGGCTCAGTCATCTGGGGTCATCTGAGTACACGGGCTGGGGGAGTGTGTGCATGCTGAGACTAGTAGTAGTGCCCTGACTGCTGGAGGGGTCATGTCCATCCATACTGTGAATATATACCTTCTATATATATATATATATATATATATATATATATATGATACTGGGGGCTCCTTCAATACTGGAGGGGTGCAGCCCCCCCCCCCCCCCATGGTCGTGTCTATACATACACATATAGTATATCTGATACTGGGGGTTCTTCTACTTTTGGAGGGGTGCAGGGCCCCCCATGGTCATGTCTATACATACACATATCTATATATCTTGTACTAGTAGTTCCTCCAGTGCTGGAGGGGTGCAGGGCCCCCCATGGTCATGTCTAGACATACACATATAGTATATCTGATACTGGGGGTACCTTCAATGCTGGAGGGGTGCAGGGCCCCCCATGGTTATGTCTAGACAAACACATATAGTATATCTGATACTAGTAGTCCCTTCAGGGCAGGCAAAGGGCCTCCACCATGGTGATGATGTCCATACATATTATTATTATTATAATACAGGATTTATATAGCGCCAACAGTTTGCACAGCACTTTACAGTGTACAGAGACACTACACCACCGCTACTATTCAGTACAAGAGGGTTAGAAGGGCCCTGCTCCTGAGAGCTTACAATCTAAGAGTGAGGGTCTGGTGAAACAAAAGGTAGCGACTGTGAGGGATGAACGAATGAAGGAAGTAGAAGATTTGGTTGTTAGCTGAAGGCAGGTATAGGCCTCCCTGAGGAGATGAGTTTTCAGGGATTGTCTAAAAGTGGACAGAGTAGGAGATAACCGGACAGAGTGCGGTAGTGATTTCCAGAGGAGGGGAGAGGTGCTGGAGAAGTCCTGGAGATGAGCATGGCAGGAGGAGATAAGGGAGCTAGAGAGCAGAAGGTCTTGGGAGGAGCGGAGAGAATGATTTGGAGATAAGATTGGTGCAGAAAAGTAAATGGCTTTGTATGTTATTGTTAGAGCACTTTCACGCGGGCAAGGCGGGGGGGGGGGGGGGGGCATTAGCAGTAAATTAGCCGCACTTTTTGGCCGCTGGCAGGGCACTTTTAACCCCCACTACTGGCCTAATAAAGGGTTCAAAGTGCTGCTGCCGAATTGCTTTGCAGGAGTTTTGGCAGTGCTGCCCATTGATTTCAATGGGCAGGAGCGGTGTATACACCGCTCCTTCGCCGCCCGAAAGATGCTGCTTGCAGGACTTTTTCTAACATCCTACAAGCGTACCGCTCCAGTGTGAAAGCACTCGGGCTCTCACACTGGGGCTGCAGGGGAGGCATTTTTCAGGTGCTATTTCTAGCCCAAAAGTGCCTGAAAAATAGCTCAGTGTGAAACTGGTCTTAAAGCGGGATTCCACCCTAAAGTGGAACCTCCGCTGATCGGATCCCTCCCCCCCCTCCGGTGTCACAATTGACACCTTTCAGGGGGGAGGGGGGTGGAGATACCTGTCAAAGACAGGTATTTTCACCCACTTCCGGGCATAGACTCCCGTGGGAGTCTACGCCATTTCCTGCCCTGCCGCGCTGTCTGCTGGGACACACACGGGTCCCAGTGACAGCGCAGAGATTTCCTATTGCGCGGCTCGCGCATGCGCAGTAGGGAACCGGGAAGTGAAGCCGATTCGCTTCACTTCCTGATTCCCTCACCTAGAATGGTGGCGACAGCAGCCAAGAGCCGAGCGATCGATCGGCCTCAGCTGCCGGCATCGCTGGACCCCGGGACAGGTGAGTGTCCATTTATTAAAAGTCAGCAGCTGTAGTATTTATAGCTGCTGGCTTTTAATATTTTTTTTTTGGTGGAATCCCTCTTTAAGGACACTTTTACACTGGGGCGTTGGTGGTAAAGCACCGCTATTTTTACTGCTGTTTTACCGGCGATTTCAGGTGCTATCGGGGTGCTTTAATCCCAGCTAGTGGCCTAAATAAAGGGTTAAAAGTGCAGCTCCCGCGGTGCTTTGGCGGCACTGCCCATTGATTTCAATAGGAGCGGTGTATTAGAGCTGCACAATTCTGGCCAAAATGAGAATCACGATTTTTTTTGCTTTGAATAAAAAGATCACGATTCTCGTGACGTAAAATCTTTCACATTATACAAAAAAAAAAAAAAAAAAAATGGGCTAACTCTACTGGTTTAGTTTGTTTTTTAATTCATGAAAGTAATTTAAAAAAAAAATTGCATTTGAAAGACAGCTGCGAAAAATACAGTGTGACATAAAATATTACAACAACCACCATTTTATTCTCTCTAGGGTGTCTACTAAAATATATATATCATGTTTGGGGGTTCTAAGTAATATTCTAGCAAAAAAAATAATATTTTAACTTGAAACCAACAAACGTCAGAAAAAGGTTTAGTGTTTAAGTGGTTAAACTTTTTTCACTTACACACAAAGTCTATTCCACTGACAAATTGTTACAATGTTTATACTTAAGTTCAACTGATCAGAGCCGGTTCACACAGCGGGCGATGCGAGGCGACACGCCTCGCCTCGCTCTCGCAAGTCGCCCCCGTTCTGTACAATGGAACCGTTCTGAGAGGAGCGACTCGAGTCGCTCCGACTCAGAAAAAAGGTTCCTGTACTACTTTTGGGCGACCTCGGGGCGACTTGCATTGACTTCTATACAGAAGTCATCTGCAAGTTGCCGCTGAGGTCGCGGCGAGGCAAGTCGGAGTCGCCTCGCCTCGCCTGCAGTGTGAACCGGCCCTTAAGAATGTTTTGATTCTTGGCAGACTGCCCAGTTTTTCTCTTCCTTTCTTTTGAGGCCTTGTGGCTTCAGAAGAGCAGAGAGAATTCTTTGCATAGAAAGAATTGTGAAACACTTTAGTCAAGATCGTGATAACGATTCTTGACGATTAATTGTGCAGCTCTACGGTGTATACATCGCTTCTAAAGCACTGCAAAGATGCTGCTTGCAGGACTTTTTTTAACGTCCAGCAAGCTCATCGCTCCAATATAAAGGCCCTCAGGCCCACATTGGAGTGACAGGAGAGGCGCTATTTATAGCGCTATGGCTCGGTTCACACAGGGGCGACTTGTCCAGGCGACTTCGCCACCTGACAAGTCGCGCTCCGTTCTGTACTATGGAACCATCTAATAGGAGCGACTCAAGTCGCTCCGACTTAGAAAAAAGGTTCCTGTACTACTTTGGGGTGACTTCAGGCGACTTGCATTGACTTCTATACAGAAGTCGTTTTGCAAGTCGCAGCTGATCGTGTGCAGGTCGCGGCGCTGCAAGTCGTGCCGCCCACTGTGTGAACCGAGCCTATAGCACCTGTAAAGTGCCTCAGTGTGAAAGTAGCCTTAAGCCCCATACACACGGTACAATTGTTGGACAACTGAGCGTCTGATTTTTGTCTTAAGGGCGTGACCCAGGATCTTGTCTTGCATACTAACGTTACACAATTGTCGTGCCGCAAACACGAAAGTAGTGACGTACTACAAGTAATTGCAGCTCTTGAGCGCCACCCTTTGGGCCCCTTCTTCTAATTTCGAGTTTGGTGAGCATCGATTCTGAGCATGCGTGTTTGTACTTTCAACTTTTGTGTGATGGATTTGTGTATTGACCATACGAAAATCAGACATCAAGCCGTTGTCCACCAAAAAAATTGTTGGCTGAAAATTGGAAAACAATTGTCAAAAGGAGTATACTAACGGTAAGATTTTAAGACAACAGTCTGTCGACAGACAATCCCCTGCCAACAATCGAACCGTGTGTACGAGGCTTTAGTGTTTTGAATTTTATTTGTTGGGCAATGGGAAGCCAGTGGAGGGATTGGCAGAGAGGAGTGGCGGACATTGAATGGTTGGTAAGGTGGATGAGTCTGGCAGCGGCATTCATTATGGACTGAAGAGGGGATAGCTTGTGGAGAGATAGGCCAATGAGGAGGGAGTTACAATAGTCAAGGTGAGAGATAACAAGGAAGTGAATAAGTAGCTTAGTGGTCTCGATGGTTAGAAAGGGACGTATTTTGGAGGTGAAGTCTGGACAATGTGGACAGTGACTGGATTTTGGGCTGGAAGGACAGGATTACACCTAGTACCTGGGCATGAGGGGAGGGATTGATGGTTGTATTATTGACCTTGATGGAGAAGTCAGGGGGGAGCGGCACTGGCTGGAGGAAAAAACGATGAGCTCAGTTTAAAGCCTCATACACACGATTGGACCTTGTACAAACTTTCCCGTGGATTTTGGTACAAAGGGCGTCGGCCGTGAACTTGTATTGCATACACACGGCAGGACTTTTTCAGCCAACTTTCACCAAATCTCGTGGTTTTTCTGTTCTTTACCGCCACCTTTGGTCAACTTCTGTATTGTTGTCTGATCTTTTGCATTGGTTCTGAGCATGCGTGTTTGTACTTTGTACAAAAGTCCTATGGACTTTGCTCCATCGGACAACCGAAAAAGTTTGTCCGATGGAGCGTACACGCGGTCAGATGTTGCCTTAAAAGAGCTAATTTGCATGTTTGTTGTAAAAAAGTCTGATCGTGTATACGGGCCTTTAGAAAGACTGAGTTTGAGGAAGTGGTGTGACATCCTTGTTGATATATCTGGGAATTCCTCCAGTGCTGAAGGGGTTCAGCATTTTTTGTTACTGCTTATAGAAGCTAAATAGTGTCATCCTATGTGTCCATGCACACTATTTTCAGCTATTAGCATTTTTTGAGCTTCAGCATCTAGGAGCAGAAAAAAAAATGTTTTTTTGTAGAGTTTCCTGAGCGTTTGTCTATCAGAAATGCTCCAAGGGCGCTAATAATAGCTTTTTGGGGCTTTTTTTTTTCCTTTTACTGCAAAAATGCCAATAAACTGCTAATGCTCCGAAACCGCTATTACAAAAAGCTATTGCCAGCATATTTTATCCAGTGATTTCTTTTCCGCTTAAAACAAAAAAAAAACGAAACGCTAGTGTGCATGGAGCCTTAGGCAGGTGTGAAGAAACGTTGTAAAGTAAGAACATTTTCAAAAATATATAGATTTAATTGTTTATTTTAATCAATGTACAAAATGCAAAGTGAGTGAACAGAAGAAAACTCTAAAGCCCCATACACACTATCAGATTTGCTGCTGATTTTTATCTTCAGATTTACCAAAACCATGTAGTGCAAGGGCCTGCCTGATTGCATACAAATTGAAACTCCTAAGGTTTGACCTCATTTTATATGGTTTTGGTAAATCTGAAGGTAAAAATCATCAGAAAATCTGATAGTGTGTATGGGGCTTTAGTCAAATCAATATTTGGCGTGACTGCCCTTTGGCTTCAATCCAGCATCAGTTCTTACGCTTGCACCAATTCAGAGATTTTGCAGGATTTGAGTCAGGTGTATAATTGACCAATTAAACCAATCAGGTGCTAATGATCGTCAATTTCATATGTAGGTTGAAACACATTAAAGTGGTTGTAAACCCTTACAGACCACTTTGACCTACAGGTAAGCCTAGATTAAGGCTTACCTGTAGGTCCAAGAAAAATCTCCTAAACCTACATGGTTTAGTATATATTTGCAAAAAGACAGGCACCGCTGCTGTCTATGGCGCATGCGCCATAGACATCGGCGCACTGAGCATGCCACTAGCAATATGCCGTTAGTGGTGGCTCCCGTGTGCATGCACGGGAGTGACGTCATCGTGGCTCCGACCAATCACAGCGATGGAGCCACTATATGCGGAAAGAAGATGGACGCTCCGTGGAAGAGGGGACAGCTGGCTCCTGTGTCAGGTAAGTGACACGCAATGGGCTACTATGCGATGTATGGTAGCCCATTATGCTTTACCTTTGCAGGGAAACAAAGAGGAAGTAAACCCATCAGGGTTTACTTCCTCTTTAACAGAAACAGTTGTGTAGGAGGCTTAAAGGGCAAGTTCACCTATTCCGAAAAAATAATAAATACCGTATATACTCGAGTATAGGCCGACCCGAATATAAGCCGAGGCCCCCAATTTACCCCCAAAAAAACTGGCAAACTTATTGACTCGTGTATAAGCCGAGGGTGAGACATGCCTGTCCATCCCTGTGTGTGTGTCCGTCCATCCCTGTGTGTCCGTCCATCCCTGTGTGTCCGTCCATCCATCCCTGTGTGTGTGTGTGTGTCCATCCATCCATCCATCCCTGTGTGTGTGTGTCTCCATCCATCCATCCATCCCTGTGTGTGTGTGTCTCCATCCATCCATCCATCCCTGTGTGTGTCTCCATCCATCCACCCATCCCTGTGTGTGTCTCCATCCATCCACCCATCCCTGTGTGTGTGTGTGTGTGTGTGTGTGTGTGTGTGTGTGTGTGTGTGTGTGTGTGTGTGTGTGTGTGTGTGTGTGTGTGTGTGTGTGTGTGTGTCCAGCCTACCTTTGTCCCGAGCCTCCGTCCCGTGCCTTGCCTCCTTGCCTCCGTTCCGTCCCGTGCCGTGCCGTGCCTTGCCGTCGTGTCGTGCCTTGCCTTGCCTCCGTCCCGTCCCGTCCCGTGCCGTGCCTTGCCTTGCCTTGCCTTGCCTCCGTCCCGTGCCCTCTTCGGCGGCCATTGTAAAATTCAAAAGCCGCGCCTCCTCCTTCGCCTGTGATAGGCGGAACACTGAATTTCCCAGCAGCCTGTGTTCCGCCTATCACTGACGTCGTATCATCCTCGTCCGTAGTACGAGGATGATACGATGTCCGTGATAGGCGGAACACAGGCTGCTGGGAAATTCAGTGTTCCGCCTATCACAGGCGAAGGCGGAGCCGGAGGCGCGGCTTTTGAATAGAATGGCCGCTGTCTGTCTGCTCGACACGCTGATCGAGCGGGCAGACAGCGATGACTCGAGTATAAGCCGAGGGGGGCACTTTCAGCCTCAAAAAAGAGGCTGAAAATCTCGGCTTATACTCGAGTATATACGGTACACTTTTTTTTTTTTGCAGGTAAAAAAAAATGTGCATTGATTTTTTATTTTTTGCAGGAGCCTGTGAAGCAGGGGTGTCCAAACTGTTTTCAAAGAGGGCCAATTTCAATGAAGTGAACATGCGTGAGGGCTGACCATTTTGCCTGACATTCTTTGAACCATTAAAATTCGGTCTACGTGTGTTCATCTGAGCACTAATACACTGCCCAACGTGTATTCTCTTGCCGTTGTGGCTGTGTGTGGTGAGGAGATGAGCGCGGGCGTGTTATTTGGATATATATATATCTTTTGTGGCCCCCAACGAATTCCCGAGCGCAGCTCAGGACCAAGGATGAGCTTGGCGTGTTATTTAGATATACCATATCCATTGGCGTATAACGCGCAACTTCACTTTAAGAGGGAAGTTTCAGGAAAAAGCTTACATTTTAAATAAAGAACTGTGAAGCAAAATAAGTGTCAGTGCCCATCTGCAGCCTCGCCATTGCCATGCTTGCAGCTTACAGCCTCACCATTGCAATGAATGCAGCCTCACCATTGCAATGAATGCAGCCTTACCATTGCCATCAGTGCAGCCTCATCGATGCCCATCTGCAGCCTCGGAGGGGACAGGGAGGGGGCGGAACAAACGCCTACAGATTACATACATAAGAATCTCTTGTTTACTCAGTGGCCTCTTTAATACAAAGTCCCACCTCCTGTGATAGACAGAACAGTCCCCAATGCCAGCCCGAGAGATGGGACTTCCTATTACAGACACCACAGAGAAAACAGGAGATTCTCCTGTATGTATTTTAACGGCACTCATCCCGCCCCCTCCCTGTCCCCTCTGAGGCAGCGCCGATAAGTACGGTATATACCTTTTGTGGCCCGAAGATATAGCCAAATCACCAGGGGGGGGGCGCATTAAACCGGAATTCGGGCCGCACTTTGGACATGCCTGCTGTAAAGCATTGCATCAGTGATCAGCAGATCACTGATGCCATGCAGGTCTCCTGCAGACCTGTCAGTGTATCTGCATTCTCGTATAGGGAAGCCAATATATGCTGACAGCAAGAATGAATGATCTACCACCGCGCTCACAGCACCGTGGTAGTTCATTGAAAACTATAACCTGACAGCCGCAAAGGCTGCAGGACCCTGTAGTCTTCTATTTACAAAGCGCTGTGTGGGTGGAAAAGAACCACGGCCATGGAAACTTACCACAGCAGATGAAAGACACCTAATTCTTACTTTCCACATTGGGAGATGTTCAGCAGTGCCTTCAGCACAGACCTGGGGGAAACCAATGGGACCCAGGTACACCCATCTACTGTCTAGAGAAGTCTGGTCTTCATGAAAAAATTGCATCCAAAAAGCCATACCAATTACTCACTGTGTTCACTCAGAAAAGGAGGGGACTAGCAAATGACATACTTCCTGGCCCCCTTCCTCACTCTCCATCATGAAACGATCCCTGCAGCAGCTGGCAGGAGGGAGAGAAGAAGCTGGCAGCATTGCAGGGTATTGGGTAGACCAGGGGAACACAAAGGGGACCCGGGCAGCAGGAAGAAGGAAATCTTGGACAGGAGGAGCAGCAAGGGTGGCAATTACTGGAACCGATTCCCTGTATTTTCCCTCTGCAGAAGCTAAAAGACGATGGGAGGGAGGGGATGAGAAGCCAGCTTTCAGCTGCTGCAGGGGGAAACTACAGGGGATCAATTGTGGTAAATGCCACCCCTCCTGTCAAGGTTTTCCTTCATTCTGCTTGTTGGAGGCGCATCATACTTAGTTGTTCCTTCCCTGTGGCCCTCTGCATATGTGGGAGGTGTGGTCTGTGGTCGGCAAGGAAGGGATATGATCTACCCCTCATCTGCCTGCAATCAACAGTTTGTCGAACACTGACAGCTCTGATGCAGGTAGTTATACTGCATCAGCAAGGTCTCTTAGCAAAGAATTCAAAGCAGACTGGGGTTTCAAGATGTGCTGTTCAGACTCTTTTGAAGAAGCACAAAGAAACATTAAGCACCGTAGACACAGTGGTCGGCCAATGAAACTTAATGCAGCAGATAGAAGACACTTCTTGTTTACGTCCCTTCAACATCAGAAGATGTCTAACAGTGCCATTAGCAAGGAAACCAATGGGCTGCAGGTACAACCATCTACTGTTCAGAGAAGTCTGGACAGAAGTGGTCTTCATGGAAGAATTGTGGCCAAAAAAACATACCGCCAACATGGAAACAAGGCTAAGCAACTGAACTATGCACGAAAACACAGGAACTGGGGTGCAGAAATATGGCAGCAGGTGCTCTGGACTAATGAGTCAAAATATGAAATATTTGGCTGTAGTAGGAAGCAGTTCTTTCACTGAAGGTCTTGAGAGCGGTACAATAATGAATGTCTGCAGGCAACAGTGAAGCATGGTGGAGGTTGCAAGTTTGGGCTACGTTTGTGCAAATGGAGTTGCAGACTTGGTCAGGATCAGTGGTTTCCTCAATGCTGAGAAATACAAGTAGATCCTTATCCATCATTTCATACCATCAGGGAAGCCTGTGATTGGTCCCAAATTTTATTCTGCAACAGATCCCCAAACAACAAAACATACAGCTAATGTCATTAAGAACTATCTTCAGTGTAAAGAAGAACAAGGAGTCCTGGAAGTGATGGTTTGGCCCCCACAGAGCCCTGATCTCAAGATCGAGTCTGTTTGGGATTATATGAAGAGACAGAAGGTTTTGAGGAAGCCTACATCTACAGAAGATGTGTGGTTAGTTCTCCAAGATGGAACAACCTACCTGGCGAGTTCTTTCAAAAACTGTGTGCAAGTATATTTATAAGAATTGAACACTTTTGTTTCTGAAAGCATTCTTAATTTACAGCATTTTTTCACACTTGCCTTGTATACTTTCAGGTTATAGCGCCACCTACAGGAGGACTGGACACTGGAAAACAAAAATTCTGTAGGCCAGACCAGTGCACCTAGCATGCCTCGTTTTTTTTCTAAGAAAATGGATGTCTTTAGTTCAGCCCTGCAGAAAAAAGTCTGTGTGTTTGCTAGCCTTGTTCTGGTTGTGGATCTCAGTCTTACCCATGCTGATTCCCTGGAAACCAGTGCTTCCTAACTGGTAGCTTCTGGACGTGGAGAAGTTCACACACATAGGTGTATCTCAGAGATCGCATTGTAGGTGAAAGATGTATATGGAAGGCTCCATGTCTTCTTGGACTGTCTGCAGGAGGAACAAACTAGTCTCCTGCCACAAATATCCTCCACCAAGGACGGGTAATGCCCAAGACTTTGTTGGGGCTTAATGGCCTGGTATTCGGTCCCTCTCCTTTGGCAGATCCGCAGCAATGTGAAGAAGGCCCTGCTTGCCATGTTTTCTGCCCAATATTCACTTAGCTAAGTGTTCTTCACTGTCGATATATGACTCTTGTTTTTGGTTCCACCAGTCGGCCTGCCTTGTTGGATATGGGGTGTTTGGAGCATTTAGTAGGCTTTTAGACTCAAGGTTCAAGGTAAGGTTAGGCAGGATATTTTCAGCAGGGTCGCACTTAGGGCATGCTCCAGAGTTGCCTTTTGTATAACTGGTGTGTTTAGCTGAATGCTCCATTTGGGTTGTAGCCTATCTCACCAGTTTATAGTTAGGTTCTAACCTTGCATAGTTCTCTGTCCTTGTTAGGGTGTCTTCGATGCACCTACCTATTATGCTGGCTTCATGGGATTGAATTCTGGGTTTTCTGCTGGACTTAGGAGCCAGTTTCACACTCTTCTCAGATTGTGGTTGTAGTTAATTCAGGGCTCTCACCTAGGTGAAGTAATTGTCTTTTACTGACAATGTCTTGAGGTCCAAATTTCTAATTTCTTGATCGTTTTAGGGCTCGATTACACTTCAAAATGTGGCATTGGACACACTTTTTTAAAGCACTCTGAAGGCCAATTAAAGCTCCTATCACTAAATAAAATGGTAAGCTTACAGTCCTGTTCACACACTTTTGCTTTGCTTCAAAAATGATACCCCATGTCTTTTTCTTGGTGCTTCAAAGCATCTCCGAAGCTTTCATAGAAGTCTATGACGACTCTCGCTTACAGCAACTGCAGCTTTTGAGGGGCTTTTATTTAGAGCTAGCTTTGCTGCGGAGGTACTTAAGGTATGAGATATCCCAAGATGCACTGGGAAATCAAAAAGTGAAGTGGAAAGACGTCATCAGCAATCGCTTCCAGTTCATGTTTTAGAAAAGTCTGGTGCAGACATCATATCTAGTTTGGAACATGGAAAGGACTGAGTAGGGGAGGATCAGCAGAGCTGGCAGACCAGTTCAGGAGAAACTAGTGATGTCACATGTGTGCAGTGTGGGATCAATATAGCGGGAGGTGAGCAGGGACCAGAGAGAGGGGAGGATCAGCAAATTGGGGGAACAGCAGAGCTGGGGGCTATTACTGAGTGGGGTTCAGCAGAGCTGAACTAGGAGATCCTATTGACTAGGAGATCAGCAAAGTTGGGGGTTACTACTGAGTGGGGATCTGCTAAACAATGTACCAATGAGCTGGGGATCTGCTGAACAGGGGTACTACTGAGCAAGGGCTCTACTGGGCCCCTTTAATGCAAACAGAAAATCAATACACACACAGGGCATTTGTGAAGCTTCATTAAAGCTTAAAAAAAATACATCACCAAAGTATCACGGCATCCAAAACACATAAATAAAAAGCATGCTGAAGTATAGGCACTTTAATGTGACCTTTAGGGTCAGGTTAGTGGAGGCTTAAAGGGGTTGTAAAGGTTTGTTTTTTATTTTCTAATTAGGTTCCTTTAAGCTAGTGTATTGTTGGTTCACTTGCCTTTTCCTTTGATTTCCCTTCTAAATGTATTATTTCTTTGTCTGAATTGCTCACTTCCTGTTCCTCCTCTGTCAGGTTGCCCCCATCATCCGAGCCGCTCTGGCTGGGGGTAGTCAGCGAGCTCGCCCCCTCCTTTGGGACTACATCCCTTCAGGGAGATGCTATGACGTACACAGCGTCTCCCTGCAGGGATGTAGTCCCAAGGGAGGGGGCGCACACAGCATCTCCCTGCAGGGATGTAGTCAAAAGGAAGGGGGCACACACAGCATCTCCCTGCAGGGATGTAGTCCCAAGGGAGGGGGTGCACACAGCATCTCCCTACAGGGATGTAGTCCCAAGGGAGGGGGCGCACACAGCATCTCCCTGCAGGGATGTAGTCAAAAGGAAGGGGGCACACACAGCATCTCCCTGCAGGGATGTAGTCAAAAGGGAGGAGGCGCATACAGCATCTCCCTGCAGGGATGTAGTCAAAAGGGAGGGGGCGCACACAGCATCTCCCTGCAGGGATGTAGTCCCAAGGGAGGGGGCGCACACAGCATCTCCCTGCAGGGATGTAGTCCCAAGGGAGGGGGCACACACAGCATCTCCCTGCAGGGATGTAGTCAAAAGGGAGGGGGCGCACACAGCATCTCCCTGCAGGGATGTAGTCCCAAGGGAGGGGGCGCACACAGCATCTCCCTGCAGGGATGTAGTCCCAAGGGAGGGGGCGCACACAGCATCTCCCTGCAGGGATGTAGTCCCAAGGGAGGGGCGCACACAGCATCTCCCTGCAGGGATGTAGTCCCAAGGGAGGGGGCGCATACAGCATCTCCCCCCCTCCGATGGAGACACAGACAGCAATAAAAACACATTTTCTAGTACACTGAGGATGGATTAAAACTTCTGTCAGGATTGTACTGCTCTCAGTGTGTCCTCAATACATAGATTCCCCCAGACCTCCTATCTAAGTGATGGCAGTCAGACAGAACAGGAAGAGAAAAGGAGTTTCTCTGCACACCAAAAATAAAGTTGGGGGGAGTTCACCTTTAATAACACTACATAACATAATGCTACGCAATTATCTTATAATGTTTTTTTTTTTTTGAATGTTCTCATTTGCATATTGTGTTATGTGTAATTATATTGTTCTTTATGTTTCATTCTGCAGAGCTGCACTACAAAAGGAAGAACCAGAAAATTAAGAATCTTATCTGAAGCTATTCATAAATCAGTAACTACATCCGCAAGTTGTAGGAATGCATCCTTGAAAGGTATGTGACTGTCTGAGCTCTACATTCCCTTTCTAGGGACAGATTGTTTCTATTCCTGGAAAATTGATTACTTGACCATTCACCTATATATACTAATAAGCAATTCAAATCATATGCAGTATAACTGCTTTATTCGATAACAGGAATACTTCTTCCTAAAGCTGACCACAGATGGATTGAAATTTAGCTGAATTTCGATCCACCTATGGCCTTTCCCTTCTACAGAAGTCGATTTAATGATTGATTTTTCTAAAACGGGATGTTGGAAAGTTTTTATTTGATCAGTGGCTTCAGTGTATTCTGACAGTGGAGTCCCTGCTGTCCGAATACAATAGCACAGAAGGGAGGAATCCTTTATCCATCTCACTTGTGTTGATAGGGGAATCTGTTAATTTTATTTATTTATTTTGATCAGCCTGTTAGCTGATCGAAAGAAGCAACCTATCCATGGCCAGCTTAACCACTTAAAGCGGAGTTCCACCCAAAAATGGAACTTCCGCTTTAAGAGAGGTGACCCCCTGACATGCCGCATTTAGGGGGGGGAGCGGGTACCCTCTTTTGAGAGGGTTCCCAGCTCTCACTTGCTCCCAGCGAACCGCGTCACCGGAAGGGAGTTCACCTCACCCCCTTCACAGCAATCATCTAGGACACACAAGGTCCCTGATGATTGCCCCGGCCAGTCACGGCTCGCGCACGTGCAGTGGGTGCTGGGCTGTGAAGCCACAGCCAGGCGCCCACAGTTACAGTGCTGCAGAGGTTTTTTTAAGCAGAACTCTACTTTAAAGACCAGGCCTTATTCTGACACTTCTCACTTACATTTACAAATCAGAATTTTATTGGGAGAAAATTACTTAGAACTCCCAAACATTAAAAAAATGTTAAAGCAGGGGCCACAGAGAATAAAATAGTGGGTGTTGCAGTTTTTTATGTTGCACAGTATTTGCGTAGCAGTTTTAAAACGCAATTTTTTGGGAACAAAAAACCTGCAATATAATACCCAGTTGTTTGGTAACATATAAAAGTGTTATGCCGAGTAAATAGATATCAAACATGTCACACTTTAAAATTATGCACACCCATGGAATGATGACAAACTACGTAAATTATATTATCCATAGGCGATATTTTATAAGCCTTTACTTGTTACTGCTTTAAATTTACACAGGTCTGGTGCTAGAATTACTGCCATCAATCTGATGTTCGTGGTGATACCTCCCGTGTGTGGCATCACTGTTTACATACTACGTGGGACCGACGTATGGGTTCAGCTTTGTGCACGTGGGGGGGGGGCCATGGGGCGCTTAAAATTATTTTTAAATTGTATTTTTTACACTGCACCATTCAATCTTGGGTTCCCCGGTGGGATGGGAGACCCTGGGAAAGTGGCAGGGGGGGGGGACTATTGAGCTACTAGGATTGCTTTTACAAGAAAATGCTTCATCAGCACAAAAAATATATATAACGGGATGATGCCTGCAGCTGCAAGCATCATTTGGTATAACCACTCAGTCAGGTAATGCACTGGTACATCACCTGGCATTAAGTGGTTAAGTACAATAACCTAAAAAAGCCAATTGGCTGGTCTGCTTTAGCAGATTAAATTCTGATTGGTTGCCCCTGTCAATTTTTCGCCAACAATGTCCCATGGGGGAGATTTCCCTTTCTGTCCTGTAAACACAGGAACTGAGAGTAAATGTCCCCAAAGTGAGGCAAATCGATGGTTGTCTGTTCCTGTTCCTGTTTTGGTGGCAACTCAAAATGTTGGGCTTTTCCCTCACTTTCAGTTCCAGTGACAGTGGTCACCAGGACAGATAGAGGATGTACAGTATATCTCCCTTACAGGGACACAAAGCGTGGGGAAAAACATCAGAGGTGCTAAGCAGGGTAGGGGGTTGCGGAATAGGACCATGTTACACATTAAACCAGGGTTTAAAAGATTTTCTTTGAAGTTAGGAGCCAGCTAAAAAAGTTAGGAGCCAGTTTTAAAAATCGAAATCAAATGGGTGGAACATGTAACGTGTTCCCGAAGGTGAACTTATCCTTTAACTCTTTCACAGCCAGATCTGTTTTAAGTTTTTTTGCACACATATAAAAAAAATCATTTTAGACCTGAAGATTACTTAAAACCTCCAAAAATGATATATTTTCTGAAAGCAGGGACCCTAGAGAATAAAATAGTGGTAGCTTCAATTTTTTATGTTACACAATATTACCGCAAAGTTCAGTAAAAAATATTATTATTATTATTTTAGGGGGCAAAAAAAACGCAATAACTTGCCCAATTTTATGGGGTAAAATATAAAAGCCGAGGCTGCACTGAGTAAATAGATACCCAACATGTCAAACCTTAAACATGTCAATACTCTATATTTTCAATAGGCAAAGCTTTAAAGGCCCCCTATTATATGTCATCAGTTTAGTGTTAGGAAGGAGCTCTGGTGCTAGAATTATCGCATCTCATTCCGGCATGTGCAGTGATATGTAACGTGTATCACAATCTACGTTTTCATGCGTAGGCGCCCTGCTGCGTGTGTTTACATTGGTACGTGCGTATTTGTCGGCGTGGGGTAGCTAAATTTTTTGAGGGGCTTTTATATGCTTGGGTGTAACTTTTTTAAAAAAAATTTTATAATAATAAAAAAAAAAATTTGCCCATCAGATAGAGGGCTTTTTGTCCCCTATTTGAAGATTATTTTTTTTTGGTAACATGTGCTCTTTACTCTAATAGACCTGCATGTCTCCTCTGTGCTCTACTGAATGTAATGCAATGCACACTACACTGCCATTACATTTTCTCCCAGCCTTGATGGCCAGGGAAACTGTTAACAGGGACCCGGAAGTGACGTCACACATAATTTCTGGGTCAACAATTAGAAGGGGAGGAGAGCCAACATGTGTCTGCTCTCCTCCCACCCCTCCACCCGATGGGTACATAACAGAAGAGTGGGGGGGGGGGGTTTGGGGAACATTTGGGTGGCAGCCCAGGCATCAGGGCCAAACTTCTTGTCGACCTGGCGCTTGAGGTTTGTCGAGCTCTGCATTAAACTCTAAATATGAGTGTAACATGAAGAATGGTCAGAAAGGTGGACTATCTCTTTAGGCCGTTCACAGGTATAAGATATACTGATTCAGCAATTACATTTAGCGCAAGAAATTATTTTTGTATCTGTGGCCATTCTTCCTCCTCTCCAGACATCCACTGACAATTTATTTTTATTTTTTTACATATATTAAAATCTTTTTTAAATGAATTGTCTATGACATAAGCCCAGTAGTATTTTCTTTACAATGCACTCAATTACCAACCGATGTTGAGTGTACACAGATTTTGAGCCTTTGAACTGACCAAATGCTTTTAGGGCAATCCATGACAATACCCTTTTGTTGTGTATATGTAGCTGTTTAGCAGAGTTGTCTCACCTGATAATTAAAAAGAGTAGGCTTTCAGGAATGTAGAGTGTATCTTGTTGAATAACAGGGGATGTGTATTATACAGGATTTCTCTCTAAAGCACCGTACACATGATCAGAATAGCGTACAAAAAAATTCCGCTTTCGCGTTTGTACAATAATCTGATCGTTAGTACACAGCTGTCGTCTGAAATTTTCCAAAGGGACAAATGCGAACATTTTTCTCGTACAATTTTAGTTTTAGACAGTACAGTTTTTTGGTACAATATTTTTTTTATTGAAATAAATATAATGTCTTGACAAACATTCACCCACACAGGGAACGTAGTTCAGTCAGTAAAGTTTTTGTCCTAAAATACAATACAAATACACTACAACACATGACACTTTTGAATTTTTATTGTCAAACGAGAATTTTTGTAATATTAGTAACCCCATTCGTTTTCGATATGGAGACTAGCATTAAAAAAAATAAACGAACGATCATTTGTGCGATAATCTCATTGTGTGTACTAGGCTTAAAGAGGTTGTAAATCCTTACAGACCACTTTGACCTACAGGTAAGCCTAGATAAAGGCTTATCTGTAGGTCCATGAAATATCTCCTAAACCGTGTAGGTTTATTGATTATATTTGCAAAAAGACAGGCACCACTATCTATGGCGCATGCACCGTAGACAGCAGCATGCAAGCGCACTGAGCATGCCGCTGCTAACGGCGATATGCCGTGCACATGCACAGGAGTGATGTCATCGCTACTCCGGCCACTCATAGCGCCGAAGCAGTGATACTCGGAAGAAGATGGACGCTCCGTGCTACAGGAGACAGCGGTGACATCGCTGGCTCCTGTGTCAGGTAAGTGACACATAATGGGCTACTATGCGATGCATGGTAGCCCATTATGCTTTACCTTTGCAGAGAGACCATCAGGGTTTACTTCCTCTTTAAAGTGATTGTAAAGTCTCCTTTTTTTTCAATAAAAATACCAAACATGTTATACTAACCTACTCTATACAGTTGGTTTTGCACAGAGCAGCCTGGATCCTCCTCTTCCTGGGTACCGCTTTGCTGCTCCTGGCCCCTCCCTCCTGTTCAGTGCCCCCACAGTAAGCAGCTTGCTATGGGGGCGCCCAAGCCGAGTTACAGCTCCGTGGGTGCATTCAGACATGGAGCTGCGGCCTGCCCCCTCTCTCCTTATTAGCTGACTGACTTTGACAGCAACGGGAGCCAATGGCGCCACTGTTGTGTCTCAGCCAATCAGGAGAGAGAGTCTCAGATGGGAGAGACATTCGTGGATGGGGCTCAGGTAAGTATTAGAGGGTTCTGCTGCACGCAGAAGGCTTTTTATCTTAATGCATAGAATGCATTAAGATAAAAAAAAAACTTCTGCCTTTACAACCACTGTAATGCCTTGTACACACGATCAGAAAATCAGATGGAAAATACAGCTTTCAGGCGATCGTGCGAAAATTTGATTGTTGGTACACAGCTTTCGAGAGCCGTTCACAATGAATACTTTTCTCGTACGAAACCAGATTGTATGATTTTCGTTTTTAATCAGTACAGCAGTCATCTGAAATACTCAGAAATGAAAGAATACATTCAATAGAATAGAACACATTACATCACTTCCGAAGTTGTATTCTGCCGTATGAGAATTTTCGTTTACAAAGATTTTATTGAAAAGTAACAAGGTTATGAGACAATACAATAGGCTTACAGTTGGATATCGGTACAGGTAGTTTCAGATAAATATAATTCAAACAGATCTTCTTCTAACCGTGTACACATTCACTGGATCAGGAGAAACCCTAGGTTTTACATAGATGTAGCACAGGCCTGGCCTGGAGCTTGCCTGAAGCCTATAGTAATCATACCTGATAAAGTGGAAAGATGGAAAAAAGAGGAAAGGAAAAGGGAGAAAAGGGGGGAAAAAGAAAAAAAAAGGGGGGGGGGGGAGGGAAGGAAAGAGGGGAAATGTGAAGAGACAAGAGCAGGGGGAATAGAGTGGTCCAGAGAGAAGAGAGGGAGGTAAGAAAGGGGAGGGGGGATTGAAGAGGAGGAGGACGGGCGCGCACGGGGTGCGCACCACTGAGCCCCTACAGCGACAGCAAGGTAACATCGAATCTAGGAGAATGGTGGTACTCTATCCAGGGTTGCCAGACTCTAAGAAATTTGGTATGAGTGTCAGAGAGAACAGAGGACAGTTTTTCATTGACCATGACATCATTCAGACGGTTTTTGACTGCCTCAAAGCTAAGGGCCGGGGTTCTCCATGCCCGCGCTATTGTCAGCTTAGTTGCGGTAAAGAGATGCTGCGCCAACTGTCGTTCTGAGCGTAGTAGGTCAGGTATCGCTTTACCGAGAAGAGCCTCGAATGGATCCTTTTTTAGGTTCCTGCCGTATGAGAATTTTCATGCGTTTAATAACCTCTTCATTTTCGTGTTCTGAGATTAGCATGCAAAAAAAAAATAGACAATAATTTTTTCCAATAATTTCATCGTGTGTACCAGGATTTATTCCCAATGTGAAGTTCAGAAAATCCACTGAGGGATCATATTTACTATAGTTAGACCACTGACTGGGACAAATATTTAGCTTGTTTACTTTTTGCAGCAGATGAAGGAAGGGGGGAACTGTATGGGTTAAAGCAGATTTCAACAGTACCACAATTTACCGTATGTACTCGAGTATAAGCCAACCCAAATATAAGCCGAGGCACCTAATTTTAACACAAAAAACTGGGGAAATGTATTGACTCGCGGTGGGAAATGCAGCAGCTACTGGTAGGTAAATTTCAAAAAATAAAAATAGATACCAATAATGTTTTTGAATATTTATTTCAAAGAAAAACAGTAATGGTATCAACAGTAACTTTAAAAGTACAAAAACATTAGCTCAATCAGTGCCCATGACATGCAGCCTGCCAGTGCCCATCAGGTACAGCCTACCAGTGCCTGGTAATGAAATGTCACGCTGTGTGTCAGAGCTGGATCTGAATCGCCGTGCAGCCGCGATTCCTAGCATTGGATCAGTGTGCCACCTGTCACAAGAGGCGGTCTAGGAGGCGGGGATCGTTACAGCGGCTGCACAGGGATTCAGATCTCTGAGACACAGCATGAGAGGGAGGGGAAACTGACGGGCGCTGGGCGGATACATGTGCGGCACCCAGCGGGACAGCCCCGCCCCTTTCAGCTCCATTTTCGGGACTTTTTTCTTTAAATGTGCTGAAAAACTCAGCTTATACTCAAGTACATACGGTAATTCATTTTTAATATTCAAAGCAAACTTCCACATCCGTCCATGTCTCCGTGATTTATTTTGGTGAGAAACTACTTTGAAAAATACCACCTTAGCATTTCTATCCTTGGCCGTATTCAGTAAGGCCTCTTTCAGACGAATGATCCGTTCAGGTCCGCCTGTCAGTTTTTTAGGCGGACCTGAACGGATGCCTATGGAGCATCCGTTCAGGTCCACCTAAAAAACTGACAGGCGGACCTGAACGGATGCTCCATAGACCTCTATGGAGCGTCGGATGTCAGCAGTGATGTGTCCTCTGACATCCGAACTGCTCCGATGCGAAAAAGTGTGACGGAGAAAAAAAACGATTTTTCCATCCGTCATCGGATCGGGTGACGACGGACTCTGTGGTCCGTCCTCATCCGATGTCCCATTGGGTAGAGCGGCACTCTGACAGGTCCATCCCTGCGCAGTGTGCAGAGACATACCTGTCATCTTCCTGCTCAGCGGGGATCGACAGAGCGATCCCTGCTGAGCAGAGCGGATGTCCACGGGGCAGATCATCACGGATCCGCCCCTTGTGAAATAGCCCTAAGGGCAGATGATTCAACTAACATATGAAATAGAAAAAAAAATGCACATGAAGGCTCCTGGAATTTATGACATACTTTTGGCTTAGGCCAGAAAACCAGAAGCAATAAAAAAAAAAAACTTTTAAGTGCAGTTTACACCACACGCAGTCCAGTGCGTTTTTTTTTTCTGCATCAAAAACATATTGGAAAGTAAGTTACATGATTTCCAATGGCATTGTTCACACCAGTCTGGTCAGTTCCAGGGCTTCCCAGTTCCAGAAAGCATACGTGAGTAGCACCCGCATATGAAAACGCTGTTCAAACCACACATCTGAGGTATTGCCGCAATCGGTAGGACGAGATCAATATTTCTAGCCCTATACCTCCTTTGTAACTCAAAACATGCAACCTGTAGAATTTTTTTAAATGTCGCCTATGGAGCTTTTTAAGGGTAAAAGTTTGTTGCCATTCCACGAGCGGGTGCAATTTTGAAGTGTGACATGTTGGGTATCAATTTACTCGGCGTAACATTATCTTTCACAATATAAAAAAATTGGGCTAACTTTATTGGTGTCTTATTTTTTCATTCAAAAAAAAAAAATGTTTTCCCCAAAAAAGTGCACTTCTAAGACTGCTGCGCAAATATGGTGTGACAGAAAGTATTGCATTACAGACATTGCACGTGATTCGCAGCTCATTGCTTTGCAGATCACATGTCCGTGTGATGCGATTTCAGCTATACAAACTGTGGCTGAAATTGCATCGCATTCACACCAAAATGACGCAGGACCCTTTTTTGGTCTGCACTGAAATCGGATCGCATGGGTGTTCACTCCTACGCGATCCAATTTCTGCACCATTTCTCAGTTGGCACTGCGATCTGCGAACCGATCTGGGGGTGTCATTAACTTTACATTGACACCCCCAGCGGTTTGTAGACCTCAGTGTGAACAACTGTGCGATGTGGGAACCGACACTGAATCGCAGGGTTTCCCCGAGTCTCAGTCCCACTCTGAAAGTGTTGAATACACGGAGTGTTGGCTGTTTGTTTAAACAAGTTGATAGCAGAATTTGGCTGGTGTTTGGTAAGCTAAAAGAGACTAAAGCTGGCCATAGCCAGTTTGGGTTTCTCTGGTCTAACCTGTTGGCTGGACAAGTGAAAATCAGTTGATTCCCTCATGCATGCTAACCTCCCGCTGCCAACTACTGTATGTAGGCACCCACGGCTGACTGGCGGGATTAATCAGCATTTGGCTGATAATATCTCACCTGGCTCAGTCGATTTTATTTAAATTTTTTTGATTCAGTTGGTGCTTGCAGGGATACCAACACCTCGAATATTTGGCTGATTCAATTGGACAAAATTCAAGCCATTTATGAGGGCCTTAATATAAGGTGACCAGATTTTTAAAATGAAATCCGGGGACATTTTTTTTTACTGGTAATGGTGCCAATCAGTGACTCTCTACCCATCGCCCGCCTCACAGCGTGTCAAGTCTTACTCTCCAGGCCCCGGCTACTACTGGGTGGGGAGCGGAGGAAAATTACTCCGACCAGGGAAGGCAAGGAGATAAGCAGGCAGGTGGCTGGCCAGGACTTGAGGCAAGGCAGAAGAACATGCAAGCAGAGCTGAATGGGCATGTGCCAAAAACTGAAGAAATATTCCCTCTGCTCCGACTAGCACATAATCATCAGAAAGGGGCACAGATAATAGAAAAAAATAACCCCCCTAAGCTAGTAGGAGTGGCGAAGCGGAGATGTGTAATTCTTATTTATTTATTTTTATTCTGCACTGACTGTCTTTGAAATTGCCCCAGTCCCTGTTAAAATCCAATCCGGGGACAAAACCAGGGACAGACTTGGTCCGGAGACAGTGTCCTCAATCCGGGAACTGTCCCCGGAAATCGGGGATGTCTAGTCACCCTACCTTTAATAGTTTGCTAAAAAAAGACAACCCAACAAGATCTTTGTTCAGCGTTCTATTCTGAAGGCAAAGGGTGCTAGAAGTGTGGCATCAAAGCTCCTCAGAACATTCCGGAAGCTTTTTAAAAGCATGTAGAGCAGTTTGAGTAGCGAATGGGTAAAGCAGGCCATAGAGCAGGGTCGGCAACCCTGTCCACAGCCACCATTGTACCCCCCCCCCCCCCCCCCCCGTCCTTCCCGTCCCCCCCATCCACAGCCATCATCATTTATTAGCAGGTGAATGCAGCCCTCCATAAATTCACACAGATGGAAAAAGGTTGCTGACCCCTGCCATAGCCGATGCAAAAAGCGAACAGAAAAATTCCAATTAGTTTTTCACATCATTATTGTGCCAGCTGTGACATGCAATTTTCGTGCCACAATCAAAAGTGCCTGATCCAACCTGATGGATTTTTATTAGAAAAACGAGTTCCCTTGGTGGCACAGTCTGAGCTATTTTCTTTTTTTGCTTGACGGAACTTTCGGATTTTGACTCGTCTATGGCCTAAGTGGTGTTTTTGCAGTTTGTGTTTTCCACTGAGTGTAGTTTATTAACTACTTGCCGACTGCCCTATAGCAGCTTCAAGGCAGCAGCTGTGCGCAGGATCATGTGTGTGTGTGTATATATATATATGTGATCCCACACTTCTGGGCAGTAGGCATGCATGTGTACTGTCGGCTGCACACTCTCGCTGTGGTTACACTCAGCAAAAGCCGAACGGTGGGTGCCGGGTACTCGATGTCCACAAGCACCCATCAATCATCAGGCAGAGACACAGAACTGCAATCTGCCTATGTAAGCAAGGCAGATCACCATTGTGACAGAGGGGAAGAAATGGAGTTTGTGTTCCTGCAAAGCAGAGAATAAATGTAATCTCTTCTCCTAGTAAAAGACTTTGCTCGCTTCTAATGTTAACCCCTTCCCTGCCAGTGTCATTGGTACAGTGGCAGTGCATATTTTTATTACTGATCACTGTATTAGTACCACTGGTCCCCAAAAAGTGTCAGTGTCAAGTTCCTCCACCCCAAACTTGCTCATCCATGGACCCTGCTTTGTGCACTGGTGCGCAGTCATGTTTGGAACAGGAAGGGGCCATCCCCAAACTGTTACCACAAAGTTGGGAGCATGACATTTTTCCAAAATGTCTTTTTATGCTGACGCCAAGCCCAACCCCTGAAAAAGGATACCACACCATAATCCCCCCTCCACCAAATGATTTGGACCAATGCAACAAGCAAGGTCCATAGACACACTCCTAAACCTTCTGGACAGCCTTCCAAGAAGAGTTGAAGCTTTTATAGCTGCAAAGGGTGGGCCAACTCAATATTGAACCCTATGGAGTAAGACTGGGATGCCATTAAAGTTCATGCGCTCGTACAGGCAGATGTCCCAATACTTTTGACGTGTGTGTGTGTGTGTGTGTGTGTGTGTGTGTGTGTGTGTGTGTGTGTGTGTGTGTATAGAGAGAGAGAGAGAGATATAATATGTATGTGTATATATATATATATATATATATATATATATATATATATATATTACAGTGTGTCACAAAAGTTAGTACACCCCCTCACATTTTTGTAAATATTTTATTATACCTTGTCATGTGCCAACACTGAAGAAATGACACTTTGCTACAATGTAAAGTAGTAAGTGTACAGCTTGTATAACAGTGTAAATTTGCTGTCCCCTCAAAATAACTCAACTTACAGCCATTAATGTCTAAACCGCTGGCAACAAAAGTGAGTACACCCCTAAGTGAAAATGTCCAAATTGGGCCCAATTTTCCATTTTGCCTCCCCAGTGTTATGTGACTCGTTAGTATTACAAGGTCTCAGGTGTGAATGGGGAGCAGGTGTATTAAATGTAGTGTTATCGCTCTCACTCTCTCATACTGATCACTAGAAGTTCAACATGGCATCTTATGGTAAAGAACTCTCAGAAGAATTGTTTCTCTACATAAAGATGGCCTAGGCTATAAGAAGATTGCCAAGACCCTGAAACTGAGCTGCAGTACGGTGGCCAAGACCATACAGCGATTCAACAGGACAGGTTCCACTCAGAACAGGCTTCACCATTGTCAACCAAAGAAGTTGAGTGCATGTGCTCAGCGTCATATCCAGAGGTTGTCTTTGGGAAATAGACGTATGAGTGCTGCCAGCATTACTGCAGAGGTTGAAGGGGTGGGGGATCAGCATGTCAGTGCTCAGACCATACACTGCACACTACATCAAATTGGTCTGCATGGCTGTCATCCCAGAAGGAAGCCTCTTCTAAAGATGATGCACAAGAAAGCCTGCAGTTTTCTAAAGACAAGCAGATTAAGGATGTGGTTTACTGGAACCATGTCCTGTGGTCTGATGAGACCAATATAAACTTATTTGGTTCAGATGGTTTCAAGTGTGTGTGGTGGCAACCAGGTGAGGAGTACAAAGACAAGTGTGTCTTGCCTACAGTCAAGCATGGTGGTGGGAGTGTCATGATCTGGGGCTGCATGAGTGCTTCCGGCACTGGGGAGCTACAGTTCATTGAGGGAACCATGCATACCAACATGTACTGTGACATACTGAAGCAGAGCATGATGCCCTCCCTTCAGAGACTGGGCCAAAGGGCAGTATTCCAACATGATAACAACCCCAAACACACCTCAAGACAACCACTGCCTTGCTAAAGAAGCTGAGGGTAAAGGTGATGGACTGGCCAATCATGTATCCAGACCTAAACCCTATTGAGCATCTGTGGGGAATCCTCAAACGGAAGGTTGAAGAGCACAAGATCTCTAACATCCACCAGCTCTGTGATGTCATCATGGAGGAGTAGAAGAGGACTCCAGTGGCATCCTGTGAAGCTCTAGTGAACTCCATGCCCAAGAGGGTTAAGGCAGTGCTGGAAAATAATGGTGGCCACACAAAATATTGACACTTTGGACATTTTCACTTAGGGGTGTACTCACTTTTGTTGCCAGCGGTTTAGACATTAATGGCTGTGTGTTGAGTTATTTTGAGGGACAGCAAATTTATACTGTTATACAAGCTGTACACTCACTACTTTACATTGTAGCAAAGTGTCATTTCTTCAGTGTTGTCACATGAAAAGATATAATAAAATATTTACAAAAATGTGAGGGGTGTACTCACTTTTGTGAGATAGTGTATATGATAGTGAAATTAGATTGTAAGCTCTTGGAGGGCAGGGACTGACTGATGTGAATAGATGGTACATAAAGCACTGCCTACATTGACTGGGCTGTATAAATGGCTGCAATAAATAATAGTAGATTTCCCTTTTTCCAGATGCTGAGCACTCGATCCGTCACGTCCGTGAGCTCAGAAATCATGTCACGTTGTCACAGAACAGGCAGTAGTCATATAATTGTTCTGTTTTTTGCTTCAGGATCAGGGTAGAGTAGACCATTGTGTTGAAATTATGTTGCCTGGCAACCACGGCTTTGCATAAAAAAAAAAATAGATTAATTCATTTTAAATATGTACTATGGTAGTTTGGTAGCGCCATACTTCCTTAAGAGGTGCAGTAACCCTATTTACATACATGCACTCGGCTCATTCGCCTTATCAGAAGGACGGGGAAATTGATTGCTGGGAATTCGAAGTCCATAAATAAATGCTTGTCAGTCAAGCGCGTCGCATGCAAAATAATATTCCTAAAAAGCAATGTGTGGGCAGTGCAGCAGTTCCTCTGCAAGTATAGCGGTCCAGCAGGGCTTTAAAGAGAACCAGTCACCACTGAGCTCATATTAAACTCTTCATTGATTATGATTCTGCAGGCTTACTTGTGAAATATTTATATTTGCCTCCTTGCTTTGCTGTATTGCTTTTGTTGCTGCCTTTGTCAAGTGCTTGACCTTATCCGCTGCACACTCAGTAGCTGGGAGACGGTACGTAAGTAGGGTTGCCACCTCATCCCTTTAAACCCGAACACACATGAATTACACAGGTTCTGAGGCTGATTAAAGGTGGTAATTAAACTCACTTGATGCCTTATCTGCATTTAATTAGCCTCAGAACCTGTGTAATTCATATGTGTTCGGGTTTAAAGGGATGAGGTGGCAACTCTATACGTAAGGTCATCTAACCTAGGTAGCAGTTGCTTAGGAGAGTGGATAGGAGGCCTGAAGACTCCCCATGTGCTTACTTTATAGCGTCGTTATCATCTGATATTATGGTAGTAGTGTAAAAAAAGAGAAACTTAATTATTTTTTTATGGTTGAACCGGATGGACTTGTGTCTTTTTTCAACCTAACTATGTAATCTGAATATTGGGTTGGCAGATTGTACATATCGCAGGGCTTCTGCTGCGAAGCACCACATCGTAATATTCTATATCGTAATATAGAATCGAAGCACCACATTGTAATATTCAAGTCCAAATACAGGATAAATACAATGACAAATGGTTTGCCAAGCTAACGCGTTTTGGGACTCTAACTCCACCCCCTTCATCAGGCCTTGGCAAAAGAGAAACAATGTATGTGGACACAAGAAGGGTAATGCACATGGTTTCAAGAGGGCCGTATAGTGTAAATATGAACATATTTTTCTACCTAGGAGTCACAGGTGTAGCATACAGCCTGCTGCCAGCAGCCTTTCACAATTTAATGACAGGCTGAAATAGTGACGTATGCTCTGCCCCAGATTTGGGTACAGGGATGCATGCTCTGCCCCAGACTTGGGTAAGGGGATGTATGCTCTGCCCCAGACTTGGGTACGGGGATGTATGCTCTGCCCCAGACTTGGGTACGGGGATGTATGCTCTGCCCCAGACTTGGGTACGGGGACGTATGCTCTGCCCCAGACTTGGGTACGGGGACGTATGCTCTGCCCCAGACTTGGGTACGGGGATGTATGCTCTGCCCCAGACTTGGGTACGGGGATGTATGCTCTGCCCCAGACTTGGGTACGGGGATGTATGCTCTGCCCCAGACTTGGGTACGGGGATGTATGCTCTGCCCCAGACTTGGGTACGGGGACGTATGCTCTGCCCCAGACTTGGCTACGGGGACGCATGCTCTGCGCCAGACTTGGGCATGGGGACGCATGCCCTGCGCCAGACTTGGGCATGGGGACGCATGCCCTGCGCCAGACTTGGGCATGGGGACGCATGCCCTGCGCCAGACTTGGGCATGGGGGCGCATGCCCTGCGCCAGACTTGGGCATGGGGACGCATGCCCTGCGCCAGACTTGGGCATGGGCACGCATGCTCTGCGCCAGACTTGGGCATGGGGACGCATGCCCTGCGCCAGACTTGGGCATGGGGACGCATGCTCTGTGCCAGACTTGGGTATGGGGACGCATGCTCTGTGCTAGACTTGGGTATGGGGACGCATGCTCTGTGCCAGACTTGGGTACGGGGATGTATGCTCTGTGGCAGACTTGGGTACGGGGATGTATTCTTTGTGCCAGACTTGGGGTACAGGGACATATGCTTAAAGGCTGAGACTTTATTGCATGGATATAATCATTTTAAATATTATTATTATTATAATAGACGATTAATATTGCGCCAACAGTTTACGCATCGCTTTACAATGTAGAGGGGGGACAGCACAATTACAGTACAGTTCAATACACAAGGGACAGGAGGGCCCGGCTCATAGAGCTTACATTCTAAAGAGAGGGTTGGTACAATACGTAATGCGGGGAATGATTTGATGGGGGTGGCTCGGGGACAGTTGTTGTTAGGTGGGTGTGGGATAGGCTTCCCTGAATAAGTGAGTTTTCAGTGATCTCCTAAAGGTGGACAGGTTAGGGGATGATCGGATATACCGGGGCAGGGAGTTCCAGAGGATAGGAGAGGCTCTGGAGAAGCCCTGAAGGCGAGCATGAGAGGAGGTAACAAAGAAGCTAGAGTTAAAGCGGAGGTCCACCCTAAAATGGACCTCCGCTCATCTGATCCCTCCCCCCCTCCGGCGCCACAATCGGCACCTTTCAGGGGGGAGGGGGGTGCAGTTACCTGGATAATCCAGGTAACTGCACCCACTTCCGGGCTAGCTGTCTGCGGAACGAGCGTAGGTTACGCCCCCGTTCCGCAATGCCCCGCCCCCTTCAGCAAGTGCCCCGCTGCCTGCTGGGAAACACACAGCTCCCAGAGGCAGCGGGGACCGTCCGGATTGCGCCGCGCGGCTCGCGTATGCGCAGTAGGGAACCGGGAAATGAAGCCGAAAGGCTCCATTTCCTGATTCCCATACCCAAGATGGCGGCGGGACCCGGCAGCCGAGCGAGCGATCGGCTTCGGGTGCCGACATCGCGGGCGCGCTGGACAGGTAAGTGTCACTATTTAAAAGTCAGCAGCTGCAGTATTTGTAGCTGCTGGCTTTTAAAAAAAAAAAAAAAAAACGCGGAGTCCCGGTGGACTCCCGCTTTAAATAGAGCTAAATATAATGCACAATACTAGTAAACTTTTACTTTAAATGTAATTGTAATTCCTTATATTACCTCTAATCTATCCGCCTCCAGCTTCTCTTGGTTCAGATGCTGATCTTCCCTTCATAGCGCCCCTAAAGTGATTTTAAATGTTGGATTTGTTTTCTAAACAACAAACATGTTACACTTACCCAGTGGTGGTGCGTCCATACGGGCGCCACCCCCCTCTATGACCAATGACCAACCCTCTATGACCCTCTATGACCATGACTCTAGTCATGCATAGCATGGATCTTTCCATGGCTGCTGCTGACACCCCCTATTCAGGCACCCGGCAGAGAAGGGGTTAACACTAGGAGGCGATTGAGGGGTCAAATGTGTTTTCTGGGAGGTGTTTCTAACTGGTGGGGGGGGGGGGGAGACTGACTGGGAGTAAAAGAGATCGCTGTTCTTAATCTTTAGGAACAGAGGATCACTCTGAACTCCCCTGTCAGAATGGATATCTGTTTATTTACATTGACAGATGCCCATTCTGGCTCTCTGTGTAGCAATCTTGGGTGGCCGGCGGACATTGTGGGCACCGACCACATGGACCAGCTCCCCTGCCACGCTGTAGCTGTTAAAGGGACCGCCGTACAGCTATAGCGTTTAGCGGGAAAGAGCTGTCCCGCCGCCGTATAATGCCGATATGCACTGGCTCATAAAGACAGAACGGAGCTTCGTAAATGCTTCTGTCTCACAGGATGGCAGCCAGTGACACCATCCAAATGTAGCTCCTCCGAAGGGTACAGTATACAAGCGTGGTCCTCCATCATATCACTGTTGTTGTAGAGTGCTTTGAAACGCAGATAATATACTGTGAAAAAGTGTCCAAACTGGGGACCACCACTCCCTATGGGCCCATCTGAATGATGGGTAACCTTAATGTACAGTACATGGTGGGCCCAGCTCTTGACCATGGAGGTTCTGTTGCTCCACGATGCAGCTGAACTTGTGTACACAACTTTGGATAATGGATGGAATACAGGTACACTTTAATCATTTGTGCTTATTTTCCCATTTAAAGGGTAACTTCATTTTTGTGTTAAAAAAAATATAGTAACAAAAAAAAAGGATTATTTAGGATTATATAGCATATACAATCCTTATTGTAATTCAATGTTATTACAAATTACTTGTACTATTACAAAGGGAACTCCCTTTTCAAAGTGTAGTTCTGAGATTTTCTGTAGAATTCAATGCAATATGGCAGCCTGGAGGTATTCCGTATACAGTTGGTGTACGTAAAGCGCCCAGAATTGTCATTTCTTGCTTGTGTAAAGATCTCTGCATTAAGATGCAAGTTGGGTTTTAGGCATCCTCTGCAACAAAACTTTCATTTTTGGTGAGATACTCCCTAAGGATTAAAATGGTTCTAAAGCCTAAACCACGTGTGTGTGTGTGTGTGTGTGTGTGTGTGTGTGTGTGTGTGTGTGTGTGTGTGTGTGTGTGTGTGTGTGTGATTTGGAATTTCTGCCTGCAGGGGGTGCGTGCGCTGCTTCTGCTATGACTATTCACAGCAGAAGCCGATCTGCAGGTGTCAGGCACTCAATGTCCTCTAGCACCCACCAATCATTGGTAAAGAACACAGAACGGTCATCTGCCTATATAAACAGGGTAGATATCCATTCTGACAGGGTGGAAGGGATGGATTCTGTGACTATAATACATTTCTTCCCCTAGTAAAAACAGCACTCAGTGTACACCAAAACACTGGCTAGGCACACATTTATCCCTTTGATCGCCCTAGATGTTTAACCCCCTTCCCAGCCAATGTGATTTAGTACAGTGTATATTTTTAGCACTGATCACTGTATTGGTGTCACTGCTCCCCAAAAAGTGTCAAAATGGTCAGTTAGTGTCTGAATTTTCCGCCGCAATATTGCAGTCCCACTATAAGTCGCTGATCACCGACATTAGTAGTAAAATAAATAAATACAATTCCAGTATATATCCCATCATTTGTATATGCTATAACGTTCACATAAAGCAATCAATATACGCTTTATTGTTTTCAATTTTTTTATTGGATAGGTTTTATAGCAGAAAGTAAAAAAAAAATATTATAATTTATATAATATTATTATTTTTTTTTTAATTGTCAGTCTTTCTTTTTGTTTATAGTGCAAAAAAATAAAAACCACAGAGGTGATAGCCCAAAAAAAATTTGTGAGAAAAAAGGACATGCATTTTATTTGGGTACAGTGTTGCATGACCACACAATGGTCAGTTAAAGTAACGCAGTGCCATATCGCAAAAAGTGGCCTGGTTATGAAGGGGGGTAAACCTTCCAGAGGTCAAGTGGTTAATGCATTCCTTGCATTATGGTAAAAAATGTTTAGGCTAGGAATGTTGCCCAACAACCCCACCCCCATACTCATAGTTTGTTATAAAATTTTGCAATCAGGTAATTTTTCTCCTTCATTAATATGTGCTGATGAGGCTGCACTGATAGGTGGCACTGGTAGGCACTGATGAGGGTGCATTGATGGGTTCTTATAGCCGGCACTCATTGCCAGCACTGATTAGAAGGCACTGGTGGGCACTGATTGTGAGCACTGATTAGAAAGCACTGGTGAGTACTAATTGGCAGCACTGATTAGAAGGCACTGGTGAGTACTAATTGGCAGCACTGATTAGAAGGCACTGGTGGGCACTGATTGGAAGGCACTGTTTGCAGCACTGGTGGGCACTGTTGGGACTGCACTGATAATCAGGACACTGCTAATCAGTGCCGATGTCCCTTTTAACACAAGCCAGTTATCGGCTTTCTTCTTCTCTCTTCAGGCTGTCAGCTTGTGTTTACGTCCGTGATCAGCTGTCATTGAGCACAGCTGATCACATGGTAAAGGGCCACTGTGATTGGCCCTTTACCCCAATCTGTGATCAGCTAAGTCCAAAGGACCCAGCTATCACAGGAGGCACGTGGGAAGCGGGATCACATGAAGATGTCCGTAGAAGCCCTCTTGGCAAACTAAGCCAGCGCTGTATTTGTCATTCAGCTATAGCATGGGCGGGAAGAGGTTAAGTATTTTGATCGCAATATATGAAAGATAATTCGGAAAACCCAGGTATATTTACTAAAAATATTGCCCCCCTTTCTGCAAGCAAAGGGTGGCTGTAATAGCTTTTTAAATCTAAATGTTTTTTCTGTTTTATTTTATTCTTTTCTGTTCTATTTTTCTTTTTATCTTTTCATAGTAAACAAAATATCAGTTTATTGGCCCACTTAGGCCCTTCCATGCTACCAGGAGTCCACCTGCTCAGCGGGGAATCTGTCCGCTAATCCCCACTAAGAATGTGGATGGCTGATCTGTGTCTGCCCTGCTTATGCAGAGCGGACACAGACACAGCCCCCTCTCCTCTATGGGTGGCCAGATGTAAACAGACTGACTGCCGTTTACACAAGACTGCCATCCAATCTGCTAGGATTCCCATCTGTCTGTTTTTAGCGGAACATGGATACTAATTTACAGCAGAAGCTGATCTGCAGGTGCCGGTGTCTTGTGGAATACTGTCCCCCATCGGATAGTGTCTGTCCTGTACTGCACTTGCGCAGTACGGAGGACAAGGAGATGCCGAACGTCTCTGAAGATGAACGGCGCCTGCGCACTGAGTCCAGTTTCAAGACCCACCATCCAAGTGGACATAGTCGGAATAAAAAATTGCATGGTGGGGCTTGAACCTGGACTCAGGGCAGAAGGTACTATTAAAGTGGTTGTAAACCCTTTACAAACCACTTTGACCTACAGTTAAGCCTAGATTAAGGCGTACCTGTAGGTCCAAGTAATATCTCCTAAACCTATACGGTTTAGGAGATATTTCCAAAAAGACAGGCACCGCTGTCTACGGCGCATGCACCATAGACAGCGGCGCGCAGGTGCACTGGGCAGGCCGCAGATCGCGGTGATAAGCCACGAGTGTCGGCTCCCGTGCGCATGCGCGGGAGTGACGTCATCGCTGCTCCGGCGAATCACAGCGCCGGAGCAGCGAGACCCGGAAGTCACTCTGGGATCCATAGCAGCAGCACACATGAAGACGGAGGACCGCTTCGGGGGCTTTGTTCTCAGGTAAGTTATTCATAATGAGCTAGTATGCTATGCATACTAGCTCATTATGCCTTTGCCTTGCAGGTTGCTTTTTTTTTTTCTCCCCCATGGGTTTACAACCACTTTAAGTGCACATGCGCCGTTCATCTTCGGAGGCTTTCGGCATCTCCTTGTCCTCTGTACTGTGCTTCCGCAGTACGGGGCAGACACTATCTGATGGGAGTTCTCGGCAGAACACGCCACTCGATGTCCACCAACACCCGCCGATCTTCAGCCAGAGACTCAGAACAGAGCTCAAGGCAGAGTTCCATTAGTACAGCTACAGCGATTCACAGGAAAGAGGCGACCTGCCACCGTATAATGGCAGCGGCTGGTCAGCAAAGTAGTTAAAGTAACGCAGTGCTGTATCGCAAAAAGTGGCCTGGACATGAAGGGGGGTAAATCTTCCAGAGGTCAAGTGGTTAAAGAGAAAGTAAACTCCCCTGGTTTGTTTATACCTATAGTTAAGCCTTTAATAAGCTACAGGTAGTGTAAATATCTCCTAAATTTGCACCGTTTAGGAGATATTTACTGTATACCCCGGCGATTACGTCATTGACGCATGTGCTCTGAAGGAACGGCCACCCGAGATGTGTGCTGTGTCTGGCGGTGCATGTGCGGGTGTGACATCATTGCGGCCCCGGCCACTCACAGCACTGGAGGCTGCGACCCAGAAGAAACACTGTGGAAGATGTCAGCCGTCTTAGCGGCGCGCAGGTGCTGCTGCGGGGGCTTCATTCTAACTTAAGTATTCATAATGAGCAATGCATACTAGCTCATTAGTCCTTTGTCTTGCAGGGTTTTTTTTGGGGGGGGGGGGGGTTGCAGCCTCTTTACCTGTGTATTGTACATAATGATGTGTATTAGCTGTCACACACATACATTCTTTGTGTGTAAATGTAATATATTTAGAAACTGTGTAAACCTTATAGTGATGGAGGTGATATGGAAGGAGTATGGGATAGGGGCTGGGTAGACATGTAGATGTATGTACAGCTGGTAGTGATTGTGTGTATGTGATGTCTGTGAGCTGTCAGCTGGTCTGCAAGTCCCCCCTCCTATATGTGTGTGTAAATAATGTACAAAAGGTACAAATAATGGGAAATCCATGTGGCTATAAGGTTGTGACATAGAAAATGCCACCTCCTCCTCCACTTTTGTGTCTTTATAATGAATACATAATAGAAATTCTGTAGACGTTTGTGTATAAACAATGAATTAACCGCTTTAGCCCTGGAAGATTTTACCCCCTTCCTGACCAGAGCACTTTTTGCGATTCGGCACTGCGTCGCATTAACTGACAATTGCGCGGTCGTGCGACGTGGCTCCCAAACAAAATTGACGTCCTTTTTTTCCCACAAATAGAGCTTTCTTTTGGTGGTATTTGATCACCTCTGCGGTTTATATTTTTTGCGCTATAAACAAAAAAAAGAGCGACGATTTAGAAAAAAAACACAATATTTTTTACTTTTTGCTAAAATAGATATTCCTCAAAAATATATTCAACTATTTTTTTCCACAGTTTAGGCCGATATGTATTCTTCTACATATTTTTGGTAAAAAAAAAATCACAATAAGCATAAATTGATTGGTTTGCGCAAAAGTTATAGCGTCTACAAAATAGGGGATAGTTTTATGGCATTTTTATTATAAATTTTTTTTATTCTTAGTAATGGCGGTGATCTACAAATTTTTATTGTGACGTTATGGCGGGCACATTGGACACGTTTGACACGGTTTTGCAACCAGTCATTTATACAGCGATCAGTGCTATAAAAATGCACTGATTACTGTGTAAATTACACTGGCAGGGAAGGGGTTAAACACTAGGAGGCCATGAAGGGGTTAAGTGTGTCCTGGGGAGTGATTCTAACTGTAAGGGGGATGGGCTTCAACTCACATGACAGTGATTACAGCTCCTGATGACAGGGAGCAGTGATCTCTGTCATAACACAAGGCAGAACAGGGAAATGCCTTGTTTACATAAGCACTTCCCCATTATGTGGCTCCGTTACACAATCGCCGGGAGACCGGCGGACATCGAGTCCCACGGGATGGTCATGCTGTACGCAACAGGCACGCACGCCGGCTATCCTCGCCTATTTTCCTACCGCTGCCATTGTGCCGATGTATATCGGCAAGTGGTTAATGTGTAAATGTATGTACAGAGCTCAGTATAAATGAGTACACCACTTTTAAAAGTAAGATTTTACCCACTTCAGCCCCGGAAGATTTTACCCCCCTCCATGACCAGGCTATTGCTTGCGATACGGCACTGCGTTGCTTTAGCTGACAATTGCACGGTTGTGTGACACTGTTTTCCCACAAATAGAGCTTTCTTTTGGTGGTATTTGATCACCTCTGCATTTTTTTTGTTTTTGTTTTTAAAAAAAAAAAAAAAAAAGCCGTCAATTTTGGGGGAAAAAAATATTTTTTACTTTATTGTATAAAACATCCAATTAAAAAAAAAATGAAATCGCATTTCTTCATCAATTTAGGCCAATATGTATTCTGCTACATATTTTTGGTAAAAAAAAAAAAAAAAAAAATCACCATAAACGTATATTGATTGGTTTGCACAAAAGTTATGGCGCCTACAAACTATGGGATATTTTTATTGAATTTTTATGTATTTCTTTATTTTTACTAGTAATGGCGATTTTTAGCAGGATTGCGACTGTAGACAAATCTGATACTAAGTGACACTTTTTGGGGACCAGTGACACTGATACAGTGATCAGTGCTAAAAATAAATATGCACTGTCACTGTACTAATGACATTGGCAGGGAAGGGGTTAACATCGGGGGCAATCAAAGGGTTTAATGTGTTCCCTGGGAGTGCTTGATAAGTGTGGGGGGGGGGGGGTGCTTTGGTGTATGGATAGAAGGTAAAGTAGATGATGGGGATGGTGTAGTGAAGATATAGTAGATGAGGTGTATAGTGTATGGATAAAAGGTAAAGTACCGTATATACTCGAGTATAAGCCGAGATTTTCAGCCTCTTTTTTGAGGCTGAAAGTGCCCCCCTCGGCTTATACTCGAGTCATCGCTGTCTGCCTGCTCGATCAGCGTGTCGAGCAGACAGACAGCGGCCATTCTAAAATTCAAAAGCCGCGCCTCCGGCTCCGCCTTCGCCTGTGATAGGCGGAACACTGAATTTCCCAGCAGTCAGTGTTCCGCCTATCACGGACATCCGCTCATCCTCGTACTACGGACGAGGATGAGACGATGTCCGTGATAGGCGGAACACAGGCTGCTGGGAAATTCAGTGTTCCGCCTATCACAGGCGAAGGCGGAGGCGCGGCTTTTGAATTTTAGAATGGCCGCCGAGGCGCCGACGAAGAGCGGCGATCCTGGCAAGGCACGGGACGGAGGCAAGGCACGGCACGGGACGGGACGGAGGCAAGGCACGACACGGGACGGAGGCAAGGAGGCAAGGCACGGCACGGGACGGAGGCAAGGCACGGGACGGAGGCAAGGAGGCAAGGCACGGGACGGAGGCTCGGGACACAGGTAGGCTGGACACACACACACACACACACAGGGAGGGATGGATGGATACACACACACACAGGGATGGATGGAGACACACACACACAGGGATGGATGGATGGATGGAGACACACACACACAGGGATGGATGGATGGATGGACACACACACACACAGGGATGGATGGATGGATGGACACACACACACACAGGGATGGATGGATGGATGGACACACACACAGGGATGGATGGACGGACACACAGGGATGGACGGACACACAGGGATGGACGGACACACAGGGATGGACGGACACACAGGGATGGACGGACACACACACAGGGATGGACAGGCATGTCTCACCCTCGGCTTATACACGAGTCAATAAGTTTGCCAGTTTTTTTGGGGGTAAATTGGGGGCCTCGGCTTATATTCGGGTCGGCCTATACTCGAGTATATACGGTAGATGATGGTTATGGTGTAGGGACGATATAGTAGATGAGGTGTATGGATAGAAGGTAAAGTAGATGATGGGGATGGTGTAGTGAAGATATATAGTAGATGAGGTGTATAGTGTATGGATAGAAGGTAAAGTAGATGCTGGGGATGGCGTAGTAGAGGTGTATAGTGTATGGATAGAAGGTAAAGTAGATGATGGGGATGGTGTAGTGACGATATAGTAGATGAGGTGTATAATGTATGGATAGAAGGTAAAGTAAATGATGGCTAGGGATGAGCCGAACACCCCCTGGTTCGGTTCGCACCAGAACTTTCGAACAGACCCCAAATTTGTACAAACGTTAGAACCCCATTGAAGTCTATGGGACTCGAACGGTCGAAATTAAAAGTGCTAATTTTAACGGCTAATATGCAAGATACTGTCCTAAAAAGGGTTTGGGGACCTGGCTCCTGCCTCAGGGGACATGGGTCAATGCAAAAAAAAGTTTTAAAAACGGCCGTTTTGGCGGGAGCACTGATTTTAATGACTATTAAAGTGAAAAAAAAGTGAAATTTTCCTTTAAATATGGTGCCTGGGGGGTGTCTGTAGTATGCCTGTGAAGTGCCACGTGTTTCCCGTGTTTAGAACAGTCCCTGCACAAAATGACATTAAACGGAAATAACACCATTTAAAACTGCTTGTGGTTTTAATGTTATATCTGGTTCCTGCAATATGGTTGAAAATCATTCAGAAAAATGGCATGGGTAGCCCTCCCTGCCCATTACCAGCCTATTTGGGTCTTGTACACATATTAAGGGGAACCCCGTACCCATATTAAAAAAAGGAAATGCGTGTGGCCCCCAGGCCCTATATACTCAGAACAGCAGTATACAGGCGGTGCAAACAAGACAGGGACTGTGTAGGTTTGTTGTGTTAAGTTGAATCTGTTTGTCATTTTCAACCGGTACATTTTTAAAGTGTAGCTCCAGTCAAAAAAACTTTTTTTAAGCTTTTTGGAAAACATAGGGAGGGGTTATCACCCCTGTATAATTTGTTTTGTCGTCCATCTTTTTTCATCTCACTTGCTGCTGTCTGATGTTTGTAAGTTGGATGTTTGAAAGTAGGGGCCTGCCCTATATGCTCTGCAGAAATGGCGGAACAAGGTGTTGGTTTTGCCACAACATTGTAAGCCCTCAAAGTGACTCTTGGTGGGCGCTGGAGCGCCCTGCTGTGAACGATTATATCAAGAATTGTAATTACATGCCATTGTTGAACAGTGGTAGAAAAATTGACCTTTGGTGGTTGTGGTGCTGGTGCCACAACACTATAAGTCCTCACCGTTACTCTGGGTGGGCACAGGAAGGGGCCCTCCTGTGAAATATTATATCAAGAATTGTAATTACATGTCCCTGTTAAACAGGGGCTGAAAAATTGGGCTGCTGGTGCTGGTGCTGGTGCCACCACACTGCAACCTCTTCCATATACTCTAGTTTTAGTGCAGGAATGAGCCTGTTTCAAAATATTTAGATAGATAGATAGATATTTAAAACGAGCAAGATATTTAGCTATATAGGTGGATATAGCGGTGTATACTGGGTTCAGAGCACGCAGACAGCATGCACAATCTCCTAACACTGACTGCAAGCTCTATTAAAAAAGAGAAATATAGCCGTGTATACTGCGGTCAGGGCACGCAGACAACAACCACTACAGAAGAGCAAGAACGAAAAATCGGCCGACAACGATCGGTGTATACTGTGTTGAAGGTACACAGAACACTCCTACAGACGCCAACACACTACACAAGGCCGCCACGCTGGCGGCCTTATATAGTGTGGGGCGTGTACTACACAGCCTGAGCTATGATTTGTGGCCAATCATGGCTCTCCTCGCTGCCAGCGCTGTGATTCGCCAAGAATGCGGGGTCACAGTGCATGCTTGGCCAATCATGAGCCAGCAATGCACTGCGATGGCGCAGTGCATTGTGGGGCGTGAGCGCCACACAAATTTGGCGCGAACGGCCCATAACGTTCAGAATTCGCCGAACGGGCGAACAGCCGATGTTCGAGTCGAACGTATGTTCGACTCGAACACGAAGCTCATCCCTAATGATGGCATAGTATAGACATAGTAGACGAGGTGTATAGTGTATGGATAGAAGGTAAAGTAGATGATGGGGATGGTGTAGCGACAAATGTGTAGTGAAGGTATAGAATATAGATGCTGTGTATGGTATAGTGACGAGTGTGTACTTTTAAATAAAAGCCAGATTTAAAATACTATGAAATGGCCACAATGTGGAATTCATAATGTGATGTCCTCAAATCACTGTGCACTCTACCCACTAAGGCCTAATATATAACATGTATTTCAATATATTTTCTAAAATGTTACAGATCCCCAGAAAAGTAATAGAGAGGTAATCTTCTAACAAGTTCTGTTGCCCTTGAGGGCTCCAAGGGATTCCCTTAATTTGCAGGGATTTCCTCTCATTTCCTGTTTTAGCTATGGGACAGGAAGTGATGGGAAATCTCCCCAATAGGACACAGATGGCAAAAAAAAAAAAAGTTTTGCCTATAGTTCTACTTTAGTCAGGAAATGAAGTCCTGCTAGGAAACTTCAGGTTGTCCCCTTTTGCAGGTATCACTATGTAAAACATTATAAATAAGTGTATATAGTGTTTACAATCCAGTAAGGCTTGATTCCCACATATGCATTTTTAGTGCATTTTGCACTACAGCCCATGTAACATGGTTTCCTATGGAACACGTTCTGTAGAGCAAATCTGAAAAATGCATTAAAAGTGAACCAAGCCCAATACTCTGTCTCACCCTGCTCTGCACATGCTCAGTTGCTCTCTATTTTTAGGAACTGCCAAGTTTGTAGAGACCAATCTACTGACAGCCTTAAAGGGGGTTTAAACCCTCCTATCCTTTGCAGCCAAGGAAGCTGCTTCTGTTTGATCTGTGACCGCCATGATGCTGCACATGTGATCAGTTATGACATTATCCATTTAATGGTTTGACAGTTTGGCTGAGGACACAACCAAATGTGACAGTTATCATTCACCGCATTCCAGGAATGCAACTTTTTTTTTTTAAAACCATTTAAATTGCTGGGTTTAGTTCATGATTTGCTGCTGCTCAGGGGCTCTGGGCTTCAGCAAAATTGCAGCCTCCAGCAAGAAGAAACAGCAGCACTGCTGGAAGCAATTTACAGCATGCACTCATTATGGTAGCATCATTTTGTAATGTGGAATGTATGTATGTTCCTTTCTAAAGAACATTGTTTTTTATGAGGTTGTTATTGGTAAAGTTTTGCTTTAAATTAAAGTGATTGTAAAGTCTGTTATTTAAAACAAAAAAAAAGTTATACTTGCCTCCTCTGTGCAGTTGATTTTTCATAGAGTAGCCCAAATCCTCCTCTTCTCAGGTCCCTCTTTGCTGCTCCTGGCCCCTCCCTCCTATCGAGTGCCCCCACAGCCAGCAACTTCCTATGGAGCCGAGTCACAGCTCCCTGTGTGTCCATTCAGACACGGAGCCCCGACACCCTCTCTCCCCTGATTAGCTGACTGACTTTGACAACCGCGGGAGCCAATGGTGCTGCCACTGTGTCTCAGCCAATCAGGAGGAGTGTCCCGGACGGCTTAGACATTTGTGGACATCGCTGGAGAGAGATGGGGCTCAGGTAAGTAATGGGGGGGGGGGGGGCTGCTACACACAGAATTTTTATTTTATTTTAACACATTCTATTCTAAAACCTGTATAGTAGTGGATGGTAGGTGATATTGTGTATAGTAGTGGATGTTGTGGTGACGTGTGTGTGAGCTGTCACCTTGTCTCATGCATGTAGTGGATGATGTTGTGGTGTGTAATAGTAGTAGATGGTAGGTGTTGTAGTGTAGTAGATGGCGGATGTTGTGGAGATGTGCGAGTGTTGGCTGGTCCTGTGAATGTTGTGGTGTATAGTAGTAGATGGTGGGTGTTGTAGTATATGGATGTTCTGTATAGTGTAGTAGATATTGTGGCCAGTGTGGTGACGTGTGTGTGTGTGAGCTGTCAGCTGTCAGCTGGTGCTGTGTATGTAGTGGTAGTGTAGTAATAGATGATAGATGTAGTAGTATAGTGGATGTTGTGGGTTGTAGTAGTTTATGATGCATGTTGTAGTAGATTGTAGGTGTATTTGTAGTATAGGTGATGTATAGTAGTGGATGATAAGTGTAGTAGTATAGTGGATGGTGGGTGTAGTTGTAATATAGTAGTGGATGGTGGGTGTAGTATAGGTGATGTATAGTCAGTGTAGTTGTAGTATAGGTGATGTAGTAGATGATGGGTGTAGGTGTAGTAGTATAGGTGATGTATAGTAGATGTTAGGTGTAGTAGTACAGTGTGATGTATAGTGGATGGTGGGTGTAGTAGTAGTACAGTGCAATGTATAGTAGTGTGGATGGTGGGTGTAGTAGTAGTACAGTGTAATGTATAGTAGTGTGGATGATGGGTGTAGTAGTAGTACAGTGTGATGTATAGTAGTGTGGATGATGGGTGTAGTAGTAGTAGTACAGTGTGATGTATAGTAGTAGATGTGTGTAGTAGTACAGGGTGATGTATAGTAGTGTGGATTATGGGTGTAGTAGTAGTACAGTGCGATGTATAGTAGATGATGGATGTAGTAGTAGTACAGTGTGATGTATAGTAGATGGTGGGTGTAGTAGTACAGTGTGATGTATAGTATATGTGTGTAGTAGTAGATGATGGGTGTAGTAGTACAGTGTGATGTAGTAGTATAGTGGATGATGGGTGTAGTAGTAATACAGTGTGATGTGTAGGATGATGGGTGTAGTAGTAGTACAGTGTGATGTGGTAGATGATGGGTGTAGTAGTAGGACAGTGTGATGTGTAGTAGTATAGTGGATGATGCGTGTAGTAGTAGTACAGTGTGATATATAGTAGTGTGGATGGTGGGTGTAGTAGTAGTAGTACAGTGTGATATATAGTAGTGTGGATGGTGGGTGTAGTAGTAGTAGTACAGTGTATAGTACTGTGGATGGTGGGTGTAGTAGTGCAGTGCAATGTATAGTAGTGTGGATGGTGAGCGTAGTATTACAGTGTGTAGTAGTGTGGATGATGGTAGGTGTAGTAGTAGTAGTGTGGATGTTGTGATGACATGTGTGTGTATGTATATATGTGTGTGATCTGTCAGCTGGTCCGATGTTGGCCCCTCCTCCTCGGCCGTGGCCCCGCCCCCGGTGTGTGCGGGAAGTTCCTGTCGGGGAGGGGCGGGGGTTGGGAGGGACGAGCCGGGTGAAGGAAGACCTGTAATTCCGCTCTGGCCTCCGGGATCCCCGGCAGGGTCATACGGGGGAGATTGGGGGTCGTGATGACGCGCTGTGGCCCCCTGGGGGCCCCGAGCCTCACCTAACCCCCGGAATCGAGCGGTAAGCTGGTGCCGGCGGCGGGGGGAGGGGCGGTGTGTGTGTCGCTGTGTATACACGTGTTTAACCCCTTTGTTGCCGGGCGGTGGCGGTGGGGGGAGAAGAGGGCGGAGTCGGGCCGGGGGCACGCTGTGTCCGGGGGTTACCTCCTCCCCTCCCCCCTCTCATCACTTTTCTCCTTATACATTGTAGCGGAAAGAATGTCGGAGCGGCCCGAGGATGACGTCAGAGCGGAGCAGCGCAGAGTGGGGGCCCGGCAACGGCGGCAACAGCAGCACCACCCGGGGGACGGAGCCACGGGGGCCCAACCCAGCCCGGGGGCCATGCAGGGACAACCCTGGACCAACTGGCTGGAGGCGACCAGACTGCACGGGGCAGACGGTGAGTGAGAGACCGGAAATGGCCCTACAGGGGGGGGTCACCTGTCCCCGGAAATGGATGAGGGGGTCACCTGTCCTCAGTAATGTCCCTGGAAATGGATGGGAGGGGGTCACCAAACCCTAGAAATGTAGGGAGGGGTTCACCTGTCCCTGAAAATATTAGGGCCACCAGTATTGGGGGGGGGGGTCACCTGTCCCCAACAGCTACTGGGGGGGTCACCTGTCCCCAACAGCTACTGGGGGGGTCACCTGTCCCCAACAGCTACTGGGGGGGTCACCTGTCCCCAACAGCTACTGGGGGGGTCACCTGTCCCCAACAGCTACTGGGGGGGTCACCTGTCCCCAACAGCTACTGGGGGGGTCACCTGTCCCCAACAGCTACTGGGGGGTCACCTGTCCCCAACAGCTACTGGGGGGTCACCTGTCCCCAACAGCTACTGGGGGGTCACCTGTCCCCAACAGCTACTGGGGGGTCACCTGTCCCCAACAGCTACTGGGGGGTCACCTGTCCCCAAAAGATACTGGGGGGGTCACCTGTCCCCGAAATGGATGGGGGGGTCATCCGTCCCCAAAAGATACTTGGGGGGGGTCACCCGTCCCCAAAAGATACTTGGGGGGGTCACCCATCCCCAAAAGATACTTGGGGGGAGGGTCACCCGTCCCCAAAAGATACTTGGGGGGGGGGGGGGTCACCCGTCCCCAAAAGATACTTGGGGGGGGTCACCCGTCCCCAAAAGATACTTGGGGGGGGTCACCCGTCCCCAAAAGATACTTGGGGGGGGTCACCCGTCCCCAAAAGATACTTGGGGGGGGTCACCCGTCCCCAAAAGATACTTGGGGGGGGGGGGGTCACCCGTCCCCAAAAGATACTTGGGGGGGGGGGGTCACCCGTCCCCAAAAGATACTGGGGGGGGGTCACCCGTCCCCAAAAGATACTGGGGGGGGGGTCACCCGTCCCCAAAAGATACTTGGGGGGGGGGTCACCCGTCCCCAAAAGATACTTGGGGGGGGGGTCACCCGTCCCCAAAAGATACTTGGGGGGGGGGGGTCACCCGTCCCCAAAAGATACTTGGGGGGGGGGGTCACCCGTCCCCAAAAGATACTTGGGGGGGGGGGGTCACCCGTCCCCAAAAGATACTTGGGGGGGGGGTCACCCGTCCCCAAAAGATACTTGGGGGGGGGGGGGTGTCACCCGTCCCCAAAAGATACTTGGGGGGGGGGGGGGGGTCACCCGTCCCCAAAAGATACTTGGGGGGGGGGGGGGGTCACCCGTCCCCAAAAGATACTTGGGGGGGGGGGGGGGGTCACCCGTCCCCAAAAGATACTTGGGGGGGGGGGGTCACCCGTCCCCAAAAGATACTTGGGGGGGGGGGGGGTCACCCGTCCCCAAAAGATACTTGGGGGGGGGGGGTCACCCGTCCCCAAAAGATACTTGGGGGGGGGGGTCACCCGTCCCCAAAAGATACTTGGGGGGGGGGGGGGTCACCCGTCCCCAAAAGATACTTGGGGGGGGGGGGGGTCACCCGTCCCCAAAAGATACTTGGGGGGGGGGGGGTCACCCGTCCCCAAAATGTATGGGGGGCATCACCTGGTTCTGACAGGCAGCTTCTCCCAGTTCTATCCTCCATCCTATATGAGACAGGTCCTGGAAGACTGCGGGCCCATTCACAATGCCCAGGGGACAAGCTGTCACGGCTTGGTGCCCATAGTTAAGATGGTGGCACCGGGGGCTGAAGACAGGTGGTGAAAACCACTCGGATGAGGACAGCGCTGGATCCTGGGACAGGTAAGTGTCTGTCAGTCTCTGTAGCTGCTGACTTTTTTAATAAACACAAATATAAGTGGAGCTCCTCTTTATGTCCGCACTCTTCACGCATCTCCCTCTTCTCTCTGCAGGGCTTCTGAGACAGATCAGATCTATTCACTGAGCAACTGCTGACCAATCAGAATCGATCTGGTCCATCCCAGAAGCTCTGAACAGAAAAGAGGTAGATGAGCGGGGATCCCAGCTGCATGGCCACTGACAGCTCATCAACTACGGGGGTAAGTAGAGCAGGGGGTGGGGAGGGTGAACGATGTTGGTTCACATTTTATTTTTTTCTGTAAAGGTGAACTGTCACTTTAAGGCCCCATTCACATGACGCCACTTGGAATCGTGGGCAGATTTGCCGCTATTCTAAATCGCAGCAAGATACGCATTTTAGGTGTCGTTATTCTTAATAGTACCCAATCACAGTGCAAGACTACAAAACACGCATTTAGAAGATCGCGCTGAGCTTGTCACCCAAAAATGAGAGAGGTACTTCTCTTGGGTGACAAACGCCCACAAGGCAGCCCATTGAAGTGGGGGGGGGGGGGGGGAGGGGGTGGGGCTCTTATGTGTGACCTGCAGAAATGTGTAGATGGCACTTTGAAAATCGCAAGCTGGACCTCTCATTCCCCATTGTCATGTCTGAATGGGGCCTTGAGCTGAACTCTGGGATTGTTGAGATAATCTTGTAATTGGGCCCGTGTGTACCGCAAGGGTAAAATGCTTGTTACGTCTGGGGGTTGAGGAAGAAGGTGTAATGTGGGCTTTACTCCTCGCTCCTCTTCTCTCCGCTGTTCTGGCGATAGGTGGTCCTCACTGTTCTCGGGTACAATACAAGACCCTGCATTGTACATAATAATGTCATTGCCCAACCAGAGCTTCTTGGAGAAGCGCTCACACATGGGGGTCAGCTGGAGCAACTAATAAGAGAGACGTACTGCCCCCCCCCCCCCCCCCGTACTAATGAGCATTTAACCCTTGCAGTTTTGGCAAAGTCTGTTGAAAGAAGTAGCTTGTGCGGTGTCAGAATGTCCTTGAGGTAACTGCAGGTCATGTGATCTCACATGTCGTCTTCAGGATCAGGCAACTGCAGGTCATGTGATCTCACATGGCTTCTTCAGGATCTGATAACTGTAGGTCATGTGATCTCACATGGCTTCTTCAGGATCAGGCAACTGCAGGTCATGTGATCTCACATGTCTTCTTCAGGATCAGGTAACTGCAGGGCTGCAGGTCATGTGATCTCACATGGCTTCTTCAGGATCGGGCAACTGCAGGTCATGAGATCTCACATGGCTTCTTCAGGATCAGGTAACTGCAGGTCATGTGATCTCACATGGCTTCTTCAGGATAAGGCAACTGCAGGTCGTCAGATCTCGCACGGCTTCTTCATGATCGGGCAACTGCAGGTCATGGGATCTCACATGGCTTCTTCAGGATAAGGCAACTGCCGGTCATGTGATCTCACATGGCTTCTTCAGGATCAGGTAACTGCCGGTCATGTGATCTCACATGGCTTCTTCAGGATCAGGTAACTGCAGGTCATGTGATCTCACATGGCTTCTTCAGGATCAGGTAACTACGGGTCGTGATCTCACATGGCTTCTTCAGGGTCAGATAACGGCAGTTCATATGATCTTGCATGTCTTCATCAGGATTGTGTGACCCTGATGATCTAGAGTACTGCAGGAATTTCAGATTCCAGCCTATAGGTATGACTTTACAGTTCAGGCTCCCTCGTGCTCTTCTACACCCCCCAATGGTTCAGCAGTTTTTTGAAGTAGACCCAAAGTTAGACCTATATGACTGAGTTCAGTATGACATGACCCGGGTGTGAATAGGCGTTATGGCTGACACTGAAGTCTTCTTTAGCTCTGTGTACTATAATGGGTGTTTGGCTGTCTAGTGATTGCTGGTGTCCTGATTGTGAGCCAGCCACAAAGTTGGAATTTTTTATTGAAAATTGCTGACTGTGCCACATTAACTAATATCTATCTGATCCCTTTCAGAACTGGATGAAACTTTAAAGGAAATCGATAAGAAACGAGAAGCCATGAGACTCAGCAAGGAGGGTGAGTGGTTACTGTGATCTGCCACCAAATCTGAACTCTGGTTCATTGTACATCCGGCTGAAGCTGGCAAGTAACTGCTTTAGATGGCCGCTGGATATTGGTAGCCAAAACGTTTCTCTTTTTAGTGTGTTTAAAAAAAAAAAGAGTAATGACTGCGTTTTTTTTTCTTCTCCTGGGCGGGGACGGGGTGGACTTCTGATTTCCTGGACTTTTCAGGAAGTGGGAGAACAACTCTAAAGTTGGGGCGAGTCCCCTCTTAGACATGTCACTGATGCAGGTGCTGCCATTGGAATATTTGCTGTATACTCTTGTTCTGGTGACAATCATATAATGGATTTCCCGTCTCATTGATATTGGTCATCAGAACAGACAGATGGGGGGAATCTCCCCACAAGGACACAAATGAAGGGGATCGTCTTTTAATGTCGGGTTACCTTAACCCACCTGTACTTATCAGACTCGGTTCTTATGGGGTTCTGCACACTTGTGCTTATGGCACGTTGCAGTGGGTACGTTGTGCTTGGCATACTGCACTGCACCTGTCACACTTGGCAGTGCAGGCGAGGTGAAGATCATCTCTTCCATAAACGCAAAGCTGTATTGTAAAAAGGAAGATGGTGCAAGCAGAGTTCCACTCCTTCAGTATGCATCAGATGCAAGCTCCACTCAAAACAGATCTTTCGTTTCTGCAGTAGGGTTTTTAAATTGAATGACATGCTGACGTCCTTTTTATAAACAGGAACAGGTGTGCAGAAAGTCAAGTCAGAACTAAGGAATTGAAGCGGCTACATCAGATGGACAGCCAGGCAGCTGTCATTTTTAGGCCCCATGCACACAGACATACCACATTTTCACATTGTCTTGCTCCTGTACAGTTCATTCTGCTTATTGTATGCTGTTCATGTTCACATGTGAGTTTGGTTTGGTGTTGCCTTACATGGTAGCCAATTGGCTTCTAACTTTCTAGTTATCCAAGGCTTTGACAATAAGCCACTCATTCACATTGACTTTGAATCTGTGTGACTTCATCTGAAATGGCATAATTTCACAGCCGCACGTCAGTGTGACTTGGAAAACATCTGTGCAGCTTCAGGCACAGATGTCTAAACAAGTCGCACCCAAAATCTGCAAAAGTAGTGCAGGTACTACTTTTTTAAATCTATGCAGCACCACAAAGTCGGTGTTGCACCAATTTGAATAGTGTGATTGCCTGCAATAAGGTGCGACTTGTCATGCGATTTAATCTGTCAAATTGCATGACAAGTCGCTCCAAAGTGATCAAGGGTTAAAACCTGGTAGCTGATTGGTTTCCATGCAGAGTTGCACCAAATTTTGCACTTGCCAGTTTTAGTAAATCGACCTCATAGGGTCTATTTATACCGTATGCATGTGATCACTAGCGCACACACGTTTACATATGTGCAGTTGTAAAATACAGTCTAAATCAGACTTTAACAGATTTTTCTAATTGGCTGTGAACCAGTGTGCATGGGTCAATAGAATACAATGTTGATGCTTTCAGATCCATATAACTTACCAGAGTGAATCCAGGAACCTGTATGCTCATGTACGTGAGCCCTTGAGAGACGTTTGCAGCCTAATTAGCCATCTAAAAATTTCCTTTAATGAACACAGTCGTTATTAAATCACCAATCTGAATTGTCCATGGTGTGTAGAGATGATTCCCAGCGACCAGAGAGGGAGTGACCTTGAGGAAGAGAAGGAAAGAAACAAATCTACAACAGGAAGATCTCACACGTGTGTCTCAGTTATTTGAAGATTTAACCCTACTAGTGCCCTCTAACAACCAACATGTCAGTTTTGTGGCAGGTTTACCCTCAAAACCTCCCTATGGGGACAAGTTATAAACAGCTGTGATTTCACCTCCCTGGAAATTGCAGAACATTGCTGGAAATGCTCCATAATGTGCAGGTTTATTAGGGTTTGTGTATACATGATAAACCAGCAGTGTGGTGTCTGTAGTGTTTTGCCGTGTATTGCTCTGCATCACACCGCAAAGAAGGAGAGTATGCAGACGCTGGTACATGGTTTGTGTTGAGTTCATGTAGTGGCAAGAGGCTGCTTTCCTCCTTTATAAATAAAGCAGGCACAGACATATTATAGGGCAGGGGTGTTCAAGCTTTCTAAACAAAGGGCCAGTATATTGTCCTTCACACTATGGGGGACTAAAACATCGCCACATTTGGTATTAGGGGGAGGAATTATCCCATGTCATTGGGAAGAATAGTGCGCCATTGTTGGGGTAAGTGGGGGGGGAATGGTGCCCCATTGTTGGGGTCAGTGGGAGAAATGGTGCCACAGTGTTGGTGTCAGTGGGAGAAATGGTGCCACAGTGTTGGTGTCAGTGGGAGAAATGGTGCCACAGTGTTGGTGTCAGTGGGAGAAATGGTGCCTCATTGTTGGTGTCAGTGGGAGAAATGGTACCCAGTTGTTGGTGTTAGTGGGAGGAATGGTGCCCCCATGGTTAATGTCAGTTGGCAGAATAGTTTCTCCCATCAGTGGGAGGAATAGTGCCCCAAAGAGCGGATAAAGGCAAGCAAAAGGCTGCAGTATGGGGTGACCACTGTTCTAGTGAATGGGCACTTTCAAAGTCAGATCGCAAGTGCCATGAAAATTGTGCTTATAAAGGGCCCCTTTCACACGGGGCAGACGCTGCTGGCTTAGCGGGGGATTTGACCACTGATCCCTGCTGAGCAGGTGTGTGATTGGTCTGTGTCTGCTCTACTTATGCAGAGTGTACACGGACACATCCTGCTTTCCTCTATGGGCGGTGGGATGTAAACAGACCGCCTATCAGTTTACACCCAACTGCCATCCAATCCGCTAGACGGAAGGGGAAAGGATAACCATCAATCAGTTTTGATTGGATTGGATGTAAGCGGATGTAGACGCACATGTCTGTTTACACCCGCCACTCCATAAAGGAGACTGGAGGATTGGATTGGGTTTCACCTCGAAAACAGACAGCTGGACCCTATCAGACCACTAGTGTGAAAGGAGCCTAAGGGGCAGATCAGTGATGATCCGCCCATGGATATCCGCTTGCTTAGCGGGGATCGCTCCGTCGATCCCCGCTGAGTAGGCAGGTGACAGGTCCGTCTTTGTGCACTGCGCAGGGAAGGGCCTGTCAGAATGCTGCTCTCCCCTATGGGAGATCTGATGACGACGGACCGCAGTGCCCGTCGTCATCCAATCCAATAAAGGATGGAAAAGTAGGTTTTTCCTCCGTCTCACTTTTTCGGATCGGAGCGGGTCGGAATGTCAGCAGACATGTCACCGCTGACATCCGGAGCTCCATAGAGATCTATGGAGCATCCGTTCAAGTCCACCTGAAAAACTGACAGGCAGACCTGAACAGATCAGCCATGTGAAAGAGGCCTAAGGCACATGTTGGTGCTTCATAGATTTCATAAACAAGCAGGTATTGCACTTAGTACTGGTACATACTGTAAACAGCAAACCTTTGTAACTTTCAAGTAGCAGTAATGAAGAGATACAAAGTGCACTGTTCATACTGGTATATTGTAGCCATTAGGACATGTTGCTGTGACATTTCTCTCACTGGCACAAAAGCACCACAATTCTTTTGAGTCTCCATACCTATTTTGTCATCAAGTTCTGATGAAAGAAGCAGAGTTTGGCCCCCAAAATGTGTTTTTCCTTTATACACAATCTGTTTTTGAAGTACTTTTTTTTTATTATTTATTTTTTGGGCTCTAATGTTAGTGTGATGCTTCACTTCTGTATTTATTTAGTTATATCCATCACATCTCAAGGTGATTGTGGAAATCTTTCAGCATGCAGAAGCTGCCAGCTTAATATTCTCCATATTTATACCACAAAATGATACAAAATTATAATTAAACCAAACTTGGGCTCCAATGTCATTAAAGAGGAAATAAACCACAGGGTTAATTATTATTATTTTTTTCCTCCTTAACTGCCTAGTAAAGCCACAATGTGCTAGTATGCATTGCATACTACCGTAGCATATTATGTGAAACGTACCTGCAAACAAAGCCCTCCACTGATGCATTGTCACTGCTGGAGGTCGCATCCATCTTCACCCGTCTTCCTTTCCGAATTCTCAGACTCCAGCTGTGTGACTGGCCAGAGCCACGTGATGTCACTCCTGCGCATGCGCAGGAGCCCCTGGTTACAGCACAGGGCTCTGAAGGAACGGCCACCCGTGCCGCTCCTTCAGAGCCATGTGCTGTAACCAGCGGCTCCTTCAGAGCGCATGTGCCAATGATTGTCATTTGCTGAATGTACAGTAAATATCTCCCAAACAGCCCACGTTTAGGAGATATTTACAGTACCTGTAGGTACAATTCATCTATGGGAGTTTACAATCACTTTAATCCATTATTTGAAACTGGTTTCTTAATGGGACCCAATGTGTGTATTGTGGGATCTTCACATCACCCAGTACTGTATAGTTTGTCAACCTGCCAAGGTGCAGATGTGCCTAAAGGCCGTATTCCCTAACCATTGCGATCAACTCCCTTTGGTGCTTCTGCCATTGTTCTCTTTGCAGGCGCTTGGTACCAGTCTATCCTAAATGTACTGCAAGCATTAAGAGCAAAGTATGGCCAACGTTTTTGGCCATATTTGGGTTACAGGAGTGCACTTTTGCACTCCTTTGACCCAAAATTAGCCAACAGAGGGCTAAAGTGCATTGTCAGCTGACATCACAAAGCTGCTTCAGGCTTTGTAAGGATCTCAACCATAGTGTCAGGAATCCACATGCCTGATCGGCAGACTGCTCCCTCCCCCTCCACAGCCAGGAAAAGCGGGGAGTGATGACCGTCAGTCACCGCTTTCTGCGCAGAGCGGACCCAACTGAGCGATCAGCGGTCATGTGATCGCTCAGATCTCAGTCTTAGAGCTGGTGGAAGACAGCTGCAACCATGGAGTCGAGTATGCAAATTATTTTTGTTTTTTTCAAACTCCAAACTTCTCCTTGTAAGTAAATCAGCATTGACTTTATGCAAAATATTTCATAAGGAAAATGTGCAGCCGGCCGTTTTTGACATCCTCCTGAAAATGCAAGCTACCTGGCTGTCTTTGGCATCAGTACTTTGAGTCCGTGACCTGTGAGAAGTATACAGATCAAGCACGTCGGAGTGAAATTAGTGATTGTAAAGGCAGAAGGTGTGTGTGTTTATTTTTTTTTTTTTTTATTTTTTTTTCCTTTTTTTATCTTAATGCATTCTATTTATTAAGATATAAAGCCTTCTGTGTGCAGCAGCCCCCCTCACCTCCCTAATACTTACCTGAGCCCCATCTGTCCAGCGATGTTGTATGGTTGTCTCGCCTGCTTGGGACTCCCCTCCTCATTTGGCTGAGACAACAGCACTGCATCATTGGCTCCCGCTGCTGTCAATCAAGGTCAGTCAACCAATAAGAAGAGAAAGGGGATGGGGTCAGGCCACAGCTCCATGTCTTAATGGACACAGGCTGCTGTGGCTCGGCTCTGATGCCCCCATAGCAAGCTGCTTGCTGTGGGGGCACTCAACAGGAGGGAGGGGCCAGGAGAGCCAAAGAGGGACCAGAGAAGAGGACCTGGGCTGCTCTGTGCAAATCCACTGCACGTGGCAGGTAAGTATGACATATTTGTTATTTCTTTATCGTACATCACGGGACACAGAGCAGTATAGTAATTACTGTGTGGGTTATAGGCCTCCTTCAGGTAATGGACACTGGCACACCCAAGACAGGAAGTAGCCTCCCTATATAAGCCCTCCCATACAGGGAGTACCTCAGTTTTTTGCCAGTGTATAAGGCGGTTGGTCTCTTCCATCTCGGCCAGACCTGCTTTCGCAGGGGGCGGTGTTCCACCCTGCCTTACAAGCGCTAAATGTGATGGTTTGGCTATTGAAACCCACATTCTAAGGAGTAGGGGGCTTCCAGGTTCAGTAGTAAATACCCTGATTAATGCAAGGTAGCCAGCCTCTAGGACCATTTACTATAGGGTCTGGAAGGCCTACGTTTCTTGGTGTGAAACCAAAAAATGGCATCCTTGAAAGTATGTCATAACAACAATTTCCTACAATTAGGAGTAGAAATGAAGTTAGCCATGAGTACTATCAAGGGTCAAATCTCAGTATTTTTCCAAGGGCTGAGTGGTTGGCATTCTTGGTCCGGGCCTTTATACAAGGGGTAATGTGCATGAATCTGGCAGTTGGGTCGCCCCTTGTGCCCATGAGATTTGAGTGGTTTTGCCGACTTTACAAAGTCAGCCTTTTTGAGCCCTTGTGACAGGGAAATTGGTGTTCTTGGTTCCGGTAACTTCCACAAGAAGAGTTCCAGAGTTGGCAGTTTTTCTTGTAAAGAGCCATACTTAATTATTCATAAGGATAAGGTGGTGCTGCGTCCTCGCCCATCCTTTTTTACCTAAAGTAGTATCTAGTTTTCATTTGAACCAAAGATGTTTCCCTAACTTCGTTTTTTTTTTTTTTTTTTTTCCATAACTCCGTTCTGCAGAAGAAAGATTACTCTCTCTCGATGTAGTGAGAGTGGTTAAAGTCTATCTGAAAGATTCTGCTCAGATTCGGAAGACTGGTGATTTGTTTATGTTGGCAGAAGGGCCCAGGCAGCGTCAAAATTGACTATTTTCTAAGTAGATTTGGCAGGTTATTATTCAGGCTTATGGTTTGAAAAGGAGGATTCCCCTTTACGAGTTAGAGCCCGCTCTATCAGAGCAGTAAGTGCTTCATGGGTGGTGCATCACCAAGCCTCCATGACTCAGATTTGCAAGGTCGCAACTTGATCTTCGGTCCATACATTCACTAGATTCTATCAGGTGGATGTAAAAAAGGCATGAGGATTCCGCCTTTGGGCGCAGTGCGCTGCAGGCAGCGGTATAGGTCCCCTATTCTGATGGTGCCCTGATTGTTTGTTTGTGTCGGCCTTTCCTCAAATAGCATTACTTTGGGACATCCCACATAGTAATTACTATGCTGCTCTGTGTCCCATGATGTACGCTAAAGAGAATAGGATTTTTATAACAGCTTACCTGTTAAATCCTTTTCTTGGAGTACATCATGGTCCCTCCCCTCTTTTTGGGAGATATATAATTATTGCTTTGCTACAAAAACTGAGATACTCCCTGTATGGGAGGGGTTATATAGGGAGGCAACTTCCTGTCTTGGGTGTGCCATTGTCCATCACCTGAAGTTGACCTATAACCCACATAGTAATTACTATGCTGCTCTGTGTTCCGGGATGAACTCAAAGAAAAGGATTTTGCAGGTAAGCTGTTAAAAAATAAAAAAATAAAAATGATTTTTATAATTTTTTTTGCTTAAAAACAAGCCAAAAAAAACAAGACTTTAAAATCACAAAGTCCAGCATATGTTTTTCTGGATCATTGATACAAGAGGGTCAGTATGACAGCTTGGAATGAAGCTGAAGTAAACAATGGAGCCCAATGAACTTTCTGTACACAGTGTGCGAATTCGTTTACATCTGAGTGATATCTTGCAGCTTGACTTTCTGTTGGTTTCACACCTTCTGGTTGCATTCTCAGTATCGAGTCTCAAACTTTCTCCAGCTTTGTCTGCTTCCACAAGGTTTCAGAATGTTTTTTTTTTTTGTTTGTTTTTTTAAGGAAACCTGCACTGAGATAACTATGAAGGGTTCTGGTGCTGAACCCCTTATAATGATGGTATAGTTGCCTGGCTGTCAGAAGGTTCAGTACTATAGTCAATAACCTGCAGCAGATACACAGCCAGTCAAATTGTAATGTCTGATCTGCATATTGGCTTGGGATAATTTAGTTAAAGGGAAATTACAATCTAACACTTACTGTACTTAAAATTGTTCCTTCCCTCCTCCTCCTACTTATTCTGCCTACCCTGTGTAAATGTAAGACCTATTTTTAGTCTGGTCTGGTCACATGATACCACAGCTTTGGCTCCCCTGTGTCAGTGAGTGGCAGCTGCAGGGGAGAGGAGGCAGCGCCAACTTCAGTTGGGCAATGTGAGCGTATGGGTGATGTCACAGTTCCCAGAATTCCTAGCTGTTAAGTGCTTCCTCCTTTTTTCTTCAAATGACTGAAGAAGATGAAAAAAAGGTAAGTATACAGATCTTTCTTACCTTACGCTGGGTAGGTAGGAGCAGGGGGAGAGAACGTTTAAGTATAATTGGTGTAAAGCTGGGTACACAGCGGGATCCAGCTAACATTCAGACAATGTGCACAGCTGCCTGTCTGGCAGAAGCTGGTCTCCTGATGAACGGGCATGCTGGGAAAACCAATTGGCCAGTGTCCCCCCCCCCCCCACCAGAACACACTGGTCAGCGCTCTTAGCCATTGACTGAGAGTGTCTATCGGCTGCTGGTTTCTCAGCATGCTTGGCCGGCTTCTGTTGGACTGTCTGCCATACACATGGGCTGAATGTTGGCCAGTCTTTATTTAACCGGCCGGTGTCGCCTGACGTTCAGCCCCTCTGTATTAGGCTTTAGCCTTGAATACCACTTTGATGAATAGTCACTGTGCTAGTATTACAGCCAGGCAACTAACATTTTCAGAAAGAGAGATTGGCAGCAGTAGTCCATGTTTTTTGACACCAGTAGAGTCAGAGGAGACCTATTTAAAGGTATACTCGACAATTTCTTTTGGTGCGATGCGGGAAACCCTGCGATTTAGTGCCCTGTTCCTGCATTGCACCTGAATCGCACACTGGTTCACACTGACATCTACAAACCACTGCGGGTGTCGGTGTAAAGTTAATGACAGCCCCCAGATCGTATTGCAGTGCCAACTGTCAAATGATGCAGGAATTGAATCGCATAGCTGTGACCACCCATGCGATCCGATTCCAGTGCGGACCAAAAAAGGGTTTTGCACCATTTAGGTGCCAATGCGATGCAATTCCAGCCATACAGTTTTTTTATGGCTGAAATCGCATCGCATGTGATCTGCACAGCAATGTGAATTACATGCGATGTCTGTGCTTGCACCAGTGTGAACCCAGCCTGAGTCTTTTGTGGTTTTAGTGATTGTTTTCTTTTTTGTTTTTCACTGCTGTTTTGGGATCATTCTTTTTGTTTTTGTTTGAGTTTGTATTGTCTTTGGACTGTTGATTAGACTCAAGGTGATATGGAAAGCATTGTATAGTTCGCTGTTTACATGCAGATTGTTGCTAAGTGGAGGTTGTTCTGCAAATGTATTTTTTTGTTTTGTTTTGTTTTTACAGTGTCTTGTATACTAGAGTTTCGAGTATGATCTGTTTTGTATATACGCCATTGGAGTTGATTTAAAGGGTAAGTTCACCTTTCGTAACATGTTTGCACCCTTTTCAGGGTGTAACATGTTACGAAACGGACCCACCCCCCCCCCCCCCCCCCCCCGATCCTCCGCTGTTTTCGCTAACGATGGATCTTCTCCCTCCGCTAGCTGTCACAATTTACGAAAACCCGCAGCGAGCAGTTCTGGCCCGCCCGGCTGTGTCGCTCATTCACAGTTCTCTGTGAATGGAAAACTACCCAACAGCATTTGCGGTTGTTGACTTGTGGATCTCAATGAACTACCACGGTGCTGTGGTAGTTCATTGAGTCTTTCTGTCGGATTGTACCTCTGTGTCTGTATGATGTACAGGCACACAGATACACTGACAGGTCTGCAGGAGACCTGCAAGGCACCAGCGATCTGCTTAATGGGATCTGCTGATTGCTTTAGAGGCTCCAGAAACAAAAAATAATAAATGCACATTTTTTTTTTAACCTGCAAAAAAAAAGTTCATTTATTATTTTTTGTTAAAAGGGGAAGTCATCCTTTAATCTTTATCCGCCTAGCCCTAAGGTCCCTTTTTAGATGCCTGGATGGACTTCTCGATCACATGACCACAGTGATTGGCTGTCCCAGTGGTCACTCATCTGTTAACTCCTAGTCATGACTAGAGACTGAGAGTGGTCTATGAGGCTTGGTGACTGTGCTAGGAGCACACACTCAGCACAGAAACCTCTGCCGTCTATGGACGTCCATGTGCAGCATGTGGATGTTGGTCCCCCCTCTTTGCTGACACACATATGTGTTACATGGGCTAGAAAAGGTTCAGCTATACACAGCTAGATTTTCTGTTACTTGCGGGAGAAATCTTCCCTGCCCACTATTGTGCAGGTTCTGCCTGAATAGAGTGGCGCTGCTGAACAGTAACTGAATCTGACAGTTTGGTCATTTTATATTGGATTTTTTAGGGATGCACCACTACCATTTTTTTTTTTTTTTTTTTTTTTTTTTTTTCTCGCCGATACCTACCCCAACTGTTTTTTGTTTTCACTTCAGCTGTCAGCAATGGTACAAAGCATTGAAAAGTTATTTACAAATGAAATAGATTATTTTTTTTTAATTTTTCAATGTGAAATGTATAAATATATGTTAATATACAGTATATGTGTAAAATATTCACTGACAAAGCAAACAAAAGTTTTTTAATTGTTTATAAAATAGACATGAGCAAAAAAAGAAAAGCAGGGAAATTAATTAAATGGAAGAGAATAGGGAGTTAAGGCTGAATAAGGGGTTAACAGTGGAACATTTGTTCATCCCTTTGATCTGCAGATGAAGAAACAGATTAAAAAAGAAACAGTATTTCAGCAGTTGAGCAATGTTAATAAACATTGTTGGCTGCTTTTATTTTTTATTTTTTTTGACCACTCCAATTACCAGACTTCTTTAACACTAAAGCTGTCAACAGGGAAGACCCACTGACGGCTCAAAGAACCGAGTCTGAGGCTGGGTTTACACTGGTGCGACACGACTTGTCCTACTTTGGATCCGACTTTGCCCTGCGACTTGAAGTCAAAGACACGCCCGACTTCAATGAACGGGGGTCTGACTTGGATCCCCACCAATGCCAGGCACTGTGTTTGGTATGAATCTTGAGGGGGACCTCCACGCCATATTTTAAATAAAAAGAAACGGCGTGAGTTTCCCCTCCAGAGCATACCAGGCCCTTTGGTCTGATATGGATTTTAAGGGGAACCCCCTACTCTGAAAAAACAGCTTGGGGGGGACCCCCCAAGATCCATAACAGACCCTTATCCGAGCACGCAGCCCGGCCGGTCAGGAAAGGGGGTGGGGACGCGCGAGCGGCCCCTTTCCTCCTGAACCGTACCAGGCTGCATGCCCTCAAAATGGGGGGTGGATGCTTTGGGGCAGGGTGAGCCCTGCGCCCCCCCCCCAAACCACCTTGTCCCCATGTTGATGAGGCCTCTTCCCGACAACCCTGGCCGTTGGTGGTCTGTGGGCAGGGGGCGGAGTGCATGGACACACAGGCTAATATGCATGGGTTTTTAGAGGCAGGAAAAAAATGCCAACAAAGCAAAAAATTGTCCAGTGTTCACGAGGCTGTAGAAGCTTGGAGACCAAGTGTGAGGTCAGTGGACAGAGCAGAGAATGTTAGACTTACAGGTTGGTTCACCATAAATAAAGTACAGCGTTCCTAAATACATAATGCACACACACACACGATGTGATGGTAATATATTGATTTGTTCATATTTTTAATAATGACTGCACATACTGTGTGTGTGTATATGTATATATATATATATGCCAGAACACCCGTGTGCAATAGATCACTGATCGTGCATAACGAATTAAATGTGGTTGAGAAGTCAATCATAACATGTAGAGTATATTCATCAGTTAGTACTTTGCATGTTAATTTAATCTCCAGTGTAATCTTCCTACAACTGCATGTGTGCCACACAGTGAAACACTTTCACCCATCGTGCCTTTTGGGTGTGCTCTCACCTGGAATATTGGACCTCCTTCAATTACAGGTCGTCATATAAGCCATCTACCCCTCGGGAGTTAATCGCCTGTCCTGTCTCCTTTAGGATTTCTTCAGGGACAACTCTTAAAGTGTTAAATCCCCCAAAAATTAATATATTGCAGCTAACCAATCATATGTAGTGTCTGCATTTTTTTTTTTTTTTTTACTTGTAGAATTTTTTAATTTTTTTATGCTTTTTGCCCTTCTTTTTTTTTTTTTTTCCCCTGGTGATCTGGCCAGTAACGCACCTCCTCTATTAGAGTGCTCCCCCTCTCAAAGGAGCACAGGGGGCACCTTTGGACAGAAGCACTGTTGGCCTGGGTGAAGGGAAGTGTTAGATGGACTTGCAGATTTAAATACACTTACAAACACCCCCATCATCACAGGAATAAACTTGCTGTGTTGCTTGTCCACAAAACTCACACATGCCCAGTGCACTTTCCCTCATCCACAGATGCGCATTGCGCTCTCTTGCACACAAATCTAAAGGTGCACAGAGCACTCCGCCTCCCCTTGTCAAAGCAGCGATGAGCTCAGCACTGTAAAATAACATATTTGGGTTCAGCAAAAATAGGAAAACGGGAGAAGCCACTTTATGCTCCATTCACACTTGTACAACTCCAAAGTCGTGCAACTTTGGCTGAGTGCAACTTGGATGCTACTTTGGCTTTGCCCAATGATAATGGACAACTGTCGCATGTATAACTTTTAGGTGTGACTTTCATGTGACTTTTTGTGGGTTTACATTGCAGTCTATGGCACTCAAGTCACATGAAAGTCAGGCCAAAGTAGTGCAGAAACCTTTTTAAAGTCACTATGACTTTTAAGTTGCACATATTTGAACAGTTTTAATTGAAAAACATGGGAAGTGACTTTTCATGCGACAGTGTCCAAAGTCACATGACAAGTCGCAAAAGTGTGAAGGAATCCTTATGGTGTAGTACAGGGATATGCAATTAGTGGACCTCCAGCTGTTGCAAAACTAAAAGTCCCATCATGCCTCTGCCTCTGGGTGTCATGCTTGTGGCTTTCAGAGTCTTGCAATGCCTCATGGGAGTTGTAGTTCTGCAACAGCTGGAGGTCCGCTAATTGCATATCCCTGGTGTAGTAGATAGATAGATTTTCTTTAATTCAGGTGGTTATTTGTGATAATCAATAAGATTTATCTGTATCGATACTCTGAACCATTGCTGATGGGCAGCCGATATTGAAGCCTAACTCCAAGTTGTTGTTTTTTTGGTCACTTGAAATAGCTAGTTTTGGTCAAGCTGATCCAAACAAATGATTTACTTTACAGAGTGATGCAGCTGCTGTCAGCACCGTATTGAAGTATCATTGGCTTCATACAGTATGCAGCGTTGTGTTCCAGCAGTGTCTCGGGAGACTTTCCCCCATCTTCTGCCGGAACAAAATAGAGTCTGGCTGAGTGCTTCTGAGACATTCAGAGGGAGCCTTTATTTTTTATCAATGAATACAAAACTTCTTTTAATTGGCTTAGGTGGAGAGGCAGGTGGGTGATGTCACAATTTCTACCTCGGCCAATCAAAGGAAGCCTTATATTAATTTATAATAATGCAAGCCCCCCTGTGAATGGCTGAGAAGCACTCGGCCAGACTGGATTTTATTTTGGCAGCAGACAGGAAGTCTTTATGTAAAATCTAATGAGCCTCTTACTCCACCCTTCCCCTAAGTGGAAACAGTAACACTTTTATAATTCAAAATACATCTACTATTTATCTGAAACAACCAATAGGCTGCTGCATTCAAATCTCCTTAAAATAAGAAAATATAAAAAAAAAAAAAAAAATGAAAATGAGAAACCAGGATATGAGAGCACATATACTTCTAATATAATGCACAACCAATAAGTGATAATACAAGAAAATACCTCTCGGTGCAGCATAAGAAATACATATAGAAAAATGGCAACCAGTCGCACTTAGGATGCCAACTCTGGGTGGATAAAATTCAATGATTTAAAAAAAAAATCCGTTTTTTTTTTTTGATTTTTATCAAATGGAGTAAAAACCTAGATAAATGTGAAAAAAAAGTATGTGGCGCTACCTAAATAAATAAAATCATAAGGATGCTCAAAAAATATATAAAATATTATATTTTATATATTTTGAGCATCCTTATGAATGTATTTATTTGGGTAGCGCCACATACTTTTTTCACATTTATCTGAATGGTGCAGAGATCACTTTTTATGTTGGCAGCTTCCTTTATTAATATTGACTGTTAGTGACTATTTAGGTAAGGTAGTTGGGGTTGTGCGCACTAGTACTCTTTTTCATATTTAAAAACCTAGATATTTTAAGATACATTCATAATTTATTTATTCAGCATGAAATGGAGCTTAGTTATGTAGCTTGAGGCTGTATATTCTGCAATATTAAATTTTTGGGGTAAACTCATTCAATGAATGCAAGCTGAGATAACATGCACTGCATTGATGCCTTCAAACAATTTCACAGTAACCATGAGATAAAACAGAGTTCAGGAATATTCCTTTATCTCATTATTTTGCAAATCTATGTACACTACAAACTGTATGTTTGAATCGGTTCTCATATTGCGGTTTTACTAACCTGACAGCTTATTATGCCAAATAGGAAACCTTCATTTTTTGTTTGCAAATATTAAAGATTCTAACTACCAAATGTAAGTCCTTACATTTAAAGAGCACCCGTCATTTTAGATCCATCATGGCAGCGCCTGTTAGCGGGCATCAACTCACCTGCTGCTGCCACATCCCCCACCTTGTTGTGTCACTGCCACATCACCAACTGTCCCAGACTGTCGGTGAGTCGTCAGCGGAGGAGTCACTGCGGGACAGAGATGACAAAAATTATGATTTAAATCAAGACTTTTTACAAGTGATTTAAATCGACTTAATCGATTTAAATCAAATCCACCCTGCAACTCACTGTGACCAAAACTGAACCAGGTATTGTAAGATGGCGTCAGCTCTGCTCTCCACCCACAGGAAAGGTCCCTCAGATGAGTTACACCCACTAGGGGGCAGAATGCATCTGAAGGACCTTTCCTGTGGGTGGAGAACAGAACTGAAGTCGTTTTACAATACCTGGTTCAGTTTCGGTCACAGTGAGTTGGCGTCCTGAGTGCGATCGGTTGCCATTTTTCTGTAGCACATGGTAAACTGACAAGCTGTTTTATACAATCTGCACAAGTTCCTTGCTTGTCACGTTGGCTGGTATCAGTGATGGGAGCATTAGAGTGATACTTTATTATGTTTGTCTACATATGATAAATACATTGTAACAATTGTGTGTCAATTGTAAAAAAAAAAAAAATCTTCACAGATCATAAGTCCATTAAATTGATACTAAACACACACTGTTGAATTTACATTGTCCCTTCTATTTCTGTATGTGGATGATGGCACTGGTTTTTTATTTTAATAATAAAAAAAATCTAAGTACCTTTTTCCTAATCAATATACAGCTGTCACATGACCCAGATCTTTCCCAGCCCGTCTGCAGGGAAACATAAGCAGGAGGAGATTTTAGGCCTCTACTGCTTCTCACGTGTTTAACAAAAAAAAAAAAAAATCCTTTGGAATACAGAGTAAAAATAAATATCAACGATTTTAAATTGTCATATAAATTTTATATTTTTAATCAAATTCTTTTTATTTTCTAGAAATAGCATGGCGTGAGCGGATTTCTGCTGGTAAAAGGCTGTGTCACAACCCTTCAGCCTGTATCTTAGAATAAGAGGGGAGGTGAAGCCTTCATTAATCTATGCGTAATATCCTACCCCCGTGTGTTTAGCTGGGTAGTGGACATGGAGGAGGGAGTGGGCTGTCATTTATCACTTTGTACAGTATATGCCCGCATGTGTGACTATAGTCACCTGCACTGCTCAGGTGTCATAGGGAGGAAATGCTCAGCATAGAAACTCACTGAAAACTGAGCATGTGCAGCATTGCCACCACAGCTGCTAAGTCTCTAGTTGAATTTGAGACATGGACAGGGGAGATGGAGAGGAGCAGGATCAACCAGGTTTTTTGCAGAATACAAAAAAGGAATTTCAGTGACTAAGTATGAACAGCATGTAATATAACATTTATTGATGGTATTTTATGATGTGGGTTTAGTAACAGGAACCATTGGAACTCTGCACACCGATATACATCCTCATTTTGAAGATGGATATCTTTGTTATGGCAGCAGCTAGCCGTATTGCCATGTTCGGTTGGTGGTATGTACAAGATATGGTCTCTGCGGAGGATTTGCCACGGGATTACTTTTATCGGCGGCAGGAGAAGGCAGAGGTGGAGGGGATCCGGTCCTTCTCATGGCTGTGCATGGGGATGAGTGAGGGGAAGATGGCCCCCATCCGTCTCCATAACACTGCAGGGCGGAAGCAACGTCAAAACATCACTTCCACCCATAGCTCTTAAAGGGCCCTTTTTATTTTATTATAATTGTTTTTTTTTTTTATGACTTTTTTTTTTTTTGTTTTTTATTGCATTTAAGTGTAAATTACAAGGGATGTTTACATTTCTTGTAATAGGAATAAAAGTGACACCATTTTAAACGGTGTAAAAAACTAAAATGAAAAATTTTTTTTTTTAAACGTGCCCCGTCCCACCGTCTCATGTGCAGAAGCTAATGCATATTTTTAAACATCGCCTATGGAGATTTTTAAGGGTAAAAGTTTGTCGCCATTCCGCGAGTGGGCGCAATTTTGAAGCGTAACATGTTGGGTATCAATTTACTCGACCATAAATTTATTTATTTATTTATTTTTTAAGTGCGTTTGTCAGACCACTGTGCAAATACGATGTGAAAGAAAGTATTGCAACGACCGCCATTTTATTCTCTAGGGTGTTAGAAAAAAATGTATACTGCTTGGGGGTTCTAAATAATTTTGTAGCAAAAATAAAATGTTTTTAACTTGTAAACAACACATCTAAAAAAGAGGCCCAGTCCTTAAGTGGTTAAGTGCTGGTTCACATTGGTGTGATTTCTGACAACTTAAGTCGCACAGAATTGGGAAATCACGTTATTTTCAATGGTGTTCACATCAATGGGAATTTTTGGAAAAGATTTCTGTTCTACTTTGGTGCGATTTCAGTGTGATTTGGCTTGATAGAATATGCAAACCACATCTGACGTCACACTACATAATCGTACTCAAAAACTCATCAAAATTGCATCGCAGTTGTGTGAAATGAGCCTCAATCGTTTTACGTAAACATAGCCTCTTCCGTACAGAAACCTAGTCGTTTTTGTTGCTCAAACAATTACATTTTTTTTTTTTTTTTTTTGTATCTTTATTGAACACACCCATTAAAAATACAGTGACTGAAGAAAAAAGTGAGTGAACCCATAGATTAGTTCAGCGGAAGCTAATTGTGGGTAGTTTGCACACCTGGAATCCAGTTATTAAAATGAGTTTGGAGATGTGGTTTAGAGCTACTTTGAGAAAAGACAGACATTTTAAGATTGCTGTTCATAAGAAGTATCAGCTGATGTGAACCATGCCTAGCAGAAGGAACTCTCTGAAGGCATGCGGTCAACAATAGTTGATCTGCATAAGACTAATAGGAATAGAAAACGCTTTGAAATTGCTTAGGGATCCATCAGTCGACAGATAAATTGTCTATAAATGGACACAGTTTAGTACTGTGGCTACTCTTCTAGAAGTGGGTGCCCAGGCAAGATGACTCCCAAGGCACAATGCAGAATTCCCAGTGAAGTAAAGAAAAACACACCAATAACGGCTAAAGGCTTGGTGAAGACATCACTGAGACTGGCAAACTTCCCTGTTCATGAATCTTCCATATCTGTGTTTGACCAGGGAGTGTGTCCATGGCAGAACACCACGAAGGAAGCTGCTGCTCTTCAGAAATAAATTGCTGTGTATCTGAGGTTTGCCAAAGAGTCCCTTGGCAAACCACAACGCTACTGAAAAAATGTTTTGTGGATTGATGAAACAAAAGTTGAATTGTTTGAAAAGAATACTCGGCACTATATGTGATGCCAAAAGAGCACAGTTTTACGACATCAATGATTTTGGGCTTGCTTCATTGCCTTATTTCCTGAACCACTTGCCATCATTGAAGAGAAAATTCCCAAGTTTACCAAAATATCCTACAGCATAATGTCTGTTTGGCTGTTCTCCAGCTGAAGCTTAGTAGAAGTTGGGTAATGCAGTAGGACAATGACCCTAAGCATAGAAGTAAATCCTCCACAGACTGGCTTCAGAAAAAGTAAATGCATCCTTCGGAGTGGCCCAGACCTTAACCCCATAGAGATGTTGTGGAATGACCTCGAGGGAGCCGTTCACACCAGACATCCTACAAATGTGTCTGAGCTGTGAAGCGGCTTATTAAAAAGGAATGGTCAAAAATTCCTCCTAAACATTGTGCAGGTCTGATCCAGAGCTACCAGAAGCACTTGCTGGAAGTCATTGCTGCCAAAGGCAGTTTGACCATCAATTAATACAAGGGTTCACCAACTTTTTCCTCCTCCAGCACTGAATGTTTTAATGGGTATGTTCCATAAAGACATGAGAAATTAGAATTTTGTGTATCTACTTAAAGTATAAGAGCCCTTTCACACTGAAAGTACGGGGGCGTCGGCGGTACAGCGCTGCTAGTTTTAGCAGGGCTTTACTGTAGAGGGTGCTTTTCGGCCACTACCGGGCTAGCTTTAGCGTTAAAGCGCCTGAAAATTGCCTCCAGTGTGAAAGGGGTCTAACTGAAGACAAAACTTTTTTTCTTCTTTTTATTTTTTTTATTTTATTTTTTTAGTTTTGTATAGGAAGGATGAGTGGAGAGGAATTTAGAATGCTTATCAGTTGTTATTGCTGTCTCCCCTTTAGGGAGATTTAGCCTCTCTATTTGTCCTATTTACCATTTATTATCATTGAAAGTAAAAGAAAATCCCAAATTTTGAGTTGTCCCCAGAAAAGTAATGAAGGGGAAATCTTCCAATGGGGACACTAGTTCTGGTGACCTGGGGGTCACCTAGGGTTTCCCTTAACCATTTGCCGAACGCCTAACTGTAAATGTACGTCATTACTTTGACCTTAAATACTGGGGTTATGGCTAGAGGTCGACCGATATGGGTTTTTCTCTGGCCGATGCCGATATTTAGAAATCATGGCGGCCGATAGTCGATATATGATGCTGATTTTTTTTTTTTTTTGGGCCGATATGTTAGGCCGATTTTTATTTTATTTATTTTTTATTTTCCTTTTTTATTATTATTATTTTTTTTAATCCCCCTTGATCTAACACACCTTTCCCACTGGGGCGTTTTTCAGGCGCTTTTGGGCTAAAAATAGTGCCTGTAAAGTGCCTGCAAAATAGCTCTCCTGCAGTCTGTGTGAAAGACAGAGTGCTTTCACACTGAGGCGATGCGCTGGCAGGATCTTAAAAAAAAAAAAGTCCTGCAAGTAGAGGTCGACCGATATGGGTTTTTCTCTGGCCGATGCCGATATTTAGAAATCATGGTGGCCGATAGCCGATATATAATGCCGATTTTTTTTTTTGGGCCGATATGTTAGGCCGATTTTATTTTATTTTATTTATTTATTTTTAATCCCCCTTGATCTAACACACCTTTCCCACTGGGGCGTTTTTAAGGCGCTTTTGGGCTAAAAATAGCGCCTGTAAAGTGCCTGCAAAATGGCTCCCCTGCAGTCTGTGTGAAAGACAGAGTGCTTTCACACTGAGGCGATGCGCTGGCAGGATCTTAAAAAAAAAAGTCCTCCAAGCAGCACGTTTGGAGTGGTGTATACCGCTCCTCCACCACTCCTGCCCATTGATATGAATGGGCACCACTGCCGAAGCGGTGCTTCATGGGCGCATTTAACCTCTTCCTTGGCCGCTAGCTGGGTTATATGTGCCCCACTAGCAGCCAAATAGCACCGCTAAAATGATGGTAAAGCGCCGCTAAAACTTGCGTTTTACCATCAACGCCTGCCCGCTCCAGTGTGAAAGCAGCCTTCATTAGTGATACAGAAAATTTCTTACACTTAAACATTTATTAAACAAAACAAACCTCCAATCAGTTTACTTGTATGTATGATCTAGATTAAAAAAAAAAAAAACCTATATATTAAATAAAAACGGGTAGTCAAAACTTTTGGACAAAAAAAAAAAAAAATGGACTAACTTTACTGTTTTTATTTTATTTTTATTTTTTAAATGGTGTATTTTTTTCCCAAAAAAATGCATTTGAAAGACCTCTGTGCAAATGCCGTGTGACATAAAATATTGCAACAACCGCTATTTTATTCCCTAGGATCTCTGCTAAAAAAAATATATATATAATTTTGGGGGTTCTAAGTGATTTTCTGGCAGAAAATACAGGATTTTTACTTGTAAGCAACAAGTGTAAGAAAAGTATTTAAATGGTTAAACTGAGAACTTCTACACAGAGATGACTTCATTCATTCAGTGTAAACATTGTAACATTTAGTTCTTTTCTTGGCAGTCTGCCCAGAGAGGAGGAAAGTGTTGCTATGACAACTCAGCAACTCACACTGACTTCTTACAGAAGTCATTTCAAAGTCCCGCTGTAGAATCGGCTTTTTATCAGCAGAATCGGCCGATGCCGATTATTTAAAAAACGGCAAATATCGGCCGATATATCGGCCGGCCGATATATCGGTCGACCTCTACCTGCAAGCATCACGTTTGGAGTGGTGTATACCGCTCCTCCACCACTCCTGCCCATTGATATGAATGGGCACCACTGCCGAAGCGCATGCAATGCGATTTGGCAGCAGTGCTTCATGGGAGCATTTAACCTCTTCCTTGGCCGCTAGCTGGGTTAGATGTGCCCCACTAGCAGCCAAATAGCACCGCTAAAATGATGGTAAAGAGCCGCTAAAACTTGCGTTTTACCATCAACGCCTGCCCGCTCCAGTGTGAAAGCAGCCTTCATAAGTGATACAGAAAATTTCTTACATTTCAACATTTATTAACCACTTCAGGACCGCCGTATTGCCATTGTACGTCAGCACAATGGCACAGGCAGGCAGAATCACGTACATCTACGTGATTGCCTTCCAGCGGGTGGGGGGTCCCATCGGACCCCCTCCCGCTGGATACGGCGGTCCGATTCAGTCCAGGAGCGCTCCGTGAAGAGGGGATGGCCGTTCGTTTTCGGCCACCCCCTCTGGATCGCTCCTGGCCAATGAGAAGCTTCCTCCCCTGTGTATTGTTTACACAGGAAGGAGGAAGTGATGTCATTCTCCTCGGGGCGGTCTTTTTGACCGGACTACGAGGAGAAGAGTAAAAGTAAGTCTGCACGAACACTACACTGACATGTAGGTACACACAGGCACACAAACCCCCCCCGATCCCCCCCCCCGATCGCCCCCCGATCCCCCCCCGCCCCCCCTCCCCCCCCAGTCACAGTGTCACTGATTGCATTGATCATTTCTTTACTGATCAATGCATTCAGTGTCAGTTGTGACAGTAAAAACTGTCAGGACAGTTAGTGTTAGGTCCAGGGTAGCCCCCTATCACCCCCCAATAAAGATTTAACCCCCTGATTGCCGCTAGTTAACCCTTTCACCCCCTTTTGCCAGTGTCACTAAGCGATCATTTTTCTGATCGCTGCATGTGTCGCTAGGTAGCTAGTTATTTTTTTAGGTTCACCGCCAGGTTTTTATATCGCTAGGTACCCCGATATACTACCCAATAATGTTTTTAACCCCCTGATTGCCGCTAGTTAACCCTTTCACCCCCTTTTGCCAGTGTCACTAAGCGATTGTTTTTCTGATCGCTGCATTAGTGTCGCTACAGTCGCTAGGTAGCTAGTTATTTTTTTAGGTTCACCGCCAGGTTTTTATATCGCTAGGTACCCCGATATACTACCCAATAATGGTTTTAACCCCCTGATTTCCGCTAGTTAACCCTTTCACCCCCTTTTGCCAGTGTCACTAAGCGATAATTTTTCTGAACGCTCCATCAGTGTCGCTAGTGTCGCTAGGTAGCTAGTTAACTAGGCTCCCAAAAAGTCCCCCACATGTGGTATCCCCGTACTCGGGAGAAGCAGCAGAATTTATTTTGGGGTGTAATTTGACTTCTGCCCATAGCATGTGTGAACAATATATCATTTAGTGACAACTTTGTGCAAAAAAAAAAAAGTTTGTAATATTCCCGCAACTTTTGGCAAAATATAAAATATTCCATGGACTCAACATGCCTCTCAGTAAATAGCTTGGGGTGTCTACTTTCCAAAATGCGGTCATTTTGGGGGGTTTTGTGCTATTTTGGCATTTTATGGCCTTCGAAACTGTGATAGGTAGTGAGGAGTTAAATCAAAAATTTGCACCCTTAGAAATCCTGAAGGCAGTGATTGGTTTTCGGGGTGCCGTGTGCGACTAGACTCCCAAAAAGTCCCACACATGTGGTATCCCCGTACTCGGGAGAAGCAGCAGAATGTATTTTGGGGTGTCATTTCACATATAACCATGGCATGTGTGAGCAATATATCATTTAGTGACAACTTTTTGTAAAAAAATTTTTTTTTTTTTTTTTTTTGTCATTATTCAATCCCTTAGGACAAAAAAAATAAATATTCAATGGGCTCAACATACCCATCAGCAATTTCCTTGGGGTGTCTACTTTCCAAAATGGGGTCATTTGGGGGGGATTTGTACTGCCCTGCCATTTTAGCACCTCAAGAAATGAGATCGGCAGTCATAAATTAAAAGCTGTGTAAATTCCAGAAAATGTACTCTAGTTTGTAGACGCTATAACTTTTGCGCAAACCAAAAAATATACGCTTATTGACATTTTTTTTACTAAAGACATGTGGCTGAATAAATTTTGCCCTCAATGTATGACTAAAATTTAGTTTATTCGATTTTTCTTATAACAAAAAGAAGAAAATATCTTTTTTTTTCAAAATTTTCGCTCTTTTTTCATTTATATCGCAAAAAAAAAAAATCGCAGAGGCAATCAAATACCATCAAAAGAAAGCTCTATTTGTGGGAAGAAAAGGACGCAAATTTCGTTTGGGTGCAATATTGCATGACCGCGCAATTACCAGTTAAAGCAGCGCAGTGCGAAATTGCAAAAAGACCTCTGGTCCTTAAGGTGTTTATTGGTCCGGAACTGAAGTGGTTAAACAAAACAAATCTCCAATCAGTTTACTTGTATGTATGATTTAGATTAAAAAAAAAAAACTATATATTAAATAAAAACAGGTAGTCAAAACTTTTGGACGGAAAAAAAAAAATAGGCTAACTTTACTGTTTTTATTTTATTTTTTAAATAGTGTATTTTTTTCCCAAAAAATGCATTTAAAAGACCTCTGTGCAAATGCTGTGTGACATAAAATATTGCAACAACCGCTATTTTATTCCCTAGGATCTCTGCTAAAAATATATATATAATTTTTGGGGGGTCTAAGTGATTTTCTGTCAGAAAATACTGGATTTTTACTTGTAAGCAACAAGTGTCAGAAAAGATTTAGTCTTTAAATGGTTAAACTGAGAACTTCTACACACTGAGTTGACTTCATTCATTCAGAAGTGTAAACATTGTATCTTTCTGTTCTTTTGTTGGCAGCCTGCCCAGAGAGGAGGAAAGACCTTTCTATGATGACTCAGGCAACTTACATTGACTTCTATTACAGAAGTCATTTCAAAGTCCCGCTGTAGTTCTAAATCGGCTTTTTGTCAGCACAATCGGCCGATGCCGATTATTTAAAAAACGGCAAATATCGGCCGATATATCGGTCGACCTCTAGTTATGGCAGCAGCTAGCTGCCATAACCTCAATATTTTATTTATTTTTTGTTAGGTGGCCGGCTTTCCAATTAAACGTAATCCCAGCGGAGTATTCGCCATGAGATCACTTTTATAGACTGTGGGAGAGATGCACCCCCTCCCCAGCTTCCTGGTAGTTTTCTGAGCTTCCTGGAGCCGTCGGTAAGCCTGGAATCGACCTGCCTGGCCATCGGCCGCACCAGAAAGTTGAGTGAGAACAAGATGGCCCCCACTCAGCTATGGAGCAATGTCACTTCCTGAGATTTTCTTTTTTTTAACCACTAGAGATACGCGCTATAGCCGAATGATGGCTACAGCGCGGATCTGCTTTGCCGGGACACGTCCATTGACGTCATCCCGTGCACGAGCGGCCTGCGCACCCCCTGAGAGGCGCGCCCTGATCAGCGATTCTATGAGACTCGCTGGATCACAGATCGGAGTAAGGGGTCGATCCCGACTTCTTACCATGTGATCAGCTGTCAGCCAATGACAGCTGATCAAGTGATAACAGAGCCGGTAATTGACTATTTTTCCTCAGCGCAAGGAGAGAAAAAAAGAACTGATCACCGGCGGCCATGAGAAGGACATTAGTCCCGATCACGGCGAGCTGGTGCCAGCTCATCAGTGCCCACCTGCCAGTGCCATCTAAGAATAGGCAATAGTGCCACCCATCAGTGCCCACAATCTGCCTCAACAACAGTGCTGCACCTCAGTGCCACATATCTGTGCCCGTCAGTGTCATCTACAAGTGCCACCTATCAGTGCCCATCAGTCCCATCGGTGCCACCATCAGTGCCATCTTATCTGTGCCCATCAGTGCCGCCTTAACTGTGCCTATCAGTGCCCACCAGTGCCGCCTCATCAGTGTACATCAGAAGGAGAAAAATGACCTGTTTGCAAAATTTTATAACAAACTATTAAACATAATTTATTTTTATTTATTTTTGCATCTTTTTTTTGTTTAGCAAAAAATAAAACTCCCAGCTGTAATTAAATAGCACCAAAAGAAAGCTCTATTTGTGGGAAAAAAATGATAACAATTTCATTTGGGTACAGTGTTGTATGGCCGCGCAATTGTCATTCAAAGTGCATCAGCGCTGAAAGCTGAAAATTGGTCTGGGCAGGAGGGGGGTTTAAGTGCCCAGTAAGCAAGTGGTTAAAGGCTTTTGCAGGTAAATGAGAGATCTGGGGTCATTTTGACTTATTTCTATTACAAGGAATGTTTACATTCTATGTAATAGAAATAAAAGTGATTAAAAAAAAATTAAATAAAATTAAAATTTAAGAGATAGTGTAAAAATAAAAAGCTTGATACATGAGAGAGAAAAATGTAAAGCGCCCCATCCCTCCGTGCTCACACTCAGAAGCGAATGCATATGTAAGTCGTGCCCGCATATGAAAGCTTTAATGAACAGTGCTCTGATTCCCCCTGTATTGTATTGTAACTGTACTGTCTTCTCTCATGTAAAGCTCTGCGCAAACTGTTGACGCTATATAAATCCTGTATAATATGTGAACAGTGTTCAAACCACACGTGAGAGATCGCCACAATCACTGGCTCGAGAGCAATAATTCTAGGGCAAGACTTCCTCTAACTCTAAATGGGTAACCTGGAATTTTTTTTAAAGTGTTGCCTATAGAGATTAAGGATTAAGTTTGTCACCATTCCACAACTGTCCGCAATTTTAAAGTGTGGGTATCTATTTACTCGGCGTAACATCATCTTTCACATTCTAAAAACGATTATTTTTTTATTTTTATTAAAGTGTTTTTTTTCTTTAAAAAAAAATACGTTTGAAAGACTGCTGCGCAAATACAGTGTGACATAAAAAATTGCAATGACTGCCATTTTATTCTATAGGGTCTTTGCTAAAAAAAAAAATAAAAAAAAAATAAGGGGGGGTTCTAAGTAACTTTCTAGCAAAATATACAGATTTTTACGTGTAAACAACAAATGTCAGAAAAAGGCCTCGTCTTAAAATGATTCATTTGATGGGATTTCCTCTCACTTCCTGTTTGGCTTTGGGACAGGAAGTGAAGGGAAATCTCTGCAATGAGAGACAGATGGCAAAAAAATAAGTCTTGACGGGTTATTACCCTTCCTTCCATCTCTTCCTCCCATCTCTTCCTTCCTCCCATCTCTTCCTTCCTCCCTCCCATCTCTTCCTTTCTTCCTCCCTCCCTCCCATCTCTTCCTTTCTTTCTTCCTTCCTCCCTCCCTCCCATCTCTTCCTTTCTTTCTTCCTTCCTCCCTCCCTCCCTCCCTCCCTCCCATCTCTTCCTTTCTTTCTTCCTTCCTCCCTCCCATCTCTTCCTTTCTTTCTTCCTTCCTCCCTCCCTCCCTCCCATCTCTTCCTTTCTTTCTTCCTTCCTCCCTCCCTCCCTCCCATCTCTTCCTTTCTTTCTTCCTTCCTCCCTCCCATCTCTTCCTTTCTTTCTTCCTTCCTCCCTCCCATCTCTTCCTTTCTTTCTTTCTTTCTTTCTTTCTTCCTTCCTCCCTCCCATCTCTTCCTTTCTTTCTTCCTCCCTCCCTCCCTCCCTCCCATCTCTTCCTTTCTTTCTTTCTCCCTCCCTCCCTCCCTCCCATCTCTTCCTTTCTTTCTTTCTCCCTCCCTCCCTCCCTCCCATCTCTTCCTTTCTTTCTTTCTCCCTCCCTCCCTCCCTCCCATCTCTTCCTTTCTTTCTTTCTCCCTCCCTCCCATCTCTTCCTTTCTTCCTTCCTTCCTTCCTTCCTCCCTCCCTCCCTCCCTCCCTCCCTCCCTCCCATCCTTCCTTCCTTCCTTCCTTCCTCCCTTCCCATCTCTTCCTTCCTTCCTCCCTCCCATCTCTTCCTTCCTTCCTTTCTTCCTTCCTTCCTCCCTCCCATCTCTTCCTTCCTTCCTTCCTCCCTTCCTTCCTCCCTCCCATCTCTCCCTTCCTTCTATCCAAAATGAGAATAATTTTGCCTACAGTTCTACTTTAAGCTTATTGTGTCTATTTTTGTGACTTGGATGAGGATCAGATTACATTTTATGGCAAATTACTTAAGAAAACAAACTAATTTCAAGGGGTTTGCATACTTTTATTTTTGTCACTGTAGAACATTTAGGACTAGGAGAAAAATGTGAAAAATACCCTCAACGCGTTTGTTTGTGGCTCAGGCTACTTCCTCAGGTATGATGCATCAAAACGTCATTCTTTTCTGTCCACTGGTGAGAAGTACTTTGAGACCACACTGACTAACGGAATCAGGAGAAGTTTTGATGTAAAGATGTCACATCATTCTGAGCATTCTGCTATCTTAGGCTGGCCATACATTATCCAATTTTCCTGTACAACTTTCCTTTAGATTTACCAAAACCATATAATACAAGGTTAAACCTAAACACTTTCAATTTGTATGCAATCAGACAGGCCCTTATACTACATAGTTGAAGGTAAATCTAAAGAAAATGAAATAAGAAAATTGTATGGTATATGGCCAGCTTGAGGTTGTGTAGGGCAGGAGAGAGATTTAACAATAGTAATTAGAAGTCGGGTATTGTTGGATCGGAAGGATGTACAAACATACAATGCTTCCTAGGTCTGATATGTAAGTGTCCAAATCCCTCGATGATCACTTATGTTGTGTTCTGCAATATTTTATTAGCATTTAAAATGTTTCTTTTTAATTTGTAGAACTAGGCTTATTTCCCCATCCAAAGCCTTGTAGACACCCTGTAGCCCAATCTATGGCCCAGGGCTCCCAAGATGTCCACATGCACTTAGCTTGACGTTTGGAATTCGGAGATGAATGTTTTATGATGGCAGCTGGCGAATGACACATCTCTGTATTTTTCATTTATTTTATTTTTTTTAACAGAAAAAATAGATTATGCCCTCCTTTTATTTATTTCTCTTTCTAATTATCTAATAGTGTGTGACTCTCTCTCGGCATTCAGTACAAAGCCCAGAAATCAGGCCACACTCTGGACAGATCTTCAGCTAATTGCTTCTTTATTATAAGCCGAGCTAATGCGCACTTTGGTCCCTCGAATAAGCCGTAGAATCTGCTCCCGTAGCCCCCAGCATATTGTCAGAGTCTTTATTCCGTCTCTGTTCGGATTGCTCCACTGTGGTCTCTGACAGTGTCTCCTGCAATTATCGCTCGGCGGTGTGATGCCTGAGAAAAGAGTTTTTTTTTTTTTTTTTTTTTTTTTTTCCGGGGACTGCCACAAGAGAGACGCGCTTTTTAGTGTCAATATTAGAGCAGATCGTTATTTGTTCAGTGTTAGACAGCCGCGGCAAGGCTAATAAAACTAACATTTTAATCATTATTTCCGCTGTTTAAACAGCACTTGGACTGTTATTTAATAAACTCTGTAGGGGAGTAACTCGTAGCAACCAATCTTTTATTGCATTTTTAATTTATTTTTATTTTTTTTGTTTTCCTTCTGAGGCCTGGCAAGTCCAGGATGAATTCTGATTTGCTGCCATGGTACTTTGTGCATTTCTCCTTGCACTGCTATATTATACAGTGCCTTGCGAAAGTATTCGGCCCCCTTGAACTTTTCAACCTTTTTTCCACATTTCAGGCTTCAAACATAAAGATATAAAATTAAATTTTTTTTGTGAAGAATCACCAACAAGTGGGACACAATTGTGAAGTGGAACGAAATCTATTGGATATTTTAAACTTTTTTTTAGCAAATAAAAAACTGAAAAGTGGTGCGTGCAAAATTATTCGGCCCCTTTACTTTCAGTGCAGCAAACTCACTCCAGAAGTTCAGCGAGGATCTCTGAATGATCCAATGTTGTCCTAAATGACTGATGGTGATAAATAGAATCCACCTGTGTGTAATCAAATCTCTTTATAAATGCACCTGCTCTGTGATAGTCTCAGGGTTCTGTTGAAAGCGTAGAGAGCATCGTGAAGACCAAGGAACACACCAGGCAGGTCCGTAATACTGTTGTGGAGAAGTTTAAAGACGGATTTGGATACAAAAAGATTTCCCAAGCTTTAAACATCCCAAGGAGCACTATGCAAGCAATCATTTTGAAATGGAAGGAGTATCAGACCACTGCAAATCTACCAAGACCTGGCCGTCCCTCTAGACTTTCAGCTCAGACAAGGAGAAGACTGATCAGAGATGCAGCCAAGAGGCCCATGATCACTCTGGATGAACTGCAGAGAACTACAGCTGAGGTGGGAGAGTCTGTCTATAGGACAACAATCAGTCGTACACTGCACAAATCTGGCCTTTATGGAAGAGTGGCAAGAAGAAAGCCATTTCTCAAAATTATCCATAAAAAGTCTTGTCTAAAGTTTGCCACAAGCCACCTAGGGGACACACCAAAAAGTGGAAGAAGGTGCTCTGGTCAGATGAAACCAAAATTGAACTTTTTGCCCACAATGCAAAACGATATGTTTGGCGTAAAAGCAACACAGCTCATCACCCTCAACACACCATCCCCACTGTCAAACATGGTGGTGGCAGCATCATGGTTTGGGCCTGCTTTTCTTCAGCAGGGACAGGGAATATGGTTAAAATTGAGGGGAAGATGGATGCAGCCAAATACAGGACCATTCTGCATGAAAACCTGTTGGAGTCTGCAAAAGACCTGAAACTGGGACAGAGATTTATCTTCCAACAAGACAATGATCCCAAACATACAGCAAAATCTACAAAGGAATGGTTCACAAATAAACGTATCCAGGTGTTAGAATGGCCAAGTCAAAGTCCAGACCTGAATCCAATCGAGAATCTGTGGAAAGAGCTGAAAACTGCTGTTCACAAACGCTCTCCATCCAACCTTACTGAGCTCGAGCTGTTTTGCGAGGAAGAATGGGCAAGAATTTCAGTCTCTCGATGTGCAAAACTGATAGAGACATACCCCAAGAGACTTGCAGCTGTAACCACAGCAAAAGGTGGCTCTACAAAGTATTAACGCAAGGGGGCCGAATAATTTTGCACGCCCCACTTTTCATTTTTTTTTTAGTTAAAAAAGTTTCAAAAATCTAATAGATTTCATTTCACTTCACAATTGTGTCCCACTTGTTGGTGATTCTTCACAAAAAATAAAAATGTTATATCTTTATGTTTGAAGCCTGAAATGTGGCAAAAGGTTGAAAAGTTCAAGGGGGCCGCATACTTTCGCAAGGCACTGTATATGGCTGAAGATAAGGTATAATGGTATTGTTATGCACATTAGTTAGCAACTTTATACTTCTTTTTATATTATTAAAGTATTACTAAACCCAGAACAGTAAAATTAGTCCTGTATATGCTGTAAAGCATGCTTGTTATGCTCACTGTGGAATGGGGAGTTAATCCTCAGCATTGTGTTTTTAAAAAGCTGCTTGATCTGGTCTTCTCTGATCCTCCCATTCTTCCATAGTCCTTTGGAGTCAGGCTGCACATGCTCAGTTTGGTGTGTATTGCTAGATAGTTTTTTCTTGGGAGAGTTCATGTGATCAGCACAGGGCCAATCAGCACTGTCCAGACAGAGGGTCAGGACGCCTGCAGCCTCATAGGACAGCTCAGTGCAGTATGGAAACTCCTCCTACAAGCTTCACCAAGAACTGATAGTCACATGACTGCTATATACTGCTGATGAGAAAAGGTATTTAGCAGTTTATATTTAATAAAATAATTGTGAATGCAGGGTCCTGGGTTTAGTAATACTTTAAGGTTTCCGTTTCGGCAATTAATTTCATATGGATAAAGCTGATTTGATTAGTTGTTTGGTTGCTTTTGGACAATGTATGATGCATGTCATGTCCTAATAAGATTGTAAGCTCCATGAGCAGGGCCCTCCTGCCCCTTCTGTATTGAACTGTATAGTAACTTTACTGTCCCCCTCTACATTGTAAAGTGTTGTACAAACTGTTGGCACTATATAAATCCTGTATAATAATAATTATATTTAAGGACCACTCACTGTACATTATTTTCATAGAGTGGTTCCTGTAAAAGTTATTGTAAGGTAGAACTTTAATCACAGTACTGTTATTAAAATGCATATGAACCATTTAGCTGGCAAAATATTTATAATTCTATTTGTCTAGTCTTGCCATCTACACACCCCTGCCCTACTGCGTAGCCAGAAAAGTGACACCATTATTTACTGTAGCAATTTTGAAGTTTGCTGCGTCTTCAGTCTGCTCATTTTATTTTTGTTGAAAATTTTTGGCCAAGCAATTAATGCATCCAATCCAAAAACACTTTGAAATTGCTTAGGGATCCATCAGTCGACAGATAAATTGTCTATAAATGGACACAGTTTAGTACTAAACTGCAGTGGCTACTCTTCTAGAAGTGGGCGCCCAGCCAAGATGACTCCCAAGGCACAATGCAGAATTCCCAGTGAAGTAAAGAAAATCCCACCAGTAACAGCTAAAGGCTTGGTGAAGACATCACTGAGACTGGCAAACTTCCCTGTTCATGAATCTTCCATATCTATGTGTTTGACCAGGGAGTGTGTCCATGGCAGAACACCACGAAGGAAGCTGCTGCTCTTCAGAAATAAATTGCTGTGTATCTGAGGTTTGCCAAAAGAGTACCTTGGCAAACCACAACGCTACAGAAAAAATGTTTTGTGGATTGATGAAACAAAAGTTGAATTGTTTGAAAAGAATACTCGGCACTATATGTGATGCCAAAAGAGCACAGTTTTACGACATCAATGATTTTGGGCTTGCTTCATTGCCTTATTTCCTGAACCACTTGCCATCATTGAAGAGAAAATTCCCAAGTTTACCAAAATATCCTACAGCATAATGTCTGTTTGGCTGGTCTCCAGCTGAAGCTTAGTAGAAGTTGGGTAATGCAGTAGGACAATGACCCTAAGCATAGAAGTAAATCCTCCACAGACTGGCTTCAGAAAAAGTAAATGCATCCTTCGGAGTGGCCCAGACCTTAACCCCATAGAGATGTTGTGGAATGACCTCGAGAGAGCCGTTCACACCAGACATCCTACAAATGTGTCTGAGCTGTGAAGCGGCTTATTAAAAAGGAATGGTCAAAAATTCCTCCTAAACATTGTGCAGGTCTGATCCAGAGCTACCAGAAGCACTTGCTGGAAGTCATTGCTGCCAAAGGCAGTTTGACCATCAATTAATCCAAGGGTTCACCAACTTTTTCCTCCAGCACTGAATGTTTTAATGGCTATGTTCAATAAAGACATGAGAAATTAGACTTCTGTGTATCTACTTAAAGTATAAGAGCCCTTTCACACTGAAAGCACGGGGGCGTCGGCGGTACAGCACTGCTAGTTTTAGCCGGGCTTTACTGTAGTTTTAGAGGTGCTTTTCGGCCACTACCGGGCTAGCTTTAGCGTTAAAGTTCCTGAATAATGCCTCCAGTGTGAAAGGGGTCTAACTGAAGACAAAACTTTTTTTTTTTTTTGTTGTTGTTTTGTATAGGAAGGATGAGTGGAGAGGAATTTAGAATGCTTGTCAGTTATTGCTGTCTCCCCTTTAGGGAGATTTAGCCTCTATTTGTCCTATTTACCATTTATTATCATTGAAAGTAAAAGAAAATCCCAAATTTTGAGTTGTCCCCAGAAAAGTAATGAAGGGGAAATCTTCCAATGGGGACACTAGTTCTGGTGACCTGGGGGTCACCTAGGGGTTCCCTTAATCATTTGCCGAACGCCTAACTGTAAATGTATGTCATTACTTTGACCTTAAAGTGGTTGTAAACCCTTACAAACCACTTTGATCTAAAGGTAAGCCTAGATTAAGGCTTACCTGTAGGTCCAAGAAATATCTCCCATACGGTTTAGGAGATATTTGCCCGAAGACGGGCACCGCTATCTACGGCGCATCGTCAATGACGGCAATGCCGCGAGTCTCGGCTCCCGTGCGCATGCGCGGGAGTGACGTCATCACTGCTCCGGCGAATCACAGCGCCGGAGCAGCGAGACCCACCAAGAAGATGGACGCTCGGAACTACAGGGGACAGCGGTGACTTCGCTGGCTCCTGTGTCAGGTAAGTGACACATAATGGACTACTATGCGATGCATAGTAGTCCATTATGCTTTGCCTTTACAGGGAATGAAAGAGGAAGTAAACTCATCAGGGTTTACTTCCTCTTTAACCACTTAACAACCGCCCATTGCCGATTAACGGCATCAGGGCGGTTGTTTAACTCTGAGAGGCCGTTAATTAACGGCCTCCCAGAATTCTGCTCTCGCGCGCCCCCTGGGGCGCGCACACGAGAGCATCCGTGACCGCTGGGTCCAGTGGACCCGGCGCATCACGAATCACGGTAAACGGCCGCTCATCGCGGCCGTTTACCACGTGATCGCTCCGTCAAATGACGGAGTGATCACTTGTAAACAAGCCGGCGTCATGTTATGACGCCGGTTCCTCCCTCCCCCTCTCTGTACCGATCGGTACAGCGGAGGGGGAAGAGATCGGTGTCAGCAGCGATGTGGGCTGCATCTGCAGTGCCCACATCGCTGCTCACCGAAAATTAACCCCTCAAATCCCTGCAAATACTCTGCATTACTCTGCAATTCCCTGCAAATACTCTGCATTACTCTGCAATTCCCTGCAAATACTCTGCATTACTCTGCAATTCCCTGCAAATACTCTGCATTACTCTGCAATTCCCTGCAAATACTCTGCAATTCCCTGCAACACTCTGCATTGCCCTGCAACACTCTGCATTGCCCTGCAACACTCTGCATTGCCCTGCAACACTCTGCATTGCCCTGCAACACTCTGCATTGCCCTGCAACACTCTGCATTGCCCTGCAACACTCTGCATTGCCCTGCAACACTCTGCATTGCCCTGCAACACTCTGCATTGCCCTGCAACACTCCGCAATGCCCTGCAACACTCCGCAATGCCCTGCAACACTCCGCAATGCCCTGCAACACTCCGCAATGCCCTGCAACACTCCGCAATGCCCTGCAACACTCCGCAATGCCCTGCAACACTCCGCAATGCCCTGCAACACTCCGCAATGCCCTGCAACACTCCGCAATGCCCTGCAACACTCCGCAATGCCCTGCAACACTCCGCAATGCCCTGCAACACTCCGCAATGCTCTGCAACCCCCGCCGATACCCTGCAACACCCGCCGATACCCTGCAACACTCTGCAATGCTCTGCAACACCCGCCAATACCCTGCAGTACTCTGCAACACCATGCTCTGAGATACCCAGCCATAGTCGGTGATACCCTGCAATACCCAGCCATAGACATCTCCCTCCGACCTCCGGGGCTTCTACCGAATCGCTAATACAATCAAAGCCAGAATATTTTTTTTTTTTCAGGCTTCCCAGCTTAGAGGTGAGATGTGGGTCTTATTGACCCCACATCTCACTGTAAAGAGGACCTGTCATGCCATATTCCTATTACAAGGGATGTTTACATTCCTTGTAATAGGAATAAAAGTGATCAAAAAAATTATTTTTGGGGAAAAAAATGTCAAACTAAAATAAAGTAAAATGAACAATAAAAAAAATGTTTTTTTTAAAGCGCCCCTGTCCCCATGTGCTCGCATGCAGAAGCGAACGCATGCGTAAGTCCCGCCCACATATGAAAACGGTGTTCAAACCACACATGTGAGGTATCGCTGCGAACGTTGGAGCGAGAGAAATAATTCTAGCCCTAGACCTCCTCTGTAACTCAAAACATATAACCAGTAAAAAAAATGTAAATCGTCGCCTATGGGGATTTTTAAGTAGCGACGTTTGCCGCCATTCCACGAGCGTGTGCAATTTTGAAGAGTGACATATTAGGTATCTATTTACTCAGCGTAACTTCATCTTTCACATTATGCAAAAATTGGGCTAACTTTACTGTGTTTTTTTTTTTTTTTTTAAGCACAAAACAGTTTTTTTTCCAAAAAAAAGCATTTGAAAAATTACTGCGCAAATACCGTGCGAGATAAAAAGTTGCAAAGACCACCATTGTATTCTCCAGGGTGTTTGCTAAAAAAACATATATAATGTTTTGGAGTTCTATGTAATTTTCTAGCAAATAAATTATGATTTTTACATGTAGGAGAGAAATGTCAGAATTGTCCTGGGTGCTCCAGAACACCTGATGGCGCTCCATGCATGTTGGGCCTCTGTATGTGGCCACGCTGTGTAAAAGTCTCACACATGTGGTATCACCATACTCGGGAGTAATAGCAGAATGTGTTTTGGGGTGTAATTTGTGGTATGCATATGCTGTGTGTGAGAAATAACCTGATAATATGACAATTTTGTGAAAAAAAAAAAAAAAGTAAAAAGAATCTTGATTTTGCAAAGAATTGTGGGAAAAAATGACAACTTCAAAAAACTCATCATGCCTCTTACTAAATACCTTGGAATGTCTTCTTTCCAAAAAGGGGTCATTTGGGGGGTATTTGTACTTTTCTGGCATGTTAGGGTCTCAAGAATTGAAATAGGCCGTCAGTCCTTCAGGTGTGATCAATTTTCAGATATTGGCACCATAGCTTGTGGACTCTATAACTTTCACAAAGACCAAATAATATCCACCAATTTGTACTTATTTTTACCAAAGATATGTAGTAGTATAAATTTTGGCCAAAATTTATGAAGAAAAAATTACTAATCTGCTAAATTTTCTAACAGAAACAAAGAAAAATTCGTTTTTTTACAGAATTTTCGGTATTTTTTCTTTTATAGCACAAAAAAAAAAAAACCCAGCGGTGATTAAATACCACCAAAAGAAAGCTCTATTTGTGTGAAAAAAAGGACAAAAATTTCATATAGGTCCAGTGTTGCATGACTGAGTAATTGTCATTCAAAATGCGAGAGCACCGAAAGCTGAAAATTGGTCTGGTTATTAAGGGTGTTTAAGTGCCCAGTGGTCAAGTGGTTAAATACTGGGGTTATGGCAGCAGCTAGCTAGCTCATTTGTTTTTGTTGAAAATTTTTGGCCAAGCAATTAATGCATCCAATCCAACTCACTGTGTTCAGGTATCCTGGCAGCTGTGGACCAGCAAGCAACACACAAAGCCAGTAGGGAAGATTCCTCCATCCACAATGTTTTTAGCTTGGATGAGGGCTAGCTGTGGATTGGCAGCACTCTGCATTTCAGTATAACTTGATTGGGTCACAAAGCATAACCTTCCACTTCAAGTTTGAAATCTGATGTGAAGAGAATAGTGGGAAGTCAATTTAAACACTTTATGACTAAAATACACCTTTTTAAGGTCTCCCGTGCCATGCTGTGTCCTGTCCCGTGTCCTGTGCCATGTAAGTGTTCATTAACGTTGTGGCAGAAAACTAGCATGGCGCACCTATGCAAGTTCCTGGTTCCCAGATCCTGCTGTCAAGCTGACATATTAGTCACAGATTTATAGTCAGGTTATCATAATAATCTGGCATTACTAGATTTGGTTGGGACATCTATGCTTTATCGATCACTGGTTCTGAAAAGGTTTTTTAAATGGAGGCAATTTTCAGGCAAACGTGGATTTTAATAGCGTTAATAATGTTTTTTTTTTTTTCTTCTGTTTAGTTGTATTTCCCCTTTAGGCTTAATTCACGCTTTTGCATTGAACAACATGCAGGCATAAGTGCATTTCCATACATTCTGAATTACACCCCCCATAAACAAATGCAGTAAAAAAAATATAATTGTGTTTTATGGACTGAGGTGCATTCTTTTTTAATTTTTTACAGGATTTATATAACGGCACAACGGTTTGCACAGCGCTTTATAAAATAAACAGAGACCGTACATTACAGTTCAAGATGAGGGGGTTAGGAGGGTGCTGCTCATCACAGCTTACAATCCAAAAGTGAAGGGGCAGGTGATTACAAATGATAATAACTGTGTAGGATGAGTCGATGGTAGAGCTGGACAAATAATCATTAAAAAAAAAATCACGATCTCGATTAAACCCCCCTCACGATCTTAAACTGGCATTTCCACAATTCTATGTAAACAGTGCAGGGCTGTTCTCTGCTGACTCAGAGCTGTAAAAATAAAAAAAATAAAAAAACAAACAAATGATTATCAACATTGCTCAGTGATCACTATAAACAATGTATCATTTGGTTCTTTTAGATCCAAGGGATGAATTCCGATCTGTAAATGAGGTTAGTTTAACCACTTAAAGGCTAAGCCTTTTTCTGACACTTAAAAAATCTATTTTTTTCTAGAAAATTACTTAGAACCCCCAAACATATGTATTTTTTTTTTTTTTTTTTAGCAGAGACCCTAGAGAATAATGTGGCGGTCATTGCAATATTTTATGTCACACTGTATTTAGGAAGCTGTCTTTCAAACACTTTGGGAAAAAATACACTTCAATGAATTAAAAAAAAAACTAAACCAGAAAATGAACCCAATTTTTTTTAGTATAATATGAAAGATGATGTTACCCCACAAGAATCGTGATCTTTATTCTAAGCACAAAAACAAAAATGTGATTCTCCTTTTTTCCAGAATTGTGCAGCTCCAGTAGAGAATTTAACCACTTAAGGACCGCCGCATGGCAATGTACGTCGGTGCAATGGCACCGACAGGCACAAGCACGTACATGTACGTGCTCTCCTTCCAGCGGGTGGGGGGTCCGATCGGACCCCCTCCCGCTGGATGCGGCGGTCCGTTTCGCTTCAGGAGCGATCCGGGATGAGGGGATGGCCGTTGGTTTCTGGCCATCCCCTCTCGATCGCTCCTGGCGAATGAGAAGCTTCCTCCCACTGTGTATAGTAAACACAGGCAGGGAGGAAGTGATGTCATTCTCCTCGGGGCGGTCTTATTGACCGGACTACGAGGAGAGGACACAGTAAGTCTGCACCAAACACTACACTAACACATAGGCACACACAGCCCCCCCCCCCCCCGATCACCCCCCCGATTGCCCCCCCCTCCCCCCCCAGTCACAGTGTCACTGATTGCAGTGATCATTTATTTACTGATCACTGCATTTAGTGTCAGTTGTGACAGTAAAAACTGTCAGGGCAGTTAGTGTTAGGTCCAGGGTAGCCCCCTACCACCCCCCAATAAAGGTTTAACCCCCTGATTGCCCCTAGTTAACCCTTTCACCCCTTTTTGCCAGTGTCACTAAGCGATCATTTTTCTGATCGCTGCATTAGTGTCACTGGTGCCGCTAAGTAGCTAGTTATTTTTTTTAGGTTCACCGCCAGGTTTTTATAGCGCTAGGTACCCCGATATACTACACAATAATGGTTTTAACCCCCTGATTGCCCCTAGTTAACCCTTTCACAAGCGATCACCGTATAAGTGTCACTGGTGACGCTGGTTAGCCAGTTAGTTATTTAGGTTCCCCATCAGGTTTTTATATAGCGCCAGGGACCCCCATATACTACCTAATAAAAATTTGAACCCCCTGATTGCCCCTAGTTAACCCTTTCACCAGTGATCACCGTATAAGTGTTACGGGTGACTCTGGTTAGTTTGCTTTTTATAGCATCAGGGCAACCGCCATTTATTACCCAATAAAGGTTTAACCCCCTGATCACCCGGCGGGTGATATCAATTAGGTTTTAGGGTCAGGGTCTGCATCGCCCCAGACAGCGCTAGGTTAGTGCCAGTACCGCTAACGCCCACGCACAAAGCATAAACCTCCCGTAGTGGTATAGAATCTGAACAGATCAATATCTGATCAGATCTATACTAGCGTCCCCAGTAGTTTAGGGTTCCAAAAAAACGCATTGTTAGCAGGATCAGCCCAGATACCTGCTAGCACCTGCGTTTTGCCCCTCCGCCCAGCCCACCCAAGTGCAGTATCGATCGATCACTGTCACTTACAAAACACTAAACGCATAACTGCAGCGATCGCAGAGTCAGGCCTGATCCCTGCGATTGCTAACAGTTTTTTTTGGTAGCGTTTTTATATTTAAATCCGGAAGGCAGTGCTTGGTTTTCGGGGTCCCGTACGTGGCTAGGCTCCCAAAAAGTCCCCCACATGTGGTATCCCCGTATTCGGGAGAAGCAGCAGAATTTATTTTGGGGTGTAATTTGACTTATGCCCATAGCATGTGTGAGCAATATATCATTTAGTGACAACTTTGTGCAAAAAAAAAATTTGTAATATTCCTGCAACTTGTGGCAAAATATAAAATATTTCATGGACTCAACATGCCTCTCAGTAAATAGCTTGGGGTGTCTACTTTCCAAAATGGGGTCATTTGGGGGGGTTTTGTGCTATTTTGGCATTTTATGGCCTTCGAAACTGTGATAGGTAGTGAGGAGTGAAATCAAAAATTTGCACCCTTAGAAACCCTGAAGGCAGTGATTGGTTTTCGGGGTGCCGTGCGCGACTATACTCCCAAAAAGTCCCACATATGTGGTATCCCCGTACTCAGGAGAAGCAACAGAATATATTTTGGGGTGCAATTCCACATATAACTATGGCATGTGTGAGCAATGTTGTTGTTTTTTTTGTGTCATTATTCAATCACTTGGGACAAAAAAAAATATTCAATGGGCTCAACATGCCCCTCAGCAATTTCCTTGGGGTGTCTACTTTCCAAAATGGGGTCATTTGGGGGGGGGGGGGGTGTACTGCCCTGCCATTTTAGCACCTCAAGAAATGAGATAGGCAGTCGTAAATAAAAAGCTGTGTAAATTCCAGAAAATGTACTCTAGTTTGTAGACGCTATAACTTTTGCGCAAACCAATAAATATACGCTTATTGACATTTTTTTTACTAAAGACATGTGGCTGAATAAATTTTGCCCTAAATGTATGACTAAAATTGAGTTTATTCGATTTTTATTATAACAAAAAGTAGAAAATATCTTTTTTTTTTTTTTCTCAAAATTTTCGGTCTTTTTCTATTTATATCGCAAAAAAGAAAAATCGCAGAGACAATCAAATACCATCAAAAGAAAGCTCTATTTGTGGGAAGAAAAGGACGCAAATTTCGTTTGGGTACAACATTGCATGACCGCGCAATTACCAGTTAAAGCAGTGCAGTGCAAAATTGTAAAAAGACCTCTGGTCCTTAGGCTGAAAATTGGTCCGGGGCTGAAGTGGTTAAGGTTATCGGGTTGTGGTGGGATAGGCCTCCCTAAACAGCTGAGTTTTCAGTGATCGCTGTAAGGTGGACAAAATAGAGGATAGTGGTGCACCGAAATTAAAATTCTGGACCAAAACCAAGAATTCAGGATGCACCTGGCCAAAAACCCGAAAATGAACATTTAAAAATAAATGTGTGTGTGTATATGTATATGTATATGTATATGTGTATATATATATATATATATATATATATTGTGTGTGTGTGTGTGTGTGTATAATATGGTATATTGAGTCTTTGATGTGTTTTTTTTTTGTGTTGCATGACCAATGAAAAATGCACCCTAAATACGGTACGATCGTGGCAAAATAGTGCAATTTTCACCACTTTTTTTTTTTTTTTTTTTATGTCTGCAAAACGCCAATGACCCTGTTTTCAGCCTATATAACGGCACATCCCTCATAAGGGATAGTCAGACAGATTGGGTGCAGGAGGACTGTTTGGGTAATATTTTGAGATGAGGTTAGTGATAAATAGATCGGGGTTGTGGATGGTTTTGTACATTTTTTAATGTATTAAATTTTATATGTTGGGAAGGAGGTAAGAGAGGTGCAGTGTAGCAAAGGTAGAGGAGTCTGGTGGCAGTATTCATGATAGACTGAAGGTGGTGGAAGGTAGGTAACCTAATGTGCCCATGTGATCTGAGTTCCCTCTCTTTTCCCCTCCCTGGGGGGGGGGTTAGCATTTGGTGGTAATTTAGTATTTAAGTTGGTGTTCTGTCATTCATGCGTTTACCTCTGTGAAGAGGGCTTGGCCCTCAAACGTGTTGGTCGTTCCTGGATGCTCTGAGGTCTCTTCCCATGCCATCTGTTGGGTATGGTGGATTTGGATTTGGATTCATCGTTTTAACTGCTGTAGACAATCTTGTGCATAGCGTGTTTTGTGAGTATTCACTTGTCACTTCTCTTTCTAATAAAATTGAATTCTGGTAAGGCAATAGGTCGGTGCGCCCTCTTTTGTTTTCTTCTGGTAGAGGGTGTGTAGCCAGTGTAGAGGTAGGTCAACGATGTTGCATTGCTAGCCCTTTCAAAATAACTGGGCTGCCATAATACATTATTCCTCAATGCACTAAAACACGTTAGTGTATGAAGAGGTGTTAATGGAACTCAAAAGTATAAGTGGAAGAACCCATTAAAGGGTGATGTTACTACTTTTATAAAGATTGGCATTCTTTTCTAACAGAAAAGTATTATATCATAGAGCAGCCTTTCTCATCCATAATGGCCAGAAAATAAAAATGTGTTCCTTCACATTTGATGGCCGGTGGAAAAGTGTCCCCTTGCATTGGGACCCTATTACTACTGGTGATCGTTAAAATGCCCCCCTTACAGAAAGCTGAAAACAAAATGGTGACCATTGGTGTCAGTGGTTACTTATCTGATTTGTTCATTTTTGGAGGAACCTCTGGGGGAGCCCTGCTTGAGAGAGGCTGCCATAGAGAGCAGATTTTCATGCATGTAGTTACATTACTAATTAGGAAGCAATATAAATACATACAATAAATAAGCTAATTAGAGTTAGCAAAGTGTAAATATCCAAGAGGTTTGTTGTGATTGCTTCCTGTGGGGTATTGCACTCCGCATTACTATAGAAAGATATTCAGGTGAATTTATGAAGAGTGTCTACGACATTCCAGAATTCCATTGTGCCTCCACACAACAAATGTTGGAATTTGGGACATGCACCTCGTGTGGAGGCGTACGAAGAACAGAGTGACCACTCCATCCTAGCTGAGCTCTCTCCTCACCGCTGCAGCTGTCACACAGACAGCGCCGCACTCTAGGGTTTCTTCTGGGTTGGCAGAGCTTGAGGAGGAACCGCACACTAGTTACCGATCAGATCCACTATCCTTGTGATTGCCAGCAGGCAGTGAAGGAATTAGTAGCCAATAGGTGGCTTGCTGTTGGCTTTAGAATATTCCCACTGCCTGCTGTTACACAGTAGTAGAGAATATAAAAAAAACTGAAGCGGCAAAACATTTTTTTTGTCAATTTATCATAAAAACACAACTGTGTGAATATTCATCAGATAAGATCAACCCTCCATGATAGATGAAGTCTTATGCCCCGTACACACGGTCAGACTTTCCGATGTCAAAATACGTCTGATTTTTTTCCGATGGATTTTGGCCCAAACGTGTCTTGCATACACACGGTCACACAAAGTTGTCGAAAATCCAATCATTCTGAACGCTGTGACGTAAAACGCATACGACGGGCCAGTAACCAATAGCTTTCATCTCGTAATTTATTCTGAGCATGCGTGGCACTTTGTCCGCCGGAATTGTCTACACGCGATCGGAATTGAAACAATCGGATTTTGTTGTTGGAAAATTTTAGATCCAGCTCTCAAACTTTGTGTGTCGGAAATTCCAAGTCAAATGGAGCCCACACACGGTCAGATTTTCCAACAACACGATCCGATCGCACATTTTCCGTCGGAAAGGTCCGACTGTGTGTACAGGGCATTATTTAAAAGTAAAACTTTACTTTTTTTGTGTGTCATGTCCAACACCTTCTGAAGTGATCATAACGTTTCCAGTAATGGGCTCAGAGGTCCACCACCGCATCCCAGTGAAATAGGCACCCACCATAGATGATGCCTGCCATTACAACAGCCAAATACACCTGTTGTTTGTGTCAGACATCCGGTGGTATCTCTGTCCAGGATCATCAAAAATTAGGAAAATTGCGCATTGAACCCAATAGGTTGCCAACATTCCACTAGACATATAGTGTAAACAGAACTTATAAAACAATGTGGCGCTCCAATTTGTGAACAATAATGGACAAATGTGAACCTGTAGAGTCCAAAATGTTAGTATGGTGACCAATAATGTGAAAGATGATATAAATTAAACAAAAAATATATAAATGGGGCAAAAAAAAAGCATTGTTCAAAATCAAAGCTCATGGCTGAACATCGTGGTATAATGCATCATGAGAAATGAATCCTGTGCATAAAAAATCTCTCCCTCTTCTCGAGGTGAATGAAAAACTTGGTCTTTAAAGTGCCAACAACAAAGGATAAGGTTGGCAGCTGGCACGCTTACCAGAAAAGATGGACTCCTATACTGTACAGCATATAAGTCAAACAGGCAGTCATGAGGGGATAATCCAATCCAAAACGGAAAGGTCGATGATTAGAGAATAAGCTTCATCCGGTATTGAGGGAGAAGTTCCAACATCGGTAAGCAGGCTCCATAGTGTACAATGAACCGCATCAGAAGTAAAAATGATCCATGGTGGTGGGCAAAAAAAAAACAATAAACTGTACATAGTGTAACACTGGTAGATTTAATGTAGAAAAAGGGGGGTTTACACTTTATAAAAATTCAATACAAACCCGCTAGTATCCTTCGGTGGTGTAGAAAGTATGCAGTGACTCCACAAACCGGTGACGCTTGTGGAGTCACTGCATACTGTCCACACCACCGAAGGATACTAGCTTGTTTGTATTAAATTTTAAACCTTGAGGTGACGGCGTACAAGGACCCAAAGGACCTCACTGACTCCTGTGTACCAGATAAGTGTGTCATCTGCAAGTGACCTACTTTCTCCAATTTTCAGTTTGGTCAGTAAGTGCTCGGGGCTATCTGGAGCTGAATGCAAGGAATTCTGAAGTTCTAGTTTTTAAGCTGTCATTTCTCTGCAGAACACAGTGTGCACTTGTTAACCCATTGCTGTAGCTGTACAGTATCGATACCCTTGGTGTGGTGCTATCCACAAAATCTTTGTTTCTGACATGTTTGTCCTGGGACAGTGATATGCCAAGTAGTGAAGGAAGGATAAGGATATCGGTCTTGGAGCTTGCATCCCAAAAAAAGGTGGCTCATTTTTCTATCCTAATGGGTTCCTTTTAAACAACCCAACTGGCCAATCATTTTCTCTATAGAATGTCAGTTTCGTTGTACATGGTCGGTTGGCATTCAACTCTTTTTGATTTTATCTCTTAGAAACAGGCAGTGGATTCACCAACAAAATGTTAAGGGGGGGTGCCCAGGTGATAATGCCCTCCCCCTTTTTTCACTGCACCAATGCTAACATCAAAAGTGCCAGCTTACTGTAGGGATTGAAACATCAAGCCCTATTAGCGCTGCTTCTGCTATCCCATTTTGGCCAACACTCTGCACTACTCCAAGAGAGCTGAAATATATGAACATGGAAGCTTCTCTGAGCCATGAAGCCAATTCAGACCTACTTTGGAAGTTTAATTGCGATTAGTGGTATAGGAAGCAGAGAAATTTATACAGAGCAGGTTTGAGACTGCATACTCCCAGTGACCCTGTAGGATGCTGTCTGGATTCTGGTTCCAGTAATCTCCCAAAATTCATATTAAAGAAAAGCCAGTGATGAGAAGATCTACAAACGTACTCCACTCTAAAATTTTCCCTACCTAGAGACTGCCCATGCTGACACGTTTCACCACACTGGGTTTAATCATAGCTCAGTATAGAGAAATTGAACTTTAAGTTGCATATCCTAGACCAGTGGTCTCCAAACTGCGGGGAGTGCAAGTGTGGATCTGCGGACAGTGCATTATGAGTGATGAGCTCAGCACTGCTGTGAATGGGACAGAGTACACTTGTGTGGATCTGTGGACATTTCACTGATGGATGAGCTCAGCACTGCTGTGATGGGGAGGGAGAGCACATGCGTGGATCTGTGGACATTGCACTATGATGGATGAGCTCAGCACTGCTGTGATGGGGGAGGGAGTGCACAAGTGTGGATCTGCGGACAGTGCATCATGAGTGATGAGCTCAGCACTGCTGTGAATGGGACAGAGTACACTTGTGTGGATCTGTGGATGTTGCACCACAAGTGATGAGCTTAGCACTGCTGAGACTGGGAGGGAGAGCACATGTGTGGATCTGTGGACATTGCACTATGAGGGATGAGCTCAGAACTGCTGTGACGGGGAGGGAGAGCACATGCGTTGATCTGTAGACATTGCACTGTGATCAATGAGCTCACTGCTGTGACGGGGAGGAAGAACACGAGTGTGGATCTGTGGACTGTACCACGAGCAACGAGGTCAGCCGTGCTTTTGTGATGGGGATGGAGAGCATGTGTGCATCTGTGGATATTGCACTATGATGCATGAGCTCAGCACTGCTGTGATGGGGAGGGAGAGCACATGCGTGGATCTGTGGACATTGCACTATGATGCATGATCTCAGCACTGCTGTGACAGGGAGGGAGAGCACATGCGTGGATCTGTGGACATTGCACTGATGGATGAGCTCAGCACTGCTGTGATGGGGGAGGGAGCGCACATGCGTGGATCTGTGGACATTACACTGATGGATGCGCTCAGCACTGCTGTGATGGGGAGGGAGAGCACATGCGTGGATCTGTGGACATTGCACTATGATGGATGAGCTCAGCACTGCTGTGATGGGGGAGGGAGCGCACATGCGTGGATCTGTGGACATTGCACTGATGGATGAGCTCAGCACTGCTGTGATGGGGGAGGGAGCGCACATGCGTGGATCTGTGGACATTGCACTATGATGGATGAGCTCAGCACTGCTGTGATGGGGAGGGAGAGCACATGCGTGGATCTGTGGACATTGCACTATGATGCATGATCTCAGCACTGCTGTGACAGGGAGGGAGAGCACATGCGTGGATCTGTGGACATTGCACTGATGGATGAGCTCAGCACTGCTGTGATGGGGGAGGGAGCGCACATGCGTGGATCTGTGGACATTACACTGATGGATGCGCTCAGCACTGCTGTGATGGGGAGGGAGAGCACATGCGTGGATCTGTGGACATTGCACTATGATGGATGAGCTCAGCACTGCTGTGATGGGGGAGGGAGCGCACATGCGTGGATCTGTGGACATTGCACTGATGGATGAGCTCAGCACTGCTGTGATGGGGGAGGGAGCGCACATGCGTGGATCTGTGGACATTGCACTATGATGGATGAGCTCAGCACTGCTGTGATGGGGAGGGAGAGCACATGCGTGGATCTGTGGACATTGCACTACAATCGCTGCTATGACGGTGGCATGGAAGGATGCATAGGCAGATTTTCGGATGAGCGATATGGCAGCTCCAAGCTTGTTTGTGTCCCTTAACATACCCCCTGTCCTAGCTGATATGCATGATGTTCGATCACTGAGAAAAGTACTTTATTTTGGCCATTGCTCCATGATTTGTAGACGATTGGACCTCTTCATACATTGCAATTTTTTATCAATAAAAAGTACTGTAATCCTAAAGGTGAACCAGCCCCTGAATTGTATTTATAGTTTGTATAGGCTCATATTAAAGTTGTTTTCTTCACAGCAGTTTTCATTAGTGATGCAAAAGATTTGAGCAATGCCAACTGTAATGGTTGTGTGTAGGAGGGGCAGAAAATGGGATTGTGAATACGGGGATTTGGCGACGATTGCTTTGTCTATAGACCCCTCACAATCTCCGCTAAGATCACCAGCTTAAATATTGTCTGAGCAGATAAAACACTCATTCAGCTGCGATGTCTTGAGCTACATGCCAGCAGGTTGGAGCTATTGTTTGCCTCTTGAGCTTTCTGTTGACAACACAGCATTGGCCTTTGAAGGTTGTCCACACTCCCCAGTCCTCCTGTTTGTTTCACAGGGGACCTGAGCTTCTCCTGTCTATGGGAATGCCTAAATGTTCCCCTCCCCCATCCAGGGTGCAGGGAGAGAGAGAGAGAGAGAGTGTGTGAAAGTTGCAGCTGTTCTACATGTAGGTCAAAGTAGGCGTTCCCCCAAGACTCAGCTCAGTGTCTGCCTGTCACATTTCTCTTCTCTTACCTGATGCTGCAGCAGCCGCCCGCCGCCCGAGACAAACATCGAATCATTCTCGCAGAGCAGGGCCTGACCTATTCTCCAGCTCTGTGCAGACTAGGACTTTGCATTGCGTCCTGCTTTCCTGGTCCCCAACCTCTTCTATCACTTTTCTGTTTTAGATTGTAAGCTCTGTGAGTACAGCTGAGATGCATAGTGTGTGTGTTTATATATACCGTATTTATTGGCGTATAACGCGCACATTCATTTTAGAAGGGAAGTTTCAGGGGAAATTTTTTTTTTTTAAATAAGGAACTTTGAAGCAAAATAAGGGTCAGTACCCATCTGCAGCCTCACTATTGCCATCAATGCTCATCTGCAGCCTCATCAGTCCACATCAATGCAGCCTCGCCATTTCCTCAAAGCCGTCTGATCAATGCCCATCTGCAGCCTCACAAGTGCCATCAATGCAGCCTCATCAGTCCATATCAGTGCAGCAGCCCCGCCATTGCCTTGAATGCAGCAGCCCCGCCATTGCCTTGAATGCAGCAGCCCCGCCATTGCCTTGAATGCAGCAGCCCCGCCATTGCCTTGAATGCAGCAGCCCCGCCATTGCCTTGAATGCAGCAGCCCCGCCATTGCCTTGAATGCAGCAGCCCCGCCATTGCCTTGAATGCAGCAGCCCCGCCATTGCCATCAGTGCAGCCTGATCGATTCCCATCTGCAGCCTAGAGGGGACAGGGAGGGGGGCAGGACAGGTGGCGACAGATTACATACAGTGAGAATCTCCAACGATAGAACAGTGGTCCAATGGCGGCCCAGGAGACAGGACTTCCTATTACAGAGTCCGCCAAGTAAACAGGAGATTCTCACTGTATGGAATCTGACGGCCCGCCCCCTCTGAGTCAGCTAAAATTTATGTATTGGCATGTAACACACACGCTATTTGCACCCCATTTTCATGGTGAAAAGGGTGCTTGTTATACGCCAATAAATACAGTATATATTACATGTCCTTGCATTGCACAGTAGTATGGAAGATGTCTGCCGCTGGACAAATCCATAACAAAACATGAGGTTTCCTTGCTGACACTTTATATGGTCAGCAAGGAGTCTAAGGCTGGGTTTACACTGGTGCAAACACAGACATCGCATGTGATTCACACCGCATTGCTGTGCAGATCTCATGCGATGTAAATCCAGCCATACAAACTGAAATAGCATCGCATTTTCACCAAAATGGTGCAGGACCCTTTTTTTTGGTCCGCAATGGAATCCGATTGCGTAGGTGTTCACACCCATGTGATCCCGTTCCTGTACCATTTGATAGTTCACACTGCAATCTGCGAACCGATCTGGGGGTGTCATTAACTTTCTATTGACACCCACAGCAGTTCACATAGGGCAGTATGAACTGCCTGCAAGTGACATGCAATTAGGGTTATCACCTAATCCCATTAAAGCCAAGCACATATTAATTACACAGATTATTTGGCTGATTAACCACTTGAGCTCCAGAAGGTCTTACCCCCTAATGACAGAGCCATTTTTTGCGATACAGCACTGGAACGCTTTAACTGATAATTGCGTGGTCATGCAATGTTGTACCCAAACAAAATTGAGGTCCTTTTGTTCCCACAAATAGAGCTTTCTTTTTGGTGGTATTTGATCACCTCTGCTGTTTTTTATTTTTTGTGCTATAAACAAAAAAAAGGCCGACAATTTGGAAAAGAAAAACAAGATTTTTTTTACTTTTTCCTAGAATATCCCCCAAAAATTGTAAAACAGATTTCTTCATCTGTTTAGGCCAATGTGTATTCTTCTACATATTTTTGGTAATAAAAATCACAATAAGCGTATATTGATTGGTTTGTGCAAAAGTTATAGCGTCTACAAAATGGGGGATAGATTTATGGCTTTTTTTTGCTTTTTTTTTTATCGGGACTGCGACATGACGGACACATCGGGCACTTTTGACACATTTTTGAAACCATTGACAATTATACAGCTATCAGTGCAAATAAATGCACTGATTACTATGTAAATGTCACTAGCAGGGGAGGAGTTAACACCAGGGGCAGATCAAGGGGTTACATGTGTTCCCTAGTGTGTGTTCTAATTGTGGGGGGATGGGACTGTCTAGGAGGAGAGATCGGTGTTGATACTTAGTATGAACACACAATCTGTCTCTACTCCCCTGAAAAAAACGGGATCTGTGTGTTTTTTTTCCATATATTCCTCAACATCCACTAAAGGATATAAATCCATTCTGTGTGCAGCAAATAGCAGTTATGACATTGGCGAAGTAGCAGTGAAATCATCACTGTGCTGCACAAAGTCTGTGCAGAGAGCAGAGCTGTGGGAGGGACCCAGCAGGCCCCACCCACTACAGGCTGCCTGTGGAAAACTACAGGGGGGGCGGAGACCAAACCAGTCACCCTGAGCAAGGAGAGAGAGCAGCAGGGACCGGTCTTTATTACAGGAAGCTTCTACATAAAGATAGTGTCACACTAGATTACTGCACAAATCTGGAAGAAATACAGATTCAAGGATGAATTTGTACGACTCTTTTTTTAGTGCTGGTTCACACTAGTGCGATTTATGATGCGTCTTCAGAGAATTGCATGGCAAGGGAAATCCCATTATATTCAATGGTGCCTATTCTAATCAGTGCAACTCAGCATGGTGCAATTTTGGAAAAGGTTCCTGTGCTACTTTTAGTGCAGCTTGGCCCTATAGAGTATGCAAAAAAACACAGCCAAGTTGCAAGTCCTACAGCTTGCAGCCTGTACCTCCTGTATGGGCTGTCTGTTTTGAAAGCTGCAGGGCCTGTTGCTGTTACATGTTGCACCCTGTGTGTGTGCTCCAAAAGTTTACCTTTTTAAAGAATATGTATACCCAACATTTCATATTCCTGATATGTGTCTGCTGTACCATGCACTTGTATGAGGAGGTGTCCTGTTCTTTGTATTGCTTCCTTTCTGTGAAATCCCTGGTGTTCTGGCATGTCCCTCTGCTTTCCTATTAAAAACTGACCACACTAAGCATGAGAGCACTGCATGGTCATTTCTCTAGTTGTGTAAGAACTCAGCCTGCTCTCCTCCAATGATCAGACTTGTCCTAACACACTCCCCCCCCCCCCCCCCATGCATGGCCATTCACTGGGAAGACCGGTGCACTGTTTCTCCTTCCCCCAGCTCTTATGCAGCTGAGTACAGAGGGAATGTAATCAATTTTCAATCCCAAAAATAACTATACAATGACGTGTATTAACAGCAGCTTGTAACGAGAACTTTCTGAGAGTGAGTTCTATTGATCGTCCTGTTGGTTTCTCTGATCACATTCTGGTTGAATTTGGAAAATTGTCTGCAAATTGTCCCGTGTATGGCAAGGATTAAAGCTTTTGTTGTACATGGACCCCAGCAGCTGCATCCTGTGTGAAGGTAATGGAGCAGTCTCGGCTCCCGCCACATCTGGAATTTCTTTAGGAATTCAGTGATTTCAGCGTTGTTCTATAAATAGGAAATTCTTCTGTCCAGTCGTCTGTCATTAACTCCGCACCGTACTTCTTTTTTTTTTTTTTTTTTTTTTTGCTTTCACAAGAACAATCTGTTGTAGTATAGATGCTCCGGATTTATCACGCGGTGGCATGGTCCCAGTATCCCTGCAACCTCCAATCTGTTTGAGAAGTCACTGTTGACTTTGTCAGAGGTGATGATCATAGTTGCTGACAGCGTAAGTAAATATTGACTGCGTGGCTAATTCAGTTACTTGGTGACCCGGCCATGCTGTGCTTAGCAGCTCACAACTTGAAGCCAGGAAAAGAGACAAAATCCTTAATCAGTGTTGTCTGTACATCACGCCTCCCGCATTGTACAACTGGCTTTTGCTAAGCCTGACCTGTTTGTATTTATTTTTTCGGTAATGATGTTCCACTCATGGTGTGTTTTGTATCGGCCTGTAGAGTAGAACAATTTACATCTAATAGGCAGACCATAGACCAGGGATATGTCGTTAGTGGACCTCCAGCTGTTGCAGAACTACAAGTCCCATAAGACATAGCAAGACTCTGAAGGCACAAGCATGACACCCAGAGGCAGAGGCATGATGGGACTTGTAGTTTTGCAACAGCTAGAGGTCCACTAATTGCATATCCCAGCCATAGACCATCCACGGGTTGCAGGAAAGAAATTTGCACAATTCCTCCATCAACACACAGTGCTGCCAGGAAAATCCCTCTTGCTGAGACATGGCGTCCTCCCAGCAGGGGTGCGGGGAAGTCAGTCCTGCTGGGAGAAGACGGTGGTTATTGCTAGCGGCTATAGCAGCTGCTAGCGATAAAAGCAAGTATATCAGGCAGGCTGGTTGTGTACCCAAGTTGATCAATCGGCTTGGTACATTCAGCCTGTCCATATGTTCAAATAGTCTATGGCCGGCCTTAGAGAGTAAAGCTGGCCATAGATGGATCAAAATTCATCAGGGGCCAACTGAATTTCAGTCCATTTGTGGCTGCTCCTGCTCACAAGAAGTCAATCGATATCTAATGAATCGGTTGTTGGAGTTTTTTTGCTTCGATCAGCGCATGCAGCCAATTGGCTGCAGCACCGATCCATGTATTCTGATGTCGGAATGCAGTGACACAGCGGGGAGGATCCCCTCATCCACCTCAAATGTGTGAATGGGGGGAATCGGGGTTAGTTCTTTCTTTCTTTCATTTTCTTGTTTTCTTTTTCTTTCTTTCTTTCTTTTTTTTTTTTTTTCTTTGCCCCCCTGGCTAAGCAAAAAAAAGAGTCATGTATGACCAGCATTAGGCCGCGTACACACGCGGGGACTGTTCGGCCAACTTTGTCCGCTGAACAGTGTTTCGGCGGACAGTCCGCCCATGTGTGGGCTTTCAGCGGACAGTTTCAGCGAACAGTCCGCTGAACAAGGTTTTTCGGAAATTCCGAAAAACTGTCCGCTGAAACTTTGTTTCAGCGAACAGTCCCCTCGTGTGTAGGCTTGTTCGTCAAACTAAGTTCCGCGCATGCTCAGAAAGGATTTACACGCCGACAGTTATAATGCAGTGTATAGGACGTCGTATTTTTCGTCCCGTCGTACGTGCCGTTCACGTCATCGCGCACGGTTTCAGCAAACTGTTCGTTCGTCGTGTGTGGCCATGTCCGTCCATGCTAATTTTGAGCGGACTGTTTGCTGAAACTGTTTGACGGACAAAGTTGGGCGAACAGTCCCCGCGTGTGTACGCGGCCTTAGTGTGCTTTTCCCCAGGGTTAAAACCAATGGACATTTTGTCGGTTTCCCTATCAGGGGAGAATTCCACACCCTTCCGGTCCCCATAGACACAACAGAAAGTAAATGGAAATGCCCCCCAAAAAAAAACTCCTTGGAAGACTTTACACACTTATGGTAGCCATACATTATACTATTTTCTTGTTCAATTTCCTTTAGATTTACCTTCAACTATGTAGTGTAAGGACCTCTCTGATTACATAAAAATTGTATGTGTTTAAGTGTGACCTCATATTATATGATTTTGGTAAATCTAAAGAAAAGTTGTACAAGAAAATTGTATAATGTATGGTCAGACTTACTTTGGGCCAGATTAGCTTAAACAAATTATGCAGAATGCTGCCTCTATGTGATTTGCGATTTTACTGTTTTGACTACACACCGGAAGCAGCATCCTCCCAGCGACTTCCCATACAGCAATGTCCTGGTTCCACTAACTTCTCGCTGTACTAAATAAAGCGAGTTGTTTGCTCCAGCACCACCTCCACATAGAAGAAGCCTTTCATTTATTAATTTTTTTCTATGAGTACAGGCCTTCCTCTGATTGGCCATGGTGGAGAGGCAGGCGGATGTCAGGATGCTATTATTTAATGCATAGAGGGGAAGTCGCTGGTGCACCTGGCAGTAGAGGGCACTGCTTCCTGTATTTAGCATGGGGTACAGCAGTATATTACCGATTCACCACCGGCCACACAGTGGCATATGCAATCAAGCTGGCCCAAGGCAGAGGGGGTGAGGCACCCAATGCAAGGTCTGCTTTAAAGAGAAGGAGCTCCGTGGCATTAACTTTACATTCTAGAATGGATAACGGTTCATCCTGCTTCTTGGGATAGCCATTGTTGTTGTGTTCTCTCCCGCTCAAGTTTTGGATATCAGACAGTAAGTCCCTTGCTCTCTGCTCAGGACCCCCCCATAGCCCTGGGCTGTGGATGGGGCGGGAGCAGCCGGCTCAGGTTCTCAGCGACTCGCTGAGAGGCTGAGCCTGTGATGGTTCAGGCACGTGGGCTTGACCCAGTGATGGTCCAGGCACGTGGGCTTGACCCAGTGATGGTCCAGGCACGTGGGCTTGACCCAGTGATGGTCCAGGCACGTGGGCTTGACCCAGTGATGGTCCAGGCACGTGGGCTTGACCCAGTGATGGTCCAGGCACGTGGGCTTGACCCAGTGATGGTCCAGGCACGTGGGCTTGACCCAGTGATGGTCCAGGCACGTGGGCTTGACCCAGTGATGGTCCAGGCACGTGGGCTTGACCCAGTGATGGTCCAGGCACGTGGGCTTGACCCAGTGATGGTCCAGGCACGTGGGCTTGACCCAGTGATGGTCCAGGCACGTGGGCTTGACCCAGTGATGGTCCAGGCACGTGGGCTTGACCCAGTGATGGTCCAGGCACGTGGGCTTGACCCAGTGATGGTCCAGGCACGTGGGCTTGACCCAGTGATGGTCCAGGCACGTGGGCTGGCTTTGTGACGTCAGCTGACAGCGATATTCAGCCTGGAATTCAGGTTGCAGGAGCGCAGAACAAACTGTACTCCTGTGATCCACAGAAGTATGGCCAAACAAGCGTCTCCAGATCACATGCAGCGATTGGGCGTTTTCCGGCAGGCGCCAGTAAATATGCCAGGAACGCATGCTCTTGGCATACCACTGTTTGCACTAATGCACATAAATATACGGCCGCACGGTGCCAAGGCTCAGCTGCCAAGAGGAGTTAATTAGCACTACTAAAGTGGCTCTGGCTTTAGAAAAGTTTCCAGTACTACTTTAAGGCGACTTCTATCCGACTTGTGCCCATAGACTTTAATGGAAGTTGCCTTCAAGTCGGATCCTCATTTGTATTGATGTGATTTGGAGCCGGCATTACAGAAAGATCACCAAGGCATTCTCTGCGGTTCCTCGCTTCAAAGACTCATCAATGTAGTACTTCAGTTGCCAGCCAATTGCCAGGAAGTGCCTGGCAAAGTTGCTCCATAAGTCACGTGACTTGCAGGTCGCAGTAGTGTGAACTGAGCCTTACAGTGTATTTATTTTATAATTTTGATTCTCTGATTTCTATTTCTGACTGTCTTTAAAGACAGGATATTTTGACATGGTGCCAACAATGAATAATATGTCTGATGAAAGTACATTTCACCTTGAGATTATTTGACTGCTGTTTTTTTATTTTATATTTTATTTGAGGTCATTTTAACCATGAAAGATCACAAATGGCATCTTATTTTTTTTTTTTTTTCTTTACATTTTCAAGCTGCTGCAGACTGGCAGTTGATGATCATTGTGTTTTTAATTATCTTTATTTAGCAATAATAATTTAGTATCTTCGCATTCATAATGCTTCTTTTATTTTCACAGACATGCCGATATTTGGACTGTGCCCGGCCTACGATGAGTTTTATCTAGTTGTGTGTAGCCAATGTAATCAGGTCATAAAGCCGCAAGCATTTCAATCACATTATGGTAAGTGCTTAACTATGACTTAATAACGTTGTTAAATCAGGATTAAAGATGGCACATTTTGTTCATCCCTTTTAATGTTTTGTAAAGTGCCTGTCATTGACAGCCCAAAATGAAAATATTAACACAAATTTTTGGTTTTGAGTCAAGTCTTCAGATTACCCGGTTATGTTTGATCTGGTGGTAGTTTCAGCGGGAAAGGGGGCCTTCCAGCATTTAAAGGGAACTTGTAGACAACGTGTATATTTTTACTATGGTCAGAACTAGAGCTTCCTGAGCCTGTTTGGCTGGGCTTCTCCTATGGGTCACAGGAGTACAATTTGTTTTGCACTCCTGTGACCCGTTTCAAGTAGAGAGCGGTCTGAAGTCCACTCTGCTGATGTCACTGGAATCAGTCCAGGCACCGCGTCATCCTGACAATGGGAGTCTAGATCCGCCAGGTGCCTGGACTGATAGGCTCTCAGCGGCTCACTGAGATGGGTGAGATGGCCGCTCTCTGCCCCTCCACAGCTCAGCGCTCCAGTGAGCGCGGGGGGGGGGGGCAGAGCGGAGAGCTGCTGTGAGAATCATGCCATCTTAGATTGCTCGGTTCTCAGATGCTGCATCTGTCCCCCGGCGCCTCTGCACGGTCGGTCCGATGCTGCATCCACCTAGGTACGTATGATGGATAAAAAAAAACAAAAACATACATCTCTTTTTAAATGAAATGAGCATAAGGAAAACCGATATATGGAGATGTAAACTGAACAGTTTTTATCCATATTGCATTTTTTTTTTCATGACGGCACGAATGTTATGCCAGTATAAAAGGTGCCGGAAGGCTAAATATTTAGGTTCTTGAAAAGAAACAATTGTGACAGGTTCCCTTTTAAAAAACACCTGAATTTACTTTGTGATGTATTTTGCCAGTCCTGTGATCCAGGTATCCCTTTGCCACATAGTCAAGCAGGTGACACCAATATTAGGTTTAGCTTTGTAGCTTTCCATTACAATTCAGCATTCCCAGCCTGCTCGCTGGACAATAAATTGGCATCATGACCTCTGCCAAATGACCAGTAAAGAGATGATAACCCTGGCTGTGTAGTGTGGTAGTAGTGTGTAAATCAGATTAGTTGAACAGAATTGCAAAACCCGTGACAGGTAAAATGTGTATGGTTTAAAGTGATCCTAAACATGAATGTCATGGATGACAGTGTAAGGGTGACCTAATCTTTCGCAATGGCTGGAACTGTATTGCTGAATGCGGTTGTAAGGTGTTGGCAGATTCTTCTGTTGACATTCAGGCTGGTTACATATCCGAACGTTGCAGGCTTTACACTGTGCCATGTGGTACCATCCATCTTGAATGTGAACTATCTGTGCGTCTTGTATTTCAAGAAAAGGCACCTCTCTCATTTTGGGTGCATTGGCAGCCTATTTTAAATAAATGAGCTCCATTAGAAAATATTTTTTGATGACGTGTGCTGGGTCCAGCTTAGTTACCTCTAACTCTTGGTATACTACATCCAGAGGGTTGCTGGAGAAGCTACAAATCTTTGTTGTATTGTACTGCATTCCACGATCGACTTTGATCTTCTGGCGCAGCAGCTGTGAGTTCCCCCAACCCCCTCGCTCTCTCTCCAACTCTTCCATTCAGAAAACATTGCACATTTTTTTCCCTGAGGCTTTCTTTGAATGGATGAGGGGAGGGGCTGATTAATGTCCTGTTCTCATCTTGTCCATGCATAGACAGTCTTATTTTCATTGAAAATAAATCTGTACGAATCATTAGTAAGACCTCATCTGGAATATGCAATTCAGTTTTGGGCACCAGTTCTCAAAAAGGATATTGGGGAACTGGAAAAAGTGCAGAGAAGGGCAACCAAACTGATAAGAGGCATGGAGGAGCTCCGCTATGAGGAAAGATTATAGGAACTGAATTTATTCTCTCTGGAGAAGAGGAGATTAAAGCAGAGTTCCACCCAGAAGTGGAACTTCCGCTCATTTGTTTCCTCTCCCTCTCCGATGCCACAATTGGCACCTTTGGGGGGGGGGGGGGGCAGGATATAGACAGTCCATGCTGTGGCCCAGGACATCACCTCAGGGCTCCCTCCTCCTCCCTCTGTCGCCATAAGGCTACGCTGCCTGGTTCCCTTACCTGCAATGGCGGTGGCCGCACTTGACAGTTGATGGAAACATCAGCTGCAGTGCCGACATCGCTGGACTCCAGGACAGGTAAGTGTCATTATTAAAAGCCAGCAGCTGCAGTATGTGTAGCTTGCTGGCTTTTAATTATTTTTTTTGGGTGGACCTCTGCTTTAAGGGGGCATATGATCGCCATGTATAAATACATATGTGGTCCATATAGTGAACTTGGTGTTGAGTTAGTCATCACAGAGGACAAGGGGGGCACGATTTAATCTCCAAATACGAAAATGTTTCTTCACAGTAAGAGCTGTGAAAATTTGGAATAGACTCCCCCAAGTGGTGGTTCTGTCCAGCTCAGTAGATTGGTTTAAAAAAAAAAGCCTGCATTCTTTCCGAAATGTATATTATAATAATAATATAACTGGATACTAACATTTATAGATAAAATTGATCCAGGGAAAATCAAACTGCCTCTCAGGGGATCAGGAAGAATTTTTTTTTTTTTTTACCTGCTGGAGCAAATTTGATCATGCTTTCCTGGGGTTTTTGACCTTCCTCTGGATCCACTGTGGGAGTATGTAAAGGTTTGTATGATTCCCCCCCCCCCCCTTTTTTATTAGTTGAACTAGATGGACTTTTTTCAACCAAACGTGAAGTGGGTGTAAATGCCCATGCGTGACTTCTACCTAATAGGTACAGTATATATCTCCTAAACATGCACAGTTTAGGAGATATTTTTGTTGCAGCTGGTGATGTCACTGGGGCATGCGTTCTGAAGGAACGGATAACCGTACTGTTCCTATGCGCGCTTGAGTGACGTCATCGCGGCTCCAGCCACTCACACAGCTGGAGTCTTTGAACCTGGAAGGAAGACCACGTGAAGATAGAAGTGGCTTATGCAAGGCATACTAGCACAAAATGGCTTTACCTTACGGGATTAAAAATAGTGGTTTATTACGCTTTGACTATGTAATACCATACTTTTTGTGAATGGCGGAGTTGGACGAGAGAGCGTTTGTTTTTTGGTGTTTTTTTTTTTTTTGTTTTTTTTTTCCCTCCCAATAATTGCTGTAGGAGCAGGAAACCCTACAACAACTAAGCCAGAAGATCAAAGCTGACACTGGAATGCAGCATAATACAGTGAAGATTTTTAGCACCTTCAGCAAACCCTTTGGACATAGTATGAGTAATAAGAATTGGGGGTCCCTAAGCTGGAATTCACCTTGAACACAATGCATGGTAACGTGTGCATCAGTGGAGCTGTTTAGAACATATAGGGGCCATGTGTCATGAACTATTTTATTTGTGACTGTGAGGTCCTGCTGAACCTTGGCATTGACAGGCCTGAATCTGTTTTATCCTCCTAAAGTGTTGCCCGTCCAGATGCTTTTTCTTCAATGATAAATCCCCTTTACAGAAGCTCAGGTCTCAGACTTGAATGTGAATTGTTTATGCTGTGTAGTAGAGACGTCATTGTGTACTATGGCCTCCTTGTTGTGATGTAGATAACCATCGCAGGTCTGCAGAGGCTTCCAGCATTCGATTGTGAACATGTGCTGGAGATAAGAAGGTATTCCTGTAATAGCTGCTTATTTCTTCTTGGAGGATGACGATTGATCACTTCATTTGCTGTACTTGTTACAATCGCCTGTTTATAGCATCAATCAGATTCTATATTTTTACAAATATGCTCTCCGTTATCTGACCATGGTGTAAATGAACAAAAAACTGCAAATCAACATGCTACACAATATAATTAGTCTATCTGCAGCCTCCTTATTAATTTAAAGTGGATGTAAACCTGAATTATTATTTTTTGTTTTTGTAAAGTATAAGATTTCCTATCATTTGAGCCCAGTCTTGCCACAAAAAGTTAATCCAGCTCTGAGCAATCCTCTTTTATTGTTCAGTGAGAAAAATCTTGACAAAGGCCCCTTTCACACATGCGGACATTATGTCCGTATTTCATCCATCCATTTGAGGATGAAATATGGACATACATGCATTCCTATGGGATAGCGGGTGTCTGCGGATGAATATCCGCAGACACCCGCTATTATCCGCCTCCGCAGTTGTCCGATTCTGCAGACGGAGGAAAATCCTATTTTTCTATCCGTCTGCAGAGTGGATCGGATGAATACGGACAGACGGTCTGTGCTCATCCGATTCCCCCATAGAGGAAAACTGAGAACTGACAGGGCGGTCCCTGCACAGTGTGCCGGGATCGCCCTGTCCGCCGCCGGCTCAGCGGGGACAACGGAGCAATCCCCGCTGAGCGAGCGGATCATCACGGGGCAGATCGTTACTGATCCGTCCCGTTTGAAAGGGGCCAAACAGAGAAAAACGATGTCAAATCCTCCCCCTTGCTGTGAGTGACAGGTTATTTACATATCTCATGCACTAGCCTAAGAGACATGCATTCTTTTTTAATTCCCTCCCACTCCTCTCTTCTGTTGCTCTGCAAGGATTGGCTGTTCCACACCTCAGCATGATTTGGCATGCTGAAGTCATGTGGGGACTTTTCTGGGTTTTGACTGAATGTTAGTGATCATAGCAGAAGTTCAGTGTAAGAAATACACAGGAGAAAATGTATGTTGATAAGGGGCGTGTAGAGGTGGGCGGGGAGTCTGACATAACGACTCCACCCACTGAGCCCTGGAAAACTGACCCATCTGCAGTTTTTCGGGTCTCATAGCAGACAGAGGGAAGACATTTGACAGATAAGTATACATGCAGGAGACATGTATGTCCTTCTAGATAACCACTATTGCAGTAGTTTAGAAAGGATGAGAGCGGGTTTACATCTACTTTAATCCTGATAAAATTAGAACTCTTTAAAGTTCATAGATTTCGGATGTGCTTGGTATCAAAATTCCTCTATTATAAATGCCAAACCGTTTGAACCAAGAAATGAAAAGTAGTGAAATTGGTGTCAAAGAAAATCCAATGTGCAGATCTCTCTTCAAAAATTAACCAGAGTGCTCCACCGAACCCCATTTATGTCAATAACTCACCAGATACATTCCTTCACATAAAATGCTCGGCATATAACACCTGGGTACAACACTAATCCTGATATCTCATCTGGCTCCTGGATGTTCCAAATGCTTCCAATACTTTCCATTCATAAGTTCCTCAAATATCAAAAAAACTCCCATGGTGCATTCCCATAGTAAATTATTAAAATGTATTAAACATAAAAAAAAAAAACTACTCGCAAACAAAACAAAAAAAAGACATGACACATTCGAAAATCACGCAAAACTGTTTGTAAATCAATCGTCCCCACATCTTCCCACTCCGGGATCTAGCGTGAAGTCGCCAGCAATCACCGTGCGGCTGTGCTCTGACGCAGTGTGTTATCCAATGACTTCTTCAAAGGGGCAATTTTGATATTTGAGGAACTTATGAATGGAAAATATTGGAAGCACTTGGAACATCCAGGGACTAGATGAGATATCAGGATTAGTGTTGTACCCGAGTGCAGTTTTTCTGTCCCCTAGCTGCCATCTTTCTGTCTTTGGGTAATTTCAGTTAATTTCAGTGCATACAAGGACAAATGTTTCATCACCATGTCTGTTTTAACATTTCCTCAGGAATCAGAATATTTTAAATACAGTGAAACCCCCTGTTCATGAACTTAATTCATTCTACCACTCTGGTCGTGAATCAAATTGGTAGCGAACCAAGGCAAATTTTCCCATAGGGTTCAATGTAAATCGGGTTAATCCATTCAACTCTCGTTTTTTTTTTTTTTTTTATTATTATTATATTTGTTTTTGAACCACAAAAATATTAAAGTACAGTATGAAGAGAGCGAACACTAGCCTTGCTTAAGATGACTTCTGGTGTGAGGGAAGGCAGGTTCTTGCCAGCTGCATTACTGCTCTGCACATTCTTGTCACCTGCATTACCCCTCTCTGCACATTCTTGTCCCCTGCATTACCTCTCTCTGCACATTCTTGTCCCCTGCATTACCTCTCTCTGCACATTCTTGTCACCTGCATTACCTCTCTCTGCACATTCTTGTCACCTGCATTACCTCTCTCTGCACATTTTTGTCACCTGCATTACCTCTCTCTGCACATTCTTGTCACCTGCATTACCTCTCTCTGCACATTCTTGTCACCTGCATTACCTCTCTCTGCACATTCTTGTCCCCTGCATTACCTCTCTCTGCACATTCTTGTCCCCTGCATTACTTCTCTCTGCACATTCTTGTCCCCTGCATTACCCCTCTCTGCACATTCTTGTCCCCTGCATTACCTCTCTCTGCACATTCTTGTCCACCTACATTACCTCTCTCTGCACATTCTTGTCCCCTGCATTACCGCTCTGCAATTTCTTCTTACCACCATGTTTGCTCTGAACAGGCTTGTCACCTTCATTACTGCTCCACACTTTCTTCTTACCACAATGCTTGCTCTGAATTTTTTTTATTTTTTTGGAGCCATACTGGATGTCCGGTACAGTATGTGATGAAAAGCATACGCAAAAGCTTTACTGCAAGTGTGCACAGGGATGTACTGTAACAGTATGTGCTAGAAAGCACACCCAAAAGCTTCTCCATAGTGTAAGTGTCTTCACAGTACACTTCCAGTGTCTCTCTGTGACCACAATCTCACCTACAGGAAGTCCTGACCATGTGTCAGAGCAGGGAAGATGGCCACGGCTTGTGTCCGTGAACCGAAGCGGAGTTTCGCGTACCAAAGCAAATGTTTGTGAACTCTTCTGTATGCGAACTGAGTTGGTATCACTGTACTTGTTTTACTTGTCCATATCTGTTCTTCCATTCTCCGCTTGTCCTTTTTTATTAACTGATCTGTTAGATTTGCCTATATTTGATTCAACAGCCATTTCCACCAAGTGTGTGTGTGTGTGTGTGTGTGTGTGTGTGTGTGTGTGTGTGTGTGTGTGTGTGTGTGTGTGTGTGTGGCCCAACACAGTTTTAAACAAAAAAGTACCCCTTTTCAAGTGTAAGGAATGTGCATTCACTATTTAAAATGGTTAAAATCGGCATAGATGGGTAATTTTTTTTGTTCAGCCAGCTGGCTGAATTGGGAAAAAAAAAGATTGCTCCATCCACTTAAAACGGATGGAGAAATCCCCCCCCCCGGCTGTGATATTGTGCTCTGGCAATGGCTCTCGCTTCTGTCATAGAACACTCATAAACCACTACAAACGCTGTTTTCCAACATGTCCATTTGACAGAAGTGGTTTTGTACAGAGCAATCCCTATCCTCCTCTTCCCATTGACCAGTGCCCCCCAATAGCAAGCCGCTTGCGATGGGGGCACTGGTGCATGGTCGCTCCTGAGTCCTGCTCTATGCATCCATAAGACATGTAGAGGCTCAGCTCAGCCCCAGGCTTTCTCATCGGCTGTGATTGCCAGCAGTGGGAGCCAATGGGGAGAGGGAGCAGAGGCTCCTGTGCACATCGCTGGGGCGGGGCACAGGGGAGTATTGTTAAGTTGGGGGGGGGGGCCACACAGAAGGTGTTTTACCTTCATGCATAGAATATTAAATACAGCTTATTTATATATTTATGGCGCACGTAGTATAAGAAAAAAAAGTGTGTGGTGTTGCATATGTTTTGAATATAGTAGGAGATAACACTGTACCTTTTGGTGATATAAACTGTATAGTAGCACGCTCATATGAGAGTGTTGGTAGGTACTGGCAGCTGAAGGGTGTAGCACATTACAATCATGTTGTAACAGGTCACACGTTTTACTAGATTGTGGTTTAAAAAAAGACCTTTAGCTTTTACAACCACTTTAAGCATAGTGTTAGCCTTGTATAAACATTAGCAGCACTGACATTTTATTGTGTATTGGCGTGCTGACTCGTCGTACCTGTTCTATGGAAGAAACATTACCAGGACTGAACAGCAGGGGGAGCCGCCAAACGCTGAAATGTCTGAATATTGCTGTCAGCTGTCTGAGACGTGCACAAGTCTCACACTGCCATGACTGCGCTTGTGATGAGTCTGTCGGCTGTGTGTATGAATCACAGTGACGTCTGCTACATACACAGGAGCCTGAGTCACTTCATTAATCAGCACAGATGCCGCCGTCTTATCACAGTGCCCCCTACACCGGCTGTTCACCGAACACGTTTGACTTTATTCTGCGTTATAAAAATAAATGTGATGACCGTACAGCGCTATGCTGGCAGTAGGTGTGATATTGTAATATCTTTAAGCTATTTACATTGTTACCATTGCTGGGATTTAATTAACCCTTTTGCTATGAGCCAGTTGTGCGTTTTTTGGACCCATGTTTAAAAAATTATTTTAGGTTTGAAGATGCCGTAAAACGCCAAGATATTCTATATATTTAATATTTATAAAGTAGGCACCTGGAGAATACATTTGTAGTAGTTACAATTTTTAATGTCACCTGATGATGATTTTTCAACGGTTTATCGAGCACAAATTTTCAGTAAACAACTTGCAATTCATTTTAGGGCACACATGAGAGATATATTACCCCATTTGTGGTGACTTTTAAAAGATCATGCTGTGTAGGTGTGCATCGAATGGAAATATTGGTGGCAAAACTGAAAATGAAGGATGCACTAGGCCGTTAACCGAAAAAGATACCGAAAATTCCAGTTTAAAAAAAAAAATGATAGCCTCATAGGACAATAAGAGTAGAATGAAAACTCCTCCTACAAGCTTTAACCAGACACTCATAGAAGTCACACGATTGCTATAAACTGCTGATGAGAAAGGGTATTTAGCCTTTTATATTTACTAAAATGATTGCATTTCCATGTTCTGTGTACTGTGGGAGACCAGATATAGTGAATGAAGGGTCCTGGTAAGAGGCTGCAGGAGATCCGCAGCACTGGGATGCAACAACGGATGAAAATTCTGATAATGGGTTTGATCACCTAATGTTATGCAGATTTATTTATTGCAGACTTGCCAGCTTTGGGATAAATTTGTGCAGCCATATAGGGTCTGTCAGCACTGCCCGCACACTAAACCGCAGTGGCGTGATGTGCGTTTCAGCGTATTACACACTTTCTTTTTATTTTTTTATGTATGTCAACATTGTTTGAAGTGCACAAAGTGATATTTCATTCATGTGACTGCACAGCAGCATGTTGTGTTTCATTGCTGTACAATGACATGCGTATCCTTCCTCTATGCTGTAATAAAATGGCGATGAAAATTACGGTGCCGAAAATGAAACCAAAAATTCAGAATGCACTTGACCAAAAACCGCTACAGACTGTTAGTGTTTTTTTTATTATTATTTATTTATTTTTTAAATGTCATTATTGTGGCGGCCATTTTTGCATTGAAGTGAATGGGACGCGGTTGCGCATTGACGTCGATGGGCAGCATGCCATTACGGGCACCTATTTTCAGTGCCCATTATATCTGTGCATCCCTGCTGCACATTTGTGGTGTGTTGCAGTGTAAACAGGACACATTGAAAAAAATATTGTTCTATGTGTGTACTAGCGGTGATTTGCATTCATCCAATGCGGTGAAACGCCAGTCACCGCAGTATATGTGAACAGGGCCTTACTACCTGCCCTTGGGACTTCATTAACATGGGCACTACTTAACACAACTTAACCCGTTGCTGCCAGCGTTACACACACAGACTTATTAAGGTGTGCATTTTGTTCTGTAAGCGCGGTCCGGAGTCGCTCAGTGTCAGCGGTTTTTAGGTAGCTTAAAAAAAGTGCACTTTAGTTTCTGGGCCCTTTATCCTGGGGGGGGGGGGGGGAGTGGGAGGTGGTGGTATTATACACCTGCATACACGTAGTAGTTGTGGTGATATGTACAGTTTTACTAACACAACATCGTTTTGCAGTTATGTTCAGGCATTGACATTTGTTTGCCCCGCAGGCATTAAGGGGTGAAAGCAGCTTTTAACTGGAAGCAAATGGAAAAATAAAAATGTTTTCTGTAGTTCTGCACTTTGTTTTTTTTTTCACCTGTGTTTGATTATTTTTTTTTTTTTTTTTTATATATTATTATTATTATTTTTTTATCCATATTGCACTTTACTTGTTTTGAAAGCTTCTTTTAGCTTTTGATTGTATCAAGATGAGAAAAACATGGCTAAAAAAAGACATGCGTCCGTACAAGCAGAAGAAAAACAAATGCCTTGTACTTTATATAATTTGCATTGTGCTTTTAGGGACCTAAGCTATCCAGATCTGATAGGTGCACTGAGTGGGCCGGGCTGCGGTATAGTGTTTTTTTTTTTTTTTTTTTTTTTTTTTTTATGTTGTGTTTTTATTTTCTTTAACCCAAATAATGCATCTGAGGATGTCCAAAGAAATTTGACAAAGTTTTTGGTAGATTTGGTTGGACCGTGATCTTTCTGTAGCCTAATGACTATATAGACGTCACTGAGCTGGAAGGGGAGGTCTGCCTGGATATTGGAGTATAGGGCTCTGTTCCTGCATTTCCACTGGGATTATTCGGGGATTGGCTGCTGTTACAATGGCTGTATGTAGAGATGAATGCTGGACTCATTACTATGAGCACTGTACAGTTGCTATATTAATGTCTTTAACCACTTCAGTATCGCCCCCCCTTCCCGTCCAAGCCAACTTTCAGCTCTGTCACTTTTTAAATGACAATTGTGCAGTCATGCTACTCAATAGAGCTTTCTTGCTTGGAGGTATTTGATCACCTCTGGGGTTTTTATTTTTTGCTAAACAAATAAAAAAGACTGAACATTTTGAAGACATGATTTTTCTTCATTTGTTATAAAATTTTGTAAATAAGTAAGTTTTCTCCTTCACTGATGGACACTGATGGGTACTTATGGGTGGCACTGATGGGCATCACTGATATGGAGGCACTAGCACGCATTGCTGATGGGCACAGATTGGCATCAAATGTGGGCACTGGCATCCCTGGCGGCCATGGGTGGCATACCTGGTGGGCATCCCTGGTGGTCCTGGGGTGGGTATCCTCAGGGGGGCTGCACTGATAATCAGTGTAGACCCATCCCCCCCAGTCAGGAGAGCCGCCAATCAGCTCTCCCTCTACTCGTGTCTTACAGACGTGAGTGAGGAATAACCGATACACGTCAGAGGCTCTTTAGCGAGATCAGTGTTGCGGTGTGACTGACGCACAGCGCCACCGATCGCCGCGCTGCCTGCTGGCTTGTTGTTCTGATCGCGTCATATGACGTCCAGTCAGGATAACGCAACCACTTTGCGCACATCATATTACCATATGGCGGGGCGGGAAGTGGTTAATATGATGTTATGTGTACCCCTATTGGTCTGGGGACCTTGCATCCAGGAGAGCAGATTTGCCCACAGGGTGGTGAACCTGGATTGGGAGGGGGGGATGTTATGCTATGTTGTTTGATTCCCGCCCTGTGTGGTGAGGTGTGTTATTTCTCCTTTTGTACTATGCAAAAACTAATAAAGACATTTTCAAAAAAATAAATGTATGTAATCTTAAATAAACTGCATGGTGGTCTTACTGTAAATGTTTTATCATAGGGACAAATGGACTGTTTGGGGAAACCACATCATGTAGAGAAGTAATGGCTAGATCTGCTTGATTTGCTTCATGTTGCATCCAACACGTTTGATGTTAAAGTGTGACCTTTTACTCCCTTCCCCAATTTGTCCCCAATTCGTTTCGAGTTTGTTTTTTAACAAATTTCGACAAATTCATTCATTCGGAAATATTTGCATTAACGAAAACCCATTTAACAATTGTTTCCGAATATTCGGAAATTCAAAAATTTTAAATAACTAAACTTAACTATTACTATTTAAATTATAGGTATTGGAATTTCCTTTCACATATGTCTGTTAGAGAACGTAACAAATACAAATTTTTCCAAAGTTATGAATTATCCAAAATAACAAATGCTGTATCTAAACAATCCCAACCCCTTACCACGTGATCAGCTGTCAGCCAATGATAGCTGATCACGTCATGTAAACAAAGGATCGGTAATCATTTTTTTTTTTTTTCTCACGCTGATAGCCTGAGGAGAAACAAAAGCTGATCGCCGGTTTCTGTTGAAGGGACATCAGTCCCGAGCAGGGAGAGGCAAAGCCACCTCATATGTGCCACCTGTCAATGAGTGCCACCAGTGGTGCCAATCAATGCCACCTAGCAGTGCTGCCGATCAGTGCCAATCACTGCCACCCATTAGTGCTCATCAGTGCAGCCTCATCAGCGTACATCAATGAAGTAGAAAAATTTCCTGTTTGCAAAATGTATTAACAAAATAAACGATTTTGTATTTGTAAACAAATTTGGTCTTTTTACATTTTTTTAACAAAAAATTAAACCTAGAGGTGATCAAATACCACCAAAAGAAAGCTCTATTTGTGGTGAAAAAAATAGAAAAATTTGGGTACAGTGTTGTATGACCGCGCAATTGTCATTTAAAGTGCGACAGCGCTGAAAGCTGAAAATTGGTCTGGGCAGCAAGGGGGTTTAGGTGCCCAGTAAGCAAGTTGTTAATAAAAACCAATAATAAACTTTTTATTACTAATTCAATCTGTTCCATTTGTTTAGATGTGGCATTCGTTATTTCGGATAATTTACTTTGGATAAATTCGTATTCCTTACATTGGCTGACAGACAAATTTGAAAGGAAGTGCCAATACCTATAATGTAATAGTTATTATTAGTTATTTCAAATTTTCGGATTTTCTTTCTTATTTTCAGCTTTTCACATTTCTGAATTTACGAATTTCAATCATAACTGATGACCAGAAAAAAAAAAAAAAAGGCAAATGAAACTAACAATTATTGCCTACCAATTTGGAGCACTCTCTGGCTTTTATTTTATTTTTAAAAATCTCAATCTACATACTTACATTTTTTTTTCTGCGAGTCTGGTCCACCATGTAATAGTATGGTGCTGGTCTTTGCTGCATGTTCCTAGAAGCCAGGGGGTGGGTCCCTGACAGCCTGTGCTCACAGGAAGTTCAACCTGGAAGGCTGAAAACATCTAAGGCAAGGCTATACACAGTTTGAATCTCGGCTGGTTCAACAGCAAACCATGCTTGGGCAGGCTGTATGTACCAAGTTGATCGATCAGCTTGGGTACAACCAGCATGCCGGGTTTTACCCACGATTATCGCTTGCGACAACTATAGCACCTAGCGTTAATCGCTGTCTTTTTTATTCCTGCAAAACGTGGTTGCATAAAGGAAATTTGCTCCGTGTATGGCCAGCCTAATGGCAAAAAAAGAAATACCGCAGACAACATCTTCAGTTTGAAGATGAGTATTGCAGAAAAGGTGCTTCCCCCCCCCCCAAGGGAATGCAAGCATGAGACAGCTATGGTGTTTCCAAAATCTGAAATGTGTTTTTTTTGTTTGTTTTCCCCCCTCCCATGTTGGTCACATTAGCAGTTCTGTGGCTGGGACCATGTCACATTAGCAGTTCTGTGGCTGGCAAGCCAGAACGGCAAAAATATAATTGCCACCTTTCCTATGGGTATTGCTCCCTTGCTGGCCCAAGCACTGCAGAATCTCAATTGCTATTGAGGTAGTGAAGTTGGATAATACCACTGGAGGGACTGATTCCATAGGGGAAGGTCAGTTGATTCTAAGCAGGGATTTTTTTTTCTGACAGAACATGGCGGAACAGCGTTCTACCACCTCTGGCACCGGCCCCGTGCTTGCCGCTCATGGCTGTCACTAAAACTGGAGCTCCGTTCCTGTGTCTCCAAGTGACAGCACAGCTCTCCCACACAGACTCCTCCCTGTCCTGCATATGTCCATAACCGCAGAGGAGGGGGCGGGCCGTGGTGTAGGTGAGGGGGTGGTACCTCAATCCAGTATGTACCAATGTTCCGTCAGAACGCCAGCGACCATCACCTAGTGTTGCTGAGTGTGGTCTGCAAACCATGGGCTTCGGCAGGCAGGAAAGGCGGAGTGAGCTGACATCGCTCTCCTCCTGCTCAAGTTCCGCCCACCAATAGGCAGCAACAGGCTGGCTGAACGCTGCAGGCGGCCTCTTCTGTTCTCCCCTCCAGTGTGCACAGGTACATTCTTTAATTCTGGTGCCTTAGAATAATGAGTAGAAATAAATAACAGGCTTTCCACACAACAGAAAGAGGGAGCAAGATAGAGCCCTGTGTACAGTAAGACTTTGCAGTGTGACCTGGTGTATGGGGCTCAGCAGTTTCTTCTAGAACTAACTTGTAAACTTTATTTTCCAGGAAGCTGGGAGGTAATAGTTTCTACAGAGGGGGATTGGACTGGGGGATTCAAACGGAGTGATTATCTGTGCCTCATGCAGGGCAATGTTTTACTGAAACAAGGATGGACAGGTGTTCCATACATCCCTGTGCTGGAAGTCCCATTGTTATCTATTGGGACAAAGGGACTGTACCGACAGCTGCTGTTCTCAATGTGACATTGGTGGGAGCTGTACAGCCCAGAAGCACTCAGGGAGAGTTCAGGGACAAGCGCCCACACCCACATGGATGTCATATTGGGAAACAGCGGCTGTGTCCAGATCAAATACAGATCAAATCACTTGTGTGAATCAGGCTTTAGGGCTGTGGGGGGTGAGTTTTACTAGAGGTGGAGAGGGGATTGGGGCTGTTGGGTAAGATCTGAGCTGGGGTGGATATGGCTTGAGGAGGGGTTTGTACTGGCTAGAGGGGTTCATTTCTGGCTGTATTCTGTACAGTGACCTGGGCATCCCTTACTGCACACTCTGCATTACTTACTCTTGATCCCTGCACTCTCTACATTACTTACTCCTGCATTCTGTGCATCATGTACTCCTGATCCCTGCACTCTCTACATTACTTACCCCTGCATTTTGTGCATCATGTACTCCTGATCCCTGCATTGTCCTTTACTCTGTGCGTTACTTTAAGGTCCTCACACTTATCCATTTGGTCACCCCCACCCTTTGAGTTAGTATGGGAGGGGGGGGGGGAGCGTTGGGGTTCGTGGTTGAGTTTCTGCACCTATTCTCTGAGGGAAAAAAAAGCCCTGATTCTAAGTTTCTAATTCTGCTGAGTTTATTTTTTTTTTCTATTACAATGTCAATTGTATTTGTTTTATACAGTATTATATTTGCGCTTTTTATAGATCTTTGATTTCCAATAACCCAGACCCAAAACTTGCTTGGCGATTGTATTTAAATAAGGCACTAGTGGTGCTGTGTAGGTGAACCTCAGCTGTAAATTTATAATACTGTGTATTTTTTTATAAATTTGTATGCATGCATGTACTGCAAAGTTGCACAGAAAATTTGTAAGACTCCGCACACTGGACCCATCTTTTGAGAATGAACCTACTTTAGATTCTTCATGCAATAGTGCCAGTAATGCAAAGTACACACGATTGGACTTGGTCCGGCGCACTGCAATCCGTCAGACAATTTGATCGTGTGTGGGCTCCAGTAGACTTTTGGGGGGGGAAAAAAGTCAGATGGACCTAGAAATAAAACGTCTTTCAAATCTATCCGACGGACTAAAAATCGTGAAAACCGTTCGTCTGTGTGCTAGTCCAACAGAAAACAAATACAACACAAGGGCAGCTACTGGCTATTGAACTTCCTTGTTTAGTCCCGTTTACGTCATCACGTTCAAAACTAATGGACTTTCGCACAGATTTAGTCCAGTCCTGTGTCACCAAGTCCGTTTGTTCAGGAAGTCCATTGGACCTCCGCCGAAAGTCTGTCGGGAAGACCGTCGGACCTAGTCCATCAAATTCTGGACATGTGTACGCGCTATAAGGCTGGGCATACATTCTACAATACTCTCTTAAAATTTTCCTTTAGATTTACTAAAACCATATAATGTCAAACCTGAACACTTTTTCGATTTGTATGCTATCGGGCAGGCCCTTGCACTACATAGTTGAAGGTAGGTCAAAAGGAAATTGAATGAGAAAATTGCATCATGTATGGCCAGCCTAGGTCTTTGCAATCGTCGTCTTTAATCTGTTGTCTGTCTTCCTTTATTTTGATTGTGGGTAGACATTCTCCTTTTTTACTTTTTCCTGCTTTGCTAAGCATTGAGGTGGCTCTATAGGCATTGCCAGAAGCTTGCATTAATATTTGTTTATAAATATCCAGTCTGCAGTCATGCCTTTGGGCTAAGTGGTGCTGTCCACTTTTGTATAGAGCTGCAGTGTGCACAGCAAGCATGCTTTTTGATGATAAAATGTAACCGTTGGTTTCTGGGACACCAGAAAGATCCACACTGCCATTGCTGAACAGATTTTTGAGGAACGTGTGAAGGTTCAGAGAGATGTTCCTGTGTAGCCAGGGGATTGGAGAACAGAGATATACTTACATAATCCTCTGATACTCCCCACACAAGACCAGTCCCTGTGGCTCCCCCCGTCTAGCGCTCTTGTGCGGTGGACTGATCCTGATGTCATCATGCCCATGGACCTGCTCTGAATGCGAGGAAGTCAGGAACAGTCCATCGCTGAATTGTGGGGGAGAACCGTTTGCAGGTGGAGCAAAAAAAGCGGCCGAACTGTGCAGTGGCAGCACAGCCCTACTGACTATATAAACTTTTTTTTACCCAGAGTTGGGCTTTAAGAGGGACTCAGCCAATTAAGGAAAGGTCCCGTGAAAACTCACTCCTGACTCATTGCTCTGTCAGTGTCGGGAGTAAAACAATGCCAAAATTTACAACCATTTTGTGAGAATTTTTTTTTCTCGAAGGACCTTCTCCGTGGCAACCATGTTTTCCATCTCATTAATCTCGGTGTCCTTTTTCAACAAGACAGCTATAGACAAGTTTGCCTTTTTGAAGGGTAGAAGGAAGACCATAAGTACAAACTAAGTACCTTTCAATGCCAATCTTTATAACTTATTTTCAAGTCTCTGCTGGGTATTGTGTGGGCACCAAAACTCCAGCATGCTGTATGTTATTTTCAGTTGTTCAAACTTCAGCCCCAGGGATCCTGCCCAGTACATGCAGTAATATGGTGCAGGATTTCAGCAACCTATTGAGATCGGCACACCTTGCATATTTGGATTGGGGCGTTTCTTAATGCTGAAATGGCTGGAACCTTATATTCTGCATGTGTCTCAGGGGTTCTTCAAAAACAGACTTGCAAGTGAGATTTGCACCTGGTGATGCCTAGTTTGCCATCACGGTTTAGTTCAGTGTCAGACGTGATGACAGGTTTGTATTATTTTTTATTATATGTTCAATCCCATCATGTTTATTTAAAACTAAACTTAACCCATTGATGTAGCTTGCTTTAACATTACAAATCCTAGAGTGGTCCAGGCAGCAAGGGAATCCCATTAGTGAACTGCTGATGCTACCTAGCAAACAGGAACTATGAAGATACCAGGAGATCCCTTTTTTAAATTGTGTCTGTACCCTGGACAGATTGATAGTCTTTTGAGAGCTCCCACACTAACCTTCAACACAATTCCCGAATGCTCCATTTCTCCACTGGGGCCTTCATGAAATGCCTTGTGCTGAGGGAACATTTGACCACCTCAAGGGTCTTCAGCATGTGAAAAGAACATCCTTAACCCTTTGTAAATGTTGGCATTGTTTTACTCCCGACACTGACAGAGCAATGAGTCAGGAGTAGGGATGAGCTCTGGCGCGCTCGCATGCTCCACATGCAGAGCCTGCCAGGAAGTTGGCACAGCTCTGCGCTAATCACAGGCAGTGAGACATTGCCCGATCTCTGCAGCCGCACATCGGGGCAATGTCTCACTGCCTGTGATTAGCGTAGCGCTGCGCCGACCTCCTGGCGGGCTCTGCACGTGGAGCATGCGGACACTCCAGAGCTCATCCTTAGTCAGGAGTGAGCTTTCACGGGACCTTTGCTTTTCCTTAATTGGTAAATTGGCTGAGTCCCTCTTAAAGCCCAACTCTGGGTAAAAAAAAAAAGTTTTTACATACAGTGGGGCTGTGCCGCCACTGCACAGTTCAGCTGCTTTTTTTTTTTTTTTTTTTTTTTTTTTTTGCTCCACCTGCAAACGGCTCTCCCCCACAATTCAGTGATGAACTATTCCTGACATCCTCACATTCAGAGCAGGTCTATGGCATGATGACCTCAGGATCAGTCCGCCGCATAAGACTGCTAGATGGGGGAGCAGCAGGGACTGGTCTTGTGTGGGGAGGATCGGATATTTATGTAAGTATATCTCTGTTCTTCAATCCCCTAGACCAGCCTTTCTCAACCTTTTCAACACAGAGGAACCCTTGAAATAGTTCTCCAGTCTTGGGGAACCCCTGCTAAAAATTAGAAATCTACAACTCATGATACATTAGCCCTTGTACACACGGTCGGAGATTCCGACAACCAAATCCGTCGGATTTTGTCCAACGGATCTTGTCCGAAACTGTTGCATACACACGGTCGGACAAAGTTGTCTGAAAATCCGATCTTTCAGAACGTGATGACGTAATTTCGTTACGATGGGACTATGTTCAGGCTAGTAGCCAATAGCTTTGATGTAGGAATTTGATCTGAGCATGCGTGGCACTTTGTCCGATCGGAATTCTATACACATGATCGGAGTATGTCCAATCGGAGCATTTTGTCCGAAAATATTTCCGGCAAGTTGGAAAATTTGGTCCGACGGAAACAGTCCGATGCAGACCACACACAGTCGGAATATCTGACACATTCCATCGGAATCTCCGATCGTGTGTACAAGGGCTTAGTGTGATGGGCAGTGGGAAGAATGATCCTTACACTTGTGGTCATTGGGAAGAATTACCTCCTTACAGATTGCTAAAAAGATCAATGGTGTCGGTGGGAACTTATCCGAGAGGTAGAAATGGCCGATGCTGAAGGAACCCCTAGCATCCTCTGGAGGAACCCTGGTTGAGAATCGCTGCCCTAGACAAAAACGAGTAGTTAACCTGTGCACAGCCCTACTGCATGGCAAAACTCTTTTCTTTGCTAGGAGTTGGGCTTTGAAGACTAACGTTGACCAAAAAACTGAAGGCAAAAACACAGAATAATCAAGTTTATTTGCATGGTTTCTTTCCCATAAATGATTATGCAGCTGCCAGGATAGGAGCTGAGGGCAATATTATACTATAGAGCACTGAATCTTCTGGGAAGGCAAATGCAAACCCTGTGGGCCCTGTGTAAAAAAAGAAAAAGAAACAAAAGTATTGATTTTCAGTCTAAACATACGGGTGTACGGTATAATATAGATTATTTTATAACGTGTGAGCGTACACATGTAGTGTATGCACTGGAATGTCCCTGCGGGACCCAGTACGTGGATAGAGCTACCAGAAAACTTGGGGTCAGGATCAATGAGCATATTACCAATAAATGTTAGGTTTATCAAAAGCGTAGTGTCTCAAGACACTTTCGCCAATTCGATAGCAGAGTTTTGAGCTTACTTGCCTTCTATGGTATTGATTAAGCCACTAAACTCATGTATTGACTTGTCTGTAACTGTACTGTCTGCCCTCACATTGTAAAGCACTGTGTAAACTGTTGGGACTATATAAATCCTATATAAATATAAACATTTGTAGGGGGTCTAACCTAAGGAAGGTGGTATCACAAAAACAACACAGATATATGAATTGGACACAGGAACGGGTGTATCCCAACTACCAGTTGTCATCGCCCAAAATGGGTAAAGGGAATACTCAAGGGCCAATGTATGGGGATTAGGCATAACTGTTCTCGCAAGGAGAACTATGAAGCCCAAACTGAGCTTTTAACCCAAAGATTTTTGCACAAAGGACATAACAAAAAATTGCTGGAAGATACAAGGAGGTCCGTAAGGCAATTATATAGAGGCCAAATACTAGACGGGGGTAGAGGAATACATCTACTGGGGAGGCTACTATCACATCCTAGATGGTGGCCATCAGCCGTAGTCTCCAGGATGTCTACGCAAGGTAGAATTTTACAGATAAATATCATAAAGCATAATGTACTAAGTCGTATAGCATAAAGTACTATAGATGTACTTGTAATTCTATAAGAAGATGTTTGTTAAAATGAATGGCTTGGTGACCGAGTCTTTTTATTTGCCTTGACCTGAGTTCCATGTCATGCACTGTAGCTCACGTGCAGACGTTTTCTGCTTGTTCGTATGTTTAGTATTCGTAGCAAAACTTTTTAAATATATTTTTTTCTACATTTCATGTCTGCTTATGTTGTACATTTTGTCTCCACTACAACCAGAATCTTCATGGGCCTCGTCGTTCTGTTTTCACTTTCTATTCTGTGTTATGCTGCCAGAAGTATAGACTGTACTTCTTCCTGATGACCTAAGACAGGGCATATTGGAACATTACAAGGCGGGCATAGAGGATTACACGGATAGGCATATATGTAGCTTGTGTTAAGACATCATTTCCAGTTTTCCACCCATTCAGGTGCCTGCAGTGCATGAGCCAATATTCTGAGAAAGTGACCTTGCAAGCTTTGCCCAATCCTTCCTTAGAGTGGTAAAGAGAGATGATGATTATCTCGCATACCCCTGTTGGCAAAGTATGATGAGAGCTCTGACTGTTCAGAGTCAAGACCTGGAATATTGAGGGAAATTCTTCCCATCTCAATAGGTTTTTTGAATTCTTTGTGCTCACACACGTTACGTGCTACCAACCTGCTAATGTCTTCTACCCAACTCACTGTAGCGTGGTACAAGTAATGAAAATGCCATCCTATGAATTAGAACATTTGGTACTTAGGCATGCAGTGATTGTTCTAGCATGTAAAAGATTCCATGTATAAGCATTCACAAAACTCTCAGCATACGGTTTATTACCACATTCCATTCCTGTAGCTACCACGTCTCTTAACTTCTGAGCCATGTGTGGCCCTACTTACTATGATGACTTCCCAAGCGCCATCATTATTTGATGAGATATTGTTGAGGTGATATTGTCTGGGGATCATCATCTCTAAGGTGATTACCGTAATTTTGCTATTGCTGCTACATGTTGGTATGGATTTTTGTTGGGAGTACTCACAGAGGTACATAAAACCTCAGTACACTATACCATGTTAGAGTATGGCCATACATGTTACAGGCATCTTTGTAGTTTAACATCAAACAGATAATGTTGTCACGGCTTGCCTATATAGAGCTTTATGTATTTTTGCTTTTCATTCTCTCACATGTGCGAACATGAATCTAGATGGGTATGTTTCTATTCATAATCTTTACATTCAGCAGGAATTTTGAATATTATACTGTGTACTTTCAGTAATTGAAAAAGCTGTAATTTAATCTGATTTTATATTCTTTTATATATTTTTTGGTTTTATTTAAAGTATATTTTTTAATATTGGTCACGGAAAGTTTGCTTTTCTATTTTCAATACTTTATTTTAAGATATTACACAGTAAGCACAGGAAAGCATGTCAAAAATAGTACATTATCACAAAGGACTCATAACAGAGAATACAATGGCAGGCATGAGAAGTAGATGTATACAGGCATACCCTACTTTTAAGTACCGTATATAATGGGGTTTATTTACTAAAGCTGGAAAGTGCAAAATCAGACTCACTTCTGCATAGAAACCAATGAGCTTCTAACCCAAGTTTGTTTAATTAAGCTTTGGTAATAAAACCTGGAAGCTGATTGGTTTCTATGCAGAAGTGAGCCTGATTTTGCACTTTCCAGCTTTAGTAAATAAACCCGATTGTGTACTTAAAAGTGGGGTATGCCTGTACATGAGACGGTGTCCTGGAAAACCAGACACTAAAGCCCCATACAAACAGGATGAATGTCAACAGACCACAGCCAGTTAAAAAAAAAGTCTGACATTCGGTTTGTGTGTGTCGGTCTGTCCGACCCACTCCCGATCAGCGCACTCGGCCAATGACAGGGAGCATTGATCCGAGTGTTCTAGCGTGGGGGGTGTCCCGGCGCCCCCTTGTCAGAATACAACAGGTCAGATGGATGTACTTAACTTGCATGGTTAGTACAGCGGCTCAGACCGGAGCTGACAGTAAAAAAAGAAGGAAGAAGAGAAAAGTAAAAGGGGAGAAGGGGGGGCAAGAAAGAAAAAGGGGGGGGCTAGACAAGTTGGAAGGGGGAAAGGAGAAAGGTAGAAGGGAGAAAAGGGGTAGGGGTCCAGTCTTTCCGCCATCCCTTAAAGGGGTTGTAAAGGTAAATGTTTTTTCACCTTAATGCATTCTATGCATTAAGGTGAAAAAACATCTGACAGTCCCGGCGCCCCCAGCCCCCCCGTTTTACTTGCCTCACCCCTCGAAAGTCCCGCGCTCGTCCCCCGACGTCCTTTCCACCGTTCAGCCTGGCTGTTGATTGACGGGAGTGGATGGATGGAAAGCAGCGCAGCCATTGGCTCGCGCTGCTGTCAATCACATCCACTGACGCGGAGCGCCGGGGCCGTGTGATACAGCGAGCGGCTATAGCCGCCGGCTGTATCGCGGGAGCGCGCCCGCAGATGCTTCTCACCATGCGAGGGAGCTCGCATGAACGTGAGAAGCATCTGAGGGAGGAAGCAGAGACAGCCGCCGAGGGACCCCAGAAGAGCAGGTTCGGAGCCACTCTGTGCCAAACGAGCTGCACAGTGGAGGTAAGTATAACATGTTTGTTATTTTTTAAAAATAAAATTTTTATCTTTACAATCCCTTTAAGGACTAGGAGACCCACCTATACAACCATCAAGTTGGGGGCTTTACCTCAGCCAGGATGAATAGACAAATTCTTGCCCGTAGAACCATTATTGTATATATAATTGTATATTATGAGGTTTCTTTTTCTCGAAGGCCCTTCCCTGTTAAAACCATGTTTTTCATCTCATTAATCTCGGTGTCCTTTTTCAACCAGACAGCTATAGACAAGTTTGCTGTATTTGAAGGGTAGAATGAAGTCCATAAGTACAAGCTAAGTACCGTTCAACACCAGTCTTTATAGCTTATTTTCAAGTCTCTGCTGGGTATTGTGTGGGCACCAAAACTCCAGCATGCTGTATGTCATTTTCAGTTCAAACTTCAGCACCAGGGATCCTGCCCAGTACATGCCATAAGATGGTGCAGGATTTCAGCAACCTATTGATATTTACAGTGTTTTACACATTGGATATTGGGATTGGGGCGTTTCTTAATGCTGAAATGGCCGAAACCTTATATTCTGCATGTGTCTCGGGGATTCTTCAAAAACAGACTTATAAATGAGATTTGCACCTGGTGATGCCTAGTATGCCTTCACGGTTTAGTTCAGTGTTTTAGACGTGATGACAGGTTTGCATTATTTTTTATTATATGTTCAATCCGATCATGTTTTTTTTTTAAAGTTAAACTAAAGCCATTGATTTATCAGTCTCCAAAAAACGTTCCATCCAAGGCATGCAGTGAACGATAATTGTCACAGCTGCTTGTGCTCTGAACTGTCAAGCCATCAAATGGCTGGCGTTCTAACTGTTCACATTTGCGGCAACATGGCAACTGCAGATCAAACAGAGGCTAAGAAGGCAGCTTTCTTAACTGTAAAGGATGGGGTTTAGTTCCTCTTTAAGTAGCCTGTGCATAGATACTTGGCATTTTCTTTGAATTGCCTATCGTGTAGGTTTAATGGTAAAAAATAAAATAAAATTCTTGCCTGTACGGTTCCTTTCTTGAGGTTGATGTGACCTGCGCTGCGGGAGTGCATTTGAGATTGGCAGGTCTAGAATCCTACTTTTGTCAGAACACGAAATATAGAGTGATGCTTTTTAATTGCAGTGGGAATCATAGCAAGCTTTTAAGGCACAAGGCTTCTTCTGCTGGCTGATAAGAGTACAAAAAGTAATGTCACTTAAAAGCTTGCTATGATTTTCTCTGCAGGTAGCCGCTAAAAGTGTTGCCCTCTGTTACTTTCGTTGTTTTGATAAAAAGTACTGTTCTGGATCTATTCCATGACTAATATGAGACCATACTGCAGCTTGAATTACACTAATTCAACCATTGATCGCCAGGATTCCTCCAGAGGTTTCTAGGGGTTCCTTTAGCTGTGGTTGATGTATCCTATGGTGGCAGCATAATTTGTGTCTAGTGCCACCTGACAGAGCCAGCATTATGACACCAGATCTTAACGGTGTGTAAAGTTGGCATCTTGAGCCCCAATGTAGGTGGTCTTCATAGTGACCACTAGAGATGGGCTCAGGCGTGTTTTGGGACCCTAGTCCCAATGCACCTGCCCGATGCTGCACAGGAAACTGACACTGCTAATCGCAGGTAGTAAGATACTTCTCAGTCCGCAGCTGCACAGATCGGAAATGTCTCTCTGCCTGTGATTAGTGGTGTGCAGTGTCTGCTTCCTGGGCAGATGGGTTGGGACTAGGATCCCAAACACGCCTGAGCCCACATCTCTAAAGACCACTAATGTAAGAGCCATTCTTTTTACTGACCAATGTAAGGGGCATTCTTCATACTGACCACCAGTGTAAGGGGCATTCTTCATACTATCCACCATTGTAAGGGGCATTCTTCATACTGACCACCATTGTAAGGGGCATTCTTCATACTGACCACCATTGTAAGGGGCATTCTTCATACTGACCACCGTTGTAAGGGGCATTCTTCATACTGACCACCGTTGTAAGGGGCATTCTTCATACTGACCACCGTTGTAAGGGGCATTCTTCATACTGACCACCGTTGTAAGGGGCATTCTTCATACTGACCACCGTTGTAAGGGGCATTCTTCATACTGACCACCGTTGTAAGGGGCATTCTTCATACTGACCACCGTTGTAAGGGGCATTCTTCATACTGACCCCCAGTGTAAGGGGCATTCTTCATACTGACCACCGTTGTAAGGGGCATTCTTCATACTGACCCCCAGTGTAAGGGGCATTCTTCATACTGACCACCGTTGTAAGGGGCATTCTTCATACTGACCACCGTTGTAAGGGGCATTCTTCATACTGACCACCGTTGTAAGGGGCATTCTTCATACTGACCACCGTTGTAAGGGGCATTCTTCATACTGACCACCAGTGTTAGGGGCATTCTTCATACTGACCACCGTTGTAAGGGGCATTCTTCATACTGACCCCCAGTGTAAGGAACATTCTTCATAGTACTGACCACCAATGTAAGAGGCCTTCTTCCCACTGTTCGCCAATAAATTTATATTAGCAAGGATTCTCCGAGACCTGAAATTATTTTAAAGGGTTCCTTTTGGGCCTTTGTGGTAAAATGGTTGAGAAAAGCTTTTCTAGGGTGACACATGGAATACATGTGCCTAGAGCTCGCCCGCAGTAATCATCAGCATTTAAGAAATGGTGGGGTAGAGTGGAAAGTTATGGAAAAAGTGAAAGAAAGTTACTAAACAACTATAGTAGAGAATGGTTGTGTTAAAGTTACAGTACCATTTCCCTTTGCAAGTAGGGTAAAGTAAAATGGTACTTCGGCTCTCCCCCCTCCTATTATTTATTTTTTCATTCAACCAGTAGGTTGAACAGTCCTTGTATGTATCAGATACTAAGATTATATGGGTCGTCACTCAGCCCAAAAACACTTTAAAACAGAAATGGGACATTTAGGGTGCCAAATAATGCATGTAATATGCTAAACTGTTAAAATCAAATCATTTATTGTAAAAAAAATCATTAAAACATAACTGAGTTTAGTTTCAGAATGCTAGTTTTACAGCCCTCTATTGCACAATATAAAGATCCTTTACACATGCTTCATAGTAAAATTATTCTACATTCCTCTCCCTTCAGCGTAACTTGACTTCCAGCTGAAATTGGAGTCCATTGGGTAAAAGCAATACAATTCTCCCACTATGATAGTGCATTCTGCTGGTGGGGAGCCTTCCTTTCCAGCAGAATGCAATGGTCAGTGTTGCTGGCTATAGCCGGCGTCCCTGATCGTTCACGAAAAATTTGGCCGCTCCCTGCTAAACCGGCTGAATTTCGATCCATGTATGGCTGACTTAAATGGAGTTGGGTAAGGGCCTAAGTGACCCCTTTCTTTGAGTGTGGGCAAAGACGGTGAATTTTAAAGGTAAATGTGTATGTAATCTTTAAAGTGATTCTAAAGCCTTAATGCATTCTTTGCATTAAGCCCCCCTTATACTTACTAGAGAAGTGTTTCTCTACCTCCTCACTGGGAAGATTGAGAACAGGAGCCATTAGCTTCTGCTCTTGTCAATCAAATCCTATCATGAGAGAGTGCTGGGCCGAGCCCCGCTGTCTGTGTCAATAGACGCAGACCATGAGGCTCAGGAGTGAGCGCACATAGATGCCCCCATGGAAAATGGCTTTCTATGGGGGCACTCCTCACGGGGGTGGGAAGCCAGGAACACCGGCAGGGGACCTGTAAAGAGGAGGTTCTGGGCTGCTCTGTTCAAAAACATTGCACAGAGCAGGTAAGTATGACACGTTTACGATTTTAATTAAAAGAAAAAAGGCTTTAATATCACTTTAAAGCAGACTTGCAAGTGTATAGAAGGCAAACAAATGTTAGGATTTTTACCATGTAGTGCCTACAAGGCAATTTATTTCCCCCTCCTCAAAGTTTATGTATCCTGGAAGCTCCCTGATGCGCAGCACCGTCCGCACAGCCTGCTCCATCTCCGCATTATACTCCGTCTTGCCACCGCCACCATTTAATAATGTTATGCCAATACACTGAGTTATTGAACGGCAGGAGGGGGCGATTAGCTCCATGTCAGAGCAAAAGTTGAGGCCTCTATTGCATATTCTCAGGATCAGGCACAATGAAAACCAGTTTATAGTAAAAGTACTTGGTGCCCACAGTAAAAATGCCCGTCTTTTTTTTCTTTCTTTACAGACATGCCCATTTTAAAGTTGAACTGCTTGCAGTTTTATAAAGGGCACAATTTAATCAAACCTGTATTTATTAATACATTATTAAATATAAATTTATTTATACAGTCATGCTCTAAAGTTTGCATACCCTGGCAGAAATTGTGAAATTTTGGCATCAATATTGAAAATGACTGATCGTTTTTTTTATTTGAGGATAGCAATCACATTAAGCCATTTATTATTTTTTGGATCCTTTTTAAATCGTAACAGAAATCACCCAAATGCCTCTGATAAAACGTTTACATACCCTGGAATGTTTGGCCTTGGTACAGACACAGAAGGTGGCTCACATAATGGCAATTAAAGGTAAATTTACCACGTGTGGCTTTTTAAATCACAATTAGTGTTTGTGTATAAATAGCCCATGAGTTTGTTAGCTCTCGCATGGATGCACTAGGCAGGCTAGACACTGAGCCATGAGGAGGTAGAAAAGATCTGCGTAACAAGGTAATGAAACTTTACAAAGATGGAAAAGGATATACAAATATATCCAAAGCCTTGAATATGCCAGTCAGTACTGTTCAATCACTTAAGACGTGGACATTTTGGGGATCTCTTGATACCAAGCCAAGGTCAGGTAGATCAAGAAAGGTTTCAGCCAAAACTGCCACAGGAAGTGTTCGGGATGCAAAGAAAAACCCACAGGTAACCTCAGGAGAAATACAGGATGCTCTGGAAAAAGATGGTGTGGTTGTTTTCAAGGAGCACAATACGATGATACTTGGGGGGGGAGAGCTGCATGGTCAAGTTGCCAGGAAGAAGTCTATTGTACAAGTGCCACAAAAAAAAGCCTGGTTACAATATGCCCAACAATACCTTGACCTGCCTCATTGGCTTTTTTTGTGGCATTGGTGCAGTAAAGGCTTCCTTCTGACAGCTTAACCATGCAGCTCTTTTTTGTTTAAGTATCATTGAATTGTGCTCCTTAAAAACAACCACGCCATCTTTTTGGAGAGCAGCCTGTATTTCTCCTGCGGTTACCTGTGAGTTTTTCTTTGTATCCTGAGCAATTATTCTGCCAGTTGTGGCTGCAATCTTTCGAACTGACCTTGGCTTGATATTAAAAGAGCCCCTAATTTCCCACTTCTTAATAAGTTTTTAAACAGTACTGACTGGCATATTCAAGGCTTTGGATATCTTTTTATATCCTTTTCCATCTTTGTAAAGTTTCATTACCTTGTTACGCAGGTCTTTTGACTATTCTTTTCTACCTCCTCATGGCTTAGTGTCTAGCCTGCTTAGTGCATCCATGTGAGCGCTAACAAACGTTGACTATTAATACACATGCACCAATTGTGATTTTAAGAAAGACACACATGTGTGAAATTAACCTTTGATTGCCATTTTAACCTGTGTGCCACCTTCTGTGTCTGTACCAAGGCCAAACAGGGTATGTAAACTTTTTATCTGGGCCATTTGCGTGATTTCTGTTGTTATGATTTAAAAAGGATCCAAAAATCTCTGTGATAATAAATGGCTTCATCTGGTTGATATCCTTACTTACATAAGACAGTTTTTTGTCATGATCAGTAATATTTTCAATATTCATGGCAAAATGTTACAATTTCTGAAAGGGTGTGCAAACTTTTGAGCATGACTGTATACATAGTATCTCACAAAAGTGAGTACACCTCTCAGCTAGTGCACCGCAGCATAGTCTCCGGTGAGGCCCCGCTGTCTTCCATTCAATTGGAACTACGCCCTCTTAGACTCCTAACTCAATGGTCATCAACCCTGTCCTCAGGGACCACTAACAGGCCAGGTTTTATGTATTACCTTGGGGAGATGCAGACTACAATACTGCAATCACTGAGCAGAAAATGAGATCACCTGTGATGTATTTCAGTTATCTTGCAAACCAGGCCTGTTAGTGGGTCCCGAGGACAGGGTTGATGACCACTGCCCTAACTGACATAGCAAATGCCCCCAAACTAGCTAGGACAAGCCCAAAAACCTGCCATAAAATTATACAGACAAAACAAAACACCCAGCTATACACAGACCAGTACCCCACAAGAGGTGAGGAAGGACAAACATACAACCAATATGGCAGACAATCCCTGCCCCCAAAAGCCCCATCTAGCCACCCAGTCTAAACTGATGGTGGGCCAAGGCCGAACCAGTTTAAATGACATGAAATTAGACCACTACCGCCACACCACAGAGACGGGAAACGGGACGTACAGTATCTCACAAAAATGAGTACGCCCCTCACATTTAAAAAAATATATATCTTTTTTTCATGTGACAACACTGAAGAAATGACACGTTGCTACAATGTAAAATAGTGAGTGTACAGCTTGTACAACAGTGTAAAATTGCTGTCCCCTCAAAATAACTCAACACACAGCCATTAATGTGTAAATCGCTGGCAACAAAAGTGAGTACACCCCTAAGTGAAAATGTCCAAATTGGGCCCAAAGTGTCTATTTTTTTTTGTGTGTGACCACCATTATTTTCCAGCACTGCCTTAACCCTCTTGGGCAGGGAGTTCACCAGAGCTTCACAGGTTGCCACTGGTGTCCTCTTCCACTCCTCCATGATGACGTCACGGAGCTGGGGGATGTTGGAGACTTTACACCCCTCCACCTTCTGTTTTGAGGATTACCCACAGATGCTCAATAGGATTTGGGTCTGGAGACATGCTTGGCAAGTCCATCACCTTTACCCTCAGCTTCTTTAGCAAGGCATTGGTCGTCTTGAAGGTGTGTGTTGGGGTCGTTATCAAGTTGGAATACTGCCCTGTCTCTGAAGGGAGGGGATCATGCTCTGCTTCTGTATATCACAGTACATGTTGGCATTCATGGTTCCCTCCATAACCTGTAGCTCCCCAGTGCCGGGAGCACTCATGCAGCCCCAGACCATGACACTCCCACCACCATGCTTGACTGTAGGCAAGACACACTTGTCTTTGTACTCCTCACCTGGCTGCCACCACACACGCTTGTCACCATCTGACACCAAATAAGTTTATCTTGGTCTCATCAAACCACAGGACATGGTTCCAGTAATCCATGTCCTTAGTCTGCTTGTTTTCCGCAAACTGTTTGCAGGCTTTCTTGTGCATCATCTTTAGAAGAGGCTTCCTTCTGGGATGACAGCCATGCAGACCAATTTGATGCAGTGTATGGTCTGAGCACTGACGGGCTGGCCCCCGACCCCTTCAATCTCTGCAGTAATGCTGGCAGCACTCATACGTCTATTTTCCAAAGACAACCTCCTGGATATGGCACTGAGACTCAACTTCTTTGGTCAACCATGGTGAGGCCTGTTCCGAGTGGAATCTGTTCTGTTAAACCGCTGTATGGTCTTGGCAACCGTGCTGCAGTTCAGTTTCAGGGTCTTGGCAATCTTCTTGTAGCCTAGGCGACCATATTTGTGTAGAGTGAGAGGAAGGACCACCAGCGGCTCACTCCCACTGTGATTTTACACAGCGAGTCCCATGAACCCAATGTCCCCCGGCACCCACTGATCGTTCGGTACACTGACAGAAAGGTAGATTGTCAATCTGTCAGTACAGAAGCATGGATCCTGAGTTCCGGTAAAGCAGAAACACTGATCCATGACTTACACTGGTAAAAGCACCCCCCCCCCCCAAACTACACTGAAACATTGGATAGGCACAGAGTTAACCCTTTGATCGGCTCTGATGTTAACCCCTTGCCAGCCAGTGTCATTAGTATAGTGATGGCGCATATTTTTAGCACTGGCCCCCAAAAAAGTCTGTCTGCCACAATATCGCAGTCCCACTGGAAGTCACTGCTCTCCGCCATTACTAGTAAAACTAAATCGTTTGTAGACGCTGTAACATTTGCGCAAACCAATCAATATACACTTGCTGGGATTTTATTTTACCAAAAATATGTAGCAGAATACAGTGGCCTAAATTTATGAAGAATGTTTTTTACTTGTATAGTTTTTATAGCAAAAAGTTAAAAAATATATATATATATATTTTTTAAAATTTTCATTCTTTCTTTATAGCGCAACAAAAATAAAAACTGCAGAGGTTATCAAAGACCACCAAAAGAGAGCTCCATTTGTGGGAAAAAAAGGAAATGCATTTTCAGTGTCGCACAATTGTCAGTTAAAGTAATGCAGTGCCGTATCGCACAATTGGTCTGGTCAGGAAGGGGGGGGGGGGGGTAAACCTTCCGGAGGTCAAGTGGTAAAATTAAGATTTCAGACTTGCATTTTACGTTTGTTTTATTATAACCTGCCTCTTCTACAATGAGGAGCCCGCCTGCCCCCAATTTTTTATTTATTTTTTGTCACTTTAGTTTCACTTTAAGTATTACAGTAAAATTTTGGCTGTCATATGCTGCATTTTTCGACTGCGCTTTAGGGGTTGGCATCACGCAAACCTGAAAATATTTGGCACAATCATCTGCGAAAAAATTCCTGCTCATTCCCGCGGTCTATTAACTGTCACAATTAACCTCCAATTCTGTGATTCCAGCTTGTTTGCTTTCAAAGAGCATCACCCCGCTGCTCCCAACTGTCAGGTTTTTAAAAAAAAAATCTGAACGCCACACCCCCTTGTTTTCGTTTTTTACCAGCTCCCTCCCTCCCCCCCCTTTTTTTTTTTTCTCTTTCCTCTATCTGCCAGGACCTGTGTGTGCCTGATTTTCACTTTACAATACTGGCAAATGTTACATAAGCACAAATATGGAGCCCAGGCAGGAGTGTGTGGGTAGTCCCCAAAGCATGACAGCAAGGTCTTACTTGTCAGGAACAGAGTGTGCAACGGAACACAGACAAAATATGTGAATGGTAGCTGCTACAAAGGGCTGATCACGCACCGTGTTGTGGGGAGGGCGTGTGTTTTTTGCTTTTTTTTTTTTTTTTTTTTTTCTCGCTCCTCTCTAACACAAGGCTGGAATTGGCTGCAAGCCCAGCTCTGCATGGACTTTGCAGAAGGTGGGTATGGCTGTGCTCTAGCACAACACGGAACTGCAGGAAACAAATGTATCTACATGCTTTCATCTCTGTTGTCATATTGCATTCCATCTTTCCTGTCCGCTCCGCTCTCTCTCTCTCCCCCCCATCCACCATGCCTATTTTCTTCATTAACGCCTTCTTGTCGGGATGGAGACTCGCAGTGTGTTAAAGTTGTCTCTCTAGCTTCGAGTTGATCAAAGTGGATAATCTGGTAAACGAGGGATTAAGAGCTTGCAAGCGGGCCACATAAGCGATTCTGAAAATGTCATTTGAGTAAGCTTGGCCAAAGTTCAAAAGCTGATGTAGGAGTTGTGTTTCCTATTAATGTCAATGGACGTCGTTTGCTAGCAACCGGGTTTTAAGGCAATTGATGAGTTGTTTGGCCCAGGGGCTGTTTACCTTAGGCAGGTCCTAGGTAGGGGTTAGAGCTGCACGATTCTCACCAAAATGAGAATCACTATTTTTTTGCTTAGAATAAAAAGTTCACGATTCTCGCGATATAAAATCTTTCACGTTATAGGCTAACTTTACTGGTTGGTTAGTTTTTTGTTTTGTTTTTGCAATAAAAAAAAAAAAAAAAGATTTGAAAGACCGCTGCGCAAATACCGTATGACATAACCTATTGCAACAACCACCATTTTATTCTCTAGGGTGTCTAATAAAAAAAAATCTATATAATGTTTGGGGGTTCTAAGTAATTTTCTAGCAAAAAAATAAAAATAAAAATAAAATTATTTTAACTTGAAACCAACAAATGTCAAAAATGGTTTAGTGTTTAAACTATTTTCACTCACACACAGTCTATTCCATTGACAAATTGTTACAATGTTTATACTTCAGTTCAACTGATAAAGAATGTTTTGTTTCTTGGCAGACTGCCCGGTTTTTCTCTTCCTTTCTTTTGAGAACTGTGGCTTCAGAAGAGCAGAGAGAATTCTTTGCATAGAAAGAATTGTGGAACACTTTATTGAAGATCGCGATAACGATTCTTGACGATTATTTGTGCAGCTCTAGTAGGGGTTATGCAAATATTAAGATTATATTAAAATACCTGTCGTTCATAACAGGGGGCAGTCCTATCTTTTGGGGTCCAAAGTACTGTTCAGATTAGAAGGAATTGGTGACGTTTTTGGGGCATAAGGGGTTTTGTCGGTATCCGTCTGAATGTCCTGAAGGGGGGCGGCTGTGGTCTTACTCCAACCGGCGCCTTCCCTTGTCCTCATGTAAGTGGGAGGAGTTCTGTAGTCCAGAGGAGAGCTGAGAAGCCTGCTTGGGATTTTGTAGTGGAACGTCGCTCTCCCAATCAACATTAGTTATGCTGCTAGCATTGGTAAATAAATAGGAAAGTATTTAATGCGAGGGGTATTCCACACTTTATTTTTTCGTTGGAAACGGTGAGGGTGGGAGAAGTGGTAATTGGTCATATCTGAAAGTGTCTTGTGGCAAGCCGGTTGAACTTGCAGTTTGATATAAGACTTGTCACTCTATGGTGAAGATGGCTGCGAAATTTATGAAAAAAGTTCGGAAACTTTTTGAAGAACCCTCATAACTTTTAAAAAAAATTTTTTTTACATTTCTTTAACTATTGCTGGTTTTTTGCCTAGGCAAATGATGTCATACATCCTAGGAGTCTTCGGGAGGAGAGCAGAGGAGAAGGGGTTTTCTCAGCTAAACACTCCCATCTGCATATTTGCTTGAGCTAAGGGCAGATGGATTCCAGGAGGTAAATGCTACGTGAATCATCTGCCCTTATTCAAGATGGCCACAGCTAGAAATGCTGGGGGGGGGGGGGGTTCAAAGTGATATCAAACAAAGTAAAGCATGGAGACATGGGATGGATGGGGGAGTTTGCTTTGAATGTTAAAAATTTAACTAAATGGCGTTTTTGGTTTGTGATGTAGCGATGCAGTGAAGATCCACTTTAAGTGCAACTATGGTGGCGTTTTCGGTTCCCTACAGAAAATTAGGAGCTCACTGGATTTCTGAAAGATCCAAGTGATATTTGTCGGTAATTGCTGTGGTTTTTTTTTATTTTTATTTATTTTATTTTTTTTTAAGAGCCAGAACATTGAGAAATGTGTGTTTTATGTACTGAACGTTTTATTTTTACTTTACAGTGGACTAGTCCTTTAACATAACTGCCAAAAGCTCTGTTACATATTCTGTTGCTTGTAAAGTGGTTGTAAACCTCAGACATGAAATATGAATCAAGCGTATCCCTCTATAGTGTGTGTGCATGTCTCAATTTAGAGCACGAAGTGTCACTTCTGTCTGCTGCTTCGTTCCTCTAATATCAACATAAGTCACTTCTGACAAGTTTTTCTGACGCCAAGAGAAAAATGGTGACAGGGGAGGGAGCTCCAGCAGATTGACAACCTCAGCTCTGTTCCTGTATGCTGTGTGTGTGTGTGTTCCTTTTAAATCCAATCAGCTGTCAAATCTCTCCTAACTGAGCTCTGCAGTGTGTCATTTCAGCTCCCCCCCCCCTTTTTTTTCTGATTTCTCAGACAAACTTTAAAATTAAACACTTTAAATAGATGTAAAGAGAATACTGCAGATAAACAGGTACAACTTGTGTAAGAGGATTTGTTTAATCTCTGTGTATCACCTGAGACCAGTCACTTCATAAGGGTTTACTTTCACTTTAAGCTCAATGAGGCTGCATCAATGCATCTTTGAGATGGTTTTCCAGTCTGTAGCTGGAATTTGTATACCCAGCATATCATAATGCCAAACTCCAGACAAACAGCTAAATTCACAGATGAAATGCATCTGAGAGCTGTTTTGCCTGTCAAAGTTAGTTACAAAGCTATGTCAGGCAGGGGAGGAGGCCTGATCCTTCTGTGCTGCGCTTCCATTTTCACTTACAGGTCTCCTAGCCTGTGACTGGGAAGCGAAAGGAGCTTAAATGGCCTCCTGCAGTCCAGACTTTTCACCAATTGAAAACATTTGATGCATTTTGAAATGGTAAAATGCAACAAAGAAGACCCAGGACAGTTGAGCAGTTAGTATACTATATCAGGCAAGAATGGGACACCATTCCACTCCCAAAATTCACGCAACTGTTCTCTTAAGTTCCCAGATGTTTTGCAGTAGGGCTGGGGAAAAGAACGATTTAATTCTTGAATCGAGTTGAGAGGATTAAAAATTTCAGCAAATTGATTATTTTTTATTTATTTATTTTTTTCCACCAGGAGCGGCGCTGATACCGCGCCAGTCCTGAGGTGCTGCGGGCAGGAGTTTTTAGGCAAGGCAAGGCTTCGCCTAAAAACTTCCTGCAGCTCCCCAGGACCAGCGCTGACACCTCACCATCAAGAAAAAAAAAAAGTTTTTTTTTTTCTTTTTTTTTTTTTGAGAAAATCGGACAGCTCTAGTTTACAGTGTTGTTAAAAGAAGAGTAGATGCTACAACATTTTTTGGAATTGGGGTTGTACTTTTGGCAGCTTTTTGTTGTCCTGCCCCAACTTTTTTGAGACGTGTTGCTGCCATCAATTTCCTTATTTTTTTTTTTCCTAAATTGTAAATTTTCTCAGTTTGAACAGTTGATGTCTTTTGTATTTTGCATAAAATATGGATTTATGAGATTTTCTGATCATTGCATTCTGTTTTTATGTCAATTTTTACACAGCATTCCAAGTTTTTTTTATTTTTTTTTTAGATTTGGGGATCATAGAAAAAAATATTTAGGGTAGCATACATGTTAATGTCTGTCTGTTGCACTCTGTGGTATTCTATGAGTTGCCACAGCCATGTTTTTATGACCGAGGCTTCTCATATCCTGCTTCAGCGTTGGTCTTCTTCGAGGACCACAAAACCTGAATGATATCTCAGCTTGTCTAATAGAATTTCGTGTAACAATCAGCAATGTCAGTAAAGCGTTTCCTGTATTTGCTCATATACACAATGAAATAATGACATTTATGATTGACTTTAGCGATCGGAGCCTCTTTTAATAAGACCGTGCTTGTGCTTAGCTGGTAATTGCTTCTTGTGTGGCATTTTATTACGCAATGGCTGGCAGCCATGGGATTTTCTGTCAGCTATTACCCATGCATATTTTAAAGAGAACCAGTCACCAGTGGGCAGTTGTAGAAATCGAATTCTACACCAGTGGTTCTCAACCCCGTCCTCAAGTACCCCCAACAGGCCATTGTTTTGGGAAGTTCTCTTAGATATAACTGTCCAAAATCCCAAGCCATTGACTCTAATTTAAAGCAAGATAAAGGGGAAAACCTGTTGAGGGTCCTTTAGGACAGGGTTGAGAACCACTGATCTACACTACAGTTTGGTTGTAATACATTTTTGATTTACTTATATTCTCCAGAAGTGTGGGGCTGTAAGGTTAACCCATCTCCAACAAAGGGCATTGACACCCAAAAAAACGGTCATATAACAAAGGTGCTGTCAGAATCGCAGGAAATAACGAAATGCTTTGTTCATTGACAATTTTACTCGCCTCCAACAGCCTGGAGTAGGTATTGGTTGTCAGCCCTGGACTCAGGCAAGAGACTGGTCATTGTCCATGAGGGCCTTACATCCTAAAGCCTAGTACACAGAATGAGCTTATCAGACGAATGATCGTTTAATTTTTTTTTGCATGCCAGTCTCTATATCGAAAACAAATAGGTTATTAAAGTATGAAAATTCTCATACGGCAGAATAAAAATCCGAAAGTGATGTCGTGTTTGTATTGCATTTTCAGACAAAAACTACTGATTAAATGAAATCTGGTATCGTAGGAGGAAAATTTTTGCGTTTTTGTCCCTTTTGGATAATTTAGGACAAAAACTGTGTACTAACAATCAGATTATCGTACAATCGCTTCGAAAGCAGTATTTTTTTTTTTTTTTTTTGTACGGTATTCCCAGACTTAATACTGGGTTGACATTTCTGCTTTAAATTTCTTTAAATATTACTAGGTTTGGTTTTGTTTCTGATGAAGCTACACTTGAACGATAGTGAAACAATTTGACGTCGATGCGTCACGTGACATCATGTGGACACGCCCCCCACCATGTAACCTGTACAGCAGCGGGGTCTTGGGGAGCACCAGGAGCAAAAATTGAGGCAGCAGGCGATAGCAGCTGATGGAAAGCTGGGATACGGATTAAAGCTCCTGGAGTGTGCGACTTCAAGTCACGCCGACTTCAAAGTAGTCCCTCCCCTGCTTTGATCTGACCTTGATGCGCATTGAGGTCCACAGGTCTCAAGTTTACACAGGCATTTCCTGAAATCGCACCCGCAACATTGCGCCAACAAGTCGCAGCAGCAGTAGTGTGAAAGGGGCCTAACTTTTGACATGCAAAGTGCCGCCAAGCAGATGAACAGTGAGCGTGTTCCCCTTGTGGACTTCTGTTTGGCCGGGTTGAGCTGGAGCTAGCTGTGTACTGAACTGCTCTAATGCTGCTGACTTGCATGTCTGAATCTCACCCAAGCACCTGTCTTCATATCAGCAGACCCGATTGCCATTGATCGGTTGCCCCTCAATCCCAGTTATGCCCAAGAGGCCATTTCAATAGAGGATTGCTGAAGATCCCAACAACCTATATCCAGCTACCACTAGTGTGTATACTAATATGGAATACCGTACAATCTGAAATAATGGCACATTGAGTTATCTTGAATTTCACTAGTATAAACCACTAATGAATGACAAAACATGTGCAATAACCATGCTATTTTTAAACCTTTGTTTGAAAGCTTGAGCTATCTGTGATACAAAAGCAAAAAATGTTTAAAGCAACACTAATAAATAAAAAATCATTGTTATAAAAACATAGATAAAATTAAACAAAAATTTGTGAAAAAGAGTTAATAACTCAAAAGTCCATCATAGCCCATAGAGAAAAAGATATAGATAGATATATATATATATATATATTATATATATTTGTATGATATCCGACTTTTTAATGCATATTATGACTTTAATGTCAGCCATTATCACCACCTTTTTAGCATAAGAAAAACTCCAGAAAAAAAATATAAATTTGTGTGTATGTCTTCACACTGGTCCATTGCACCTCCCCATCGAAATGCATCAAAATCGCATCACTAACGGACTCGTGTTACATTTTGAAACGGGTTTTGAGTCACGTGTCCTATGAAAAACCCACCATAAGCACAGCAAAATCACACGCGTTTTCGGCGCTGTTATCAGCACATTTCTTGATCGAAAAAACGCAAATAGCCCAATTTTCATGCCAAGATGTTTCGGCGGCCAAAGTTTCAATGCATCTACTTTAGTGTTTTATGAGTTGTGGTGTATTAAGCACTGTGTTTCCTTTTTATAGAATCATTTTTTGAAAATGTTTTTATTCTTTTTGATACTTTCTAACCCAATCCTGGGGCCTTACCCTTTGGATTTTGGTGTATTTCTTGTATAGTAAGTCTGTAAGGTTACTATGGCAACACTTAACATGTGAGTAGGCCTAAATTTTAAAGAATTTTAATACCCTTATTTTTAGTTTTTGTATAATATAGCAGTTTTAAATATTAATGCCTGGTATACATGAGATTATCAGAAGAATGATTGTCCTATTTTTTATTTATTTTTTCCATGCTAATTTTATATTGAAGGTGAAGAGGTTAGGCTCGGTTCACACAGGGGCGACTTGTCCAGGCGACTTCGCCGCCTGACAAGTCGCTCCCCGTTCTGTACTACGGAACCGTTCTAATAGGAGCGTCTCGAGTCGCTCCGACTTAGAAAAAAGGTTCCTGTACTACTTTTGCAGCGACTTCGGGCGACTTGCATTGACTTCTATACAGAAGTCGTTTTGCAAGTCGCCGCTGAGGTCGCGGCAGGTCGCGGCGCTGCAAGTCGTGCCGCGTCCTGTGTGAACCGAGCCTTACTAAAGTTGTGAAAATTCTCATCCGACAGAATAAAAATCCATAGTCCACAAAATCCAGCTCACAGCTGATTGGTTGCTTTGAGCAGCCCCTCCACTCTGGTGGTTCTTCAGGAGATCCACTGCTGCTGTGTAGCGTGACTCTGCAGGTTCACAGATGGACCAGCATTAGAATATTTCAGCAAGCTTTCTTTTTTTAAGCAGTGTAATAACCAGGAGATTGTTACTCATTGCGTTGTAGAAAGGAGAAAAAAAAAAACACCAGTGAACTGAGTCATTGCAAAATCTGTCCGCTTTCTCCTCTTCTTCCCTGGCTTTTGCCGTGCTTGTGTTGTAAATGGTGTTCACCGGGAGGTAATGGCCTTTCCCGGAACTTTGTACTTTTCTGTTCTAATCTGGGGCTTTGTTTCTGTTTTATTGAACTCAAACGTACAGCCATGGATAAACTTGGTTTTCTAGGATTGCTGAAATAGAGAATGCTGTTGAGCATGTTTTAAGCATCTTAAAGGGAATTTGTCGGAAAGCAGAAATTCCTGTGAGATTTGGCACAGATGGATGCCATCGTTCACGGGACGCACATGCCACATAACTAGCCCTGGATCCATGGAGCAAAACCAGTTCACTGAGTCACATCCTTAGAATAGCCACTTCCAAGATGACCTAATCACACAGGTGTATTTTTAGCTTCATCATCTTGGCTGTCTATCATGTTTTTTTAGTGTGTTTTATTTTTATATATATATATATATATATATATATATATATATATATATATATATATTTTATATTCAATAACAGGGACTTATAAATAGGGATAACGTTATAGTGTACCTCCAAGCATCAAATCAGTTAACTTCTAGTGCTAGACACAGAGTACTGGTAAACACTGTGTCACCATAAATAAGTGGGACACCATCCTCTTGTCAAAATTCTGTATTTGCAACCTTTCTCTTTTCATCCTGCGTTTCATATGTGGCTGAGAAAAGCAGTGCTGAAACCAGGGAACACACTCGTATATTTGCACATTATCATATTTTAGAATTAGAAGATTAATACAGTAGCTGTAGTGGTTAGGGGGGAGCCTCAAGTGTACAGGATGAATGATGACACTAGATGGGGAAAAAAACACGCCTTATACAGCGAGTCTTACATCTTGTACATACAGGCTTCCATTTGTGCAAGTTTAGTTTGTACAGCAAGCTTTTTATAAAGCATTTTCAAAGCTTTTGGCAATCTTAGGGCATATTTGTTCAAGCCTTTAAAGCAAGCTTTAGCTTCTAAAGGAGAGTGCTGACTGCCACTTTAAACACACTACTAGCGGGCTTCAGTAGGATTAATTAAGAGGTGCTGAAGCTGATGGAAGCCTGCTAGCAGCTTGTTTAAAGAGGCAGCTTGTGGAATTCAAATAAAGTAGTAGTAAAGCCTCACATTTGTTAGAATTACATTTGTATGCACACATTGACTAGTGCACGAAAGGTACTTGCCTAAATAGAAGTCCAGAAACACTTTTGTTTGTTACCTTCACCACCGAAGTCTCTGGGTACCTGGGCTCTCCTTTCCTGGGCTTCGGGCTAGAAGCACTCATTCATCACTTTATTGGAACAACCCCTGATTCCTCTTCTCAGATATACATGTCCCATGGTTTTAAAGTGATTCTAAAGGAACTCATATGTAAATAAACATGTTTTATTACCTGCTCTGTGCAATGGTTTTGCACAGAGCATCCCCGATCCTCTTCTTTTTGAGTTACCTGTCAGAGGTTACTTCCTCTGTTTCCCTGCAAAGGTAAAGCATAATGGACTACTATGCATCACATAGTAGCCCATTACGTGTCACTTACCTGACACAGGAGCCAGCGATGTCACCGCTGTCCCTTCTTCCACCGAGCGTCCATCTTCTTTCAGGGTATCGTGGCTCCGGCGCTGTGATTGGCCAGAGCCCCGATGACGTCTCTCCCACGCATGCGCACGGGAGCCACCACTAAGGGCATATCGTCGTTAGCAGCGGCATGCTCAGTGCGCCCGCGCACCGATTTCTACGGCGCATGCGCTGTAGACAATGGTGCCTGTCTTTTTCCAAATATCTCAGGAAATATTTCTTGAAACTACAGGTAAGCCTTAAGCTAGGCTTTCCTGTAGGTCAAAGTGGTCTGTAAGGGTTTACAACCACTTTAAGGTAAAAAACCTTCTGCCTTTAGAATCGCTTTTAGCACCACTGCACATCCATTGCAGCCTGTGCATGCATCGCAGGCACCATCATAATGTCAGGCTTGCATGTATGAAAGGGTCTAGGAACCTGGGGCATTGATATTTGAACCTGCTCAGCTGAGAGGAGAGTGGGCTTTTGTAGAGGAAGAGGCAAGCATATAAGGTACACGTTGAGGTCAGCTACATTAAAGCGGTTGTAAAGGCTACATTTATTTTATTTTTTTCTAAAATAACGAATATGTTATACTTGCCTGCTCTGTGCAATGGTATTGCAGAAAGTGGCCTGGAACCTCCCCTTCTGTGGTCTCTTGCCCACGCTGCGAGCGCTACCATTTTTGTGTGCATCAACATAGCAAGCCACTTGCTATGGTGCATACTTGCAGGCTCGCTTCTGAGCTGGGCTGTGCGCATTCATAGACACACACAGCATGGCTCATCCCTGCCCCCTGCACCCTCCTCGCAGGATTTGATTGATAGCAGCAGGAGCCATGCAGTTTCCCACCTCCCATGCTGTAATAGATCAATGTAACAGTGATATATTGATCACTGATAACATCTCCCTCTCCTTCCTCCAGGTAGCTTGGAATTAGGGTGGACATTCTGATGACGCTGGCCATGTTTGAATGAGCCTCAAATGCTCATACAATGGTGCGTAATGACATTGAGAGTTTTGTGATTTATAAATCAACAAAAGCGGTGTACTCGCTCTAAAATTACTCTAATCTTAATGTTTCAGTTTATAGAAACAGATTCTATTAACTATGTGCATTGCAGTGTAGAAAGGGATAAAGGTCTTTTCCACCCGAGGTCTTATCTCCAATTAAGTCTTCAGTCGAAAGGTGTTTTTTGTTGTGCAGCAGCTTCAAAGCAAGACTGTGTTCAAAGGAGCCCACAGGTGGCATCTAAACAGGTATTCTTTAGGTACAACATGTTTAGAGCTATAGGATAGATAAACCAGCAATAATTAACCCAACAAACCATTAATGTGAAAGGTGCAACTGCTCGATCTGAAATCATATTCTTTGGAGATTTTAGTTATTTACCAGTTTCCTTTTATTCCAGAAAGAAGACATGGTTCCTCCAGCAAGGCCCCTCTGACCCCTCCATCATCGTCTGTGTATTCCCTCTACTCCACGCCATCAACTAAAAACAAAGTGGCCGGCAGCAGCACGCGGACATCCAGCAGTGGTAGTGCCTCCTCCAACTCCAAGCTGATAAAATCTCCCAAAGAAAAGCTACAGATAGGCGGGAACAACAGGTCGATGCATCCCACGCAACACAGCAAAGCACCACAAGACAAGATGTAAGCTACACTTCCTCTGGGTAGAAGAATTGTCAGCAGCGATTATGGTAGACTTGACCGGTTTAAGCCCATTCTTCTACTCCTTACCTTGTGTAAAGGGCAATATTTTTGGATTTCATCAGCAGATTGACAGTGATGGAATAGCGACCGTTGAGTAAATAATCCATTGTGCATTGTGTCTTGTTCAATCAAGACATGTAGTATTTCTGACCGGATCTTCCCAGTTCGGCTGTCAAGCTTGACATGCGCAGGTGTTTTTGATGTGTCACAAGTTACTTCTGGTCAGATCTCCCTGGCGTACTATACGGGAGTCCGGTCCTCTCTTCCTCCCATCCACAGTTTTCTGGGACACATCACAGGTCCCAGAAGACTGTGGGAGCATTCACAAAGTGCAGCATGACTCGCTTGTAGGGATGCACCGAATGGGTTTTTTGGTGCCGAAACCGATACCGAAAATAAATCTTCCTTGATCCCGAAACTGATACCGAAGCGGCACGATACCGAAATTGACTGTTTTTAAAAAAAAAATTTTTATACACGAGATGGTCAGAGACTGGGGACAAGATACAGGAGATGGTCAGAGACTGGGGACAAGATACAGGAGATGGTCAGAGACTGGGGAAAAGATACAGGAGATGGTCAGAGACTGGGGACGTGCTACAGGAGATGGTCAGAGACTGGGGACGTGCTACAGGAGATGGTCAGAGACTGGCGACGTGGTACAGGAGATCAATGCAGCCTCACCAGTGCCCATCATATGCAGCCTCACTGTGCCCAGCAGCTTACCAGTGCCCGTCATGTAGCCTGCCTGTGCCTCAGGTGTGCCAGTGCATATAAACATACACATAAAAACACACACATAATACACACACACGCAAACATATGCACACATATACACACACATGCACACACATGCACGCATATAATACACACACATGCACGCATATAATACACACACACGCACGCATATAACACACACGCACATATATATATATATAGACAGTCCTTTTAAAAATTGGCAGCTGCAGCTTTGTACCTTATTCTCCATGCTGGGTACTGCACTCTAGGGGGAGGCAGAGAGCACAGCACACACTGCTAGACGCCTCTCCCTTGCTTTCACTTTCATAGTAAACAGCGTGCCCGAGCTCCTGCACAGCCGATTTACACATAGGCTGAGGAGCCATATGCAGCCACCGCTGGGGAGAGGGGGACTTTACAGTGAGACCCCACGGGCGCCTGCAGCATGGGTGAGGAGGGAGGGGAGGAGGAGAGACTAAAGACGGAATGATACCCCTGTGGTGGGCGCGGCCAACCCCCGCAGGCCCCGCCCCATTTTCAGCGCCAGTATCCGTGAAAATTCTCTTTCGGCTTTTTGCCGAAAGGGCCATTTTCGGCCGCTGTGTTTCGGCAGCCGAAATTTCGGTGCATCCCTACTCGCTTGTGTACAGTGAGAAACCGGCTGTGAAGCTTGACGGCTTCATTGCTAGATTCCCTTACCTAAGATGCTGGCGCCTGCACCCGAAGCCAATTGTAGAATCTGCTCAACATCGATGGATCCCTGAACAAGTAAGTGTCCTTATATTATAGTAGCTACAGTATTTGTAGCTGCTGACTATTAATTTTTTGAGGGGAGCTTCTCTTTAAAACAGTGGAGAGAGGGGCCAGCTTAGGCTGAGCCCCTCAGCCCCCTTTCCCAGGGATCTACACAACACATAATACACAAGATTCCATGGCAACGCATTACATCTTCAACCCCATATTGCCCTTTCTTAAGCCACATATCAAAGCTAAACTTTCATATTCTACTGCACAGCTCTATTCAGACAGGGCAGGAGGTCTGGTTTGTTTGTTTTTTTTTTCTCTGCACCAATTAAAATTATACTTTTAAGTCTTGTCCAGCCCCAAGGCTGTAGCTAGATGGTGAAAAGAGCAGCAGCAACCTGATGAGCTCATCTCTGTCACTTTGCTCTCTAGTCCTAGCAGCATGTCTTTGTTGGTGAGGTTACTGCACCACAACAATCTGCCATCTTGTGCTTCTTCAAGGCTGAACTCTGCTTTACAGGGGCTAATACAAGTACAAATCAGGGACTATATGCTTTAAAGCCTCAGCCAGATAAGCAGGGATGGGCCGAGATTCCATCTATGTGCAGGCTGATCCATCGATTGACTTTTGGTACAAACGGCATAATGGATTTCCAGCATGCAATTATTGTTAGTGGCTATAATCATTGTGTTCTCCTAGCATGGACAGCTTCCACGCTTGAAGAACACAATAGCTCCTCGAGAGGGATTCTTCCATCTACACTGAGGTGTCCGTTTATGAAGCACTGAACAGCGGTGGTCCCGAGGATCACCACTGATCAGTCCATAAATGGTTTATGAAACAGAGATAATTGGGGGAGAACATGTTTGAACATGATCTCCCACCAATGATCTCCGCACACTGAGAATCCTCATTGACTGACACAGAAACGGACAGTTTATGAAGCTGCGATCTCAGCGATTCACTGACGAACTGTACCAGAATTCATGCTCCCGATTCACCAGCTCAGAGGTGGAGAATCGGGTAGTGAAGAGAGAATCCCTGGGGATCTGAGGAGGCAGGAAAAAGATTTTTAACTTCTTTCTACCTCGTTCAGATTCCCCAAATCAGTAACCATGCCCCCTGTAATATATATATATATATATATATATATATATATATATATATATATATATATATATATATATATAATGTAGGGAGACTCTTTATTTTATTAGCATTAACCACGCCATCTATCTATGCAATGAGCAGTGATAATTTATCACTGCTTAATTAACTGACACCTCTGTGTTTGTGAATTTCTGGTACTGTAATCTCGTAAAGTCTCACGACATTCCAGTATCGGGGGCCGTTATCCACTGTTTGAAGTGTTTGTGTAGATCACTTCACTCCACCAAAGGTGAAACGATCTACACCACTTCATAAACTGGCACACAGAGGAGAGCGATCTCTCCTCTGAGAATGCCGGAGAATTAAATTTTTTTCACTGCTTCATAAACGGACACCTATGTGTGTTGATGGGGGAATTGAGCGATTTTCTTTACGGCAACCACGGGGAGATTGCCTTATCTTTGGCCTGCCTTGGTCAGCCTAGAGTTCAGCTTTAAGATAAGTTTTCTCGTTTAGGCTGACAAATTCAATTTTAGACCCCTCCCAGAAGCCACGCCAAAGAAGTTCAGCATTGTTCCCAGATGTTGATATTCTGTAGGGTTTCCCTGTGCTGATAGGTGGTCTTTTCCTATTACAATGCATGAATAAACCCAATTTACCCACCAGGTTGGTGGGGCATTGGAGACCCAGTTTTGAGCATTTTCCTAGCTAGCAACAGTGCTTACAATATGGCAGTTTTTAACACTATCAATTTTTATCAGTCATTGTTGTGAGTACTTTTGGTGGGTTTCATGTTGTCTATATATTCTAGAATATTATGTTGGGTTTCTGATTTTCTGCTGTTGGAATGAGCAAAGAACAGTTGCACAGGAAAAGGTTATTCTGACATGCGCTTGTTGTAGTTTCAAGCAGTTCACTAAAAGAACCATAATTTTTTGAGGTAATTGGGTGCTGAGAGTCCTTCATTTACTAAAAAAAAAAAAAAATTGTCCCCCACAGAATGACCCCATCTGTTAAAGTGGAGAAGATGCATACAATCCAAAAAACAGATGGTGCGTTGCAAAAATCGGCTGCTGGGTCTACCTGTTCCTCTTCTGTCAGCTCCTCAGTAAAGACTGGCCTTAACTGGCAATCAATACCAAAGCCACCTTTGCCTTCCCCTGGACAGATACCAAATGGTAAAGGAATTCTCTCGACTCCTCCGAATGTGGAAAAGAAAGCTGAAGATACGAACTGTAGGAAATATTTACACAAGAGATTGTCTGGTATGTATGACTTTTCATGTATTTTACTGGTTTATTTCCAGATAATGCAAACCCAACACCCACATACTTCTAGTTTTTTTGTTTTTTTGGAAGGAACCCCCACTGGTGTGGTGTTGATAAAAAAAAAAAAAAAACATTTGCAGAATGAGATCTGTCTGTGTTGACCACAGCTGTCATTCGGCATTGTGTTCCTACAGGTGGGTTCCTTGTCAAACTTGGCTGTGCAGGTGAGTATGTACTGTGCGTATACATTCATTTCTAGGGGCTGTCTGCATGCAGCTCAGCAGTAGAGAAAAAGTCAACTGCTCTGGCTGCTGCACAGCACTAAGCATCCATTTGGATGAGTCCTTAGAATTTCTTTATAAGTCTTCAGTAAAGTTCTGGTCACACTACCTTGAACGCAACATGTTTCCCGAAACTCTTCAGCTCTCACCAGAGAGGCCTCACTTTCCGTCTAATCGGCAAAATGGCTATATGGATGCTTCTCAGTATTGTAGACTCCTTCAGACTTGCCATTTCCAGGAAATGTGGGACATAAGAGAGGACCTAGAATTTCATATAAACTCATAAGGCAACACCAGTAGTCTCCAAACTGTGGCTTTTTGCTTGCCTCTATCTGGCCCTTGGGACACTAGTCTTCCAATTGGCACCAACGATGAGACACCATTCCTCCCACTGACACCATTAATGGGGCAGTCTTCCACCCACTGACACCATCAATGGGGCACTATTCCTCCTGCTAAGATCAATGATGCTAGGACATTTTCTACTCGCACTGGTCACAGTCTGGCCCTACTAAAGCCTGAAGGACAGTAAACTGGGCCTTTGTTTAAAAAGTTTGGAGACCCCTGGCCTAGACGAAGATGACATGGCCACTGGGGGTGGTGCTTTGTGGGTTTCTGAAATTAGAGACCGAAGAGAGCCTGTTTTCAATCAGAATTAATTTGGGTCTTGGTGTGCATTACATATTAACGCACACTAAGATTCAAAGACTTGTATGAGGAGCTTGAGAGGTCAAATGTTGCTACTACTGGAATATTGGATGGACCACAGTGTGACTAGGACTTTACTAAAGGCTTGCAATGAGAGTACCTCTAAAGCCTGGTACACGTGTAAAGTTTTCTTTCATTCAATCCACTGATGTTAGCTTGGCAAGCTCCCCCCCCCCCCCCCCCGCCAGAATAGACTCAGATGCTGGTTTTCCAGCATTTGCCTTCGACAAAAGATGGTTGTTGGAAAGACAGCCGTACACACTGACTGAACGTTGGCTGGTTCCTGTGTAACCCACTGATACTTGACCCGTGTGTACTTGGCCTAAGAATGAATGAAACTCAAAGGCACTACTAAGTGAATGATTATCAAAGTATTTTTACCTTGGTGAATGTAGCAAGGGAGATATAATTTAAAGTGGGAGTGAGGAAACACTGGCTACTACATAATTTGTAATTAAATCATTACAAATTATAAATAAATAATTATTAACTAGGGCTGAAGTTTGATCATCACCTTCCTCCTTCCACACTTCCATATTGGCTAGTGAAGCAGCCCCTCATAGTTATGGTCCCCTAGGAATATGTTGGGGGCATAGCAGACATGTTAGACCCCTTTCACATGGGAGCCATCTTTCAGTCGTTACAGCGCTAAAAATGGCGCCTGAAAAAAGCCTCACACTGTGGCTCTGCGCTGGCAGGGTGTCACAAAAAGTCCTGCCAGCAGCTTCTTTGCAGCGGTGTAGGAGCGGTGAATGCACCGCTCCAACAATGCTCCTCCACCGCTCCTGCCAATTGAAAACAATGGGGCAGCGCCGCCATACTGCCGGCAAAGCGCTGCTGCAGCAGTGTTTTGCAGACAGGCTTAACCCCTTTTCAGCCGCTAGCGGGGGGTTAAAACCGCCCCGCTAGTGGCCAAATAGCTCCGCTAAAATGACGGTAAAGCAGCGGTAAAAATGGCGCCACTTTACCGCTGATGCTCGGGGCAGCTCAGTCTGAAAGGAGTCTTAGGGTGTTTCCTGATCAGAGCAGCCCAGCAGTCAGGAAAATCTGAAGGATGCTGAAAATATGTACCTGCATCTCTGGGTGCCTTGCAATTTATACCTGTCAAAGCGTATAGATATTCTTAAAGCTTAACACTGGGAATTTAAAGAAATAAGACTACCCCTGCAGCAGAGAACCCACAGGAAGAAGTAAGGTGTAATTCTTGCCTTACTCCAGCTTGTTGGGTGCTCCATTGCTGTTGTCATCTACAAGGCAGTGCTGTTGGCCCTACATTGTACTTGATAATGGCATCATGCGACCATGGGCTGGAGTGCTTAAAGAGGCTTCAGTGGAGCTGTTGAAGAGGTGGAACGAGCCTACCAGGGTGATTATTTTTTTTATTGATTTTTTTTTTTTGGGGGGGGGGGGGGGGTGTTATTCCCAGAACTTGCGTCAGTGTGAACCGGGCCTAAATGAACAAAAAGTAGATTCTAGAAGAGTCTAAAGACTTCAGTCTGATCCAGCAACCTGCTCTAATTAACACGCCATTTGCTGGCCTCTGCGTGAGCCACTTCTCTTTAGACTGCCGTGTCTTTTTGTAGCCTTTCCCTTCTCCCCGCTATGACTGTTACATTCTTGCCAGCAGTAACAATGTATCAGGCCAGTTAGTGCGAAATGTGCAAAGTTGGATAAATGTGAAAAATAAATAGGGCCTTCATTAGACAGGTTCATGTTGCTGCTGTCTGTAGTTTTGGTTGCCAATTGTCTCATATTCTATAGATCGAGAGTTTGACCCCGATATACACTGTGGAGTTGTCGATGTCGAGACAAAGAAGCCCTGCACTAGATCTCTGACATGCAAGGTAAGTCATTTCCTCTATCTTACTACTTGTGTTTATAAACCGGCCCCAGCTAAAATCAGAACTGTGTGAAGCATGTTTTGTATACACTGACATACGTGTATACACGTAACATATGTGTAATTTCAAGAAATCCTAAATCTCCTTGAAGGTTTATGAATGAAATGTTTATCTATACACTTACAAAAGCATTAAAAGGACTATGATCTATATAGGCACTCCACTCCCTTACATGACACAGTTGTCAGATGTAGACTTTGCATGGTAACACTGACTCCCAGTTTTAAAAGTGCAGAATAGGCTAAATAAAAAATAGATGCTTTGCGTCCAGCTTCAGTAACAATGGCAAAATGGTTATTAGATTATATTTAGAGATCTAAACAGCTCTGACATCACCAGAAGGTACCAGCTTTATTTTTAGCTGTCAGTGTGCTGTTTATACCAGTATATTGCAGGATCTAAAGAGGCTTACGCAGTGAAATCTACAGTTACTACTACAGAATTAGAATACAGAGGAACTTTTTCTAAGGCTCTAGTTGAAGCCATACATCAGCCCCAATTTTTTTTAGCTGTGTCTGTGGACTTGGCAAACTGTCATTCATCCCCGGGACAGGAAGTTGCAAAAGTAATAACTTGACAGGTTCTTAACCACTTAAGGACCAGGCCTCTTTTTCGGACTTGGTGTTTCCATGTTTAAAACAGTTTTTTTTGCTAGAAAATTACTTAGAACCCCCAAACATTTTATATTGTTTTTTTTCTAACACCCTAGAGAATAAAATGGCGGTCATTGAAATACTTTTTTTCACACCGTATTTGCGCAGCGGTCTTAGAAGCGCACTTTTTTTGGAAAAAATGCACTTTTTTGAATAAAAAAATAAGACAACAGTAAAATTAGCCCAATTTTTTTTTATACTGTGAAAGATAATGGTATGCCGAGTAAATTGATACCCAACATGTCACGCTTCAAAATTGCGCCCGCTCGTGGAATGGCGTCAAACTTTTAGTCTCAAAAATCTCCATAAGCGACATTTAAAAAATTCTACAGGTTGCATTTTTTGCGTTACAGAGGAGGTCTAGGGCTAGAATTATTGCTCTCGCTCTACCGATCACGGCGATACCTCACATATGTGGTTTGACCACCGTTTTCATATGCGGGCGCTACTCACGTATGCGCTCGCTTCTGTGCGCAAGCTCATCGTAACGGGGTGTTTTTAAAAAAAATTTTTTTTTTTTTTTCTTATTTATTTTATTTATTTTTACACTTTAAAAAAAAAAAAAAATGGATCACTTTTATTCCTATTACAAGGAATGTAAACATCCCTTGTAATAGAAAAAAGCATGACAGGTCCTCTTAAATATGAGATCTGGGGTCAAAAGGTCCTCAGATCTCATATTTGGGCTAAAATGCAAAAAAAAAAAAAAAAAGAAAGAAAATCTGACATTTAAAAAAAAAAATATACCTTTAAGAGGTATGGGCGGAAGTGACGTTTTGACGCCGCTTCCGCCCTCCTATGGTATAGAGACGAGTGGGGGCCATCTTAGCCTCACTTGTCTCTATGCCCAGCCGATGGAAGGACCCGATCGCCTCCGCCGCTACCGACGGCTCCGGTAAGCGGCGGAAGGTGCGGGAGGGCGGTGGGAGGGGGGGTGGCACCTCTCCCGCTGCCGATAGCGGTGATCTCACGGCGAATCCGCCGCGGAGACCACCGTTATCGTACAGCCGACCGCCGCCTGAAGAGATGGATATCTCGGCTGTGGCAGCAGCTGCTGCCGTTACCGAGATATCCCTCTTCAAAAAATGGACGTACATCGTCGTGCGGCGGTCGGCAAGTGGTTAAAGTGGTTGTAAACCCTCAAGCACACAACCCGGCAGGTCAGGAAAGGGGGTGGAGAAGAGCGAGCTGTTGAGAAGAGGCCCTTGTCCCCCCTGCCCCAAAGCACCCACCCCCCATGTTGAGGGCATGTGGCCTGGTACGGTTCAGGGGGTGGGTGCTTTGGGGCAGGGGGGACAAGGGCCTCTTCTCAACAGCCCTGGCCATTGGTTGTTGGGGTCTGCAGGCGGGAAGCATATTGTAATCTGGAAGCCCCATTTAACAAGGGGACCCCCAGATTCCGTCCCCCTGCCCTATGTGAATAAGTATGGGGTACATTGTACCCCTACCCATTCACCGAAAAAAAAAGTGTAAAAAATAAAACACATTACACATGTTTTTAAAGTCATTTTATTTAGGCAGTCTCTTAAATCGTCTCTTCTCCCCTCTCCGACTATTCTGCCTCCTCCGCTAAAATCTTCTGGCTCTGTTGGTTCTTCTCCCCTCTCCGGGCCTTCTAGCCCTCTCCAGTTCATCTCCCTCTGTCCGCTGTCTTCTGCCTCTGCTGGGTCTACTCTTCACCGCTGTCTTCTCCCTCTGTTCTTCTTCTGATGTTGACTCGACACTCTCTCCCACTCTAATGCTGGGTGCGCATTGTGCCCCTACTTTATATTGTCATGGGGCGGGGGTCACCGGGTGATATCCAGAGGCCCCGACCCATAGGACATCACTGCCAGGGGCTTAAAGGAGCAGTCATCCCGGAGACACCCCCCCCCCCCCTCCTTTGCCAATATATGTAGTGGCCTACCCAGCATTAGAGCGGGAGAGAGCGTCCAGTCAACATCGAAAGAAGAACGGAGGCAGAAGACCCGGGAAAAGAGCGAGAAGATAGCGGAGAAGACAGCGGACAGAGGGAGAACTGGAGAGGACTAGAAGGCAGCGGAGAAGACCCAGCAAAAGAGCGAGAGTGGAGAAGAACAAACAGAATCAGAAGGCAACAGCGGGGGAGGCAGAAGAGCCAGAGAGGGGAGAAGAAGTCTGAAGAGATGCCAGAGCTGCCTTAATAAATTACTTTACCACCCAATGTGCTGCGTTTTTATTTTTGACACTTTTCAGGTAAATGGGTAGGGGTGCAATGTACCCCATACTCATTCACATAGGGTGGGGGAGCCGGAATCTGGGGGGCCCCCCTCGCATCACAGACCCTGACAACTAATGGCCATGGTTACCGGGAAGAGGCCCTTGTCCTCATCAAAATGGGGACAGGGGCTTTGGGGTGGAGGGGTGCAGGGCCCCCCTGCCCTAAAGCACCCACCCTCCATGTTGAGGGCATGTGGCCTGGTATGGTTCAGGAGGGAGAGGGCCGCTCGCTTATCCCCATCCCCTTTCCTGACCTGCCGAGCTGTGTGCTTGGATAAGGGTCTGGTATGGAATTTGGGGGTCACCCTCATGCCTTTTTTTTTTTTTTCCTTACGTGGGGGTTCCCCTTATAATCCATACCAGACGAAAGGGCCTGGTATGCTGTTTGAGGGGGAACCCGTGCCGTTTTTTTTTTTTTTTGTTTGTTTTTTTTGTTTTGTTTTTTACATTTTTCATGGAGTTCCCCTTATCCTACCAGACACAGTGTCTGGTATTGTTGAGAATCAGTCGGATCCCTGTTTATTGAAGTCAGACTTCAAGTCGCAGGGTAAAGTCAGATCCAAAGTGATACGACTGTCGTGTCGTACCAGTGTGAACCCGGCCTTTAGGAGTTTATTTACTAAAATTAGAGTGCAAAATCTGGTGCAGCTGTGCATAGAAACCAATCAGCTTCTGTGTTTTTTTTTTTTTTTGTTTTTTGTTAAAGCTTAATTGAGCAAGCTCTATTTAGAGGCTGATTGGGTACCATGCACAGCTGCACCAGATTTTGCACTGTTCTTTCTGTTTTAGTAAATCAACCCCACCTCATCATTATTTAGTTTACATCAACCAAGTAACTTGTTTTATGAATGTCCTCTTGCCAGCCCCACTAACGTAACCCTCATCTTCCCTAGGCACATTCCTTAGGCTACCGGAGAGCAGTACAAGGGCGCAAGAAAGGTTTTGACGTGTTATTAGCTGAGCACAAAAATAAAACCAGGGAAAAAGAACAGCTTCGTCACGCTGAGCAACAGCAGCAGCAGACGTCTGCGCTCAGGGAACCGCATCCCTCACCTTCAAAATCTTCCCAGGAACCGCACCAAAACTCTCATGGACACTCTACTCCTGAAGTGAAGCCTTCAGTACCCAGCAAGGCCAAGCCTCACAACCCCAGTCTTCCAAGGTAAGGCTTTGCGGGTGGCGCAACTTGTACCTTTTCTATACACAATGCATGCTTTGCAAAGCTTTGATCAGAAGGATAAAAACCACAGGATTATGCCACTAGCATGGTATTTTATTTTTTTACTACTTGGTCTATATCTGAGTTTAAAAAATGGAAAAACTCCCACCCTATTCTTCGGCAATCAACATCTCCTTTGACAGCTTCCATGGTGTTTAGATTAAGGCGACGGTGGTTTTACCTGTGTTTGATAAAAAAAATTCTGGGGTATGTTCCTGACACTGTTAAAACCAAAGAAGTGGCTTAGATAAGATGTGGAATGTCTGCAGCGTTACAGAACAAGTCAATTTGAATGTAACTAACTACTGCTAGATGCACTATATTACCAAACGTATTGGGACCCCTGCCTTTACACGCACGTAAACGTTAACTGTATGCCAGTCTTAGTCCATAGGGTTCAATATAGAGTTGGTCCACCCTTTGTAGCTATAACATATTCAACTCTAATGGGAAAGCCGTCCACAAGATTTAGGAGTGTGTCTATGGGAATTGTTGACCATTCTTCCCAAAACGCATTTGTGAGGTCAGGCACTAATGTTGGACAAGAAGAACTGGCTCGCAGTCTCTGCTTTAATTCACCCCAAAGTGTTCCATTGGGTTGAGGTCAGGACTCTGTGCAGGCCAGTTAAGTTCCTCAACCCCAAACTCACTCATCCATGTCTTTATGGACCTTGCTTTGTACACTGATGCTCAGTCATGTTGGAACAGGAAGGATCCATCTCCAAACTGTTCCCACAAGGTTGGGAGCATGAAAATGTCTTGGTAATTATTAGAGTAAGACCTGACCAAAAATTTAGACATTGATTTAAGCTTGATTTGCACTCTCGGTTCATTGTGTGTTGTGTTTAAACGGACAATTACATTTTTTCATTGGCCATCAACCCATGGCAACACAGGTTCACTGCTTTTTAACACACAGCACAACAAGGCTCAAAGTGTTCTCATCTGTGAGTTGTGGTGTGCTAAAACACTTGTGCATTGGGGTGCCTTAATAATTAATTACAGCACACAATGCGTGCTGCTAGACCATACCACAGCACACATGTAAATCCACCCTGAAAGGGGTTGTAAACCTTCGTGTTTTTTTTCACCACCTGGCACCCCGTTTTACTTACCTGAGCCCTAAAACTTGACCCGCCGGGGCCCGGGGTTCTTGGCTCTTTATTAGATAGATTGATAGCAGTGCATTCATTAGGTCCCTCTGCTGTCAATCAAATCCAATGTCCGGGGCAGGGCGGGGGCGAGTCATACATTCGGCGGCTATGGCCGCTGATTACTGAACTTGAGGGCGCACCCGCAGAGTAACCGCCTCAGGGAAGCACTTCTCCTAGGGGGTTATCTGATGTGGGGAGGACCGGCGAGAGCTGCCGGGGACCCCAGGACACATTTAACCCCTTCACTGTCAGTGTCATTTACACAGCAATTAGTGCATTTGTATAGCACCAATTGCTGTATAAATGACAGTGGTCCCAAAAATGTGTCAATAATGTCTGATGTGTCCGCCATAATATCATAGTCCCGATAAAAAACACTGATCCCTGCCATTACTAGTAAAAAAATAAAATTATTAATAAAAATGCCATAAAACTATCCCCTATTTTGCAAACGCTATAACTTTTTGCGCAAACCAATCAATGCTTATTGCAATTTTAAGAATATGTAGAAGAATACGTATTGCCCTAAACTGAGGAAAAAACATTTTTTTATATATTTTTGGGCAAAATTTATTATAGCAAAATGTAAAACATAATGCATTTTTTTTTTTTTTTTTATATATATATATATATAATTTGTCGCTCTTTTTTATTTATAGCGCAAAAAAAAAAAGCGCAGAGGTGATCAAATACCACCAAAAGAATGCTCTATTTGTGGGGAAAAAAAGGACGCCAGTTAAAGCGACGCAGTGCTGAATCACAAAAAGTGCTCTGGTCTTTGGCCTGCAAAATGGTCCAGGGCTTAAGTGGTTAAGTTTATTAAAAGTCAGCAGCTACAAAAGTGTAGCTGCTGACTTTTAATAAACAGACACTTGCCTGTCCCACCGTCCAGTGATGCGGCCGCCCAAAGCCTCGCTCCTCTCCCTCTCCTCTCGTACCGGCATTGCAAGTGTGGGCACCTGGCTGTGACAGCTTGCGGCTTCACAGCTGGGTGTGCACCACGCACGCACGAGTCAGGCTGCACCTCCTGAATGGCCGGGCAATCTTCTGGGACCTGTGAAGTGTCCCAGAAGATTGCAGAGAGGGAGGGGGAGAGGAGGAGTCGCTTAGGCGGCGAGAGCTGAAGTGGGAGCTGGGTACCTGACAAAACTACCCCCCCCCCAAAAAAAAGACATGCCAAATGTGGCATTGAAGGGGGCAAGGAGTCCTTAAAGCAGAAGTTCCACTTTTGGCTGGAACTCCGCTTTAAGGAAACATAGAGCAGGTGCCATGGTGGGGGAGAACAGAGTACTGAGACCTGAAGGACTTCACTTGTAAACATAGAAGGTGATTTGCATGTAAAGCTGCTGATAAACTTGTACTTTTCCACTGTGTTTCTGTAGGCCATTAAGTTACCCAGCGCAGCACAGCGGTAATGCTCCCAACGGCTCACCATCGGTGCATGAGTCTCAACCGGTCGTACCTGCAGCTGAGCCAACCTCCCGCTTGTCTAGCGATGAGGGGGAAGGAGACGAAAAGGAGGAACCTGCTGAAAAACTGGACTGTCATTACTCAGACCACCACCCTCGGCCTGCAGCTGTAAGTGTGGAGAAATACGAGCTTACGGAACCTTTCACCAGATAAGCCAAAACCAAATAATAAAATAAAAAAATAATCCTGATTGACAAGCTCTGTACTCCAGCCTGTTGGAGCAGTACACCTAAATCAGGTTGTATAATTTCCCTTTATTTATAATATACTAATGTGCACTGGACACACTTTGAATATACTGTATAGTAAGAATAATACGGTTATCATCCTGCAGTTTAATAATTTTAACGTGCTTGAAATACACCTCTTACCACATGAGAATGCTGGAGCATGATGGGACATGTAGTTCTGTTCCACATAAATAGAGTCTCACATTTAGTTTTCTTGTTAAAGCGAAGGTCCACCCTAAAGTGGAGCTTCCGCTCATTGGAACCCTCCCCCCCCTCCGGCGCCACAATTGGCACCTTTCAGGGGGGAGGGGGGTGCAGGTACCTGTACAGTACAGGTATCTGCACCCACTTCCGGCATAGATATCTGCAGAATATACGCCCCTTTCCACAGATATCTACGCCCCTTTCCGAAGGCCCCCGCTGTCTGCTGGGAAACGCACAGATCCCAGAGACAGCGGGGACCATCCTTATTGCGCATCGCGATTTACGCATGCGCAGTAGGGAACCGGGAAACGAAGCCGCAAGGCTCCACTTCCTGATTCCCATAGCCAAGATGGCGGCGGCAGCACCTGAGAGACGATCGAGAAATCTGCTTCAGGTGCCGACATCGCGGGCGCGCTGGGCGGGTAAGTGTCATTATTTTAAAAGTCAGCAGCTGCAGTGTTTGTAGCTGCTGGCTTTTTAAAAAAAAAAACGGCGGAATCCCGCTTTAAGAAAATAGGAGTATCACAGAGAAAAGATGTTTGTATCTTCAGAGTGGAAGCAGGTAGAAATCTGCAAACTTTGCAGTATATGTAGTACTTTCACCTAAAATCATTTTCTTTACAAAACTTCCACTATTAAGGAAATGTAAAAGTTGCATTAAAGTTGGTCAACTGATACTTTCAAGTGATTGTAAAGTCTGAAGGTTTTCTAACTTGATGCATTCTATGCATGAAGGTGAAAATGGTGAGCCCATCCTGATCGTGCGATGTGCGTGAGAGCACAAGCTGTCCCAGGTTCTCTGCCTGCTCATTGGCCGAGACGCAGCAGTGGGAGTCGTTGTCAATCACAGCAGATGAGGAGAGGTGGGGCCGAGCCACACTTTGTGTGTCTCGCAGACACACAGAGGTGGCTCGGGAGCAAACATACACGAGCACCACCAGAGCTAGCAGCTTACTCCGGGGGCACTTGGAGGGGGGGGGGGGGGGGGGGCAGAAGGGCCTCCTACAGGGGACCTGAGAAGGAATCCTCTTCTCTGTGCAAAACCATTGCACAGGTCCGGCAAGTATGGTATGTTTTTTTGTTTTTTTTGAGCCTTTACAAAAACATTAACTGCAAGGCGAGTTGTCTGCTTTTACACTTAGGACATATTCACACTATATAAGGTGACTTGTGTTTTGCATTGAGGCACTAATAGGTACAGAACCAAAGAGCTGAGTTGGTATACCTGAGTCTCCTAGGTGTTAAGAAGATTATCTAAATTTACGTTCACTAATACAGTAAAGTGTTTTGTTTAAATATGCATAGTATGGCGTGAAAGTAAGCATTTTATATTTTCAAATGTCTTCTTGCATTTTCTTCTTACAGTTTTGCTCGTTTGGTAGCAGACAGATTGGAAGGGGGTATTATGTTTTCGACAAGCGGTGGGACCACATCCGATGTGCACTTAACTTCATGGTGGACAAACATCTAAACTCCCAGATGTGGAGGTAAGTGATTGCTTGGCTAATGAAATGTCATTTCTGCAGCACAGCTCCTCAGGCTGTATAAAGTGAAGGCAGTCAATTGGATCAGGGACTAGTGACACCGTTGAGACATGAGTTACTTTTGATCCTCCCAAAAGTGACTGCAGTAAATCTCACAATGGCATTTTGTAATTAGGGAACAGCAGTAGAAAGCGTATTTACTGAATTAGTTTACTTTGTATGCAGATGGGTAGATTGTCCTGTTTGTCCAGTTAGATAAGCAAGCTTTCTAGTTGCTGTCGATAGTTCAGCCTTTCCCAACTTTTTTCTAGCCTGAAGGAATGCTTAAAATAATTTTCAGTTTTCAGGGAACGTCTACTAAATGTATTCATTGGTGGTCAGTGATATGGATGCCCCCTTACATTGCAGGTCAGTGGGAGAGGTGTCCCCTTTCGTTGGTGGTCCATGGGAGAGGTGTCCCCTTTGGTTGGTGGTCAATGGGAGATGTGTCCCCTTTGGTTGGTGGTCAATGGGAGAGGTGTCCCCTTTGGTGGTCAATGGGAGAGGTGTCCCCTTTGGTTGGTGGTCAATGGGAGAGGTGTCCCCTTTGGTTGGTGGTCAATGGGAGAGGTGTCCCCTTTGGTTGGTGGTCAATGGGAGAGGTGTCCCCTTTGGTTGGTGGTCAATGGGAGAGGTGTCCCCTTTGGTTGGTGGTCAATGGGAGAGGTGTCCCCTTTTGTTGGTGGTCAATGGGAGAGGTGTCCCCTTTTGTTGGTGGTCAATGGGAGAGGTGTCCCCTTTTGTTGGTGGTCAATGGGAGAGGTGTCCCCTTTTGTTGGTGGTCAATGGGAGAGGTGTCCCCTTTTGTTGGTGGTCAATGGGAGAGGTGTCCCCTTTTGTTGGTGGTCAATGGGAGAGGTGTCCCCTTTTGTTGGTGGTCAATGGGAGAGGTGTCCCCTTTTGTTGGTGGTCAATGGGAGAGGTGTCCCCTTTTGTTGGTGGTCAATGGGAGAGGTGTCCCCCTTTGTTGGTGGTCAATGGGAGAGGTGTCCCCTTTTGTTGGTGGTCAATGGGAGAGGTGTGCCCTTTTGTTGGTGGTCAATGGGAGAGGTGTGCCCTTTTGTTGGTGGTCAATGGGAGAGGTGTGCCCTTTTGTTGGTGGTCAATGGGAGAGGTGTGCCCTTTTGTTGGTGGTCAATGGGAGAGGTGTGCCCTTTTGTTGGTGGTCAATGGGAGAGGTGTGCCCTTTTGTTGGTGGTCAATGGGAGAGGTGTGCCCTTTCGTTGGTGGTCAGTGAAATGAAGAACGCCCAGTTACATTGGGACTTTGATAGTGGATTTCACTTCAGACAGTTAAAAAGATCATTGCTGTCAGTAATTGGGTATCTGTGAGACAAGAAGAAAGGCATTGGTCCCGTTGCTGAATGATGTCCACCCTGGAACTATACAAGCACTGTCATTTGGGGAGTCATTCTACCACTGCTCAGAAACCCTTCACAACAATATCAGTTGTTAATGTATTTTTCTTAAACAGGCTTATAACCATACCCTGCTAATATCATTTCTGTTTGTGTAGGTTAACCAATGTCCACTTGTAGAGAATGTGTGGTTTACATTTCCTGATTTCACATGGTTCTTTTCACCAGAAGTTTAGCTGAGCCAGTTTGCAAGAGACATGTGTGACTGGTGTGTACAATAATATAGTGCTTTTGTAAGTATATTAAAGGTCTCCCAGTTTATCCCTGATGCATATATACACTGTGTGATGAAGCATGAGACACAACAAGGGCATGGAAGATTCCAGAGACCCCAGGATGGTTTGCCATTTATTTATTTTTCTTAATCCTTCATAAGAAAAATAAATTCTTCCACTAATTTCTTGTCTCGTTAACACGGTACAGGAGAACAGAATGGAGAATCTGCTTGCCATGGGAATCACAAGCGCTCATTCAGACACTTTTAATCACAAGGCCCTATTATGTCTTTATCTGTCTTTTCTGGAATAGTCTCTCTAGGCCTGAAAGTTACGGTGTGTGAGGATCGGTCCGTATCTCCCTAACTTTTAGTCAGCATCTTCATTTTCTTATCTGCAAAGCTGGCCTTACATGGATCAATATTCAGACAAATTCCTACTGAACTGGTTGAAATTCAATCCATGTAAGGCCGTTCCCGATTCGATCTAGTGATCAGCTTCCCCCAAACAGGACATTCCGTATATTTTTGCTCGATCTGTGCTTGCCGCTATCCGCTGCAGTGCTAATTGGTGTAATCTGACAGGGGAGAAGTCCCACTGTCATAATACAGTAGCGCAATAGGGAATTTCCCCATCCACCTCGAATGTGTCAATGGGGGAATCAGCTAGCTAAAAAATGGTTTCCAAGGGCAAAGGCAGACAGGTTTCTTCAGGAGGCCTTGACAAAATGTTTAAAAATTGCCCAAAAATTGTATACAAGCCATCAGTGGATGAAGCCTGCCTTTTAGTTACACAAAGCCACAGGTTTTCATTGTGCACCATTACAACCTTCTATTGGTTGATAAGGAGGACATCAGACGCCAGCACACCATCCTTGTTTATCTTCCCTCTGCCCCTCTCTCATCGCTGGGGTCATATTAGCTGTCAGTACCAGTGTGCAAAGATGTATTTGTTTTAGAAGAATAAATCCCCTCTAACGTTGGGTGTCCTACATGTGTGGATGTCCCTGCGTTATGTAAAACTATTAATTTAGATTTGTTTTTTTTAAATTTTTTACATTTTAGAATGGGGTGCCTCGAGATGTGCAGAGAACCACTGGTTTAGTCTACAGGATAGGAAGTAAAGGAAAATCTCCATAAGCATTTGCCATCCAGCCATTTCTGACACTTCGCATGTAAAAATCCTACTTTTTTTTGCTAGAAAATTAATTGAACCCCAAATATATATATATATATATATATATATATATATATATATATATATATATTATAATTTTTTTTTGGGGGGGGGGGGGTTCAAGTAATTTTCTAGCAAAAAAAAGGCTTTACAGGCGCTCACGTCTGACAATACCTCACGCGTGGTGCGATTTACATATGCGTGCGAGTAATGTATGCCATCGCATAAGCACAGTGAGACTGGGATTATTATTTTATTTCTTTTATACAATTTTTTTTTTTTGGGGGGGGGGGGTTTGGTACATAATTTTTTTGCTATCACAGGGGATGAACAAAATCCCTTGCTACAGCATGGGCCGACAGGCCCTTTTTATGGAGAGATTTTGGGTCGCTGGTGGTCAAGTAAATAAAGGGGCGGAATCAGAAGTGACAAACTACTCGTCACTCCTGGTCTCCAGGGTTACAGAGAGAGGGGAACGACGTCAGTTCCTCTCTCTGTACAGGGCAGCCATCGCCCCATCGCGGAGCCTGGGAACGATGCGAACAGATAGCCTTGGAGAGGCGGCGGGAGGGAGGTGGGGACCCCCAAGTGATCAAGTGGCTAATTAGGCACTCTGATCACTTCTGCATGAAATGGAATCACCAGCTGAAAAGAATGATACCGGGTTGATGCCTGTAAAGTGCAGGCGTTATCCCAATATACCCACTGAAACCCGAAGACCCACCTTAGTTACCCAGTTTGTTAATGAGACACGTGTAAGAAAAAATTACTGGCAGCGGTTTTAACTGCCCCTTACTTTCCAATAAGTACAGCTTTTGCTGGCTATACCTGTTCAGTGAGCCTTATTAAACTCACTCACATAGGGCCATACTGCAAGAACTTACAAAGATAGATGTGCCACATTTTGATGAAAGAATTGGATAACCTTGTAACACCATTTGTTAATAAGTTAACTTTTTAGGGAAAAAAATAAATGCACATTTTTTGCAGGTTAAAATTTATTTTTTATTTTTTATGAGCCTGTAAAGCATTGCACCGGTGGTCAGTAGATCACGGGTGCCATGCAGGTCTCCAGCAGATCTGCCATCTGCATCCTGTATGGGCAACCAGATACAATCTGAAAGGAAGAGAAAAGTAACTACCACAGAGCTGGGGAAGTTCATTGAAAACTATAAGCCGTCAGCCGCAAAGGCTGTTTGACCTTGTAGTTTTTCCAACACGGTGAATGAATGACACGGCTGGGCGGGCGGGCGTTTGTTGAGTGAGACAGCTAGTGGGGGGAAGATCCCCCCACTAGCTGTCAGATCAGGGGGGCTGGGGCTAGTGCATCTGTAACATTAATATGGGTGTAACGTGTTACAAAATGCAAACTTATCCCTTAACTTTACAATGTTCTGTTCGTGTAAATGAGGCCTAGGCTTTTCCTTGAAATAGCTCATAGAAATGAGATGATGGTTGGCTAATCAGAACATGCGAGGATATCATGTCTTCAGTGCTGGCTCCTGACGGGGGAGGACTATCGGCTATGGAGGTTAGAAAACCTGCCCCAGTCACTCTCCTCCCCAACCACGACCTCAACCCCTCTGCAGTGGCAGACACTTAAACCTGGCAAGTTTATAGAGCTTTCTGCTAATTGTTTTCCTAAGGATGGGTAGTTGTTGTCTTCACATCCCACTGCCTTGAATGTCTGCCTCACTTTTTATTTGCTCTGACCCTTTCAATTTTGTGATCCAGCTCCTGTTTACACAGCAAGCAGAGATACGAGTCACTCAGTGGTTGTATGAGTGACCCATCTCTCTAGAAGCATGTTGTTCTTCTCAAGTGTTTACATGGAGCCTGATGGACAATTACTTAGATACTGTTTCTATAGATAGACAAGTCTGGGGAATATTAAAGGACCTCTGGGACCCTCTGTTTATTTTCGAGCCCTGCTGGCCAGTTCCTTTTACCTACTCCTAACAAGTGCTTTACAGGTGCAGCTTGATTCATGGGGCTCAGGCACTTGCTGTGTTCAGGTCTGTCCTCTGCCACCCTTTGGTGAACGCAGGCTGTCAGATGTACATGTCACCTGCGCCTCTGTACGCTAAATTTGATGTAGCACTGAGTGTATTAAAGTGGTTGTTAGGCCACTATATGATGATCATGCCATCCCCTCTGTTAAATAACATGATGTATGCCAGTGTCTTTGCTATATAAAAAAGATGCTGACTTCTACCTTATATCAGAGTGTCTCCTGGTGATCATGTGACTTCTTGGCTCTCTCCTCACCCCGGCTGACAGATATAACAGTAGGGGCCGAGAACTCCCACTGACGTCAGCCGAGGAGGGGGGAGAGCTGAGGAGTTACTTGAGCATCGGGAGAGGCTCTGATATAAGGTAGAAGTCGGCATCTTTTTTTATATAGCAAAGACATTGGAATACATGATGTTATTTAACAGAGGGGATGGCATGATAATAAGATAGTTATGATTGCAGCAGGAGGGAAGCGCTGAGAAGTGGATGGAGCTGATGGGTAGGGAGGGGAGAGTAGGGCTGCAGGTGACAGAGGCATGTAATCTGACCACTGTGTCAGGGCTCAGCAGCCATAATAAACCGTGGTCAGTTTACAGGGAGGAGGGCATAACCAGGCAGGATCAGTCAGGTATTTTAGGTTATACAGGAGGCCAAATTACACAGCACAAGAAATGTGCTTTATAACATGCTTTAAGGGAACAGGATCCCCCTTTGTTACTAGAGGTCGACCGATATGGGTTTTTCTCTGGCCGATCCCGATATTTAGAAATCATGTCGGCCGATAGCCGGTATATGATGCCGATTTTTTGGGCCGATATGTTAGGCCGATTTTATTTTATTTATTTATTTTTTTCCTTTTTTTATAATTTTTTTTTTTTTTAATCCCCCTTGATCTAACACACCTTTCCCACTGGGGCGTTTTTCAGGCGTTTTTCAGGCGCTTTTGGGCTAAAAATAGCGCCTGTAAAGTGCCTGCAAAATGGCTCCCCTGCAGTCTGTGTGAAAGACGGAGTGCTTTCACACTGAGGCGATGCACTGGCAGGATGTTAAAAAAAAAAGTCCTGCAAGCAGCACGTTTGGAGTGGTGTATACCGCTCCTCCACCACTCCTGCCCATTGATATGAATGGGCACCACTGCCGAAACGCATGCAATGTGATTTGGCAGCAGTGCTTCATGGGCGCATTTAACCTCTTCCTTGGCCGCTAGCTGGGTTATATGTGCCCCACTAGCAGCCAAATAGCACCGCTAAAATGATGGTAAAGAGCCGCTAAAACTTGCGTTTTACCATCAGCGCCTGCCCGCTCCAGTGTGAAAGCAGTCTTCATAAGTGATACAGAAAATTTCTTACATTTAAACATTTATTAAACAAAACAAACCTCCAATCAGTTTACTTGTATGTATGATTTAGATAAAAAAAAAAAAAACCTATATATTAAATAAAAACAGGTAGTCAAAACTTTTGGATGAAAAAAAAAAATGGGCTAACTTTACTGTTTTTATTTTATTCTTATTTTTTTCCCAAAAAAATGCATTTGAAAGACCTCTGTGCAAATGCCATGTGACATAAAATATTGCAACAACCGCTATTTTATTCCCTAGGATCTCTGCTAAAAAAATATATATAATTTTTGGGGGGTCTAAGTGATTTTCTGGCAGAAAATACAGGATTTTTACTTGTAAGCAACAAGTGTCAGAAAAGATTTAGTCTTTAAATGGTTGAACTGAGAACTTCTACACACAGAGATGACTTCATTCATTGAAGTGTAAACATTGTATCTTTCTGTTCTTTTCTTGGCAGCCTGCCCAGAGAGGAGGAAAGATGTTTCTATGACGACTCAGGCACCTTACACTGACTTCTATTACAGAAGTCATTTCCAAGTCCCACTGTAGTGCTAAATCGGCTTTTTATCAGCTCAATCGGCCGCTGCCGATTATTTTAAAAAACAGCAAATATCGGCCGATATATCGGTCGTCCTCTATTTGTTACCCTACAAAACAAAACAAACACTTTAGTAAGCACCGTCACCCTAACACATGTGGGGCAAAAAACTGTACCCAGCTGAAGGTAATAGAAATTCAACATTCTAAACTTCTAAAGCCCCATACACGCTATATGTTTTTCTGCTGAGTTTTTTTTCCTTCAGGTTTACCAAAACCCATGTAGTGCAAGGGCCCGCCTGATTGCATACACATTGAAATTCCTAAGGTTTGACCTCATTATATGGTTTTGGTAAATCTGAAGGAAAAACTGATAGTGTGAATGGGGCTTTACTGGAAGAGGAATAGAGGGAAAATCTTCCAATGTGAACACCTGTTTCAGTGTCCAGTCTGCGACACGAGGGCCACATGCATCCCTTTTGTACTGCAATGCGACCCTCAGACCACAGTAGTCAGTGGGAGCATTGATTTGTAAAGTGGCTGTTTTATTCTGTAGCATTACATGCACTAAAGATGGACATAAGTCCATCTAATTCAACCCAAAAAATTGAGGCCCCCTATTTCTTTTAAGTTGAGACCACTAGTCTAAGAGGAGCTTTTACCTTTGTGTGGCGAGATTTCCTACAACCACTGTTGTATCTCCAAAGAGGAAGTGGAGGCAAATCTCCCCAATGAGATGCAGAAAATGTCAAGCGTCTAAACATGTCCTATTTTATCTAAAACTTAAAAGAAGTATGGCCAAAGCTCTTTTGACCCCACTACTCCTGTGGGTCACATCAGTGCACTTCATTCAGCTGAGAGTGGGCTATAGTCTGCTGTCAGCTGACATCACTCAGCCAGTACAGGCTCTGGAGAGATCTGACTTTAATATCTGGATCCACCCAGATGCCTGGACCAGACATTGGCTCAGCTTCTCAGCGTACTGCTGGTAGACAGAGCCAGCCGCTCCTACCTACCTCCACAGCCTGGCACTCGGGTGAGTGCTGGAGGGGCAGAGCAGAGAGCTGAAGACTGGAGTCGCTGACTCTCTGCTCACTGAAGACTGAGAATGGAGTGATAAGTGGTCTTTGATCGCTCAGTTTTCGGTCTTAGAGCCACCGAGGAAAAGCTGCAGAATCAGACCGATAATGCATCCACTCTTTTTTTATTTTTTTACAGCCCGCACAACCAAAAAAAAGTTTTGGTTTTAAATATGCAAGTGCGCAGTGATTTCTGCAACGCTGAGTCGGTGACTCAAAGTAGTAAAATGCACGGTGAGAGTGACAGCCCTAGAAGCATGTAATTTCAAAAGAAACCTGTAATGACAATCCCATTCATTTTACAATTACATCTTCCCTTTGAAGTCTACTACCAGGTGGATCCTCCCCACTGCATGGCCTATCGTTTACCAATACAAAGTGAGCCTGTGTTTACTACACACACCTGGTAATGTGCAGGAGTGTGTTTTCTTTTCTAATCCCCTGACACATGGTTGTATGAAGTGAATGCAGTAAATCTTCTTAGATATGTCCGGCACACAGAGAGAGAACTGGATCAGGATTAAGATGGAAGTGCTTTCTGCAGGTGGAGCGGCTACATTGGAGGGACGCAGGGATGAGGACAGAGAGAGGTCATGTTAACAAGATTGTATCAAAAAATCAAAGTAAAGTGTTATTTAAATGTTTTCTCGTTTCATTGAAAAATGTGTAGAATATGTGTATGTGTTCTTTAACTAATAAGCCGCTAACTGACGAGATTATAGATTCAGTGACTTTCCCATGGCTTTCCCATGGCATGACTTTCCCATGGCTTGGTAGTAATATATTATTTTTGTTTGATCAGACTATCATTTCTTCTATTTCACCACTATTAATGGGCATTAAATGCATGGATCATATGATAGAAGACACTCTGTGTGTGTGCATACAGTGGATATAAAAAGTCTTCTGTTAAAATGTCAGGTTTTTGTGATGTAACAAAAATGAGACAAAGATAAATAATTTCAGAACTTTTTCCACCTTTTTTAATGTGGCCTATAAACTGTACAACTCAACTGGAAAACTTAAATCTGCTGAGGAAGAGGAGTGAAACTAAAATAATGTGGTTGCATAAGTGTGCACATCCTCTTATAACTGGGCTTGTAGCTGTGTTCAAAATGAAGAAATCACATTTAAACTGATGTTAAATAGGAGTCCGTACACACCTTCCATCATTCAAAGTGCCTCTGATTGACCCCATATAAAGTTCAGCTGTTCTAGTAGGTCTTCTCTGACATTTTCTTAGGCCCCTTTCACATGGACGATCCGTTCAGGTCCGCCTGTCAGTTTTTCAGGCGGACCTGAACGGATGCTCCATAGAGCTCTATGAAGCGTCGCGTGTCAGCAGTGACATGTCCGCCTATTCATATAATTACTCCAGTCCTCCTTCCATGTATACCAGGCACTTTCCCCCCTTCCCGCCCAGGACAATTTTTAGCTTTTAGCGCTGTCGCACTTTGATTGATAATTGCGCAGTTATGCAACACTGTACCCAAAATAGATTTTTATCATTTTCTTCCCACAAATAGAGCTTTCTTTTGGTGGTATTTGATAACCTCTGCAGTTTTTTATTTTTGCGCTATTAAGGAAAAAAATCCATCAATTAAAAAAAAAAAAAAACTGATGGCACTTATAGGCAGCACTGATGGGCATTGATAGGTGGCACTGGATAGGCAACACTGATGAGCTACTGACAGGCATTACTGAGTGGCACTGTTGTGGGCACTGGCATTTGTGGGGACAGGCAGGCAGGTATTGGGCACTGATTGGCATCTCTCGGGCACCTGTAGATGGGGCTGTGCTGATAATGATTATCAGCACAGCCCAACCCCCCCCCCCCCCCCGACAGGGAGAACCCACCAATCGTCTCTCATGGTCAGCGCGAGCCAAGGAAAGCCGTTTAGCGGCATCTCCTGGTTCACGCGATGATCAACTGTGATTGGTCACAGCTGATCACATGGTAAGTAGCCTTTGATTGCCGCGCTGCGTGCCCCTTGAGCACAGGCCGGCTGTGTTATCCTGATCACGTCATATTACGTCCAGGACATCACAATCACTTTGCCGCTGTCATTCTGCTATATTGTGGGCGGCAAGTGGTTAAAGATAAACTGCAGTCTGCTCATATGATTTGTAAAAAAATAAATAAATCTTTGCCATTCTGCATCTTCCCTCCAACCACTTTGCATATTTTATATATATATATATATATATATATATATATATATATATTGCGATTCTGTACTTGCCAAATGTGCTGCAGAAATCTCCCTCCACTGAGTCTGGCTGCAGCCATTTTAACTGTGGCCAGATGAAGCTGCTGCCTGTTTACTTCCTGGATTTACACAGAGAGACACCTGCAGCTCTCATTGGCCCTCTTATGTCTCACGCCCCCTCCCTTCCTGGCAAACTCCCACGAGAGAGAGAGAGAGCTGTGCATGATTTCATAAGCCTAGGCCAGTGATGGCGAACCTTGGCACCCCAGATGTTTTGGAACTACATGTCCCATGATGCTCCACTACACTGCAGAGTGCATGAGCATCATGGGAAATGTAGTTCCAAAACATCTGGGGTGCCAAGGTTCGCCATCACTGGCCTAGGCTAATGACCAGACAAGGAACAGGACATGGGCTGTATAAGGTAGTTACTGGCAGAAATAAAAATGGTCTACTATCCAAAGTTAAAACAACAAGAGCAGAAGCTTTAATAGATGGGAAGTTGAAAAAAATGACTGAAGGTCCGCTTTAATGACACTCAAAATTCGCCAACAAACTTTACAGATCATATCCCCTAATCATAAATTAATAAGGGATGTGGTTAAGAAAGTTTGTTGAAGTTAGTCACTGGGCCTGAAAGTAAAAGAAATTTAAAAATGCATGGCTTGGAACAGGAAGACGGGGAATATTTTTGACAGCCGTCAGGTGTGATTTTTCTCCAATTTTTGGGCGATATTCAGTTTCTGTTGTGTTTCTGGGAACAGGAAGTGGGGAAACGTCTCCCTGATGAGGACGCCAAAAACAATAAAAAAAGCAGTTTTAAATCTTCCTTAATCCAAAATTACAAGTTTGTTTTGCCTGAAGTTATACTTTAATGTTGGTTGCAAAAATGCCAGATCTTGTTTGATGAATGAAAGCATTGATTGACGAGACCTAGAATCATCATTTGAATAGCACATCTGCTCACGCAGTGAACTGTAATGACACATGTTCTTTTCTGTCTTGCCAGGAAAATTCCTCCGGCCTCTAGCAGTTCATCCATGCATGCTCCACACCGGACCAGCACAAACTCGGTGCCTGTGTCACAGAGTATGAACAACACTGGTTTCCTCCCGCCCAGCACAGTTACCTCTCCCCAGGCCCCCGTCACCTCTCCCAGTACATCTACGGACAAAGTCCTTCCCCAAGGAACTACACTAAACATTCACACTGCAACTGAAGCCACCAGTAGTATGCAAGCCAGACAAGTGTCTTCTTCTTCAGCATCCACACCGTCAGTGCTTTCCTCATCGCCTAGCCCAGTCTCCAGCAAACCTCAAAAGTTAAAATCCAATAAGGCTGTGAAACCTAAGGAATCCCCCGCCAGCAGCACGAACTGCAGTAGTACCAACAGCAGCAGCAGCGGCTCAGGAAAGAAAAAGAAAACCAACTCCCCACCCCAGCTGCTAGCGCCTCCCCCTTCTCATTCCACTGAGTCCATTAGGAAAAACTGTGTAGCGAACTCTGGCACATACCACTCCCCCGGCACAACCTTGTCCCAGCACGGCAGCCCGCACAGTGTCGGCCTCAACTTTGTGAACAATCGATCTGTGAGTCTTAAACACGACCAATCAGGGAGGGGTCCCCCGAGCGGGAACCCTGCGGAATCGATAAAGCGCATGAGCGTGGTCATGAACAGCAGCGACTCCACGCTCTCGCTGGGGCCCTTTGTTCACCAGGCTGGCGGCGACCAAGCTGTGAACTCTCACAACGCGTTCCCCCATTCTCGCGTTTCCCTGGACAAACTGACGGGGAAAAAGCGCAAGTGCTCCGCGGGGCCCAGCAGCATTACCAACAACAGCAGCAAGTCCAGTAAGGTTGCCAAACTGCCGCCAGTCAACAACATACACTCAAAACACAATAGCGGGATTTCAGGAACGCCAACGCTGGCCAATAATTCACTGCGGCATCAGGTGAGATGGTAACTTCTTTGTGTCCTGAAATATATTTTCTTTTGAGGAACATCACTGTAAATGGCAAGAGCGGTTTAAGCAAGTTTATGAAGAATATGTGGGACAGGGGATGGATTAATCTTTTCATGATCAGAGATCATTGCTGCCTAGAAGCCCAAGGCCGAGTTTAGCCATGTCAATGATCAGCGCAGTGACGAGTTAATATACCAAAATTTTTCTAAGGACATACAAATGTTTTATTGGGTACCTGTCTTGGTGACAGCAGATTTACAAGACAGGACGTAAGGGAAAATCTGCAACAGGAATAAACAAATAAAACTCTTAACGCGTTCTAGCCTTCCCTAAAGCTCCATTCACCCTTGTGCGACTTGTCCTGCAACTTTGAACATCAAAATGGCATGAAAAGTCGCAGCCCATTTTTTTCCATGCCACCTGTTCAAATCAGTTGTGACTTTGAAAAGGTGCCTGCACTACTTTGGTGCAACTTTTGAGACGACTTTGGTCCTGAGAATGTAAGGTTGGATCGCAGTTACACCAAAAGCTGCACTGGAAATTGTGCGAATTTGTTGATGTGGTAATATGAATAGAGTCTTACTGTGCTAAAGAAAAGGCCGGCAGTACAGCCAGGATTAAAAAGTGGTTGCAAAAGCTAAAGGTTTTTTTTTACCTTCATTCATCATATGTGATCTTCATCCCCTCAGCCCAACATCTATGGTAAATTGGATGCCGGTTTCCTCGCATTCCAATTCGCATGTCTGGAGCTTGTGCGTCTTCTGGTCCATTTCAGGTCTGAATTCAGCAAAAAATTTGGACCGAAATCTGACCTTTATGGTGAACACGGCTGCACTCTACCCCAGACCCCTGTTGTGAGCCTGCCTTAAGACCCCTTTCACACCACACCGCTGATAGCGTGGGTGGTAAAACGCGCATTTCGGCCGCTAGCGGGGCGCTTTTACCCCCGCTAGCAGCCGCGAAAGGGTTAAAACCGCCGGCAATACGCCGCAGTAGCGGCATTTTGCCGGCGGGATTACAGCGCTGCCCCATTGATTTCAATGGGGAGCAGCGGTGGAGGAGCGGTAAACACACTGCTCCTTCACCGCTCCAAAGAAGCTGCTGGCAGGACTTTTTTCTGATGTCCTGCCAGCGCACCGCTGTAGTGTGAAAGCCCTCTGGGCTTTCACACTACAAACAATGGTGCAGCTTCTTTAGGGCGTTTTGCAGGCGCTATTTCTAACGCTATAGCGCCTGCAAAACGCCCTGGTGTTAAAGGGGTCTAAAGGAGCAATGGCAGCTCCTATGTTTTTTTTGTTAGCACAGGTATTTTAAAGTTAAACTTCCTAGCAAATGTGTAAATTCTTTATTACTTGAGATAGGACTTGCAAATCTGTTCAGCCAGTTTTGTGATCCATATGTCCACCAGAATGCGCAGCTAGTAAAATGTTTAAATTCTGCAGCTTCCGAATTTTCCGTTCTGTTCATGAAACTCAAAATTGAGTTTATGAAAAAAAAGGGTGGGGGGGGCTCCCACATGCCAGGCTTTGAGGAGTCATGTTAAAGACTGGCTGAACAGAATTAGAGAAGTCGTTTGACAGGTAAAATAATCTTCTCTCTATTCTGTTGTGGATTTAGCTACCAACTTGCAGTCCAAAAATGGTGCTCTCCAAATGATTTCTTTCCATAAAAACACCCATACCCTTAAGGCTCTAAAGTCACACGATTTCCAGTACGACTTTGATCTGACTTTACATTCTCTGACCCAAAGTCACACCAAAGTAGTGTGCAGGCCCCTTTCGAAAGTCGCTGCGACTTGAACGAGTGCCGTTGAAAAGAATGGGCTGCAACTTGTCATGCGAATTTGGACAATAAAGTCGTACAAGTCTGAATGGAGCCTAAATGGCATGTTCCACCCAAAATTATTATTATTATTTTTTTTTTGACCCTTGTTCATTGGAGGATGAACAGCTTCTTATCTTTGGGTAGAGTGGGGAAGGTTCCCTTTATTTTGTGTCCTGATCCAGACAGGAAGTAAGGGGAACTCTTCTACAGCAACACAGCCAAAAATACATCTGATTCTCTTCAGTGAGTAGTGGAAGGCTAACACTCAAGTTACATTTTATTTCTGTCCCTGTTGCAGCTTTTCCCTTCACTTCCTGTCTGGTGGAACCATTGTCAGGAGGACAGGAAGGGGAGGGAAATTTCTCTAATGGAGCCCCGGAAAACTGAAAACCCTCGACGGGGGTTCTGATTTATCTTTATTACATCCATAATTAGAAATGGTTTAATCTCCTGCAGTTATTCAGCACATCATCTCCCTTGGCACTGGTTGCACAAGCATAGTGTGTAGATTACACATACACCTCTGTGACACCAATCGACTTCTTTTGGAAGTGCTGGACTGAGTGACTCCTTTGGAGTGTCACATTGATCGTGCTGCAGCCTGATCTTTTTGGGGCCTTGTGTATGTCACAAACATCTATACTTCACCTTGCCATTTCCTGTAGCATGGATGGAAGAATCTCCATTGTATTCTGGCAGTCGTGGCACCTGCCGAGCAGTGACAACGGCATCTGATATGATGCAATTACTGTTCGCCTGATCATTTTCTACCTACCCAGTGCTTGCAGGGCTACCCATGGTTTTAAATTTGGCCAATTCAGTGGGAGTTGGCCAAAATTCAAGCCATGTATGGGGGCTGTTCAAAAAAGTGCCCAGTGATGGTAACGATGTGAGCAGGAGGACTGTGTAGGGCTGAGCAAGGGCTGGCAACACATGGTTTGATTCTTACTCTAAGTCCCATTCCACTGCTACTGCCATGGATCGTGTGGAGTTGCCCTTAAGTAGGCCACAAAGAGTGGCTCCACTAATTGGATAACATCGCAGTAGACGAGCTGAATGATGCTCATTCTCCGTGCCGCTACTGGTAGGAAATGGCTGATAGCACAGACGATCATCAACTTGACAGCACGGGGAGGAGGGGGTGGGGTGCACTGCACTGCAGCCATCGCTATGGTAACCGCTGTTTCCCAATAAGCTGAGCAGCTTTTAACCCATTGCTTTCTAGATGGACAGCAGCTGAGCAGTAGAGCGTTGCAGTTGGTGTGAGGCTGCCAGGCAAAACCTTGTGCCTAGATGATGATCACTAAAGGCTGACATCCAAAACATTGCACTGCCTGGAAGATGGGAGAGGTCCTTGGAATACGTTCCAAGAAAACCTTCCTCTCATCCAGGGAGCAGCAAGGAAATGTTATTTATTCTCGGTGACATCGGCACGATAGCTTGATGTGTGTTTTTTTTTCGTTTTTTTTTAAACTGTGAGCGGTGCAAAGAAGGCCAGTTAGAGATTTGCGCGGTAGCTGTCAAGGCGAATTACAAGCAGCATTGTTGTGTCTCTGGGATTTTCCAGATCGTAGAATAAGAAAATAATTGAGGAGTCCAGCTGCAAGAAAGAGACACCTTCACCTCTGTCCTCATGAGGGGACAGAGACAAAAATTGCCGTGAGGAAACCTTGCTCATATGAGATATGACATATTAGACTATCCTCATTGTGCTATTCCTTCACTTAGGTGTTCCTTAAGGACCCACACACCATGTGCATTGGGCAGCTTTGCCCAATGCATAGAAAAGGCAATGTGTCCTAATTGTTAAGCTCACTTTAAAGCCTGGAAAAAGTAGGCCATGCTGCATTTTACACATGCACTGTCCCATATTGCAACAGACTGCAGTGCATAGAAATGAATGAAATGTAATTGTATGAACTTTCAATAAAGTTACAAAGAAAGCCATAATTTTTTTTTTTTTATTTTTTTTTAAACAATGCCCCCCTTCACAGCACACACCCAGCAGGTGTGTGTTATACAGAGCATAATACAATTTGGTGTGAATGGCCCTAATATTATATCAAATTTCTGATGAAGACCTGAAAAGATTAATGGGGAAAACTGGTGCAGACAGAATCTGGGGCGTCTGTGCATATTAACCAACCAACTTCTATCATCAGCTTGTTCAGTTAAATCTGATCCCCACATTTACTGTCACTTTAAACAGTTCAATTTTGCCAAAAAACTATTTTGTACTTTAATAGGTGCACCCTATATAAGCTGCGTGTAGTCTCAGCCAACCAGTGGAAGCTTTGTATTCGGAGAATACAAGGCTGCCTATGAATGGCTGAGCATCGCCCAGCCAGACTCCATTTTTTTTCCAGGTGTGGAACAGATGTTTGCATCCAGCAGCTGGAACAAAATGCTATATACTGTATCTGTGGTGCCATACAGTTTATGCAGTGTGCCCAGCAGGCACGTCTATTAGTGTAGGAAATAGTTTGGGCCAACTTGGCCCAAACTAAAGTTAAAGTAAAATTGGAGATCAGCTTTAAGCTTTGAAAATGAGGGATAGGAGCGGTTTGGTTGCCATGCACTGCTGCATCAAATTCTAGCTTCTCCAATTTTGATCAATTACCCTCTCCGTGTTCAGAATTGACTGATAGACGAAATCGGAAAGGAGACCCTCTGAATTTATTACTCAAAAGGAAGCCAGTCTTCACCAGACTTAGAATCTTAATATTCACTCTTAAAGTATCTTTAAACGTGGCCAGTATATAAGCATTAACATGTTAAAGTAACTTCAAATGAAACTTTTTATATTTTTAAATTTCAGTAAAATACCTGAAGATCTTGCCACGGGGTCGCTTCTTTTTGCAGGGCGACAACTCCCTGTCCTTACCTCTCATATGTTTGTCACAGATGGAGACTAAGGAAGTGGCTCAGGGGGCACGCTTTACATGGACATGGTCCACTGTTATCACAAATAGAAAGTCTGCCATGCAGATTGTTATGCAACTGTCACTAAAGTTCATGTAGACAGAAAGGTGTTAAAAAAGGTGAATTTTATTAAAGGTGACCACCTCTCTGGAAAGGGCATCTCTCCATCCTTATATGCTCGCTTGGTGCCTCTCACTCTTCTGCACTCTGGGTTTTGATTGGCTGTGTCAGAGACCTAACTTCCTAGGTCATGTGGCAATGTTGGGCCTAGTAGTTGGCTGCTAGGCCCAGGCACATGACACAGGGAAGTACAGAGTACACATGCTCCTCCATTGCCAGGAAGCGCCAAGTATTTTTGTCAATACATAATGAAGACAAATGGGATCCAAATGGCCGCACTTCTAAAAAAAATTATTCTAATTTATTACAAATGTAAAAATGGCAAAAACAGCAGACAAGACACTATGGGAGCAGGGGATAAAGTCGATGGGTTTCGTGCGAACTGGAACTTAGTCATTACTTGTCATGTGTAAGCGCTAGTTGGCACAAAACACATTGACTTTATCCCCTGCTCCCATAGTGTCTTGTCTGCTGTTTTTGCCATTTTTACATTAGTACTGAAGTGGATGATTTTTTCAGAAGTGCAACCATTTGGATCCATTTGTCTTTCTTGTATATGACTAAAAATACTTGGCGCATCTGGCAGTGGAGGAACATGTGTAATAAAGTGGATCATTTTTTTCGGAAGTGCAACCATTTGTATCCTATTTGTCTTCGTTATGTATGGACAGGTGATTGGAGCTGGCACCTGAGGAGACATGAGGTAGAAGGGATTGCAATGGTGGACCCACCTGGAGCAGCAGCATATGTGTTATGCCATGTATTTTTGCTTGCTCACAGTGGAGCCAAGAAGCTGTGAGGGTACAGGTGAAGTGAGTTTATGCAGGTTGGGGGTTGCCCTTTTTAGAGACTCTCCTACCTTGCCAATGCTCTGGGCAAAGTAACAATGGTTCTTTAAGACAGAATATTTAAATTGCTGCCTGAGTGTCGCTAAATTTTCCATCTTGAAATAACATCTTATTCTAGAATACTGTTCTAAACCACAACCATTTATTAGAATCTGCAAATGATTTCAACATACTATTTTTTTCCCCTTATAAATGTCCCTGCATGCCCTCTGCAGGGGTAGCAGTACAGTTAATATTGCAGTCCTGTGCCATACTCTCCCCATACTACAACTCCAGTACCAGGTTGTCACAAGGGGCCACCTGCAGAGAGCAGGGCAGGACCCTGTAGCTTTGTTGCTCTTTTCCTGGTCCTGCTGTCAGGAATCACATTAGGCAGTGCTGCATGGATTGAGTTCTTTTGAATGGGATGTTTACAGTGCTTACAAATACCTCAGTGGTGATCCCAGTGTAGGAAGAAAGCTTTTCAGTCTCAGAGTGTAAGAGGACACAGTGAGGTTAGAGGAGAAGCGGCTTAACCTTAAGTTGCGTAGGGGGTTTTTCATTGTCGGGGCAAGAAGGATGTGGAACTTCCACATTTGGTGGTCTCAGTGGAGAGTATTGATGGTTTTAATAGATTCTTGGATGTGCATCTTAGTAAACACAACATACAAGGATATGGGAAATATTTATCAACACTGACTCCTACACAGGTTGAACTGGATGGACTATTTATTGTCTTTTATTCAACCTTACCTACTATGATTGTACATCATGGAGCTAGATGCATTGGCACAAACTACAGTAGTCCATATTGGGAGCACAGCAAGGAGGGTGGCTGTGAGACCATGTAGACCAGGGATATGCAATTAGCGGACATCCAGCTGCTACAAATCCCATGAGGCATAGCAAGACTCTGACAGCCACAAGCATGACACCCAAAGGCAGAGGCATGATGGGACTTGTAGTTTTGCAACGGCTGGTGGTCCGCTAATTGCAGATCGCTGATGTAGACCAAGCTTAGCCACCCTCATACAGAAGTCTCAGCAACACGCTTTAAATTTATATTTGGTAATGTGCTAGTCTATGCTGCTATTACCAATACAGAGTTGACATCAGTAATGGATTTTTTTTATTTTTATTGGGTTGGTGGCATGTTCTCTCAAAGCAGTTTTTGATGACCATAGTTCATCATCAGAAGGTGGAGTATTTGGGTATAATAACACAATGGAGTTGATTTACTAAAACTAGAGAATGCAAAATCTGGTGCAGTTGTGTATGGTAGCCAATCGGCTTCTAACTTCAGCTTGTTCAATTAAGCTTTCAACGAAAAACCTGGAAGCTGATTACTTTCTATGTCAGAGTCAGGAAAGAAAAAATTGGGGGAAAACACTGCGCTGAGGCCAAAGACTGAGGGTCAGCAGCTAACACCCAAACAAACAAAGTTCAGTGAAAATAAGAAAAAATTGGTGTAGCGCTAGTAAATCAATTAGTGAAAAACTCTAAAGATGTATATTAAAGGGGTGATAAGGAAACCAATACTAAGATAACACACATGTGACAAAATGTGCAAAAGTAAAAAATATATAAAACAAAAATGAATGCAATTAATAATTCGCCAAGTATGTGGATACAATATATAAGTGCACGTAGATCTTGATGGGTATCAGCAGCTGAAATATAAATCCCAGCAAAACAGTCCACGTATGTTAGTTAGTGAAAAGTGTCAGTGTTGGTCTTCCCAGCAATGGAATCAGGCAACCACACAATTCAATTCAACCTGGAACAACGACTTGTCTGGAGTGAGTTAAAGAAAATTAAATACTCTTACCGGAGGAATTGGACACATCTGTCATATGACAGTGGGTGAAATGCGCTTGAAATCCTGGGTGGTATCAATCAGGTGTTATGTGTTGGTGGCAGGTCCCCTTTGGTCACCGCACTGTCTACGGACTCCTGATATGAGTGGCTGGATCATACGTCTCCAGAGTCAACAGGGTCCAACTATTCACATTGGGGTGCCATCCCAAATATGGTAGATCATAAAAAAGGGGTTCAAAAAGAAGGGCTCCAAATGGTGCAGGTCAGACGGTAACCAATAGGTTTATTAAAAAAGTCATAAAAACCATGACATAAAAGCAATAAGTGATCACAAATTAAAATTGAACATAAGAATAGCAATGTGGGGTGCAAAATGCGAGCAGGATTTCAAGCGCATTTGACCCACTGTCATATGACAGATGTGTCCAATTCCTCCGGTAAGAGTATTTAATTCTCTTTAACTCACTCCAGACAAGTCGTTGTTCCAGGTTGAATTGAATTGTGTGGTTGCCTGATTCCATTGCTGGGAAGACCAACACTGATTACTTTCTATGCAGAGCTGCTCCAGATTTTGCACTCTACAGTTTTAGTAAATCAGCACCAATGGATGGCGTTGTTTCTTAAATCCAGTAGAATGTAGAGCATCACCAGCAGTCCAATGGTTTTTTACTTTTATATGGCTACAGCTGTTGGCACGTAATAAATGTCAACGTTACAGAACCTCACAGGATCACTTTGGTGTGGTGGTGACTGTCTTCATTCTGTGGTGGTTGGTGGTGGAGTTGCTCAGACATGGAGTAGAAAGGTCCTTACTGCTGCTGGAATATAAACAATGTCTCATGTGGGGGTCACAAGAAATATTACATTGCATTTATCTCATGGTGACTTTTTTTTCTCTGTTTTCCTTTGCAGCCAAAGGCACGTCCCTGACAGTTAATTGTTACACGAACTGGACAAGTATGGTAACAATCAGCAACCTCCGGCTGGCTGTGTTGGGCTCCAAGATGCCTTTGAGTTTTCTCTAACTCTCTGCGGTCCTCAGGTGTAGAGCGATTTCTGGATGCATCAGCCAGACCAGGATTTTTTTTCTGCCCAACCCCCTCACCCTGAAGCCATGTGTGTAGCAGTCAGTCCCGCGGCCGCTTCTATCAGTGTTAGTGGACTGAGCCTCTCGCTACAAACCTGTAAGCTTTTCGATTTGCGTCGAGCGCCATCTTTTGTCCTCCAGCCCGGGCAAGAGCAAAAGAGAGAGAACGCACACTTCACTGTAACTTTCAGACGTCGAACAACGTCCATTGGAGAAGACGCAACGACCTTAAGAGGAGGAATACGGCTTTACCCTTTAACAGCAATGATCCAGTGATTAACTACTAAAACAAAAAATAGCACAACTACAAAAAAGAGAAAAGTTTATTGAATGAGACTGTTGATCGGGCTGGACAGCCTTTTTTTTTTTTTCCAGGTTATATTTGCTAAGAAGCTGTGAGGAGTTTTAACATCAATAATAATTTCTCAAACAGTATGTCAGATTTTAGTAAATCAGAAGCATTCTTTGTTTTCAGCTTAACTTACTGTGATTGTATTGGTAATGTTTTCAGACTAAAAACCAAATGAAGAGGCAGACTAATCTAGTTAACTCTCCCAAAGATTATCGTGTGGTAGAAGGTGATTAATCAAGTGCATGATGCATCTTTCATCTTGTCAGCTGTGTCCCATCTAGCAGACATATTGATTCCCCCTGGTGGCCAGAGCGGTGCATCTCCCTCTTCCGGCAGCTGTTTTTGACTCCACTTCCTGTCAAAGCAATAGCATGTTACACGCCTGGTAGCCATTTTGAATCCCCTGTTGGTCAGAGCAGTGCCTCTCCCACAATCGGTGGCCATTTTGAGAACACTCTGTCAGGATCATGCCCCCCACTTGTTTCCTACCTGGCAGCCATGTTGACTCCCCTGTTAGAGCAGTGTCTCTGCTACTATCGGTGGCCATTCTGCATCTTTTGCCTGCTCATTTCATACCTGGCAGGCATTTTGACTCCTGTTAGCCAGGACAGTGCCTCTGCTGATATTGGCAGTCAATTTGATTCTACTTCATGTTGGAAAAATACCCCGCCTGCTTGTTTTACACCTGGGAGAGCCATTTTGGCTCCCCTATGGCCAGTGCAGTGCCTCTCCCACTTCCAGTGACTCTAGTCTCTGTCAGACCAATTATCTACCTGCTTGTTTCACACCTGGCAGCTCCTCCCAATGTTGGCAGCCATTTTGACTCTGTCAGAACAATCCTGCTTGTTTCACACCTGGCAACCATTTTGGCTCCCCTGTTGGAGTAAAAACCTCTTCCCAAAATAGCAGCCATTTTGTCATGACTTTGGTCAGAGCAGGCTCCTCCCACTATTGGAAGCCACTTTGACCTTACTCTGGCAGCCATTTTGGCTCCGCTTTAACTCAGAGCAATGCTTCTCCCCAACCAGGCAGTCATTTTTATAACTTTATCCTGTCCGAGCAATTTGTTTCCCATACTTGCCAGCCATTCTGCCTCTCCTGTTTGTTAAAGTGGCACTAAACTTGCCTTTCCTTCTACGGTTCCCGTTTCTTGCCGGCTTTTTCTGCTGGGTTCCAGTCTTCAGCCATTTTGTTGGCCGACGCAGGGTGACGTCACTTCTGCGCGTGGTCAGGAGTTGGTCATCCTGGCACACAGGGACCGTGCCAGCGATCTAAGCTTAGCTGCGCGTGCACAGCTCAGTTTAGATTCTGGAGGAGACGGCGAGCAGGCAAGTAGGCATATTTTATTGCAGAAGAGGGATTGCATGTCTCTTCTGCAATAAAGAGCCTGTCTGCTCGTAGTTGGTGACGGGGAACTTTAGTACTACTTTAAAAGCAATGCAAGTTTTTTTTTTAGGGTTTTTTTCACTCCCAGGTCTGCTTTTTCTTTAATATAATGTTTAATGTTCTTTAATATTCTCTTGTAAGCAATTGAAAAAAACAATCTCCCTTTGTGTTCTGTATTGAGCCAATCGCTGCTGCCTGTGAAACAGCAGCACATAAGTTTTGCCACCCTTTCTGGAACAAAAATCCCCGGCCTTATGACCTCTCTTAGTAATTACATTGACAGCAAGTCACATTTTTGCTGGCCAGGCCACAACTCTATTACATGACCAAATCAAGAATGCTCCAGTATTGTGCTGGTACTTCCTGTTGGCATCTACATTGTCCCTGCAGCTGTTTGCAGCTAATATAATTACATCTGATATTTAGGAATTGTTTGTTAGCAACTACATTCAGCTAGTTTAACACTTCCGCTCAAGAAGTGATTTTACTCAGAGGGCCCCCCACCTTTAGATTTGAACGGACCACTAAACCTTAGAGCATGAATGCTCAACCTGTGGCACTCCAACTGTTGCAGAACTACAAATCCCATCATGCCTCTGCCTTTGGTATTCATGCTTGTAACTGTCAGCAGCTTGCAGTGCATCATGGGACTTGTAGTTTTGCAGCAGCTGGAGGGCCACAGGTTGACCACTCGTGCCTTAGAGGCTTACACCCAGTCCGAGAAAGATTGACATGAGTGGCGTATTTCCAACGGCTCAACATAAGCTACTGTTCACTGATGTCAGTTTTTCTTTTAAGGCAGCTAAAAAGATAGAAAAATATCTTCAGTCACAAATGCATCTTTTTATTTATTTTTTTACTGCATCACTTTATATGATTGCCATATAAAGGACCATCAAAGATACATTTCACATGGTTTTATAAATAGCCTAACAAAGGAGTAGGCAACATTTTCAGAGCCCAGGAACAACTACTGACATGTACAAGGGTTATTCAAAAAGTTTCCGCACTTTTATAGTTAAATCTTAAAAAGTGCAGAAAATTTTTGAAGACTCCTTGTATTATCCTTTATTTCAAAGTCTTGAAATAGTTTTTTAGTTTCATCCAGCAGTGTCTACTTAAAATGTTTCTACATGTGGTTGCAGGGCCGTTCCCAGGGTTGGGTGGCAGCACTGTGCGCACAGCCTGCACTAATGTTAACAGAGGAGGCTTGGTCATTGCCCCTGTCCAAGTGACAGGAACAGTGGCCAGGCAGGGAGCTCAATATTGGGATTGCTGTGTTGGCCCCTGAACTGCAAGCTGGTGGTTTTAGGGGGGAGATCCGGATGGCCAGTGTTGTGTAGTTGAAAGAGAAGGTGGAGCAGCAGCACATATTTATGTACACAGCTTAAAGTATATGCCTGGGCAATGTAAACACTTATTCAGTATATCCCTGCAATACATGCACATTGCTGTCAGTACAAGAAAAAAAAATACCTGTTAATCTGCCAGAAATCCAGTGTAACTTTCTGTTGTAGTTGGCAACACTGTGCTGCACTGAAATCCCCAGCAGTTTGATCCCCTCACTGAACTACAAAACATCTCCCCTTCTCCACAACTTAAGGGGATGGTGTTCTATAGTCCTATAGACTATAGAACACTGCATCACTGTATATGATTGGCATATAAAGGACCATCAAAGATACATTTCACATTGTTTTATAAATAGCCTAACAAAGGAGTAGGCAACATTTTCAGAGCCCAGGAACAACTATTGATATGTACGAGGGTTCTTCAAAAAGTTTCCTCACTTTTATAGTTAAATCTTAAAAAGTGTGCTAACTTTTTGAAGACCCCTTGTATTAACCTTTATAGGTTATATAGTGTTGTCAGTCCTATAGGTAGGGCTGACAACACTGCTTGGGATTTCAGTGCAGCAGGGGCAGTTGTCGGGTTACTGCAAGAAGACAAAACATGGAGAAATTTGCATAAATTGCAGAGATGTATTGCATATGTTTTGTGGATTTGTTTCCCAATTGTGCATTGGACCGTTTATCTCGGACTGTGCTGTGAGGTTGTGATTAGTGGTCCTAGGCCAGTGATGGCGAACCTTAGCACCCCAGATGTTTTGGAACTACATTTCCCATGATGCTCCACTACACTGCAGAGTGCAAGAGCATCTTGGGAAATGTAGTTCCAAAACATCTGGGGTGCCAAGGTTCGCCATCACTGGCCTAGGCTTTCTTTGACTCTGTGAGCGGTGCCAGTCCATGAATTGTACCTTGAGTCACGTGGCAGATAAAACAAACTGACTGCCACAAGCACAAGAGGGAGCAGTTGATTTCATGGACCTGGCACACCATATCAGACGTGTTAGGAAGGTGGCAATACACCCAAGACAAGATAATCCCTCCCCCAATGGAAGGATGATTACCTGCGGCAGAGTCGGTGGCTGTGTGTCAAGCCTGACCACATGTATGAAGCAATGGTAGTGACACTGGGTGTTAGATGAAGTGCTGCATTAAGCCGGCCATAGTGTGTTCAGCAGGGACCAGCTGAGATTCAACCCATGTATGGGCAGGATGAATGTACCCAAACTAATCGATTAACTTGGGTACAACCAACCTGTCAGATTTTACATGCGATTATTGCTAGCGGCTATTATAAACACTAGCAATAATTACGGTGTTCCCCTGGTGGAGACAATGCACAATGGCTATGCAGGACGGATTCTCCCATCAACACTTACTGCGTTGATGGGGGGAATTGAGCGATTTTCTTTCCTGCAACCAATGGTTGCAGGAAAGAAAACCACTCCATCGATGGCTGGCTTTAGATACATATGAGGAGCTCTTCTAGAAACCAGTCAAATCAGGTGATTTCAGATCAAGGCTCAGACTTTGCACAGCCAGGGAACTTACAAGAAAGGCTGGAATCATTATACAGAATTTATATAGAGACAAAGGTTTGTGCAGCACTATACAGTATAAAGGGAGATTGTAAAGTTGCATTGAAATTCAGTACAAGAGAGTTAGTGGGGCCCTGCTCCTGAGAGCTTACTGTCCAATAGAATCACGCCTATGCGTTTTTCTATTGAAGTCAATAGAAGTGTATCAAAACAGGTCATTAACATTCAGTGTTTTCAGTGTGTGTTGCAATGCGCATCTGTTGATGCACATGGTACATTTGCATGCGTTATGACGTGTTGAGATGTGTGTTTGATGCATTTCCATTGATTTCAGTGCAAAATGTATTGAGCAAAAACAACAAAAGTGCACGCCCGGCCTAAATCTTTCTCAGAGTATAGTTTAAGGCTGGGTTCACGCTGCAGCATTCTCCGGCTCACAGCAGGAGTCCGGTGCGTCTCCATTCACCGTTTCAGGTCCAATTTCAGCCAAAATTTTGGGCTGAATTCCGACCTGAAAGGGACCAAAAGCCGCACAAGATTCCAGTGCAATTTGCACTGGAGCCGCAGTGGTGATGTGTGAACCGGCTCCATAGAGAGCCAGTCACAAGCTCCTGCTATGCAAATTTGGATGCAGGGAATCCCACATCCAATCTGCAACAGTGTGAACCCAGCCTAAAGGGTGATCTGATGCCATCCGTGATTGGGTTCTGATAGAAGCCATTCTCTCGTTTAGGAGCTGCATACTAGTGCTGGGGCTGCTTCAGAGACAGTGAATGTCGGACAGGGAAGGACCCTAAAGAGAACCAGTCTGAAATGGATTTAGGCTCGGCCTACACTTAAGCGTGAGACAAAGTAAATAACAGGATAGTGTCCGTGAAGGTTTTTATTCATCCAGATCAACGTTACAAAACGAATCCAGTAACAAACTATCAGCATCAGGACAGACAGAATGGTAAAGGCTGCAGCAATGGAACAGAGTGGGACTTCAGATTATTACAAATTTCTATGTGACTGGCGCTCATAAAAAAAATAAAAAAAAACTCCACCTGCAAAAGATCTTTTATACCTTCCTGGTCCGTCGGCCATTTCTCTGATCTTCCCAATGTTCAGGAGCTACAGCCACCAGAAAAATCTTTACAACCTTGCACCCCACCCCCTACTAAACGCTGTGGGGCCCTTACACCACTACTGTGCCCAGTAGTAACAAGGGGCGGCAGATGGGAGCGCAGAGACGGGGGAGGTCCAGGCATCTGAGACCACCTGGATGTGTTAAATGTGAAGATTCTTCAGGTGGTTGTCGATTGGAAGAATGGCTGAACGGACAAGTGACCAGGGAAAGTCTTCTCTTGCATGTGGTGTGCTTTTTAAAGATGCTAAATGAATTTTGATATTGCGTTGACCAGCTGATACAAGTATAGGTAATGGGAAAAACAATTTCCCAATTTCCTGGCATACTGAACATGAACAGTCGTAGAGATTTATAATGATGTTTCCAAATAGTCCAGTTGGGCTACTTAGGCTTCCATGTTTGGGCATCATGATTGGTTTGGAAAAGTCAGCCTTCCCCACCAATCAATTAGGTCCATGATATATGGATAATTACAAAGTATGGGGAAGAGTCTCACTGGTTGCAGGAAAGCGTTGGCTCCAACAACATATTCTCATAGGCTGATTTTGTTCTGCTGCTTAATAGAAGTCTGGAAGCAGCAATTCTTTATGTATGAAATGGGCAATTCTTTTACCATTTCATCAGTTGGTTGATGTATAAAATGCACTTAAGCTTGGCAGTGCCAGGTCATTAATATTTAGCCATGTGGGTTTAAGAAACCCAACCTAAAAATGTACAAATGGACCCACATTTCTAGCCAGTTCCAGCATCATCACAAGTAGTCAGGCACCCCCCTGTGGTTACAATTTAGAGTGCTTTTTATTGGTCCCTTGGCACCTCTTATGTGTGCCCATTGGTATGAAAGGCAATTTATGTTGGTGAACCATTTACTCTGGCCAACAAAAATGAGTATGGAAACTCCAAACAAAACTTAAATCAAACATTGTATGTCCTATGTTGTCACCTCTGTCTTAAATTACAATATTTGGGGGGATATCATCTTAGAGGATTAGTTAATTATGAAATGCAAACCACGGGGTGCCCATTTAGACTTCCATAATAGGGTAACTCATAACATGCATTGCAGTGCCATTCATTTTGAATGGTACCCAAACACACCTGCATTGTAGTGCACCACAACACACTACCTTACAAGACTTGATCATTTGCTTGCTTTTTATTTTTTAATGCACGTTGGGGGTTCTCTGGCAGCCCATTACCTTCAATGGCTACCCCAGCGCAATGCTTGTTAACGCTCAGCTAAGTGATAAATGGCCCTTTAGGGTTTTACCCTCCAGTCTTATTCACCTGACTCTTAAAACAAGTGCAAGTCATCCCATGAAAATCTTTTCCATGGTACTTTTTTATTTTATATTTATTTCTTTATGATTGGTTTGCTTTGTCATCTGAGACAGCAAGCGCAAAACCAGTGAGTGGAAACTAAAGCCCCGTACTCACGGGCCAAATATCGGCCGGTTCACTAAAAACTGGCTAAAATACGACCCGTGTGTGCAGAAGCCGGGCAAGCGTCCGGCTTTTGTCAAAGGGGCATGACTGAAATAGGCCTGCTGATCGGCACTCTCAGCCCACGGCTCAGAGAGCTGGCCGGCGAGTTTTGGCAGGGGGCGTCTCCCAATCGGAACACAATAGCTCAGTGGGGAGATTGCAGTACTAACATCAGATTGTTAGTACATGATCTCCTCCAAAGCGCTTAAGTCTAGCTACCCCATGGTGATTGCTTTCGAGGGATAACTTGCTTTTGTTTTAACATATAATGGCTTGAAAGTCAGGAAATGTACAGCGTTAATCTCCTCTTTGTCCATAATAAACGTTGAGATCCTAATTATGCTTCCTTCATACGGCTATGGGCAGCGCAAGGAATATTCCAAACTTTCTGGCCCTTTGAAGCTGAAAACTATGCTTGCCAGGTGAATATAGGAAAAAATCACTGACCATTCAGGCCAGGAGGGGGCGCATGCTTTGCTACCTAATGAATTTCTTACTAGTCTGTCCACAAAATAATACAGCCCATACCATTCTCTACAAGGTGGCAATATGATTGTATTATAGAGCTATTCCTTAAAACTCCTGCTGTTTCTTTAACCTGAAGAAATAAAAATGAAATTTTACTATAAGTTTAAAAAAAAAGGAAAAAGAAAAAAAAAATTTAAAAACCCTACTTTTTGTATCTTATTTTGGAATTTCTTCTATCATATGGAAAAAAAATTGAAGTATCCCTATTTCAAGAAACGTATTTTGTTAAAGAAAAAGAAAATGATTGTACATATTGAAATATGTATTTTTGCACAGGTCTTTTTGTTTTTATTTTTTTTGTTTTTATTTTTTTTTTCCTTATATCCAGTTTTGGTACAATGGAGATCATCTAATATTTATTTGTTAATAAAAAAAAGAATACCTTTTATGATTTGAAGTGATTCACTGCCAAGCCTATATTCTGACATGCCTAAGTGTAACCGGTTTAAGGGATTCCTCCGTTTTGCGAGGCCTGGGTTCTGTTTCTCGATGTCTGTGGAGTGGATAATTATCAATTGTATACCATTTGCTATTAGTTGCCTAAATCAGCGAGTTTAAGCTTTAGCTAAGGGGCTATATATGTTTTTTTTTCTTTGAAAAGTTTTGTTCTATGCCTGTGTGTGCAAAAACGAGGGCACATATGTGCTTGCGTGTGATTTATTGACTAAATAGACCTAAAAACTACAGAGGAAAATGAAAAGTGCCTGGTTCTAGTTTCCAAGCTGTATTCTTTAGCTTTTCCTTAACACTTGAATGTTCATTTGTTTGTTTTTTCTTTTCTCCTAATTTTCTTTTTCTTTCTTTTTTTTTAATTAGATCTTGTTTTTATCTTTATTTTTTTAAATTGCAGTTTCTAAAATTTGTACTACAGGCAATGCGATAGAACTACTTACATTTTTTTTGTTGTGTTTTTTTAAGTTTTAAGACGCCCATCTTGCTGAAGGGACCAGACTGGCCTCTTTGGCACTGGGTTTAAATTTGGTTGCTCTATTTTGTTCACCCCCCCTAACCTGTGATGACACAGGTACTTGACGTCAAAGGTTGGCGACCAACGTGTATGTATAGCATAGCTATTGTTTTAGGGGGAAAAAAAGTGGTTTATTTAATAGAGAACTGCATTACTGATTTAAAAAAAAAAAAGTAAAAATATTTTTTATAAAAAAAAAAAATTAGATTTAAAAAAGCCAGATACCTCGTGGAAACTGAATCTATATCAGAATTCCAAATGGAATGTCGTGACTTTAACGATGTCTTCCTCCGAGTTCCCTTTGCCAAGGAATTTTTCTGGTCCCTTTGGCCTTGCTTTTTGTAGATTATGAAATGACGTCACCTCGCCACATGGGGGCAGTCATCTCGTGAGCTGGTCCATACGTGTGAGACAAGCGATATCACTGGAGGCTTTTAATGTTTTTGAATTATCAATTTGGATGGTGAATATTCATGAGCTAAAAATCTTCAAAGGCTTTGGTTGGGTAGTATTCTCCTCAACGAGGATTTATCTCACAAAATGGCTGCTGTCTTTGCTTGTGTGGGTGATGGCCTGTCCTTCCATAAGGCAGGGGAGCACTGCTTCAGTCCTAGTAGGCCGCGATCCTCACATGTCTGTTATTGGGCCGTTATCCATTAAAAGGAAGCTTGTACTGAGAGAAATAAGAAGGCAACCTAACTTCCTAAAAGTATTTAGTTGCCTGGCTATCTATGACTTCTGTGAATCTTCTGACCTTGGGCATTAGTCACACCTTAGTATTTTGTCACAAATAACCACAGAACCCCATTGTTTTAAATGGTTATGTTAACTTCTGAGCGTTGCGTCACATGTAGCGTCACTCCCATTGCTCGAAAAATACATGAGCTTTTTTTTTCTGGCAGAACAGCATGTTTTTAGGCACTTCAGTAATAAGTCTATTGGGTTAAAAACATGATCCTGTCCTGTGTATATATAGTGATATATGTTGATAGAGACTCAAAGTCTATCTGGATCAACTAATAGAAAAAATGGAATAAAGAAGAAAACCTCCAAATACAGAAACCAAAACTCCCAATTAATCCAGGGAATGGCAAAAAATAAGCATAGTAAATTTGCTCCATAGGTGGATATAAATTCCTCTTTGCTCCCCCAGAGAGCATCCCCTATCCCCCATAACTCCTTAAAAATGTGAATAAACACACATGCAAGCCTCAAACTCTTAAATATGCTATGAGGCCGCCACCCAACCAATATTTTACCAGCTGGGCCTGGTAAAAATGAAATTCATAGGAAAGAGATTGCAAGGTTAAGTGACTCAAGTATTAAAGGCATTGGATCAGTCCAACAGCCAGGCGCCTAGCATTTTCAGGAGATGTCCCCAGTAGCAGCCTACACCACTCTTAAAAGGATCATTCCACCAAAGTCTGCTACTTTAGTTTGCTAGTGTCCAAAACTCCTGTAGGAGGCGGTATAACCCGACTATCTAAATTACTGTGTTCTTTAATTGACTCTAAGAAAAATATATTTTTTTAAGATGGATTAGAACCAATGTTCTTGGTTACATTCACACTTGAGCGTCTCTAGTCTTTTTTTTTATTTATTTTTTTTATATTTTTTTCAATTATGTACATGCTCGTTTTTGTGCATTTTTTTTTTATTTTTTTATTTTTTTTTGCCAATGGAGCATCTCTAGTCTTGTTTTTTTTTTATTTTTCAAGTATGTACATGCACATTTTTGGGCATTTTTTAATTTTTTTATTTTTTTTTAGCCAATGGAAAGCTAGTTGGAGTAGAAGGTGCAAGAAGGGGCACATAGAATAACACGGAAATCGGAGTGTCGAGCCCTAAAACACTTCTGGAATTGCTCAGGCTTGAATCTGGGCTTAAAGGGTATTTCCACTTTTGCAGCAAAATTGGGATAACACCGACTTTATATTTATGTCCCAATTTACGTAGCAAAAAATTTTTAAAAAGTGATGCTTTCCTATTTTTTGATGCTTCTTTCTAAACCCTCTAGCAAGGAAAAATCCTAGGAAGTATTTTTTTTCTTTGACTTGTTTTGCATCAGTTTCAGCTTCTATAAGAGCAGTGTAAACGGCAAGCTTTGTTGAAGCTTTTAAAATACCATTCAACTTCAGTTTGTCAATGTTGAACGCAGATCCTATTGGGAGTGCTGATTGCTGCTTTAAACAAGCTGCTAGCAGGCTTCAGCACTTCTTGTTGAAAGCCTGCTGAAGAGTGCTAGAAGCCTGCTTAAAGCTGCAATCAGCACTCCCATTAGGATCTGTGTTCAACATTTACAAACTGGTACTTTAAAGGCTTGAAAAAAAAACAACTGCTTGAAGCTCTCCCAAAGCTTGCTGAAAGTTTCATAAAAGCTTGCTGTTCACACTATTATACAAGCTGAAGTTCATGTGAACCAGGCTTTTATGAGGGGGCTGGGCAGCTGCGTTTGTTAAAATTATCCATCTGTACTGTGCAGGCAGATCTTCATTATCAATTGTATCCAGATGCAAATACTGTCCTAACAAAGGGTTAAATGTTTTTGGGGCGTGGCTTATTGTATGGTAATGAGGACAGACTTGGGACAGAGACTGCCTCTAACACAGTGGTCTCCAAACTAGGGGCCCTCCAGTTCAAGAGCTACAATTCCCGTCATGTCTGTGAATGTCAGTTTTACATTGCCTCATGGGAAGTGTAGTTCCACAACAGCTGGAAGGCCGTAGTTTGGAAATCCCTGGTCTAGCGCTAGGTTCACACTATATGCGGGTGTGCGGAACTGCGTGTGATTGCATGCAGGGGGCGCCATTTATTCTCAAAGGCACTCCCCTAGCTCTATGCAGTTTCAATTTTGAAAAAAGGTGCCAGGATCTTTTCCCTGTTTCATAGATTCAGTAGCTGCTGTGCCTGCATAAATGTAATCACAAGGAAATTGTAATAGTGTGAACCTAGCCTAACAATGTTCATAAAACCTTGTAGTTAAAGGGGAGGGCCACCCTGAAAAACAAAAAAATGTTAAAAATTACAAAAAATCTAAAAAAAAAAAATGAAAAAAATTTTTTTTTTTTTTACTTACCAGAAATGCCTGTTGCTAGGCACTTTCTCCTAATCTTCCTCTTCCTCCTCCGCGGAGATCTTCTGTCTTCGTCGCGGCGTCTTCTGGGTAATGAGTCGCGCTGTGTTCTGGGAACTGTGTGTTCCAGAACACAGCGCGTCCCATTCAGAAAGCGCTGCGGGACTCGCGCATGCGCAGTAGGAAACGGGCAGTGAAGCCATAAGGCTCCGCTGCCTGTTTCCCTTACAAGGGATGGCGGCGCCGGGACCCGAGAGCCGAGGGACGGGTCGGCCTCGGGCGGCCGACATCGCGGGCGCCCTGGACAGGTGAGTGTGTTTATTAAGTCAGCAGCTGCAGTGTTTGCAGCTGCTGACTTTTTTTTTTTTTTTTTTATAACCGGCCCTCCGCTTTAAGGCACTTCCTAAGGCTGGATTCACGTATGTGCGGCCGCAGTTTCCAGCCTGGGGTTCGGTGCGTTTCTGTTCACCGATTCAGGAGCAATTCAGGTCCACATTTTTGCCTGGATTCGCATCTGAACAGGACTCCAAAACACACAGGACCCCATTGGAATTCGCACTGTGGCCGTCTTGGACATGTGTGAACCGGCTCCATTGATAGTTGGTCACGCATTTCATGTGAACTGAACTGCATTCAGTTTGCACATATGTGAACCCGGCCTCACTCTTTAAAGGGGTTGTAAAGGTTCGTGTTTTTTCACCTTCATGCATCCTGTCAGTGACCGGCCCCCCCGTTTTATTTATCTGACCCCTCTAACTTGACCCACTGGGAGGTGCTGTCCCTCTGCCCAGGGTTCTCGGCTGTCGATTGGATAGATTGATAGCAGCGTAGCCATTGGCCCCTGCTGCTGTTAATCAAATACAATGATGCGAGGGGCAGGGCCAAGTCCTGCATTTGGCCTCTATAGACGCTGAATGCTGGACTTGGGAGCGTACCCGCAAGGTTTTCCTTTAGTAAATAACCCTCTTAGTGTCACTTTAAGATATGCTGTGTGAATGGGAACGCACGGTTTTCTCAAATTTATCTGCAGAAGTGAAAGTACACTCTCTCTAATATTGGTGTTTCCTATTATAACGCCCTTATTTGTTTTTCTGGAGTCACCTGAACAGGAAGTCAGAGGAAATGTCCCCAATGAGGGTCACAGACAGCAATAAAGGTTCTAAGCAATCCACACAAAAAAAAAAAAAAAAATATTTTTTTATTTTTATTTTTTGTCTGGCCCATATGCGGCCCTCAAGGACTGAAGCAGTAACGCATCGCTGTAACGGGTCAGGGTGATAGGCCGATAGATGGACAGCGTAGGATGACGTTATGTACAAGCTTTGCATTACAGGATAACAAGCACTACAGGTTGTCAATGTGAATGTAGTTCTTGGAAAGCAGCGCGCTCTTGTCTATTTTTTCTTCTCTGTACAATGTGTGAATAGTTTGATAATTTGTACACATAATCAGGAGCATCTGATCAGCTGGACTTTTGGCTGCTGTTTAGCTCATGAACAAACAAATGTCATGGGATAGAAAAAAAATTACTTTGGATATTTAAAAGAAAAAAAAAAATATATAGTTATTTGTTTTGTAACAAGTTTATGTAAATAAAATAATTTATACTATTTATAAGAAAACAAAATTGTGCTTTGCTTTATGAGAGGATATCTAGTTTGTTGAACAAACGTGTTACTTAAATAAGGCAATAAATGTAGGAATGTTTAATAAATGACGCCATCATTGATTATTGGTGCCGGGAGGGCGGTGGACACAGAGGGAAATAAGACGGTCTCGGGGGAGGGGGGGGTTTTTCAGCACATTTCCAGTCTTGCACAGTTGTACCGGCTCCTCTCCTGGACTAAAATTGCTTACTCCGATTTCTCTGCACACTGTGAGTTTCTCACAGTGTGCTTTAGAAGTTGCAGCAAGTCCGAGCCTGCCTCATTTCCTGGCTGGAGGTCTCAACATCATTTTAGGTCTTTCCTCCCCACCATGATTGTCTTTGGCCCATCCCTTTGATTCATTGGATTTCAGTCATTTCAATCTTGGAGGCTCAGCATCACGTGTGGGCATTACCTAGGGGTGGTCTGCTTGCAAATGTATCGCCCACTCCCCCTGGCCAACATCCACCAATCCGGCCACTTGGATATTTGTATGTTTAGCCTCCCTTGCTTTTGGAGACAGGGATTGCAACATACCTCAGGGTACACAAGTACTATCCTCCCCTCCCCTCCCCCCCCCCCCCAAAACAAATGGAGTTTTGGTGGTGGTGCACTTTAACCACTTCAGCTCCAAAAGATTTAACCCCCTTTAGGACCAGGCCATTTTTTGCAATATGGCACTGCATTGCTTTAAAGTGGATGTAAACCTGAATTATTTTTTTATGATGTCATAATGTAGAGCAGGGATATGCAATTAGTTGACCTCCAGCTGTTGCAGAACTACAAGTCCCATGAGGCATAGCAAGACTCTGACAGCCACAAGTATGACACTCAGAGGCATGATGGGACTTGTAGTTTTGCAACAGCTGGAGGTCCGCTAATTGCAGATCCCTGATGTAGAGTATAAGATTTCCTATCTTTTGAGCCCAGTCTTGCCACAAAAAGTTAATCCAGCTCCTCTTATTGTTCAGTGAGATAAATCTTGACAGAGACAAACTTTGTCAAATCCTCCCCCTTGCTGTGAGTGACAGGTGATTTACATATCTCATGCACTAGCCTAAGAGACATGCATTATTTTTTAATTCCCTCCCACTCCTTTCTTCTGCTGCTCTGCAAGGTTTGGCTGTTCCACACCTCCGCATGATTGGGCATGCTGAAGTCATGTGGTGACTTTTCTGGGTTTTGACTGGATGTTGGTGATCATAGCAGAAGTTCAGTGTAAGAAATACACAGGAGAAAGTGCATGTTGATAAGGGGAGTGTAGAGGTGGGCGGGGAATCTACTAACATCACAACTCCACCCACTGAGCCCTGGAAAACAGACCCACCCACAGAATCTGTAGTTTTTCGGGTCTCATAGCAGACAGAGGGGAGACATTAGACAGATAAGTATACATGCAGGAGGCATCTATATCCTTCTAGATAACCAATATTGCAGTAGTTTTTCCCCCACAAATAGTTTTCTTTTGGTGGTATTTGACCACCTCTGATTTTAATTTTTTTGCACTAAAACAAAAAAAAAATATTTTTTTACTTTCTGCTATAAAACACATCCAATTAAAAAAAATAAAAATATTTCTTCATAAGTTTATACCAATATGTATTCTGCTACGTTTAAAAAAAAAATCCCAATAAGCGTATATTGGTTTGCGCAAAAGTTATAGTGTCTACAAACTACGAGATATTTATGGCACTGCAGCGGACAAATCGGACACTGACACTTTTTTGGGGACCAGTGACACTCATACTGTGATCAGTGCTAAAAATATGCACTGTCACTGTACTAATGACACTGGCTGAGAAGGGGTTAACAGGGGTGCCTAACCTGTGCTTGTGCTTTACTCTAGGAGAAGTCAGAACAGAAACGTAGGATCAATGCCTTCCCTACTGACAGAACGGCAGTCTGCCTTGTTACTGTTACATGCTGCTTGTGTCCCGAACGATCGGCAGGTCCCGGTGCCTGCTGGAACTGCTGATCGGCTTATGCTGCTTCCAACAGTCGTTGCTGATGACTTAATGAATAATGCTAGTTGCCTGGCTGTTACTGACACACTGTCCTCATTCCATGTCAGCAGTGAGGTCATGAGTAGATCGGTCAGCATATTTGGGGAAATGGGAGCACTACGCAATTGTTGTGGATGAGTGACTCAAACGATAAGGCTGCTTTCACACCGAGGTGTTTAGTGCTAAAAGTAGCGCCTGCAAAGCGCCCTGAAACAGCCGCTGCTGTGTTTCCAGTGTGAAAGCCCTCAGGGCTTTCACACTGGAGCGGTGCGCTTGCAGTTCGGTCAAAAAAAGTCCTGCAAGCCGCATCTTTGGTGTGCTGTAGGAGCGGGCTAGTTACCGCTCCTAAAGCGCCCCTTCCCATTGAAAACAATGGGGCAGCACTGCAAAGCGCCTCTGTAGCGGCGCTTTGCCCACGGTTTTACCCTTTTTCGGCCGCTAGCGGGGGGGTTAAAACTGCCCCACTATCGGCCGCATAGCTCCACTAAAACAACGGTAAAGCGCCGCTAAATATAGCGCTGCTTTACCGCCAGCGCGCACAACGCCCCAGTGTGAAAGTAGCCTAAATTTTAGGGAACTGTAAGAAATAACAAATGGCGGCCTCTGTAGCGCCCAGGAAAAGATTCCTTTAACCACTTGCCCTCTGGAAGATTTTACCCCGTTCATGACCAGGGCATTTTTTGCTTTAGCACTGCTCTACTTTAACTGGCAATTGCTCCGTAATGCAACTCTGTGCTCAAAAGAAATTTATATTCACACAAATGGAGCTTTCTTTTTGGTGGTATTTGAAATATAAATTTCGTTTTTTTTTTCTTCAAAACTTAAATTTTCTACTTTGTTATAAAACATCCAATAAAAAAAAAATCTAATTTCTTCATAAATTTGTGTTCCAGGTGTTTGGTGAAAAAAAAAAAAAATCCCAATAAGTGTATATTTATAGAATTGGTTTGTGTGAAAGTTAGTGTCTACAAACTATGGTGCATATATACTGAAATGTACACAGCTATAGATCCTCTACTGTAATGGCTGTAATCTTATAGAGGGACTGTGATGGGCAATCTGGCGCTAACAGACCCTCGCTGGGAGGTACACCGACACCTCGGCAGGACCTGCTGACAAAATCGTACTGTAGCCAGTGAAAGTGTGGTTTAGCAACTCAAACCCAGAAGTTAGAAGACGTACAGTGGATATAAAGTCTACACACCCCTGCTAAAATGTCAGGTTTCTGCAATGTAAAAATAAAGGAGACAAAGATAAATAATTTCAGAACTTTTTCCCCCGTTAATGTGACCTATAAACTGTACAACTCAGCTGAACAACAAACTGAAATCTTTTAGGTGGATGGAAGTAAAAAATAAATATAAATAATATGGTTGCATAAGTGTGCACACCCTTAGCCACTTCAGCCCCGAAAGATTTTCCCCTTTAATGACCAGGTCATTTTTTGCGATAGGGCCCTGCATCGCTTTAACTGACACTTGCGTGGTTGTGTGTTGCTGCACTCAAACAAAAATGATGTCCTTTTTTTCACACAAATAGAGCTTTCTTTTGGTTGTATTTGATCACCTCTGCGGTTTTTATTTTTTGCGTTATAAACAAAAAAAAAAGACAAATTTTGAAAAAAATTATATCTAAAACTTTTTGCTATAACAAATATCCCTACAAAAGTCTTTATCAGTTTAGGCCAATATGTATTCTATATATTTCTGATAAAAAAATAAAAAAAAAATCACAATAAGCGTATATTGATTGGTTTGTGCAAAATAGAGTCTACAAAATGGGGGATAGATTGCCATATTTTTTTTTTTTTTTTTTACTAGTAATGGCCCAGAGTCGCGATTTTGAGCAGGACTACAACTTTGTGATGGACAGATCAGACACTTTTTGGGACCAATGACATTTATACAGCGATCAGTGCTATAAAAATGCACTGCTTACTGTGTCACTGGCAGGGAAGGAGTTGCCACTAGGGGGCGATCAAGGGGTTATATGTGTTCCCTCATGTGTGTTTCTAACTGTGGGGGGGGGGGGGGGGGGGGACTGACTTGGAGGAGACATATGGCTGTTACTAATTACTAGCAACAGACAATCTGTCTCTCCTGTCAGAACGGGAACTTGTGTGTTTACATATACAAATTCTGGCTCTCGTGGCTGATGGACATGGTGGCTACCAGCCACACGCATTGGCTATGGCTCTTAAAGAAGCTACCGTACAGGTACAGCGATTCGCAGGAAGCCACTTTGCTGACATAAATGTGTGTGAGCTGGTCGGCAAGTGATTAAACTAATACTTTGTTGGAGGACCTTTTGATCTTATTACAGCACTCAGTCTTTTTGGGTACAAGTATCAGCATGGCAGATCATCCTGACTGATACCTTTTAACAATGAGATCCTTCTGATGCTGTGGACCATGGATTTAGCTGTAGGATGCGACTAAGAAAATGTCAGGAAAGACCTACTAGGACAGCGGAACTTTATTTGGGGTTAATCAGAGGCACTTTAAATGGCAGGTGTGTACTGACTCCTATTTAACGTGAGTCTGAATGTGATAGCTTAATTCTGAATACAGCTTACACCCCAGTTATAAGGGGGAGTGCACATTTATGCAACCACATTTCAGTTATTCTCTCTCTCCAAAACTGAGAAAGAAAAAAAAAAAATAAAGGATACAAGCAACCTTCAGCATTGTGCTTTTCTGAAGTAAGGTAAGGCAATATGAAACAGAAGACACCAACAACTTCAATGTTGACTTTCTGCTGTGCAGAAAAAACAGACAGCCTTCACAGCTGTCTCCTTTTGGTGTGCCCGCAAAATAACGCAATGATGTTGTGCAGCAAAAACTTAACCTGAAGGGATAAATAACCTTAAGGCTCCCTCAATACCTGTGAGAGGCGTCCCGCGACTTGGGACTGCAAAGTCACATGACAAGTCATACTACATGATTTCCAATGAGTACCATTCATGTCTGTGCAACTCCAGGCCAAGCAATCCCTGCACTACTCTGGTGCCACCCAAGGTCCATAGACCTCAAGATTACCCAGGTACTGCTTCAAGACGCAGGAAAAACATGCAACTTCCAGGTCGCCCAAGTGTGAAAGGGTCCCCAATGCTGTGTCTCCCTGGTGTGCAGCCAACAACCCCCTGCTGTGTATCCCTCAAGAGCAGCAAGGTAAAACAATATGAGAAACGGATCAGACAGGACAGCCCTCCCTGCTGTGTTTTTCTGGTATGCAGTCAGTAAGGCTGTAAATATAGGACATAAAAGACACAGACCATCTTTATTTTTGTGTATGTCCGATATGCAGCAATAGAATTATGAGCAAAGATGTCACAAATCTCAATGTGTATTTCTGCCATGCAGCACAAAACCAGAAAATACAGCCAACCTTCACTGTTGTATTCTTCTGATCTGTAGCTAAATAAGGCAGTATATTTAGGATATTAAAAAAAAAAAAAAAAAAAAAAAGACACCAAACAATTCTCAGTGTTGTGTATTTGATATACAGCGATATACCCCTTATGAGCAGAGATGTCAAGAATCTCAATGTGTATTTCTGCTATGCAACAAAACAAACCAGAAAAGACAGCCAGCATTCATCATTGTGTTTTTCTAATGTGCAGTAAGATAAAGGCAATAAATATCACATAAGAGAAACAAACAATCTTCAATGTTGCGTATTTCTGATGTGCGACAGTTTAACAATTATCAGCAGAGATGCCACAAATCTCAATATGAATTTCTGCTGTGCAGCAAAACAACCCAGGAAAGACACAACCTTCACTGTTGAGTTTTTCTGGTGTGCAGTCAAAAAGGGAGTCATGGAGTATTCCACTATGAAATAACCCAACCCGGGGCAAAATCTTTCATAGGCATAGCCTGGACTCTAGATCAGGGATCCTCAAACTACAGCCCTCCAGCTGTTGCAAAACTACACATCCCATGAGGCATTGTAAAACTCTGACATTCACAAACATGACTAGGCATGATGGGAATTGTAGTTCCTGAACAACTGGAGGGCCATAGTTTGAAGACCCCTGCTCTAGATATTAACCCTTCACCACCAGTGAAGGAACAAATTCTAAAAATGAAAGTCTAAGGTGGGTTAACAAACCACTATAGTAGCAGTTGTCCTACCTTACCTCCGCTCTATAAACCTGAGCAATCATAGCCAGCCCATACACAGGTGGGAGCGTGTCCAACCTCTCCAGCATCTAAGGTCCTAATGAGCCCAGCCCTAGAGAACGCCTCTGGAAGAGGTGATCACCATGTTAGCCTGAAGGTAATTGACCACCTGCAGGCCTAAAACAAGCAATCATTAAAGCAGAGTCCCACCCATTTAAAAGTCAGCAGCTACAAACAGTGTAGCTGCAGACTTTTAATAATCAGACACTCACCTGTCCCATGGTCCAGCGATGCAGACGCACAGAGCCCCGCTCCTCTCCACAGCGCTGGCATTGTTAATGTGGGTGCCCGCACTGTGCATGCACAATCCACGCAATCTTCTGGGGGGGCGGTGGGAGCTGGGTACCATTAAAAACTGGGTACCCTCTCCTCCCCCCAAAAAAATTACATGCCAAATGTGGCATGTCAGGGGGTCACCTACACTTAAAGCGGAAGTTACATTTTTGAGTGGTACTCCGCTTTAACTACTTATATATGTAGCCATTGCAGAGGTTTTCACAAAAAATACAAATAAAAAAACCCTCAATTAAAGGTTCTAGGAAGCCATTTATGCTTCTAGTTCTGCCACTGGGTGGGCTGTAGTCCAAACCAACACAAGGTGTAAAGGAGGAATGGTAGGTTGAAGCATATGAAGCCAAGGTTGTAGCAAGCAACCCCCAAAGGGAACCCTTACTGTGCCACCCCATGCCTTTCTGCTGTGCTATACAGTTAAAAGTTAGGTCAGATTTTAAGAACCCATCTTGGCAGGTTCCTAGCAGCTGGGCTAATAGGCTCAGGATTACCTGGTGCGCCTCGCTAACCAAGGGAGCTTACTCCAGAAACCTCCAGGTTCCTGCAATCCACTGCTCATCCAACATCCTTTAAAAAACTTGTTAAGTGGTATACATGGCCTGTAAGAAACTTTGTATCTACCAGGTCTCCCCTCTTCACTATATTTACCCCCATTAATGTAGTACAATAGGGCTTAAAGAGAGGCTAGCAACCTACTGTCGCGATAAACACAGCGTCTGACCTAAAAGCTGTGGATGGTGGTTTAGCAGAAGCTTCTGGGCTATTTGTTTCCAGACCCCAGGGCAGATTATCTCAAATGCCCAGAAACCACCAGGCTGCTAAATTCCCAAGACAAAGGAAAGTACTTACCGTTGTCATCTTCCCCCTTTGCCACAGCCACTGGGCTTGCTTTTCCATCCTTCTAGTCCACACGCAAGGATAGCAGCCAAAATCAAGCCCTCCAACTGCTGTCCCTCATGGGGAGCTGCTAAGTTAAGTTGTGTCCTGCAGTGCACCAACTGTATATACATGGGGGGCAAAGCCTTACCCTTATTGTTCCCATCTGAGGTGGTTTAGGCAGACACTGGCTCCTCTGCACCACTTGTCACTCAGTAGCGAACTGGTGCCTCTTCACGCTCTCTCCAGTCACCACGTGGGTTTGGCATCTCATCCAGCACATCCCCTTCCCGAGGTCGCACCACCGTCCTCCACTTAGGAGGAAGACAGGAGGCGCCCAAGAGGCAGACTGTTGAGCAGTGTATAGCAGCGGCAATTCATACCACTGTGACTGCATCACTGACACAGTTTCCGGGCCACCTGTGAGAAAGACTCAGTCTGCAGGATATATTTCAGCTCCAGGCTTGCCTACACCTGCCTCACAGGGTTACCATTCGACCCTCGGTAATCTGGTTAAAAGAAAAAAAACGATTTTTTCGCTGTGTAGAGAGAAACACAATCAAAAACTGAGGATCGAGGGGAAGGGTGGGGACTTGAAACAGCTGTTAAGCGATTGTGTTTCCTGTGGGGAGGAGCCTCATCATCTCAGGTGTGCCTTTCCTGGAATGGGATAGGAGAAAATTGCATTTTTGGGGAGATACTCCCAACTTCCTCAGAGCCCCGAAGGTGCAGCAGCTGATAAATATGAAACCATTCCCATACAGATCCACTAGTCCTTCAGAACAAAAAAGTAGGAATCTGTAACAAACTGTTTTAAAATTCTTGCAACAGACAGATCATCCAGATGGAAAAAAATAAAAAACGTATCTTCTCAACAAAAGTGGAGTTACTCTTTAAATATGCAAAAATATCTGTTGTGTGATAACACAAGACGTGTTTACAGAACAGTTCTGAATCAACAGATATTATGGAATCTAAATTAGCCCTCCTAGTTCTTATTCATGTCATGTGCATTATGGTTCTATTAATTTTGACTGCCACTCAAATGCCCCAACACATATGGTAACACTACTGTGCACTGCGTTGCCAAAAATAGTGGATGTCCATTTTTTTTTTTAAGCTGTTGTGTTGCACAGAAAGATCATAGCCTAGTGCAGTGATGGTGAACCTTGGCACCCCAGATGTTTTGGAACTACATTTCCCACGATGCTCAAATACACTGCAGAGTGCATGAGAATCATGGGAAATGTAGTTCCAAAACATCTGGGGTGCCAAGGTTCGCCATCACTGGCCTAGTGCATTTCTGGCACAGCAATAGATTTTTTTGCAGTAGCAGCTTGATAAGGATAAAACACAAAAGGAAATCTTCATGTATTGCAGAGATGTAATGCATATTTTTCTTTGTCCTGACATGCACTATAAAAGACACATTTGGCCACAAAGTCAAGAAAAGCACAATCCACACAACACTGGATTTGATTTACATTTTTTTTTATTTTTTCTTGTTTTGTTAAGTTTTATACATCCTGGATTATTGACATAATGTAAAACTGTAAAAACCCTAAATACACATCTTCCATCATTCAGATAACTGAAGCAGCGAGAAATATATAGACAACACAAAGGTCTTGACCATTTGATCCATTCACGCCAGCTAAAAGTGTTCTCACATGTTAATTACACGGGACAGCTTCTGCACTCTGTTCAGTAATAAATCTCCTTTCTTTATGGTCTCCTGATACTGCCAGTTCTTGCTGTCCGGCCTGGAAAACATAATTATTACACACAAATAATTACACCGATTGTGTACACGGAAACCGATGCATTCCCATTTACATCAATATGACTGCCTGAACAGGGATGCAGGGAAACACCTGGTAAACATGAGAATTGGGATTTTCACGGTGCTTACATAAACTCAAAGTATTTTCATTATAAAATGAATATTTATTAACAGAAATAAATGTATTCAAACACATAAAATTCTGAGGTAGTTTACAAAGCTGTTTAATAGCAGTTGGGGTCCTGAGAGCCAATAATGGAGATATTCGTTGCACATTATCCTGACATGTTTCGCCGGTGGCTTCCTCAGGGGATGTGCGAAACCCCAAAAGGAAAAAAGAACCTCAAATGGATGCAAAATATCTGCCACTCAGACCCCAAAGGGCATGACCGTCACAAGAGGGCATAGAGGGAGGTAAAGACCAAGTTAATAAAAACAAAAAAAAAAAACGCGAACATGGGTCAAACACCTATCAAGGTCACACAGCGCAGACTGGTAGAGTGCAACAGATCAGTGTTCTGCGAGGAGCAGCGCATAGGTGCAAACCCTCCAGTCGTGACCATGGTATTCATAACTGAGCATCGTATAACTGTGTTTATGATACTTCATTTTATGAATGGAGGGGGGCCTCTGTTTCCAGTGCAGCTGAGGCTACAGAGAAAGGGACTGGGGAATTTGTGTCCTCAGTCCCTGTCTCGAAGGGGAGATGTCACATGACCAAAGGCCCCCCCAACAAAGCTGTTAAAAAAAAAAAAAAAAAACCCCAACCACAAACAAAACACACCGACACCGTCCACTCCTCTCCCTCCCCCAAAAAAGAAAACATTGTAAAAATAGAAATTGTAAAAAAAAAAAAAAAAAAAAAAAAAAAAAAAAAAAAAAATATTAAAAGAAATATATTGAATTGTTAAAATAATTTAATTGTAAAATTAAAAAAAAAAAAAATAACACATGACTGACAGTCCACATGTCAGTGCTGCATGTTAGTGCCACAGTCACATGACACAAAAAGTTTTGGTAATCGGCATCGGCGAGCACTTGGGGAAAAAAACAGTATTGGTACTAGTTTTAAAAAAGTGGTAATCGGGACAACCCCAATTCTCAAGTGAAAAGGACCTCATTTATCAAGGTTCCTCTTTCAGTAATTTCTATCCACCATCTCACCCAGATTTAAATAATTAAAGAAAAGAACCTGATTGGTTGTGAAAAACATAAGCTGTATGAATGCAGCTCAATGCACTCCAGATTACCTGTTAGTTTCTACAATGCCATTCACTTTATCTATCTTGCAGTGCAGTCTACCAGCAGCAATAAACCTGGAGAGCTCCCTGCAAAGAAACAAAAAAAATTAACATTAATTAAGTAGTAAAGGTGAACACATTCTCTGTAACCCAAAAAGTGGCCTTCCTACCCACGTAGTGGTGCTCACACTCACTCTGGGCATTATAGCTGCTGACTTAATATTAGGACTAGAGCTACACGATTCTGGCTAAAATGAGAATCACAATCACGGCATAACAGCTTTCACATTATACAAAAAAATTTAGTTTAGTTTTTTTATTGATTTATTAAAGTGTATTTTCTTTAAAAAAAAAAAAAAAATGCACTTCAAAAACCGCTGCACAAATACAGTGTTACATAAAATATTGCAACAACCACCCTTTTATTCTCTAGGATCAATGCTAAAAAATATATACGTTTGGGGGTTTTAAATAATTTTCTAGCACAAAATACTGATTTTAACTTGTAAGCAACAAGTGTCAGAAAAAGGTTTAGCCTTTAAAGAGCAACTGCAGTCTGCTCACTTAATTTGTAATAAAAACCATCTGTCATTCTGAAGCTTCCCCCCCAACCACTTTGCATATTTCATATACTGCGATTCTGTACTTGCCAAATATGCTGCAGAAATCTCCCTCCACTGAGTCTGGCTGTAATCATTTTCACGGTGGGCAGCTGAAGCTGCTGCCTGTTCACTTCCTGGATTTACACAGAGGCACAGCTCCAGCTCTCATTTACCTTAAAATGAATATATACTGTATGGCCAAGGATAGATATAGATATATATCTATATATTTTATATATTCAGGAAATTCCAATTTAAAAGCACTGCACAGCATAAAAATACCCTCTGGGCTGAACAGAAAAAATAAAAAAAACGAATAGTGTGTACCAGGTATAAGACAGGCTCTTTTCTGTTTCGGCATGACTATACCCGTGTGTACAACGCCAGCTGCATAAAGACATGCACAATGCGTTTTACGTGGAGAACTTGATTGGCCTGCACAGAGCCATGAGCTCAACCCTACTGAACACCTTTGGGATCATATTGAAAGCCAGGTATTTCTGTCCAACACCAGTTAATTGACCTCACAAATGCCATTTTGGCTGAATGGGCACAAAATTCCTATAGACACTCCAGTGTGGAAAGTCTTACCAGAAAACTGGAGGCTCTTAAGCAGGACATAGATTAAGTGATTTTCTTTCCTGCAACCGCTCAAGGGAAAGAAAAAAATAAAAATAAATCACTCAATCCCCCCCCCCCATCAACACAGGTAGTGTTGATGGGGGAATCCCTCCAGCAGAGCTATAGTGTTCTCCGAAAGGTGGATGAGGGAAACAGTCCTTGCTGGGAGAATACAGGGATTACCATTTGCAGCTATATAATCAATATATAAGTAGCAATAAATTACAACATTCTGGTTGTACCCAACCGATGGATCGAACTGGGTACATTTCAGCCTGCCCATAGATGGATTGACTCTCGACTGGTCTCTACTGAACAAGCCTAGATTTGATACATCTATGACCAGCTTCATAGCCAACTCTACCTACATTAATGTCCATGGTTTTCAACTGGACACATTCATGCAAAGATTCTGAGTACATTTGATAACTTGACAAATGACATTTCGAAAGTACATTCCTGAGCAAAGATCACCTACACTGTTACAAATTCTTTTATCCAAGAAATATTTCCCACCTTGCTCCTTCAAATGTTCTCATCTCTGGTCAAAACGAACATGGATTTGACTACTAATAATTAGAAAACTGAAGGAATGCTCCTAAGAAGTAACAACGTTTGAGGGGGAAAAAAAAAATAAAAAATCCCTGGGATTTGTTAAGCTCAGCAAAACACAAGGAAAAGCAAATCACTCTCCAAAAAAAAAAAAAAAAAACAAACATCCAAATACATAAAGTCCTTAGGAAATGAGAAATAAAATGATGTCAATCTGTGACAAAACACGTTGGGCAGAACTAGTGATGTGTAATGCCATCACACTGGACACCACGGCCATTTTGTTGGCACTTTCTTCCTTTGTATCTGAGCCCAATAGCATTATAATAAATGTATTCACATTGGTAACTACGCTATGGAGATTTATTTATACTTGTGTGAGGTATATTTCTGCATGCCCTTAAGTAGTATTCTGACGTATAGATGTTGTGCCAGCTATAGTGGATTCCTATGGCGTTTAATGTATTGTGGGGAGATCTGGCAGTCCATTTATGGGGCACGTCAGTTACAGTTAAAGGAATAGTCCAATTACATCCAAGACCTGTTGGCGTTGGATAATGAAAAAAAAAGAAAAAAAGAAAGAAGCACAGTTGACCACTCTATAATGCGAGGGTCAACATTGTCAAGCAAGCAGATTCACTTACACACTGTGGTGCTGTGTAGGATCGTCTTCTATGCACTGGAGTTGGGACTCTCCTCTGAACATGGATTACTTCCCAAGGACAATTTATGTATTATTTGGATGATGTTTCATTTTTGTGATTTATTAAGCGCTGCATTCTGATATACTATTTTGAGTTTGTGATTAACAAATTTTGCTAGCCGTTTAATATATAAATATTATTTTGTTGTGTGTGTGTCCAAGTTTGGATAGTGTATCCTGTTTTAAATCCCTATGCTAATCCCATCATGCAAGACATCAGAAGCAAGGCACTCACTGATCTATGAATTCTACTCCAACCCCAAAGGCTTCTGCCATGTAACCGAGTGTGAGCGACCGGTAAGACTCCAAAAGCTGACTGTAGGCCTGGATCCTCATCTCTCGCACATAGTACCGGTAATGAGGGGCAAAGAGCCAGTCCTTCTTCAGTTCCTGTTCCACAGCAGCTGCATCATGGGAAAACACAACTATTACTGTACAGAACGGAACATTACATTTATACACAGGACAATGGTTTCAATAAGGAAGATATTGATTTTATATACAGACATAATAAATTGAAATCTCTTTTTTTGAAGGAGCTTTAAAGTGATATTAAACCCAAAACCAAGAATGTAATGTAGATAAAGAAAAAATTAAATGCGCTCTGTGTATGTGAAACAATTCAAATAAATGATATAACAGCAGCCCTCACAACATTGTACACAGCAACATCCAAACATATATAAGGAAAAAAAGTGTTCTGCTGTCTACTTGAAAAATTGACATGTATTTATTAAAACAATAAATAGTGACAAAGTCCTTATGTTATAGTGCGCACACACACAAAGAATCTGTAAGGGCTAGTTTATACTTGCTTAAAGCGGAGGTCCACCCTAAAGTGGACCTTCCGCTCATCGGAACCCTCCCCCCCTCTGGTGCCACAATCGGCACCTTTCAGGGGGGAGGGGGGTGCAGTTACCTGGATAATCCAGGTAACTGCACCCACTTCCGGGACAGCTCTCTGCGGAAAGGGGCGTAACTTACGCCCCTTTCCGCAAGTGCCCGCCCCTTCCCGCAAGTGCCCCGCTGCCTGCTGGGAAACACACAGCTCCCAGAGACAGCGGGGAGCGTCCTTATTGCGCAGCGCAATTCGCGCATGCACAGTTGGGAACCGGGAAATGAAGCCGAAAAGGCTCCATTTCCTGATTCCCATACCCAACATGGCGGCGGCAGCACCCGACAGACGACCTAGCGATCGGCTTCGGGTGCCGACATCGCGGGCGCGCTGGACAGGTAAGTGTCACTATTTTAAGTCAGCAGCTGCAGTATTTGTAGCTGCTGGCTTTAAAAAAAAAAAAAAAAAAAAAAAAAAAAAAAAAAAAAAACGCGGAGTCCCGGTGGACTCCCGCTTTAAAAACATGGCTTCGGACAGGCTTTGTTAAAGTTCTCTGAACACCACTCAAAGCTCCGGTCACTAAATAAAATGGTTGGCTTAAAGCGAGAGTAAACTCAGTTTCAAAAAACACTTACATTCCCGGCATGCCGGAAATGCTAACTTTCACATTGGTTGTGCTCTCAACTAAACTTTCAAACCATCCAATGGCTGGTTTCATAACTGATCACATGTGCAGCATTATGGCAGTTGAAGAATCATTAGAGGCCAAGATGGCGGCTTCCTTGACTGAAAACGATAGAAGGGTTTACTTCCACTTTAAAGTCCTGTTTACACCTTGGTTTTGCATGTAGCTTCGATGCGGCTTTGGTGGAGCTTCACGCAAACTTTGCCATGACTTTTATGTAGGCTTTGAAGCACCACTAAAGATACACGGGTTATAATGTGTGAAGCAAAGTGCAAACAAAACTGTAAGCTAACCATTTTATTTAGTGACGGGCTTAGACTAGCGTTCAGAGAGCTTTAACAAAGCCTGTCCGAAGCAAATTTAAACTAGCCATTAATGTGTGTTGAAGCCGAAGTGTAAATGAGCCCTTAAGGATATCTTGTTATTTTAAATGATTACACATGTGCTCTTTAATGTGTATTACACAGAAGGCCATATCCATTTGTATTATCAGTGACTAAACTCAGCCATTCCTCACCATCCCAGATAAAGTCAGCTGCCATTTTTCTGTTTTCAATATGTATGTGCATAATAGGAGAATATCCTCTGGTAGTTCTTACCAAGTGACTGGAAGAAGACAGAATAGCGGCACTCATATAATGAGAAGAGATACTGCCTGACTGTGGGCAAACTGTGCAACACTTCTAGGATTTCTGCTCCTTTGATGACCTGAAATAAGAGCACAGATCTAGTTACTTGTAAACATCAGTGAGCTAGCATCGACATGGAAACTCTGTATATTTTTTCCTAAGTCATAGAACCAAAACACAAAGAAAAGAAAATCAGACATTAGGGGCCTGTTCCCACCAAGTGCGGTAAGACTGTATTGGGCTGCTATTCCAACAGAGTCCCACTGCAAGACAAGGCAAAATGCCTAGACTCCTACCTGGGCAGGTCACATCATTGCACTGCAGTATGTAGAAAAGAAAATGGGAAAAAAAATAAAGGGTAAAGCATGTACTACTATTTTTCATCCAGGAAGAACCTGTTTGCACATGCTCATTCACACAGGCAAGGTGTGTAAACACATTTTCATCTACATAGTCAATTATATGTGCATATACAATTGTATTTTTGCTACGATATGTAAATTACAATTTACTATATCTATTATTTACGTAGCGATCTTTGGTAGTTTCTTCATGTATCCTGAAGAAGCAAATGTGAAACGCGTTGACTCATGAAGACTAGCTTGCACACCAAGCGCTAAAGAATGAGCTGAATTCAGAATTTTATATATCTGATATACTTACCGTGGATTGCTTTTAACAATGCATGATCTGACCATGCTTTTATGTACTTTGGTTGTAAATAAAGTTCGATTTTTTAACAGTCTTGTCCCATGCGCGTCTCTAAAGTCTGATCAGCCTTTTTGTTTGTTTTCTTGATTACAAGGATGTTGCACAGGAGTGATCAATTGATATTACAATTGATACTACTTTTTTACTACTAGGGTTAAGGCGCTCCCCAATGTACATACAATGTACAAAGACTTAGCATAAATAGTAGTCCTGCAATATAGCAATGGTGTTAGTTTGGATTCCTTCTGGGACAGGATTCAGGTCTGGATTAAGCTGGCCATACACCTATAGATTATCTGCAGATTTTCTATGGTTAGATGGAAAAAGTGCAACAGAATTCTCCATGTATGCTAAACTGTGTGGATTGAGGAATCTCCCACTGTGCCAAGCTTCAGTATCTTGCAAGTCGGCTGGCTCTCAACCTAAACAATGTCTGCACACAATCAGAATGTTCAGGAATTGCGAGAGCCAGCGGGGCCGACTAGCAAGGTATGGAAGTTTGGGTCAGTGGGAGATTCTTCCATCCACACAGTTCACCGTAGATGGAGGAATCTGTTCCACTTTTTCCATCTGACCATAGAAAATCTGCAGATAATCTATAGCTGTATGGCCAGTCTAAGTGAACCTGTGATTTATAATCTACTTCTAGTAGAACCCAGGCAGTACCTCACAGGGTCACTGAAGTGTTTTTTCTAAAACCTGTTGTTCAACTACCCATCCTCTTAATGTATCACCAAACATCAAGGCATGTTTGAAATGAACTGGTGTCTGAGATCTTCCTATTGGACATTGTTTTATGTCCAACTTTCCTTGTACAGGAATCTGCAGTGGGTGTGCCTGGGAATAGCTCCCCTGCATCACAAGCAGGTGTTCTCAGCTAGCAAACAAGGTTTGGTAGATTAGTGCCTTACAGCAACCCAACTCAAAAAATGAAGTATTGAACAAGTTAGCTGAGCTTCCTGTATACATGTCAATGCTTAAAGTGGAAGTTCACCCCAATACATAAAACCTTTAAAATCTACTGGCAGAAACAACCTAAGACTAACCACTAATAAAAAAATAAATAAAAATAAAATAAAAATAAAATTATATTATATTTATATATAAATACACATATCTACGAAATGCGAAAGCTCTGCAGAAGAGACAGCCGACAACAGCTGGGAAATGCCTGGGAAGTGATGTCACCCATAGACTTACTATGGGGCTTCTGTTGTCCTCCACACCTGTCTCCACAGCGAAGCTGCAGCTGGCAGCTCAGCGTGGGACCGGCCCGTAGCAGCTTCGGAAAAGGCAGGTATAGCAATTTCTTCTTTACAGGGCTAGATAGGTTAGTCTTAGATCGTGGATGCAAGCAGATTCAATTTTAGTATTAGGGTGAACTTCTACTTTCATTTATAATTTTGACCAGAGCCATAACACCATCAGGTGATTTATTCCAGCATCATTGGAGACCTTACCTTTTCTCTGAGATCAGGCCGGTCCAGTGCAATCATACTGACATAGACTGTATATGTAACAAACGTCTTGTAATCCATAAGCTCGTAGGATGTAAACGTGGACACTGTGTCCAGGAAGAGCTCTGCTGCTTGTTTGAAGTCACGTATGGCTACGCAGTACAGACCTTGATAAACCTTCAGGCGATTCCTGCGATCCCAGTCACCACCTTCCTCTATGAGGCTTCACAGACAACAGATAAAAAAAAAAAAAATATGACTTACTAAAAGACAATCACTATATACCACTTACAAGGGGGAACAGATATAAGAGTTAGATGCTAAGAATATTGGAGGGGAGGAACAACTGGCGAGAGTCAAACACTGGAGGATTTCAATGAGAACATATTTTGACTCCATGTCTAGAAATATAAACTGGCACCCAGGGCTGGGCCTACCTGCGAGCCTTCTCTGTGTTCCTTGTAATCAGGTCATTATCCATGTAAAACAAGCCAATTCTCAGCAGGTAGAACACAATATCTAAGCGATGGCCGAGAGCAACAGTCTTATCATAGGTCTTTCTGAATGCTGTGAGGGCCCCCTCCTGCAGAAAGAAGAAGAATCAGTCACCCTAAAATGTGATAAGTCCATTAACCACTTGTTTACTGGGCACTTTCGCCCCTTTCCTGTCCAGGCCAAGTTTCAGCTTTCAGCGCCGTCACACTTTGAATGACAATGGTGTAGTCAAGCAACACTAACCATGTGAAATATTTTTACCATTTTCTTCACACAAATAGAGCTTTCCTTTGGTGGTATTTTTTTAACAAAAGAAAAAAAAAAAAGTTTTTTTTATTTTTTGTCAGTAAATTTTGTAAACAAGTAATTTTTCTCCTTCGCCGATGTGCAGCCTATGGATAGGCGGCACTGGTGGACACTACTGACTGGCATCCAGCGCGCTCGCGATGTCGGTACCCGAAGCGGATCTCTCGATCCTCTCTCGGGTGCTGCCGTCGCCATCTTGGGTATGGGAATCAGGAAGTGGAGCCTTTCGGCTTCATTTCCCGGTTCCCTACTAATGGGCACTGAATGGTGGTACTTGTGTGAATTGAATGGTGGCACTGTATTGTAAGTAGGGCACTGGATGATCAGTGCCCTGATTACATGTCTGGATGTCCCCTGCGAGAAGATGCCACTGAATGGCTCTCCTCGCCACATACTCTCAGTGTGAGGCAATGAGAGGCGATTACTTGCATCTCGGTGTTTACATGTGACCGGCTGTGATTGGACACAGGCGATCACATGGTTAAAGAGCCATGGCTCTTTACAGAGATCAAGGTCACGCCGGGTCCGCCACGCACCCCCTCGAGAGCAGACACACATCGTTCCTCCATTTGACGGTGGGCAGTCAGCAAGTGGTTAAAGATTCAGGGAGACAGTAGCCTATTTAAAGCTCAACTCAATGCATAAGAAAAACATAATATTATGAAGGCACCAAACAGCTAGATGTGAAAGTAGAAGTTATTTTTGTTTCAAGATACACAGCTCAAAATGGTTCCACCCACTTTAACTATCCAATTGGGGCTGTTCCCCCTTCCTACAGGGAGGCTCCAGGGGACCGGCACCGGCCCCCATCCTACAGGGAGGGGGGGTCACCCCCCCCCCCCCACGGCCCCTGTCCTTACAGTACACGTGAAGTGATCACTTTCTCAAGCGAGCTAACAGCTCACTGTGTAAATAGACAAATGTCGGTGCTGCTGGCATTGTGAAAAATAGCGCAGGTGTTGTACATTCAAAATTAAAATGGTGCAGTAATGCACATGATGGCTTAAAGGGGCCCTAAAAATGGAACTAATTCTATAAGCTGCTATTGGCAATCCACCCATGACCTCTTTCCTCAAATTTCACAAATGACTGCAATAAAAGGTAAACATTGGAAGTTAACCTAGGGGTTTTGTTCTTCCTGAAACAAGAATACCAGCTTTACTTCTAACGTGGTCATTTGTGAGCTTTAGTATGTTGATAGGAAATACATGAGGCTCATAGAAGTACATTCTGCCTGGCAGCTCACCTTGTCACCAATCCTGCACAGGTACTCAGCTCGCGCCATCATGGCATCTCGGATCTCACTTTCACCCAGATTTTTCTCTGCATCCTCCAGTTGATCGTCCAGCCTCTTCAGCTCCTCTTCATTGGCCTTCTTCATCTTATTGAGCAAGTCAGTATCCACCTGCCAGTCCAGCTGCTTGCAGAGACCCTCATAATAAGGAGCCATGTCTAGAAACGGGTAAGAAGAGGATTGGATCCAGCCTATGAAATATTCTCATAAACAACCAGTTACAGAATCTTCCACCACTCCAGACAACAAAACATCAGAGAAACATGGAGGTGGTCTCTGACAACCTTTCCTTGAAATACTATTTCTGCTCTGATTTCACTTGCCAGGTACTTGCTTCATCTCAGTGACTGGGAGGATAAGGTGAGGGTGAGTGTCGGGGTGTGGAGGTTGGGAGAGAAGGTGAGGGTCAACACTGGTAGGGGAGAAAAGGTAAGGGTCAAGACAACAGATGGCGAAGGGAAGGGCAACATAAGCATCAGGGCAAAGGGAAGGGTAAGGCGAGTGTCAGGGTGAGCATCAGGGCAGGGGCTGGCGAAGGGTAAGGCAAGTGTCAGGACAAGGGGCCGGGAAAGGGTAAGGTATGCTTCAGGGTGAGCATAAGGACAGAGGGTTGGCGAGGGGCCACGGAAGGGTAAGATTTGGAGGGGTTAGGCTGGGGGGTGGAGGGTAAGATTTGGAGGGGTTAGGCTGGGGGGTGGAGGGTAAGATTTGGAGGGGTTAGGCTGGGGGGTGGAGGGTAAGATTTGGAGGGGTTAGGCTGGGGGGTGGAGGGTAAGATTTGGAGGGGTTAGGCTGGGGGGTGGAGGGTAAGATTTGGAGGGGTTAGGCTGGGGGGTGGAGGGTAAGATTTGGAGGGGTTAGGCTGGGGGGGGGTAAGATTTGGAGGGGTTAGGCTGGGGGGTGGAGGGTAAGATTTGGAGGGGTTAGGCTGGGGGGGGGGGGTAAGATTTGGAGGTGTTAGGCTGGGGGGGGGGTAAGATTTGGAGGTGTTAGGCTGGGGGGGGGGGGTAAGATTTGGAGGTGTTAGGCTGGGGGGGGGGGGGTAAGATTTGGAGGTGTTAGGCTGGGGGGGGGGGGGTAAGATTTGGAGGTGTTAGGCTGGGGGGGGGGGGGTAAGATTTGGAGGTGTTAGGCTGGGGGGGGGGGGTAAGATTTGGAGGTGTTAGGCTGGGGGGGGGGGTAAGATTTGGAGGTGTTAGGCTGGGGGGGGGGGTAAGATTTGGAGGTGTTAGGCTGGGGGGGGGGGGTAAGATTTGGAGGTGTTAGGCTGGGGGGGGGGTAAGATTTGGAGGTGTTAGGCTGGGGGGGGGGTAAGATTTGGAGGTGTTAGGCTGGGGGGGGGGTAAGATTTGGAGGTGTTAGGCTGGGGGGGGGGTAAGATTTGGAGGTGTTAGGCTGGGGGGGGGGTAAGATTTGGAGGTGTTAGGCTGGGGGGGGGGTAAGATTTGGAGGTGTTAGGCTGGGGGGGGGGTAAGATTTGGAGGTGTTAGGCTGGGGGGGGGGGTAAGATTTGGAGGTGTTAGGCTGGGGGGGGGGTAAGATTTGGAGGTGTTAGGCTGGGGGGGGGGGTAAGATTTGGAGGTGTTAGGCTGGGGGGGGGGTAAGATTTGGAGGTGTTAGGCTGGGGGGGGGGTAAGATTTGGAGGTGTTAGGCTGGGGGGGGGGTAAGATTTGGAGGTGTTAGGCTGGGGGGGGTAAGATTTGGAGGTGTTAGGCTGGGGGGGGTAAGATTTGGAGGTGTTAGGCTGGGGGGGGTAAGATTTGGAGGTGTTAGGCTGGGGGGGGTAAGATTTGGAGGTGTTAGGCTGGGGGGGGGGTAAGATTTGGAGGATTAAGGATGAAGGGAGGGGTGTTAGGATGGGGGAGAGTAAGATTTGGAGGGGGGTTAGGATGGGGGAGGGTACGATTTGGATGAGTTAGGATGGGGGGCGGGGTAAGATTTGGAAAGGTTAGGATGGGGGTGGAGTAAGATTTTGGGTAAGATGTGGATGATTAGGGTGGGGGAGGGTAAGAAGGGCAAAAACAGTAAGGATTGATGTGTTGGGGTGTCTTCTGCACCCCCTTCCTGTGGTCACCTCCATAGATTCCATTATTCACAGGGTTCCATCCCCCTCCCTAATACAGGGGTGGGGAGCCCCGTTAGACCTCCCTAATATAGGGGTGGGGAGCTCCATAGACCTCCATAACACAGAGGTGGGGAGCCCCGTTAGACCTCCATAATACAGGGGTGGGGAGTTCCATAGACCTCCATAATACAGGGGTGGGGAGCTCCATAGACCTCCATAATACAGGGGTGGGGAGCCCCGTTAGACCTCCATAATACAGGGGTGGGGAGCTCCATAGACCTCCATAATGCAGGGGTGGGGAGCCCCGTTAGACCTCCATAATACAGGGGTGGGGAGCCCCGTTAGACCTCCATAATACAGGGGTGGGGAATCTCATAGACCTCCATAATACAGGGGTGGGAAGCTCCATAGACCTTCATAATACAGTGGTAGGGAGTCCCATCCCCCACACGGGGCCCAGCAGTGACTCAGCCCATAGTGGTATGAGCCGGGCTCCGTGTAGCGCCCCCTGCAGGGTGAAGGCCTGCCCTATGTCGGTGTCCGGGCAGCGCTCTCTCGTACTCACTGTTGCCGGTGACGGCCTCCATGAGCTCGGCGCGGAGCCGCACATCGCTGCGGGTGTCAGGCAGGCCGAGTAGGAACTTGAGCTGGGCGATGCGGAGATCGGGGTTCTTGGGCAGACCCTCTTCTTCCAGGTTCTCTAGCGGCATCTCTGCAGCTTAGGGATCTGCTCTGTCACAGCTTCCGCCGGATATCGCCGCTAACAATGCGGCCACCGGCCGGCTACAACACAGCGACACCTACCGGCAGCGCCGAGCAAACGCAGCCTAGGTAGCGCTGCCCCACCTGTTGGCGGAAGCTTGAAAGTGCAGCCCGAGGGTACAGCGTCATCGACTGGGACGGAAACTCCAACGCTGAACGTGCTGCAACACAGCGACATCTGCTGGCCAAAGTTGAGAAAAGTCAAATCATATAGCGTCAGGGGGGGGGGGACAAAAACTGGTTCCAGTGAATCTAGGACAATCTCACAGAAAAAAATACTAATTTTTTTTTTATGCAGACACTCTGAAATTGCAAGTTAAAAAGACAAAAGTTTTTTTGTTTTTTTTTGCTATTGATGTCCCAATAGGGAGATTTCCCTTCATTTCCTGTCCCACAGCCAAAACAGGAAGTTTTACTTGCACCAAATAAAAGTACAAGTTGTTACAAAGAGGAAGTAATAAACCTGCTGAGCTTTAAACAACAGTGTTAACTCAGCAGAAAAATTCCCCCCAAAGGCACAAGACCGAGTTTAACAATGACAATACTATACACACACACATATATATATATATATATATATATATATATATATATATATATATATATATATATATATATATATCCTTCCTTTAGATATAATGTCACCCCCTGGTGGATGTTTCTGTTAACTGCTTATACTGTCACACTATAGAAGATGGAACCTGGCCAGCCTATGCATAATTATAGGGAGGAATAATATAGGAGCCTTTCTATAAGTATGGCAATAAAATCCTCATTGCAGATCTGATGTTTTTCACAAGATAGTTGGAGCTCGTGAACTGTAATCCGTTTGGGTATAATATAGTTCATCAGGCTCAGGAGGAAGAGAGCGTCTGCACAGGCTTTTATAGCTACTCTCAGCAAGCTTCAGATGATAGCAAAGAACTATGGGATATATAGTCCTGGCACACAAATCGTGCAAAGCAATTATATGACAGGGGAAATATTCGCCCCACAATCCTTTTATTGGGCACACAAATATGATGTTACTGGATACATGGAGCCCTAGAGGGACAGGCAATACCCAGCAATGCTAGAAGGTACGGTGCTTTATGTTTGTAGTCCATACTGCTACATCCTCCCCCTACTAAGTTGAAAGTCTTTGGTCCCTAAAGACAAAGCACAACCTGGAATCACTTTACTGCATTATAGAAACAAAACAAATTAACTATCTAATAGACTAGAAGTTGCAACAGCTAATAACTGACTGTGAAGGATCCTCTGATAAAAAATGATATACATCAACAGGAGAAGAAGTCATATCAAGTTTATGACAGGCCAATAATAAATGAGTGGCCCACCCAGTAGTGTCGGGGTGGATCAAGGTTATCCTTTACTAAAGATTCGGTAAAGGAGGCAAGCGCTTGACTGGGACATTGAGTAGTAGGTATGAGTTAATTTGAATTTTCTCCAAGAGTGTCATAAGTCAGTCTCTTTGGGGGACATATCTTTTGTCTCAATCAAGAATGTATGTCTTCCAGTGACTGGGGTCCCTGTTCTACTTCCCAAAAACTGCATCCAGCTTCCAGTTCAGGTTCTATTTCGGTCTCTGGTTCTACTTCAGGCCCTGGCCCCAGCGGGATGAGAGGATGGATGAGAATTTTAGCCGTATCAGATACTTCACAGGGTTCCAGCTTGACCTCCTTGTTTTCCTTAAGTGGGTAGGGAGCTACCACCTCAGTGGCAGGCAAGTGAGAGTCTGTCTCTGAACAGCCTTCTTCTTCAGCAGCAGGAACAATGGAATCATCTTCCAGGGAGGAAACACACAGCCAATCCAAAGGTAATTCTTCATAATCACTTTCATCTTCCGGAAGTACAGGTGGACAGGCATTCCTGGCCCTAGGCCTCAACATTGGGGGCTGATATGTCTCTAAACAAGGGGCTGGGGGTACTTGAACAGCCTCTGAAATGGGCAGCAAATGGTTTTGGTGCAAAGTCTTGAGGGGGCCAGTCTTCCCTTCTGGCCGAATCTGATGCACAGGGAGTACAGGCAGTCATTTGCAAACAATGTAGGGTTGGGAGCGCCACCAATCAGCCAGCTTATATTTCCCTGGCACCCCTAGATTACGCAACAACACTCGATCCCCAGGCTGCAGATCCTGGACCCTCACTTTGAGATCAAAGTTCTTTTTATTCCTTTGTTCTCTGATGGTGGAAGCTTCCTTGGCTTTCTCATAAGCCACCTTTAAGTTCTTCCAGAGCCTGTCGGCATATCCCCTATAGGATGCTTGAGAGGTGTGATCTATTGCTGTTCAGATTGCTAGGTCTACAGGTAAATGAGCCTCTCTCCCAAACATCAAACTATAGGGGGAATACCCGGGAGAATAATATTGTAGGCATTAAGTATTGCAGAGATATGGTCTCCCCAATGCTGTTTCTTCTCTAATGGGAGGGTTCCCGGCATGTTCAACTGTATGAGGTTGAAACGTTCAGGTTGTGGATCCCCTTGGGGGTGGTAAGACGTCGTTCTGGATTTCTTTATGTTTAAAGTGTAACTCCACTTTTGTTAAGAAAAAAAACATTCCCCTCTGGGTGATCTATGTACATTGCAAGGAGTATAACAATCTTTGTTGCAGATTCCTACTTTTTGTTATTCTGAAGAACTTCATGTGTGTTTGTCTATGCCTCTGTATTCAGTAGGTCTAATGGGAGTGGTTTCATAATTAATTAATTATTAAGTTAGGTGTGGCAGCAGCAGGGCACTAATGAGGAAATCTGATGGGCCTGCATCCCTTAAGACGGGTTCCTATTGAAAGTGTCTCTCCAAAACTTACATTTTTGTTGCAGGGGATGCCGGAAATCTGAATTGTATCTTAGAGAAGATTTCTGGGAAAATTGGTGAGCCAATCACACGAACAGGAAATTATGTTTCTGGGGAGTGGTCAGTACATATTCTGTGTACAGAACAACTCCATATAGTCATATTGCAATGCATTCTCAGAAAATGACAGCTGCAGATTGAAAAGGAAAGGTAATTTTTAATAACGTTCAATTACAATATGATTAGTGTCGCAAATTATATGCGCCAGGGCCGGGACAAGGGGTGGGCAGGAGGGACGGCTGCCCCTGGCGCAATGGTATATTGCAGGGGTAGGGGACACCCTGAGCCTAACCCTAAGAGAAAGGGGGGGCGCAGTTTGGCATCTTTGCCCTGGGCGCTGGATGACCTTGTCCCGGCACTGATATGCTCTATATTATTTTTTCTTTAATTCAAATTTTTTTTCCCATAAAAGTGGAGTTAGCCTTTAAGAGTTCACACAGTCTGCAGACCAATTTGCTCTCAAACTCCCAACCTTAATCTGAGTAGAGGTGCTGGGGCAACCCATAATGGACAAAGAACTTCTCCACTAGTGTCTTGGTCACTGTACTGGCTTGTTGATCTTTGGTGGGAAAAGCCTGGGCATATCAGGTGAAATGATCTGTCACAACAATGACATTACTTCTTCCAGTCAGATCAGGTTCCAGGCAGGGCCGTCTTTAAGGCAGGGCAAAAGGGGCAGCTGCCCTGGGCCCTGTCATTGTTGTGGGGCCCAAAGCAGCTGCTCCATACTTGCCAACTATCCCAGTTTAAATTCCCTTGTCCCTTAAAATTCCCTTAAAGTTTTAATTCTGTGCTGTGTCCCGATATCTCAGTGTGAATTGCTGGTACTAATGCTGCCCAGCTTTGCCCTTTTGTGGTGTACGGATGACTCACCTGCAGGCCCTGTGTTTACATGTAAATAACCGGCATTCATATGTAAATAAGTCAAAAAGTAAAATCGGCTGGCGGCATTGATATGTAAATACGGTGGCATTCATATGTGTATCATGCTCCCCTGCAGTGAGGAGATGATGTGCTGTAACCTCTAGCAACCATTCAGTGAGCAGTATTACTGTACAGTAATCTCTAGCAACCAATTAGCAAGCAGAAATCATTTGCTGTAACCTCTAGCAACTAATCAGTGAGCCCTAATGTGTGCTGTAACCTCTAGCAACCAGTCATTAAGCAGTAATGATATGGTGCAACCACTGGTAACCAATTACAATTGCTGCCTAATATGAAACAGTAAACTGATTTTAAGTCTAATTGATATTTATTGTATGTCTCAGAGCAGGTGGAGAGTGAAATTGCATGGGGGGGGGGGGCAACATTTTTTTTGCCCAGGGTCCAATCAATATTAACCACTTGACCACTGGGCACTTAAACACCCTTAATAACCAGACCAATTTTCAGCTTTCGGTGCTCTCACATTTTGTAAGACAATTACTCAGTCATGCAACACTGGACCTATATGAAATTTTTGTCCTTTTTTTCACACAAATAGAGCTTTCTTTTGGTGGTATTTAATCACCGCTGGGTTTTTTATTTTTTGTGCTATACAAGAAAAAATACCGAAAATTCTGTAAAAAAATGAATTTTTCTTTGTTTCTGTTAGAAAATTTAGCAGATTAGTAATTTCTTCTTCATACATTTTGGCCAAAATTTATACTACTACATATCTTTGGTAAAAATAAGTACAAATTGGTGGATATTATTTGGTCTTTGTGAAAGTTATAGAGTCCACAAGCTATGGTGCCAATATCTGAAAATTGATCACACCTGAAGTACTGACGGCCTATTTCAATTCTTGAGACCCTAACATGCCAGAAAAGTACAAATACCCCCCAAATGACCCCTTTTTGGAAAGAAGACATTCCAAGGTATTTAGTAAGAGGCATGATGAGTTTTTTGAAGTTGTCATTTTTTCCCACAATTCTTTGCAAAATCAAGATTTTTTTTACTTTTTTTTTTCCACAAAATTGTCATATTATCAGGTTATTTCTCACACACAGCATATGCATACCACAAATTACACCCCAAAACACATTCTGCTATTACTCCCGAGTATGGCGATACCACATGTGTGAGACTTTTACACAGTGTGGCCACATACAGAGGCCTAACATGCAGGGAGCGCCATCAGGTGTTCTGGAGCACCCAGGACAATTCTGACATTTCTCTCCTACATGTAAAAATCATCATTTATTTGCTAGAAAATTACATAGAACTCCAAAACATTATATATGTTTTTTTAGAAAACACCCTGGAGAATACAATGGTGGTCTTTGCAACTTTTTATCTCGCACGGTATTTGCGCAGTAATTTTTCGAATGCTTTTTTTTTGAAAAAAAACAGTTTTGTGCTTAAAAAAAAAAAAACACAGTAAAGTTAGCCCAATTTTTGCATAATGTGAAAGATGAAGTTACGCTGAGTAAATAGATACCTAATATGTCACTCTTCAAAATTGCACAGGCTTGTGGAATGGCGCCAAACGTCGCTACTTAAAAATCCCCATAGGCGACGATTTAATTTTTTTTTACTGGTTATATGTTTTGAGTTACAGAGGAGGTCTGGGGCTAGAATTGTTGCTCTCGCTCTAACGTTCGCAGCGATACCTCACATGTGTGGTTTGAACACCGTTTTCATATGTGGGCGGGACTTACGTATGCATTCGCTTCTGCATGCGAGCACATGGGGACAGGGGCGCTTTAAAAAAACATTTTTTTTATTGTTCATTTTACTTTATTTATTTTAGTTTGACATTTTTTTCCCCAAAAATAATTTTTTTGATCACTTTTATTCCTATTACAAGGAATGTAAACATCCCTTGTAATAGGAATATGGCATGACAGGTCCTCTTTACAGTGAGATGTGGGGTCAATAAGACCCCACATCTCACCTCTAAGCTGGGAAGCCTGAAAAAAAAAAAAAAAGATTCTGGCTTTGATCGTATTAGCAATTTGGTAGAAGCACCGGAGGGCGGCGGGAGGGGGGGGGGATGTCTATGGCTGGGTATTGCAGGGTATCACCGACTATGGCTGGGTATCTCAGAGTATGGCTGGGTATCTCAGAGTATGGCGTTGCAGAGTATTGCATTGCAGAACATTGCAGGGTATTGGCGGGTGTTGCAGAGCATTGCAGAGTGTTGCAGGGTATTGGCGGGTGTTGCAGAGCATTGCAGAGTGTTGCAGGGTATTGGCGGGTGTTGCAGAGCATTGCAGAGTGTTGCAGGGTATTGCAGAGTGTTGAAGAGCATTGCAGAGTGTTGCAGAGGATTGCAGAGTGTTGCAGAGTGTTGCAGAGTGTTGCAGGGTATTGCAGAGTGTTGCAGAGTGTTGCAGGGTATTGCAGAGTGTTGCAGGGTATTGCAGGGTATTGCAGAGTGTTGCAGAGTGTTGCAGGGTATTGCAGAGTGTTGCAGAGGATTGCAGAGTGTTGCAGAGTGTTGCAGAGTGTTGCAGGGTATTGCAGAGTGTTGCAGAGTGTTGCAGGGTATTGCAGAGTGTTGCAGGGTATTGCAGGGTATTTCAGAGTGTTGCAGAGTGTTGCAGAGTGTTGCAGGGTATTGCAGAGTGTTGCAGGGTGTTGCGGAGTGTTGCAGGGTGTTGCAGAGTGTTGCAGGGTATTGTGGAGTGTTGCAGGGTATTGTGGAGTGTTGCAGGGTATTGCGGTGTGTTGCAGGGTATTGCAGAGTGTTTCAGGGCATTGCGGAGTGTTGCAGGGCATTGCGGAGTGTTGCAGGGCATTGCAGAGTGTTGCAGGGCATTGCAGGGTATTGCAGAGTGTTGCAGGGTATTGCAGAGTGTTGCAGGGTATTGCAGAGTATTGCAGAGTGTTGCAGGGTATTGCAGAGTATTGCAGAGTGTTGCAGGGTATTGCAGAGTGTTGCAGGGCATTGCAGAGTGTTGCAGGGCATTGCAGGGTATTGCAGAGTGTTGCAGGGCATTGCAGAGTGTTGCAGGGCATTGCAGGGTATTGCAGAGTTTTGCAGGGTATTGAAGAGTATTGCAGAGTGTTGCAGGGTATTGCAGAGTGTTGGCAGGGAATTGAGGGGTTAATTTTCGGCGAGCAGCGATGTGGGCACTGCAGATGCAGCCCACATCGCTGCTGACACCGATCTCTTCCCCCTCCGCTGTACAGAGAGGGGGAGGGAGGAACCGGCGTCATAACATGACGCCGGTTTGTTTACAAGTGATCACTCCATCATTTGACGGAGCGATCACGTGGTAAACGGCCGCGTGGATACACCGGACACGAGAACGGCAGTAGCTTTCCCCCGCTGCTCTCATGGATGGCCAGTAAACTCGATCCCTGACCAGTTTGAAAGTTCTATCTGGGCCTAAGTGACCATGATCATCATGGAGAGCGATTAGCACAGTTAGACAATGTTTCACACCTGACTCACACCTTCTGCCTCTTCGGAGGGACCTCTCTGGTATATGATCCCCTCTTCCGACGTCATTCAGTCCCAATCTCTATGAAGAACCTTGGCCCCCTCAATGGGGCTATTCATCAATTACTTGAGGATCTTTAGTTGATAGTGACTCCCTTATTAGATCTCCTAGTGGATCTTCCCACTGATCCCTCCTCATGTCCTCCTTAGTCAACTGAGGCAGTTCTTGGCAGCATACTTGGGTCAAATTGCAGCAGTGCTTTGGTACTCCCGCAGGGGCGACTCCCGCTGCTTCAGCCCCTATGGTTCCGCTGTGCTTATATTCCACTCCCTGGCACACAGCCTTTACTCCTTTGGGAGGTAAATGAATCCAACTCTTCTGACAATTCTGGGTAAAGTGAGGTCTTCAAGAGAGGGCATCAGCATCTCTATTGCCCACCCCCAGGTGATACTTCAAACTGAATTGGAATTCAGACAGAGTAGCTAACCACCGATGCCTAGTGGCATCCAGTTTGTCAGTGGATTGCAAATAAGTCAGGGGGTTGTTATCAGTCTTCACCACAAAGGTACAGATAGTCCCGTAGTTTATCCACTATTGACCACTTTATGGGCAAGAACTCCAACTTGTGCACAGGATAGTTCTGGGGGGGGGGGGGGGGGGTGAGGCTGCGACACACGTAGGCCACTGGACGAAGTTTCCCCTCCGACTCCTGATACAACACTCCCCCAATACCATCTCTACTGGAATCCACATGCAAATTCGTATGGCTTAGAGGGATCAGCGTAGGTCAGAACCGGGGCTTCCACCAGGACCCCCTTCTCCCACTCGAATGACCTCTCACATTTCAATGTTCATTTTTCCTGGATATATTCCCGAGGCCTCCTGGCTTCCCCTTTCTGAGTTTTCTGCTGTTCTCCTTCCATTTGCTTCTGCAACATCTCATTTAACGGCTGAGAAATCTGTGAGAAGTTCTTCACAAATCATCGGTAGTAGGAGCAAAAGCCCAAGAACAACCTCAATTCAGTGACAGTAGTTGGACAAGGCCAAGAAGTGATCGCTTCCAGCTTTTGGGGGTCAGTGGCTATCCTTTCGGTAGATACCACGTGTCCCAGGTATGTGACTGAAGTCTGACAGAATTGTCACTTCTCTAACGACAGCTTCAATCCCTCATCATGTAATTGTTGGAAAACACGATGATGTCATCTAGGTAAACAAATACTTCTACCAAGTTCAAGTCACCCACCGTGTTCTCCATCAGTCGCTGGAAAGTGGCAGGGGCTCCGGTTAATCCCAGTGGAATTCGATCAAACTTGAAGAACCCCAATGGGCTAATGAAACCGTCTTCTCTCGGTCTTCTGGGTACAAAAGAATCTGCTAATATCCACTCTTTACATCCAGCACACTGAACCATTTGGCCCCTGATCAGCATTGTAAGGTTTCTTCTATGCGAGGAGTCTTATATTGATTGAGGATAGTCCTATTCAAAGTTTGATAATAAATACACATCCTCACTATTCTTCTTCCTCACTACCACAATCGGGGAAGCATAAGGGCTTCTAGATTCCTTAATGACTCCTGACTTCTTTAGTTCAGCCAGTTGCTCTTGAAGATCCTCTAAGTCACACAAGGGGACTCCCCTTGCCTCTCTTGAGATGGCTTATCTTCAGTCAGTCAAATTTGATGTTGAGAGCTTTTAGCACAGCTCACATCAAAGTCATTCTTGGAGAATATTTCCTCCCATTGAGCTGTCTGAGCTTTAATTTTTTCCTCCCAAGCAGGAGGAAGACTTGGGCAGCAGACAGTGCTTCTGGGCTACCTCATCCCTTGCTACCGCAGTGGCAGCACTCACTTTCCCGATCACCAATCAAGGCTTTAGGCTGATTGGGTGGCTAGTGACATTCCGTACACTGACAGGAATTCGCCCCCCACTTCTTAGCAAGGCCCAAGTGGGTACAATCTCTGGAACCAGTTCTATTCCAACCTCTTCTTCTGTGGGATCAGCTTCCACTAGCACGTATGGACCCGGCTGGTCCCAAGACAACTTGACTGTGGCTTTAGAACAGGCCCTCTCTCCTGGTTGTAGTACTCTCTCTTCAGTGTCCAGTCGCCACAAACTTCTCACTCCTTCCACGGGTGCCTTCTTTTCTTGCAACAACCTCTGGAAGGCTTGTCTCGACTGGGGGTGAATTTTACCACAAGACGCACCCTCTAAGGCCAAGGGAGTGAGTAGCCATCTCATTAGGTGATTGTAAGTACCTATCAGTAGGGAATTTCTGCCAGCTCCAGACGGTCGGAGGCATATGTCTACCAAGGTGTCAAGGCTAGAGCAGAGTCAAAGGTTATTTTGATGGGTATGTAACCATCATAAGGGCACTTCTAACTCTAATTTAGTTTACACAAAGGAATGTGCTTCAAGTACTTGTGGTAAAAGTTTTGATATAGCAGCATCACTTGGGCTCCAGTATCCAGCAGTGCTTGTGTATAGATGCCCATACCTGTACTAATACTATAGGGGAAGACCCCACTAAGTTCTTGGGTAGGTTTCCCACAGGCGACTCTATGGTTTGTGCCCTAACTGGCCACATTGTAGGCAGGGAATTTGGTTTAACGCCACATTTAGAAAGGTGTACATTTATTTCCTGTCCCCCTTTTCCATTCTCTGAGGGTTTTATTTTTGTAGCGTGCTTTGGCACTAGAAGGTTAGAGAGGACTGGGGGCTTGCATCTTTTTTTTTTCTTTTGGTCTCTTCTCTTGTCTTTGGAGCACAGTTTTCCCTTGGGACTCTCAACTAGCTCCTTCATTGAAGTCCCTTGAAGTTTCCCACCGGCTTTGGGAAGAGCCATTTCTGTAAAGCACTTAGGACTTCATTGAGGAGTTGAGGGCTGACCCCAGATTTGGGACACTTCGCTTGGAAATGTCCGACCTCTCCATATCCATAATATCTCCTTTCTCGTTCTAGGTATAATTTTTATTCACTCGCATGAGTCCCTTGCTCCTGAGCTTTCGCTTGAGTCTCCATCACTCGCATCAGAGCATTATACATTTATACATTATACATTTGAGTTTGAGCTTGGCACCTGTGCCATCAATTCTGTTGGCCTGAGTTCTGCGATTGGGTTAGTGATATCCGGGAGGGTCAGTCCCTTTGGCTCAGACTCGGTCCCACTATCTTCATCGGAGAACTCCATTTCGCACGAGCCACCACATTCCCTCTGTTCCCAGTAGCAGAAGTCTCTTGATCATTGACTCTTCTCTTCCAATAGAGCCTCTTCTTCTCAGACCTCCCTTATCAACTCAAAATAGGTAGGTACCACTTGAGTTCTCTTCAGCAATAATTTCAGCACAATAGGTTGATTAGGCCAGGCCCCGTGCAGGACCCGATCCAGACGGGCCTGGTCAACATCTTTATGGTTAAGGCCCTTCTTCAGGATTTGATGCAGTATCCGGTCTACTCAGGAGATGTATTTGGATAGATTCTCCCCCCTCTGCAGGTGAGTGTGGTTGAACATGAATTTATACATCAAATCAGCAGTAGTTGTAACTCTTCCGAAAACAGCACACAAGTCGTTAATGTAGTCCAAGGCAATACAAGTCCTCTTGCCCATCTTCAGGTTATTGATTACTTCAGCTGCTGGGCCTCGAAGGCTCTCACTAAGCCGTTGTTGTTTCACAGCCTCCAAAACACTCCACTCTTCCATAGCCTGTAAAGCTTGACTCATCCATGTTTCAAACTCCTCTTCTCCCACAGGTGTCGGTAATTGTCCTGAGAAAAATCGAATTCTTATGTAACTTTGGTTAGCATTTCCAGACCCACTCTTCACCAAATTATCGACTAAGTGACTTATATCTGCGTAGAAAGAGAGAGGAGGGGCACTGGCCCCTTGTGAATCGGGTCCCACAAGTACAGGACTTTTCTTGTGAGTTTTTTCGAGGATGGCTTCTCGGTCTGTCCTCTCTCCAACTTGTGTGGGAACACCCTTGCAGTGACGTCCTCTGTCAGATGGCCCTCTTCCCCCTGAAAGCACACTGGCACCTCTTCCTACCATTCTATCAGTGCCCTGACTTGATCCAACTCTGCTGAGGCTTCAGTCTCCACCAGGTAGGCCCTGTGTCCTGGTGCCAGATTTTTTAGCCACCTTCTGATCTCCCTCTTGGTGTGTTCATTCCCCAAGATCTCCAGAAAAGTGCTTCTGTCAGTTGGGGTCCCATGACTTCTATCCCAAGCAACCGCGGCCATAGAGGCAGCTTCCCACGCAGACTGTGAGTAGGTTGGTTAGGGCCAGCTGCAGATAGCATCCCGGACGAGCCCCCAAATGTATCACGGCCCCCTAGAGAACTGCTGAGAATTACCTGCTCATCTGCTGGGTCATGACCAAGTGAACCTTTCAACCCACCTGACACTCTGGATTCAGACATCCTTGCAGCACTGTGTGGCAATAATCAAACAACTCAAACTAATTGGGTTCCAAAGATGTTTTACTTGCAGCAAATAAAAGTAATGGTTATCTACTAATACTATTATTTTTGGTTATTGTCTTTTAGAGTCTATGGCTACGGTCCCCTAGTGCATTCATGGATAATTGTATTGCAGGTTATTACTCGCCTTATGTATCCATTGTATTAAGTATATGAATCGCTTATTGGGCGTTTGCCTTCTGTTGTGACCCATTTACCTACATGGGTGCTGGAGATCGTTTTATTTGTGAACCTTTTTCCACGTGTTTGTGAGTAGAAGTTTTACCTTATTTTTAATAAAAAGATGTTTAAAGGATAATGCACAAGGCTGGTGCACCCTCTTTTTCTTCTTGTACATCTGGCTGCTAGGCTGTGTGAGGGCCTATCCGGAAGTGAGAGAGCAGAGCAGGGTTGGGATTGCGGCTTGCCGCCCAACCAGAAGTGACGGTTCTGCCGGCCGGAGAACCTGTGAGTGGTCGGAGGTAGAAGGGAAGCTGTCACCAGGAAGGGACCGATCGCCTTTACTGGGGACCACAGTAACTGAAGCAAGTACCGGAACCATATTCTCACCGAAGGGCACGGTGGAAAATTGGGAAACTTAAGGCGGTGATCAAGTCAGGGACCCAACCAGCAGAGGATACGCTTGCAGAGCAGCCTTGTGTGTCAAGCCAGGGACTGCGCTAGTTAGCAGGGGTGAAGCTTGAGGAGTATCTGGAGTTCAAAGCTAAGGACCCAGCAGAGAAGTGGGGGTGACGCTTGAGGGGATACCACCGCAAACCTTGGAGGAGCTCAAGGGATTCATAGTCAGTGAATCAGTGGGTCTAGTGAGAGACCAGGAGCTCAGTAATGAAGAACTACAAGGAGCAGTTGTAGTGGAGCTGAAAGAACTGTTACTTTTGAGTTAGGAACTGTTAAAGGACTGTTACCATAGGAGACAGCATTCCTGCAAGTGCAGATATGGCTTCTAGTTGGGGCCTTTCCCTGCACGGCTGTCCTCCTATTGAAGTCTGCCAATTGAGTTTGCAACTATCTAAGGGTGTCATGGCCCTAGCCCTCTTTTCCCCAAAATATATAAAAAGGACTGTTAAAAGAAATAAAACCTCTTTTACATCAAAGAAGTGTCTGGCGCCCAATGACTTTCACCATCTTTACATCCACTATGCCTCACAACCCACCACATATTGAAGGGTGTCAGCTATCTTTGGCCTTGGAGGTCATTAGACCAAAAGAGGTAAAATATCTTGCTACACATAGGGGTCTATTTACTAAAGGAAAATCCACTTTGCACTGAAAGTACACTTGGAAGTACAATCGATGTAGATTCGAGGGGGGCATGCAAGGAAAATTAAAAACAACATTTTAGCTTGCACATGATTGGATGATAAAATCAGCAGAGCTTCCCCTTATTTCAGATCCACCCCTAAGCCCTTGTACACACGGCATTTTGTCCGACGGATTTTGTCCGACGGATTTTGTCCAAAACTGTTGCATACACAAGGTCGGACAAAGTTGTCGGCAATTCCGATTGTACATAACGTGATGACGTTATTTCGTTACGACGGGACTACGTTCAGGCTAGTAGCCAATAGCTTTGGTCTAGGAATTTGATCTGAGCATGCGTGGCACTTTGTCCGTCGGAGTAGGCTACACATGATCGGTGTATGTCCGATCGGAGCATGTTGTCGGAAAATTTTATAGACAAGTTGGAAAACTTGGAAAACAGTCCGATGGAGACCACACACAGTCGGATTATCCGACAATACGGTCCGATCGGACACATTCCGTCGGAATCTCCGACCGTGTGTACAAGGGCTTAGATATAGAGTGACTGCACGTGCAAAGTGGATTTGCCGTTTGTAAATAACCCCCTTAGATTCAACAAGGTGTTGGAAACATTCCTCTGATATTTCGGTCCTTTTTGACATTATATCATCACACAGTTGCTGCAGATGTGTCGGCTGCACATCCATGATGCGAATCTCCCGTTCAACCACCTCCCAAAGGTGCTCTATTGGATTGGCATCTGGTGACTGTGGAGGTCATTGGAGTACAGAGAACTCATTGTCATGTTCAAGAATCCAGTGGGGAGATGATTTGAGCTTTGTGACATGGTGAATTATCCTGCTGGAAGGAGCCATCAGAAGATGGGTACACTGTAGTCATAAAGGGATGGACATGGTCAGCAACAATACTCATGAAAATATCCCTCACACCATTACACCACCACCACCAGCCTGAGCTGTTGATAGAAGTCAGGATGGATCCATGCTTTCATGTTGTTTACACAAAATTCTGACTCTACCATCTGAATGTCACAGCTGAAATTGAACCTCATTAGACCAGGCAACGTTTTTCCAATCTTCTATTGTCCAATTTTGGTGAGTCTGCGCAATTTGTAGCTTCAGTTTCCTGTTCTTAACTGGCAGGAGTGGCACCCGGTGTGGTCTTCTGCTTCAAGGTTTGATGTGTTGTGCATTCAGAGATGGTATTCTGCATACCTTGCTTGTAACGAGTGCTTATTTGAGTTACTGTTGCCTTTCTATCTTCTAAAACCAGTCTGCCCATTCTCCTCTGACCTCTGACATCAGCAAGGCATTTTCCTCCACACAACTGCTGCTCACTGGATATTTACTCTTTTTCGGATCATTCTGTGTAAACCCGAGAGATGATTGCAGGGCTCAAGTCCTGCGGGAACGCATGGGAACGGAGTTCCTGTACTTTTTCCACAACAGGAACTCAGTTCCCATTAGCAGCAGTAATGTCCTGCAAGACTTTGAAGTATGTGTGGCAGGTGCTACACCAGCAGCCGCCGACACAGCTTACAATAGTAAGCAGCACACACCAGGGGTGGACTGACCATTCAGACACTGCCAGTAGGGGGCCCCATGACAGCTTAATCTTCGATCTACCTGTCAATCACAGCTAGCTGATGGGTAGATCAAAGATTGTATTTAGTCAGACCTCTCGTGATGCTCTCCTCCCCGACGGCCCCTCCTGTTTTCTGTCTCCTCATCCCCCCCCCCCCCAGTCTCCTGCATACTTGCTCTGTGTGTCCTGCTGAATCCCCCCCTCCTCTATCTTCAGTGCCATATGATGAGAGAACCCAGAGGAGGAACACAGCTATTCTGCTCACAGGACATGCAGGGAGAGAGGTGAGCTGAGGAAGGAACATCAGTTTGGGTTGGTAAGCTGAGCACAATACCTGGCAAAGTTTAATGCCAGGAGGGCAGTTTATGTGGAAATATGTGAAGGGTTGGAATAGCAGCGAGTGTGTGTTGGAGCTCTGCAGAGTTTTCAGCCCCCCAAGCTAACATACATCTCCTAAGCAGGAACACATCACTATCTCCCCAAGCATTCTGTCCAGATAATGTGCATTTCGTTTATGACCTTTCTGTTTAACCCTGTGTTATCCAAACTCTGTTCAATGAAAAGTGTAAACTCACCACATACACACTCTATATACAAAATAACATTCCCCAATAAAGATCAGAACATGATGTTCACATTTCCATGGAAGCACAATTGAATGAATGCTGATTATTTAGCGAATTACCGTATTTATGTTTAGTGAGGATTGTTTTTTTTATGTACTAACAGTTAAGCTTTATACACACAATACGAAAATTGGATGAAAAATACCACTTTTGAAGTGTTTGTGCATAAGAGCGTATAATTTTTTTTTTTTTTTGGTGGGGGAGTGGATTTTGGGTGGGAGTTCCCACACTTTTTTCCCCAGGACTTGACCCCTGGATGATTGTGCATGAAAATCCTAGTAGATCAGCAGTTTTTGAAATACTCACAACAGTCTCCATGGCTCCAACAACCATGCTACATTCAAAGTCACTTAAATCCCCTTTCTTCCCCATACTGGTGCTCGGTTGGGGTTGTCTTCACCACGTCTAGATACCTAAATGCATTGAGTTGCTGCAAAGTGATTGGCTGATTAGCAATTTGTGTTACCAAGCAATTGAACAGGTGTACCTAATAAAGTGGGCGGTGAGTGCATTTCTGAGTAGCGAGTTGGATGTGCTCCTAGCTGTGGATTTTGGGCAAGCGTGGGTCAACGTGGAGCGTTATTATCTTTTTGCATAAATTCATGGATAGAGAAAAGAGGGAACGGCAGAGAGAGCGGCTGGGAGAGAATGAAAGATTCAGAATGTACAGTATGGGAGACACAGTACTTTTATTATTGTCTATGACTAGCAGGGGGCACTGTATAACAGCATTCAAACTCTTGTTCTGGCGATGACATTGAATCTAGAAATTGGTCACGTTTCCCTGATAACCAAGGCTGTTTGATGCTTACACTTTGCTCCACAAGAACGTGTTCTTGCATTTCTTTTGTCATGTATTGTGCTTCTCACAGATACCAGTAATCGGAAGATTCACAAAGGCAAATTGACTGAAATGATAGCGTTTAACAATGCTGGGTATTACCGCTGTGGCGAGGAGCGTTGAACGGCTGGAAATTTGTGTAAATCAGCCTGTTCGAAAATACACTGATGAATATGTAATGTCCGCCCCCTTCACGCTGGAACATTTGTTACAACAACCGAGGCATGCAATCCTGTGTGAGGGGGCGAATGTTCCCAAATTTGCTGTAACGTTAAGACATTTCTGGAAAAAACAAAGCCTGTTGTCAAGGATGGAGAGATACCCACAGAGCTGACTTGATAGGCAAGGAGTAACTATTCAGTGGCAGAAAACTATCCACGGCGTGAGTCAAAGTGGGAATTTTGCGGTTGCACCCCTGCTTTCTAGTTCCCTGCAAAGAGGTGCAATGATGCTAGCTGCGTATCTGAGAAAGAGGTGTGGCTTTGTAGATTAGGGAGGAGTTTATAATGGGGGCAAGACTAAAAACCTGCATTCACTATATCTGGTCTCCCACAGTACACAGAACATGGAAATGCAATTATTTTAGTAAATATAAACTGCTAAATACCTTTTTTCATCAGCAGTATATAGCAGTCTGCTCCAGTGGTGTCACTAGGGCTGGTGTCACCCTCGCACCACCACCAACCATAGTCCCCCCTCAATACAGACCCCCCTTCACTAACTATAGACCCCCCTACTAAGTACAGATCCCCCTCCCGCAGTATAGATACTCCTTCCTCAGTACACACCCCCTCACTAATGACAGACCCCCCTTCCTCAGTATAGAACCCCCACTAAGTACGGAAGTACAGCCCCCCTTCCTCAGTATAACACCCCCACTAAGTACGGAAGTACAGCCCCCCTTCCTCAGTATAGACCTCCCCACTAAGTACAGCCCCCTCCTCAGTATAGACCCCTCCACTAAGTACAGACCCCTTCCCTCCATAAAGACGCCCTCAGTAAATACAGACCCCCTTCACTAACTATAGACCCCCCCACTATGTACAGATCCCCCTCCCGCAGTACAGACCCCCTCACAAATTACAGACCCCCCTTTCCTCAGTATAGACCCCCCGCTACGTACTGACCCCCCTCCCTCAGTACAGACCCCCCTCAGTGCAGACCCCCCTTAGTGCAGACTCCCCATCAGTAATATACCCCCCCAGTGCAGACCCCTCATCAGTATACACACCCCAGTGCAGACCCCCATCAGTATAGACCCCTCTCAGTGCAGACCCCCCCGTAATAATAGCCACCCCCCTCAGTGCAAACCCCCTATCAGTATAGACCCCCTCAGTGCAAACCCTCCCATCAGTATAGACCCCCCTCAGTATAGACCCCCCTCAGTATAGACCCCCATCAGTATATACTCCCCAGTGCAGACCCCCATTAGTATATACCCCCCAGTGCAGACCCCCCCATCAGTATAGACCCCATCAGTATATACCTCCCAATGCAGACCCCCCATCATTATAGATCTCCCCAGTGCAAACCCCCATCAGTATAGACCCCCCCAGTGCAGACCCCTCATCAGTATAGACACCCCCCATCAGTATAGACCCCCCTCAGTGCAGACCCCCCAGTGCAGACCCACCATCAGTATACACCTCCCAGTTCAGACCCCCATCAGAATAGCCCCCCCAGCGCAGACACCCCCACCCGTATAGACCTCCCAAGTACAGATCCCCCATTAGTATAGACCCCCCTTACTGCAGACCCCCCATCAGTATAGACACCCCCCTCAGTGCAGACCCCCCCATCAGAATAGATACCCCCCTCAGTGCAGACCCCCATCAATATAGTCACCCCCTCAGTGCAGACCCCTCTATCAGTATAGACACCCCCTTAGTGCAGACACCCCCCTCAGTGCAGACCCCTCATCAGTATAGACCCCCTCTCTCCTCCAATAACACCCCCCTCTGCAAATGCCCATCTACATATAGTGGTGTACAGACTTTAGAACAGCACGGACGGAAATAACAGCGAACAGTGGTGTGTGTCCCTCGGGCTCTCCCTCCTCCTGTGTGGATGTAAACAGAGAGGAGGGTGAGGTGGCTTTGGTTCGCTCTGCTGAGGGACACAGCTGAGAGACACGAGAGGCAGATCGATGTAGGGCAGCGGGCATTGATAGCAGTGCTGCTACCCCGGGTATCACCCCTCTGGCGGTTGTTACCCAAGTGCGGCCTGCCCCCCTACCGACGCCACTGGTCTGCTCGGACTGTCCTATAAGGCTGCAGGACCCCTGACCCTCTGTCTGCACAGTGCTGATTGGCCCTGTGCTGATCACATGCACTCTCCCAAGAAAAAAAAAAAACGGTTTAGCAATACACACCAAACTGAGCATGTGCAGCTTGTCCCCTAGCCTCATTTCTATCCGGAGATGTATTGAGGACAGTGGAAGAGAATCAGAGAGGACAGGATCAAACAGCCTTTTTGGCTGTGGAGGAATAACCCCTTAGGTTTCATAGGATCACAAGTGTGCTTTATGGCAAATACAGATTAATTTGACTGTTGTGGGTTTAGTAACACTTTAACCACTTAAGGACCGGAAGGATCTACCCCCTTCATAACCAGGCCATTTTTTGTGATACGGCAGTGCGTCGCTTTAACTGACAATTGCACAGTTATGCGAGGCTGTACCCAAACAAAATGTATGTCCTTTTTTTCCCTGCAGCTTTCTTTTGGTGGTATTTGATCACCTCTGCGGTTTTTATTTTTTGCGCTATAAATAAAAAATAGCTACAATTTTGGAAAAAAGGCCATATTTTTTACTTTTTGCTATAATAAATACCCCCCAAAAAATATAAAAAAAACAAATTTCTTCCTCAGTTTAGGCCGATGTATGTGTATTCTTCTACATATTTTTGGTAAAAAAAAAGCAATTAGCGTATATTGATTGGTTTACACAAAAGTTATAGCGTCTACAAAATAGGGGATAGGTTTAGGGACTTGCAGTGGACAAATCTTACCCTAAGTGGCACTTTTTGTGGACCAGTGAAACCAATACAGTGATCAGTGCTGAAAAAAATGCATTATTACTGTATACAGCAACAGTACATTTTTTTTTAGCACTAGCACTGGCAGGGGAGGGGGCGATCAAAGGGTTAACTGTGTTCCCTGTGTATGTTCTAACTGGGTGTGGGTTGAGCTCACTGGGACAACACAGAGATTGTTGTTCCTGAGTACTTGGAACAGCCGATCTCAGTGTTGTCCCCTGCCAGAACTGGGCTCTGCCTTGTTTACATAGGCAGATCCCCGTTCTGCCTCTCTGTGGAGCGATCGTGGTTTGCCGGTGGACATCGAGTCCACAGGACCCGTGTGCTCCTTCGGCGTGCATATATATATATATAATATATATATATATATATATATATATATATATATATATATATATATATATATATACTTTTTTAAGACCAAGTACAAATACCAATACTTTTTTCAAGTACTTGTCGATACCGATTACCGATACTTTTTTTTAATGTCATGTGACAGTGGCACTAATATGCAGAACTGATGGGCACTGATAGGTGGCACCGATGAGGCGTGGACTGTGTCAGTAGATTTTATTTTTTTACAATTGTATTTTTTACAATCTATACCTATATATACAGTGCCTTGGAAAGTATTCACGCCCCTTGGCATTTTTCGTGTTTTGTTGCCTTACAACCTGGAATTAGCATGGATTGTTTAAGGAATTGCATCATTTAATTTACAGAACATGCCCATAACTTTGAAGATTTTTTTTTTTTATTATTGTGAAGCAAACAACAAATAGGACAAAATAACAGAAAAAGTTCATGTGAATAACAATTCACCTCCTTAAAGTCAGTACTTTGTAGAGCCACCTCACAGCTTCAAGTGGCTTTGGATAAGTCTCTATGAGCTTGCCACATCTTACCACTGGGATTTTTGCCCATTCCTCCTTGCAAAACCGCTCCAGCTCATTCAAGTTGGATGGTTTGCGTTTGTGTACAGCAATCTTTAAGTCTGACCACAGATTTTCTATTGGATTGAGGTCTGGGCTTTGACTAGGCCATTCCAACATATTTACATGTTTCCCCTTAAACCACTCAAATGTTGCTTTAGCAGTGTGTTTGGGGTCATTGTCCTGCTGGAAGGTGAACCTCCGTCCTAGCCTCAAATTACACACAGAGTGAGAGGTTTTGCTCAAGAATATCCCTGTATTTAGCACCATCCATCCTTCTCTCAACCCTGACCAGTTTCCCAGTCCCGACTGCTGAAAATCATCCCCACAGATGGTGTTCTTTGGGTGATATGATGTGTTGGACTTTCTAGCATACTAGGTCCGACGGTCTTCCCAACAGACTTTTGGTGGAGTTCCGACGGACTTTCCGAATGAACGGACTTGGCCACACACAAACGGACTAAGTCCGTTCAAAAGTCTGTTCGTTTTGAACGTGATGATGTAAGACAAGACTAAAAATGGAAGTTCAATAGCCAGTAGCCAATAGCTTCCCTTGCATCGTATTTGGTCTATCAGACCAGCATACAGACAAATGGTTTTCCCGATAGGAATTGAGTCCGTCGGACAGATTTGAAACATGTTTCTAGGTCCGTCGGATTTTTTAAATGAAAAACGATCGGATTAGCCCACACACGATCGGATTGACTGACGGACAGATTCCATCGGACCTAGTCTGCCAGAAAGTCCGGTCGTGTGTACGCGGCATTGGATTGCACACAGGTAGACATAATTTTACTAATTATGTGATTTCTGAAGGTAATTGGTTGCACCAGAGTTTTTAATGGGCTTCATAACATGAATACATACGCACATGCCAATTATCAGTTTTTATTTCTGAAAAATAGTTTTATGTATATATTTTTCTAATGTTACTTCACCAACTTAGACTATTGTGTTCTGATCCATCACATATAATTCAGATTAAAAAAACATGGAATTAAAGGCTGTAATGTAACAAAATAGGTAAAAAGCTAAGGGGGTGAATACTTTTGCAAGGCACTGTATATATATATATATATATATATATATATATATATATATATATATATATATATATATATATATATATATTAATTTATATAGAGAGAGAGAGATAGATAAATACTATCTGTATACTATCTAGAGATATATATATATATATATATATATATATTTTTTTTTTTTTTTTTTTTTTTTTTTACAATGCTTTCCCTTTTTTTTGGGGCGGGGAGTGGACAGTCAATGTCAGTGTTTATCTTATTGAACTATTTTTACAATTTTACTTTAGAATATTTATTTATTACTGTGTTTCCTTTTTTTATATATTTTTTTTTATTTAACCCTGCTGGGGGGTATGGGGCATTATATTCATTATATCTAGGGTCCAAACGCCACCTTGAACTTCTTATCAAATACAAAAGGATTATAACTTGTGCTTTATGAAAGTAGGCAGAAAACAACTCATAGCGTATCACCATTTATTATTATAATTTTTTGCGTGTACTTGTTTGCTTTTAACCCTTTGACTTATTTCCAAAGCCAAGGACGGCAATAAATCACAATTCGGTAGGTGGTCACGATATATAATATGAGAACGACAGAGACAGCATGTTTTTTATACAGCAAGGCCACCATTCATGCAGAGTAGTCCATCTTCTACTCACTGAGCTGTATATATCTTCCTGGTAAGATTTCATGTTTGATCTCTAGAAGGAGTTATTAACCTCTGAAATTTGAGAAGAAATTCAAGGCGGTAGGAAAAGTATTGCTTCATATGCACAGTGTATATATACACACCTCACATTTTTGTAAATATTTTATTATATCTTTTCATGTGACAACACTGAAGAAATTACACTTTCCTACAATGTAAAGTAGTGAGTGTACAGCTTGAATAGCAGTGTAAATTTGCTGTCCCCTCAAAATAACTTAGCACACAGCCAATCAGGGCTGCCTTTAATATTGATTGGACCCTGGGCAAACATTTTATTGGGGCCCCCCTCCAGCTAGACTCAAAATTAGTTTACTGCAGCAGATCAGGTAGCGATTGTGATTGGCTGCTAGAGGTTACAGCACATCATTTCCGCTTGCTGATTGGTTGCTAGAGGTTACAAAACATCATTACTGCTCATTAATTGGTTTCTAGAGGTTACTGCAAATCATTATTGCTCACTGATTGGTTGCTAGAGGTTACTGCACATCATAACCTCTGCATCAAATTGCGGGTGTGGCCAAACTGCACTAGCATTTAGGGGTACACTATGTACATAGTGCGGGGTTGAGGAGTGCACTACCTAAAGCGTACATAGTTGAAAGATGTGCTACATACAGGGTTGAAGGGTGCACTATGTACAGAATTCAGCATTCAGGAGTACGCTAGGTACAGAGTGCAGGAATGCGCTATTTACAGAGTGCAGGGTTGGGGGGGGGGTGTGCTAGGTGCAGAGTGCAAGGTTGAGGGGTGTGCTATGTGCAGAATGCTGGGTTTAGGGAAACAATATGTGCAGAGTGCAGGGTTCATGGGTGCGCTATATACAGAGTGCAGGGTTCAGGGGTAAGCTATGTACAGAGTGCAGGGTTAAGGTGTGCACTAGGTGCAGGGGTGAGGTGGGTGCAGAGTGCAGGGGGTGAGGTGGGTGCACATTGTAAGGGGTGAGGTGGGTGCAGAGTGTGGGGGGTGAGCGAATGGTGTCCTTGCTGTGTAAAAAACATGCTGCCTCTGTCATTCTCATATTATATATTGTTACCACCTACCGAAGAGTAATTTATTGCCATCCTTGGATTTGGGAAAAAAAAAAAAGTCAAAGGGTTAAAATTCATGGTGAATAAATGAAAATCATGTGTTTAACAAACGACAATCCCAGTATTCCTCTTCACGAACTGGTTATCCGAATCCCACATGCAGAAATCCACATCCGTGATTGGAAAAATTCCACCAAAAGAAAGCTCTATTTGTGGGAAAAAAAGGATGTTAATTTTGTTTGGGTGCAACGTCGCACGACCGCGCAATTGACAGTTAAAGTGACGTAGCGCTGTATCGCAAAAAGTGCTCTGGTCAGGAAGTGGGTAAATTCTTCCGGGTCTGAAGGGGTTAAGGAAACTAACATTGAATTGATCCCATTAACACTTAGAAAACATAACAAATGTTTCTACATTAAAAAAAAAAAAATTCTACTAGTGTGTGGCTAGCTTTAGGCAGATTCATGTACATGTTCATGAAAGGCAGACACCAACAAATTTGGTGGGAAGGTGCAAGGAAAATGTAAAGGGTTTCTATACCACTCAATACATTTCCCTATTATATCCATTATATCTAGGGTCCAAACACCACCTTGAACTTCTTCTCAAATACAAAAGGATTATAACTTGTGCTTTATGAAAGTAGGCAGAAAACAACTCATAGCGTATCACCATTTATTATTATTATTTTTTGCGTGTACTTGTTTGCTTTTAACCCTTTGACTTATTTCCAAAGCCAAGGATGGCAATAAATCACAATTCGGTAGGTGGTCACGATATATAATATGAGAACGACAGAGACAGCATGTTTTTTTACACAGCAAGGCCACCATTCATGCAGAGTAGTCCATCTTCTACTCACTGAGCTGTATATATCTTCCTGGTAAGATATCATCTTTGAGTTATTAACCTCTAAAATTTGAGAAGAAATTCAAGGCGGTAGGAAAAGTATTGCTTCATATACACAGTGTATATATACACCCCTCACATTTTTGTAAATATTTTATTATATCTTTTCATGTGACAACACTGAAGAAATGATACTTTGCTACAATGTAAAGTAGTGAGTGTACAGCTTGTATAACAGTGTACATTTTCTGTCCCCTCAAAATATCTCAACACACAGCCATTAATGTCTAAACCGATGGCAACAAAAGTGAGTACAACCCTAAGTGAAAATGTCCAAATTGGGCCCAATTAGCCATTTTCCCTCCCCGGTGTCATGTGACTGATTAGTGTTAGAAGGTTTCAGGTGTGAATGGGGAGCAGGTGTGTTCAATTTGGTGTTATCGCTCTCACTCTTTCATACTGGTCACTAGAAGTTTAACATGGCACTTCATGGCAAAGAACTCTCTAAGGATCTGAAAAAAATTATTGTTGCTCTACATAAAGATGTCCTAGGCTATAAGAAAATAGCCTGAGACTTAGCTGCAGTACGGTGGCCAAGACCATACATCGGTTTAACAGGACAGGTTCCACTCAGGACAGGCCTTGCCATGGTTGACCAAAGAAGTTGAGTGCATGTGCTCAGCATCATATCCAGAGGTTGTTTTTGGGAAATAGACATATGAGTGCTGCCAGCATTGCTGCAGAGGTTAGAGGGGTTGAAGGGGTGGGGGTGGGGGGTTAGCCTGTCAGTGCTCAGACCATACGCTGCACACTGCATCAAATTGGTCTGCATGGCTGTCATCCCAGAAGGAAGCCTCTTCTAAAGATGATGCACAAGAAAGCCCACAAACAGTTTGCTGAAGACAAGCAGACTAAGGACATGGATTACTGGAACCATGTCCTGTGGTCTGATGAGACCAAGATAAACTTATTTGGTTCAGATGGTGTCAAGCATGTGTGGTGGGAACCAGTTGAGGAATACAAAGACAAGTGTGTCTTGCCTACAGTGAACCATGGTGGTGGGAGTGTCATGGTCTGGGCTGTATGAGTACTGCCGGCACTGGGGAGCTACAGTTCATTGAGGGGACCATGAATGCCAACATGTACTGTGACATACTGAAGCAGAGCATTATCCCCTCCCTTCGGAGACTGGGCTGCAAACCCCCCAAACACACCTTCAAGATTACCACTGCCTTGCTAAAGAAGCTGAGGGTAAAGGTGATGGACTGATCAAGCATGTCTCCAGACCTAAATCCTATTGAGCATCTGTGGGGCATCCTCAAAAGGAAGGTGGAGGAGCGCAAGGTCTCTAACATTCACCAGCTCCATGATGTCATCATGCAGGAGTGGAGGAGGACTCCAGTGGCAACCTGTGAAGCTCTAGTGAACTCCATGCCCAAGAGGGTTAAGGCAGTGCTGGAAAATAATGGTGGCCACACAAAATATTGAAACTTTGGGCCCAATTTGGACATTTTCACTTAGGGGTGTACTCACTTTTGTTGCCAGCAGTTAAGACATTAATGGCTGTGTGTTGAGTTATTTTGAGGGGACAGCAAATTTACACTGGTATACAAGATGTACACTCACTACTTTACATTTTACCAAAGTGTAATTTCTTCAGTGTCACAAGAAAAGATAAATTAAAATATTTACAAAAATGTGAGAGGTGTACTCACTTTTGCGAGATACTGTATATATATATATATACACACACACAGTTAGGTCCATATATATATAATTGGACACAGGCATGATTTTAGATTTTTGCAGGTATTTACCAAAACATATTCAAGCTATAGTTCTATAATGGATATGGGCTGAAAGTGTACACTTTCAGGTTTAATTTGAGGGTATGCAGATCCATATTGGAGGAAGGGTTTAGGAATTACAGCTCTTAAGAATAGCCCCCACCTTGTTCAAGGGTCCAGAAGTAATTGGACAATTGAATAAAAAACTGTTTCATGGCCAGGTGTGGGCTACTCCTTCGTTATTTCTATATCAATTAAGCGGGTAAAAGGTCTGGAGTTGATTCTAAGTGTGGTATTTGCATTTGGAATCTACTGCTGTGAATCGACATCATGCGTTCAAGGTGCAGTCCATGCACGTGGAACAGGCCATTTAAGGCTTCAACAATGGAATATAGATAGTAGCAACATTAGGAGTAGCCAAACCAACAGTTTGGTACATTCTGAGGAAAGAGGAATGCACTGGTGAGCTCAGCAACATATAAAGGCCCGGACGTCCACAGAAAACAACAGTGGTGGATGATCCTCTCTATGGTAAAGAAAAACCCATTCACAACATCCAGACAAGTGAAAGACACTCTTCAGGAGGTGGACATATCATTGTCAAAGTCTACAATCAAGAGAAGACTTCACAAGTGCAAATACAGAGGGTTCACCACAAGGTGCAAACCATTCATAAGCCTGAAGAATAGAAAAGGCAGATTAGACTTTGAAAAAAAAAATGGAAAAAAACCAGACCAGTTCTGGAAAAGCATTCTTTGGACATATGAAACTAAGATTAATCTGTATGACTGAATGACGGGAAGAAAAAAGTGTGGAGAAGGCTTGGAACAGCTCATGATCCAAAGCACACAACGTCATCTGTAAGAAATGGTTGGAGGCAGTGTGGAATGGGCATGCATGGTTCCAGTGGCACTGGGTCATTGGTATTTATTGATGATTTGACTGAAGACAGAAGCAGCCAGGTAAATTCTGCAATGTTTAGAGATATACTGTCAGCCCAGATTCACCCGAATGCAGCAAAGTAAAAAAAAACACATTGTTGCCAGAGGTTTAGACATTAATGGCTGTGTGTTGAGTTATTTTGAGGGGACAGCAAATTTACACTGTTATACAAGCTGTACACTCACTACTTTACATTGTATCAAAGTGTCATTTCTTCAGTGTTGTCACATGAAAAGATATAATAAAATATTTACATACATGTGAGGGGTGTACTTACTTTTGAGATACTGTATATATATATATATATATATATATATATATATATATATATATATATATATACAATTAGGTCCATATACATTTGGACACTGACACAATTTTCATACTTTGTGAGATACTGTATATTTTTGCAGTATAGTGCTATTTTGTCGAAATACTATTTGCTTTGAAACTCATGCTAATCTTTAAATAGCTGCTCTCCGTAGCAATGTTTGATTTTTTTTTTTGGTCACATTTATCACAATAGCACAGGTTTCTTTTCTATTGATGTTGTGTAACTGCTGACAGAAAGCTGATATCAAGACAGATTACAGGTACTAATGTAGTTATATGTAAAATTACATTTAATTGTTTTAAATGAATAGCACTGGAAATGGGTTACATGCATCCAAATCTTACCACAAACAGATATTCATTTATCTGTACTTTAACCACTACAATACAGGGTACTTTCACCCCCTTCCTTCCCAGCCCAATTTTCAGCTTTCAGCGCTCTAGCGCTTTCAGTGACAATTGCGCGGTCATGCTACACTGTACCCAAATGAAATTGTTATCATTTTGTTCGCACAAATAGAGCTTTATTTTGGTGTTATTTATTCACGACTCCGTTTTTTTTTTTTTTGCGATATAAGCGCAAAAATAGCGGAAATTTGGAAAAAAAACAATATTTTCTTTTTTCTATTTGAAAAGAAATCCAATAAAATCAAATTTTGTCATAAATTTAAGCCAAAATGTATTCTGCTACATGTTTTTGGTAAAAAAAATTCCGTTAAGTGTATAATAATTGGTTTGTGTGATCACGGACATATGTACGCAAATGATCATGTACATATGTGTGCAGGTGATCACGTACATATGTGTGCAGATAATCATTGGGACATGTGATTTTAGTGGGACATATGTGGGGGACATGTTTTTATTATTAGGGACATGTGTTTTTATTATTTGGGGACATGAATGTTTTGGGGACATGTGTGTTTTGGGGACATATGTGGGGACTGTGTTTGTACTGTGTGGTGTGTTGTGTGTGTACACTACACTGATGATCAGTGAGTAAAAAGCTGTAAAAAGCAGCCCATACTCACTGATCATCAGCCGGCTGCAGCGTTCTGCTCTCCTCTCCTCAGCGGTGACTTCCGTGTGAGGAGAGGAGAGCCGATTGCCTAGCAACCGGCTGTTTGTTTACATCACATGACGGCCGTGATTGGACACGGCCGTCATGTGATCAGGAGGGCCAATCACAGAGCCCTCCTGCCGATCTGAGATGTGCCGTGTCCGGGTGACACGAGCACATCGGGATCGCGCCACTGCGCGGGCGCGCGCGCGATCCCGCTACTCCTGAATGACGTTCCTGAACGTCCTATCAGGAGTAGAGGGCTCCCACCCGGCCGTATATATGCATTGGCCGGGTGGGAAGTGGTTAAATAAAACATGGAGGTGCAGTGTGCTAAAATTAAACTGGGACGTCACTATCCCAATCAATATTGATTATTTCTAATACTCGTGCTGCTAGCATTAGTGAATAGATAGGAAAGTATAGCATATTTATCTGTTTTAAAAAAGTTTTTTCTACATTTCTTCAGTTACCTCCTGGTTTCTTGCCTAGTCAAACAATGTCATACATCCCAGGAGTGTTCATGAGGGGAGGAGTGGAGGAGGGGTTTTCTCAGCTAAGCAGACTATCCTGCATGCATGGTTGAGCTAAGGGCAGATGGACTCCAGGAAGTAAATGCTGCATGAATCATCTGCCCTCAAGATGGCCACAGCCAGAAATGCTAGGGGGTTGTTTTTTTTAAGTGATTTCTCACCAAAATAAAGCATGGAGACATGGATGGATGGAGGAGTTTAACAATTAATGATTTTTTTGGAGTTTGTGGTGCTCAGATGCAGTGAAGATCTACTTTAATACTAAGAGGAGCAGAAACAAAATAAACAAGGTTCATATACAGGGCTGCTGGTAACAATTAGGGGCCCCATTCTGCCTACCTAACAGGAAACCCATCCCCACAACCCCCAATGTTTTCCGGTCCCCCCTCCACCCCTCTCCAGCCTGAAACATCCCCTTGTGTGCCCACAGCAGCTGCTGGCAGGTGAGGAGGGAAGCCAACCAAACTGTGGGAAAAAAGGGGTGCAAGGGGAAAGCAGATGGATATGGGCACAGATGCTGGAACTGTCCCGTTGCAGCACATCTTGAGGGAGGGAGGGAAAAGGAAGCCACCAGTGCTGAAGGGGAAGGAAGAAGAGGATTGATGTCTGCAGTAAGGTAGTACCACTGGCAGGGTAAAGGGGGGCCCAGGCACTCAGAAGGTGCCTGGGCCCCCTTTTAAACCGATGGGGCCTGGGCCCAGTAGGGCTGGCTTTACTGCCTTATCAGTGGCCCTGTGCATATAACCTGTTCTCACTCCAGCTGGATTGCAGTTGACTGGCCTTTGTGTTACAACTTTCTACACCAGCCTTTCTCAAACTTTCTACCTCAGAGAAACCCCTAAAATAATTTTTGGTTCTCTGGGAACTTTTACGAAAACTGATAACATTGGGTAAATAGGAAAATCCTCTCTACATTGATGGTCAGAAGGAAGACTGAAGCCCCTACAGACAGATAAAAAGATAGTGGTATCATGCTGCAGGTTAAACCATGTAGAATTAGTCCTGGAAGTTTGCAGGCATCACCAGATGGAGGTCAATCAGCCACAGCTAAAGGAACCTCTAGCAAACCTCTGGAGGAGGAACCTTAAGCAAACCTCTGGAGGAAACCTCTGGAGGAACCCTAGGATTCCACAGAACCCTGGCTGAGAATGGACTCAATCAGGATCACAGCCACAGCTAAAGAAACCTCTAGCAAACCTCTGGAGGAACCCTAGGATTCCACAGAACCCTGGCTGAGAAAGGACTCAATCAGGATCACAGCCACAGCTAAAGAAACCTCTAGCAAACCTCTGGAGGAACCCTAGGATTCCACAGAACCCTGGCTGAGAATGGACTCAATCAGGATCTTCCAAGTATTGTGGTGCACTGTGTTCCTCGTCTCACCCAAAAATTCTATGACAATGTATTACTATCAGTGGCAGGCCTAGCAATTATCATCCAGGTGCAGGCCATCTTATAAAAAAAATGGACACCCATATATCTGGCAAATCAATGAAGCAAAGCCATAGCAATCTACTAAGATTGCAATTAGCTTTTGTCTACAAAGCCCTTTTTTAATGTGCGTTGCATTTTTTTTTCATCCCCCGTGCTCATTGAGCTGCAGTTTTAAATAAGCCCTGGGCTGCCAGCCTTTTAGCTTCCCTGCCTGCAAGTGGTTAACATGACCCGATCGATGACTATTGATCATTAGGACAATACAATGGAGAGTGCTTATGTTGGTCATCAACTTATTGTTCGCCCGGTGGAAGAATCCTTTCAACCTTAAAGAATGAAATATTAATGGGAAGACGGTGCAGAGAGCAGATGGAACAATGGGGATCCCAGCATGGGCACAGAAGGGATATTTTTAGTGCGCCATACAAATAGGAAAATTACCTGCAGTGAGAGCACAGATAGATTGCATGCTGAATAAGCCCGCCGCAGACCCACTGAGCGTGTCTAATTGCGTCTGTGTTTAAATGTATTCAGCCCAGCTATTTGTGTTCCACAATATTTGCAGGAGATGAAGGAAAGAAGACTTCTTATGGCCCAGGCTGCTACTTATCAGTTGTTTGGCTTAAGCAGATCATCAAACCTGACTTTTGGAAAATTTCAGCTTAAACAACATGGTTTTCAAACAATACAAAACTACCAAAACGAATACAATGACATTTCCATTTGGTTAAAAGCAAAAGTATTTAGGCTGCACAGTGGCTACGTTGATAGCAGCTCTAGGGTTCTGAGTTTAAAGCAGACATTTTTTTCTCCTTTCTTTCTTCACCTATAGTAAACGTGTACAGGGAATATGATCACTGAAATGGTCATGCACACTGCAGCTCAAAGGAGCTCAAAGAAGCGGCTCCTACAGGCTTTTGAGCTCTTTTAAACTCTTATTTCTTCTGCCTACAAACTCTCCTCCATGTTAGCCAATGTGTCCACACACACTAGGGCTTTTTCAAGTGTTTTCAGGCCTATGCTCCTACAATCAGAAAAAAAAAAAAAAAAACCAAAAGAGCTTTAAAAAGTTTACGAACGTGTGAAAACATGAGAAAAAGTTTGTTACAGCTTTTTGTTTTGTTTATACTGTGGTTAAGAAATACTATCTAGGAGAGTTTGTAAAAATATATATAAAAAACGCTTATTAGAATGCCCAAATTGGGCTGGAATAGGTTAATAGGTGGGTGGGAAGGGGCAGAAGGATATGAGAGCACGGTAGTGATGGGTAGAATCAGCAGGTAGCCACATAGGGGATCCCCTGGTACTTCCATCTTAATTATTATAAATAGTTTACACATTTTTGTTGGTTTATGTTTTGTTATAGCGGTTCTCCACTTGGGTTTTTTTTATTATTATTTGGGGAGAAGGGGGGTGCAAATTAGATGGAGAGGTTGGGTAGACCATGGTTTTGAAGTAGACCTGAAAAGGTATTTATGTTTTAAAGAGGGAACACCCCCCCCCCCCCATTTGTTTTATACCTCTTTCTTCGGTCTATGTACTGCAAACTGGTAATTACGGTATATGTACATTGCTGGGTATATGGAATCCCTTGTTTTCTCTTGTGCTTATTTAAGTCCTTGTACACACGGTCGGACATTCCGACAACAAAATCCATTGGCTTTTGTCCGAAACTTGTGTTGCATACACACGGTTGGACAAAGTTGTCGGAAAATCCGATCGTTCAGAACGTAATGATGTTATTTCGTTACAGGGGAAAGGCCGGTCTCAGGGCCCTTCTCTTTTCTTTATAAGGACCCGCATGGGACCTAGAGGGTCCATGTAACCTGGAAGGATGTAACCTTTGGCTGCTACCTCAAGAGATTCATCAGTTACAGTACGGACATTACTAGTTTTGGGACTTTCACCTTTTCAGGTATGCCTGGGCAGCCACAAAATAGTTAGCTAGGGAATGGACTAAGATGAACTTTAACACTCTAATGTCTCTGAAGTATTTTCAGAAAAGTTTTTTTTAACTGTTCTTAAGCTTGGTCTGAAATTATTCAGAGGGAGTGTGAATTATTCAGAGGTCGTATCAGAAGAACAGAACCTGTAAAGCATACAGGGGGTAAGATGCTACGAAATGTTAACTCAGCAGGAAAGTTGGAGTTGGAGAGCAGTTGCCACAAGTAATCAAGAACTGGCGGGAAGTGTATAGCAGCAGGTCATAAAGCGTGGTACCTGGCGAAGGTGACAGGTCCTTCGGTATAAGATGTACTCTTATCAGAGGAGTTTGGTGTTTCGCTCCCTCCCTAGTGGTTGGCTCCCCCAAAGTAACCAGGAATGAATATGCGGTACGAAGGCCCCATATACAGCACTTAGCTGCATGGTACAGGAGGAGAGAGAAGGAGTTAATTTTGAGTATGCATGAGGTTCACGTTATTGCTTAGTGGGACCCCATTCTGTCACTGGGAATGAGGGGGCAGAGGTACGCTTGACTGGTGGAGAGTGCATAGGCTCAGCGGTGTCCCTACTAAATGCAACATACACAGAGGAAGGTATGTAGTAACATTTTACAGAGGAACTGTATTTTTTACTACTGCACACGGTGTACAGCTCATCTCTAAGCTGGGGCAACCACCAGAATGTTGACTTTCACATGAATGCGTCCCTGCTGGTCCCTGGCATTGATGAGCGCGCACACGCGAGAAAGGAACCCTGTGTGCAGGGCAAGTAGGCCCTGCCCACATGTGCCCTGCCCACATGTACACAATTTAAAAGCCCTGAGACTGCTGCTGGGTGTCACCATCTTGGATGTAATGTCAGCAGCCTGACAAACTCAGAGCTGTCACACAATCGACACCTGTAGTATAAAATAACTGAAGCGTGTTTCGCTTAAAAACTATTTATAATAATCATAATAATCATAATGTCCATATGTATAAAGTACAAATAAAATACAATTCAACACCCAAATGAGATGTACTCTTATCAGAGTACCTGAAACCCCTGAAATCAGGAAGGTAAAACAGGCATTTGGGGACTCATCCCTTTATGGACATTCCAGCCGGTAGTCACCAGTCTCTCAAAACCTGCCCTCTATTCCAATCTCTCAAGCAGTGCCATGATGTATGCCAAGGGATAGGTAAAATAGGAAAATAGCGTCTGCTTCCACTTTCAGGTGATGCGATTATGTGACCAATCCGCTCCGCCCTACACATTTCGTCACTACAGGACTTCTTCCGGGGCACTCTATAGTAGCCTTTCCTGACCCTTTCAAAAGACAGAGGAAGCTTTTAAATAACTTTCCATTCTCAGGGAACTCTTGTTAACCACTTCATAGCCCGCGTATGTTAAAATGATGCCCACAGATGGGATCTCCCATCCTGGGTTTGCATCATATGATGTCCTCTGCTTCCTGCCGTGATAGGGGGCAGGTCCCAGCCACGTCACTAAGGAGCCCGATGTGCGTAAACACACAGATCCACATCCTGTCAGGGGAGAGGAGACCAATTGTGTGTTCTTAGTATATAGGAACAACGATCAGTCTCCTCCCCCAGTCAGTCCCATGCCCCTCCAGTTAGAATATACAGAGGGAACACATTTAACCCCTTGATCGCGCCCCCTACTTTTAACTCCTTCCCTGCCAGTGACATTTATACAGTAATCAGTGGCTATTTATAGCTCAGATCGCTGTATAAATGTCAATGGTTTAAAAAAAGTGTCAAGTGTCCGATCTGTCTGCCGCAATGTCGCAGCTCCGATAAAAATCGCAGATCGCCGCCATTACTTTTTTTAACAGAAACCTTTTTATTTAACAAATCAGCATTACAATATATTCAGCATCCGACATTCAAGTATTTCGTAGTTACAATGTCAGTTTGAAATATCCATTTTCAGTTATTAGCATCCTATAAATCCATAATGCCATCAATCCTAACATTTCTTAACTAGTGAAATTCCCAAGCATATTACTTATTACTGTCTAAGTCCCGCCCTCTATTCCAGTAGGGTGCTCAATCATTCTTCCCAATGGGGGGAGAGCTGTCAGATACATAGCAAGTTTGTTTAAAAATAGTCTTTACTTGGTATGATCAGGTGATGCCCGTTGCAAGAGGGGGGGTGGATGACCCCCAATCTGAAAAGGGGGGGATCCATCACTTGGCCCCCTCCTCTCCCGCCCCTCATCCACGTGCACCCACCCATGTCGACCACACCTTGTCAAATTTAGCCGGGCACTGCCAACTCTCGTAGGTGAGGATTTACAGGGGTAGTACTGAGTCAACCGCCTTTGGCTAGGATTTTAGGGTAGGGGGTTCGGCCGACTTTCCATGTAGCATTATTTCCCTCCTGGCATAGAATAATGAGAATGTGATGCAGAGTTTAGCATACCTGTCTCCGTCCACCTCCCCCAGGTAGCTCAGCAGGATCACCATTGGTTCCTTAGGCACATGTATCCCCATCAGTTCACTCAGTTTACCTGCTATATGTTCCCAATAGGCCCGAATTTTAGGGCAGGCCCACACCATATGCCAGAACGTCCCTACTTCTGTGTTGCATTTGGGGCAATGAGGGGTCTAGGTTCGGGTATATGCTGGACATTCTATGTGGGGTATAGTATGTCCTGTGAATGAACTTTAACTGGACGAATCTGTCTTTGGCCGCTATCATAGATGGGATAGAGGTAGATATACAGTCCTCCCATTCCTCTTCTCCCAGGGCCAGAATGTCAACCCTCAATTTGTCCAGTGTGCAGGTGGGTTTGGTGTCATAAGCTACTGCCAAGTATAGATAAAGGGTGGAAAGGGGTTTTGCCATTAAGCTGGAAATCAACAGGCACTCGATGGCACTCGATGGAGTCAGATTCAAGTGTCAGTATCTCCGGGAACTGGGTCTTCATGGCATGCCTTAGTTGCCAGTATCTGAATTCTGAAGTGTTGGGGAGTGAGTATGCATGTTTCATTTCTGTGAAGGGCATACGTTTTCCATCTCTCATAACATGTTTCAAGGTGGTTATCCCCCACCTAGCCCAGTATGATGGGTCTGGAATGTCTTTCAAGTGGGGTAGCGTGGTGTTCCCCCATAATGGAGTGTGCGGGGACTCACAGTTTGGTTTGTGATAGACTACTCTGGCCTCCTTCCAAGCCCTAATCGTCATCTTCATGGGTATTGTCAGGTCATGTGGAGCTTTAACCCCCCCTAAATGCCAGGTTGCTCAATGCAGCTTTGGACTCCAGTATGGCTGCCTATAGTCTCACCGTTGGGTTCTGTCTGGGTTGGGAAAACCACCATCTCATCATGACCAAAACCACAACCCAATAGTATATAAGGAAGTTGTGCATCGCTAAACCTCCTGCAAACACAGGAAGGTACAATAAAAGTTTTTCCACTCTGGGGGGTCTCCTAGCCCATACGAAGTCATTATGCCTTTGAGACATCTGAAGAAGGCCCTGGGTATATGCGATGGGGTATTACAGAAAAAATATAAGAATTTTGGGAGATATATAATTTTCAGAAGATTGACTCTACCGACTGGCGTCAATGGGAGGGTATGCCATGCTGCGCATTTAGCCATTGGTTGTCGCCGCCATTACTAGTAAAAAGATAAATAATAAAAATGCCATCCATCAATAACCTATTTTGTAGGCGCTATAACTTTTGCGCAAACCAATAAATATAGGCTTATTGCGATTTTTTTACCAAAAATATGTAGAAGAATACATATCGGCCTAAACTGAGGAAAAAAAAAGTTTTTTTTTTTTAATTGTGATATTTATTATAGCAAAAAGTAAAAAATATTGTGTTTTTTTTTCAAAACTGTAGCTCTTTTTTTGTTTATAGAGCAAATAATAAAACCACAGAGGTCATCAGATACCACCAAAAGCTCTATTTGTGGGAAAAAAAGGACACCAATTTTGCTTGGGTACAGCGTTGTTCGACCGCACAATTGTCAGTTAAAGCGACGTAGTGCCGTATTGCAAAAAATGGCCTGGTCAGGAGGGGCGTAAAATCTTCCAGGAATGAAGTGGTTAATAATAACTATATCTACAGCTCACAGTACCTTTAGTATGGATGGAATGCTCCTTACATTTGCAGTCAGTGGGGGCAATTTTCACCTTACCGATAGCTAAAGATAAGATCATTAATAGCTAAGATCATTAGATTTAGTGGTTACATATCTGAGTCAGAAATTGCTCATTGCCCAAGGAACTTACAGAGGAACCTAGTTGAGAAACATTATTCTATAGTATTCCCCTAAAAGAAAAGGAGTTCCAGATAGTGCAGTATTGTAAAAACCAGCTGATGTCACTTCCGGTGCCTGTCTGTCCCAACACGTAGCGTCACGCCCACGTGACGTCATCAGGGATTCAATGGATGAAGTCACGTGGGTGTGACGCTACACATTGGGACAGACAGGCACCAGGATTGACGTCAGCGTGCAAGCTCACTGTGTCAGGGAAGTAGGCGCAACCTCACGAGGTACGTTCGTGTTAACGCGCGTCAGCGCCCACGGAAGCGCAAGGTAGTTCCAAGACGAACGGCCGACGCTACGTCTGATCAGGCGGGCATACGCGGTGATGATACGAACGCACAACGTACTCGACGTAGCCGTACGATCGCCTCGACGCGCTCACGACGTGACCTGGGCACCTCGCCTATTTAAACGTTCGCCTGACAGTGCTGCATCGCTGGATTATCGTCAGCTCCCCTGTGTACCTGTGTCCGTGATTTCTGCTATCTGATTTCCTGTGTACCGACCCGGCTTGCTCGACCTGCTCCTGTTGTTCTCCTGGCTCTTACCCCTAGCTTGTACCCGACGTTCCTTGTCAGCTCCCTGCACCCGATCCCGGCTTGGCTTTGACTCCTCTTCTGGACTTCTGTTACTCCGCTCTTGGACTTCCTAGCACGGTTGCCCCCAGAGACTTGTTTACTCGGCTCTTGTCCTCTGCTGCTGCTACCTGGCAACCTGTGCTACTGTGGGCACTGCATCCCTGTGTCATCTTCAGGGTTGTGCTGCACTCGGCCGCAAGGGGAGCCCTCTCAGCATCTCGGCCTCACTCCTGATCGCGACACACTGCTTGTGGAGATTAGCTCTTGTTACTGTTTTTTATGTGAGTACCACAGCTGTTTTTTTTTTTTTTTTTTTAATAATAAAGCATTGTCTGTTTTTTACAATACTACACTATCTGGAACCCTTTTTCTTTTATATACCATATGGGTAAGCACAGGAGGAACACCAATGCTACTCACTTGCACCAACGAAGTTCCATTAATTTATATACCGTAGTGAGAACCATCCATCAGGAGAAAGAGGCCCCCTAGAGGATTTTCATTGTATGTTATCCATAAGTAGTTTACAGCATGATCTACTATACTATCCAGGACCTTCATTGTTATCTTCATACGCTGTTACCTTACAGCTGTAAGGTGAGAGGCCATTTAGCATGTTGCACAGTGTTAGAGGAAATCCAGCACTCCATTCACTCCCTTTCCCATTGCCATGTTCTATTTAGAACATTGTTATATTTGTGCGTAATATACAGTTTGGACTTTATCACAACTTCATTGTCAGTCTAGTCACATAGCACATTACCTATGATTGTAGTTATTACGTCATTTGTTTATACATTTGTTTGGATTTCCTTATGATATATGTGCTGCCACTATTGGCTTTCACCACATTATTATTCACTTATTTTATCACCTTTTGCACTTATTACTAACAGCGCAGCACCATTCACTTTGCATACAAACAGTAATTAGACACTCCCAGAAGAGGAGAAATTTTCTAGCAAGCTCCAAGGCACTTTGTAAGTGAATAGAAAATTGTTTATGGAAAGGAGCACTGGAACACTGCAAGCAAATACTTGATTTTTCTGTGCTTCTGCCTGATCTTTTTTTTTTTAAAGTTAGGGGCAATAGGGGTTATTTACGAAAGTCAAATCCACTTTACACTACAAGTGCACTTGGAAGTAAAGTCGCTGTAGATCCAAGGAGGGCATGCAAAGAAAATAAAAAACACATGATTGGATGATACACATGCACATGATTGGATGATAAAAGCAGCAGAGCTTCCCCTCAGATTTACAGCGACTTGCAGGGCACTTGTAGTGCAAAGTGGATTTGCCTTTCGTAAATAACCCTGAATGTCTCTTTTTAGGTTGAGTGGTATGGGCTAATTTCTAAAGCCGCGTGCACACGGGCGGACTGTCTGGCCAACTAAGTCCGTCAGACAATCCGACAGACAGTCCGTCCTACTTTTGAATGAACGGACTTGACCACACACGATGAACAGACAGTCCGTTGAAAGCTTGCGCGATGACGTGTACAGCACGTACGACGGGACTAGAAATACGACATCCAATACACTGCAATGCAACCTTCGGCCGTGTAAATCCTTTCTGAGCATGCGCCATACTTAGTCCGTCCAACTTGCCTACTCACGAGCGGACTGTCCGCTGAAACCAAAGTTGGACGGACAATATTACGGAAATTCCGAAAGACTTAGTCCGCCAGACTGTCCGCTGAAAAAGTCCGCTGAAGCCCACACACGAGCGGACTGTCCGCTGAAACACGTTTCAGCGGACTAAGTTGGACAGACAGTCCGCCCGTGTGTACGCGGCCTAAATCTTCCAATGGGACAAATATTCTTTAATGCCCTGTACACATGATCGGAAATTCCGCCAGCAAAAGTCAGATGAGAGCTTTTTTTGCCAGAAAATGTGACTGTGTGCGTCAAACTTTTGCTGGAGGAATTTCGGCCAGCAAAAGATTGAGAACACGTTCTCAATTTTTCGGTCTGAAAAAAGTTCCAATTGGAAATTCTGATTGTCTGTACAAATTCCGTCGCGCAAAATTCCTATGCATGATTGGAAACAATTCAACGCATGCTTGGAAGCATTAGACTTAATTTTCTTGGTTAATCGTAGTGTTGTACGTCACCGCATTCTTGACAGTTGAATGTTCAGAGAACTTTTGTGTGACCGCGTGTATGCAAGACAGCTTGTGCGGAATCCTGTTGGAATTCTGTCGTAAAAACCATCAGAGCTTTTTCTGTCCAAAATTCCGATCGTGTGTAAGCGACATAAGGCTATATTCACATGGGTGATTTCACCCAAGGCAAATTGCAGTGGCAGGAAGCTGCAGCTGCCAAGCCTATTCACTTTAATGAATGTGCTGGATGTATACTTTGTGCGCGTCCAAAAGTGATCACTGCAAGTAATTGCTGGCTGTGTGGACAGCTGTGAATAGCTGCAGCCACAACTGACCTGTCATTAAAGTGAATTGGCCTGGCGGCTGCAGCTAGTTGCTCACAGCAACAGAAGGAATAAGCAGATTGAAATTCACACCAGACAAAATTGCTCATGCAAATGTAGCCTAGCAGACGTAATAAGTGGTGAATGTGATTTTCACCAAACATTTACAGGTGATGAATCAGTCACTGTCATTTAAAACACATGCACCTGAAATAGTAACCTACAGTGATTGTTTAGTGAATGTCAGATTAACTGCTTTATAAATGTACCCCTAAGTGCTGAAAAAAATAGTTTTCTGATGAGGTGCATTTGAGCATTAAAGTGTTGCCGTTCACTTTGAATGGCACCCCAATGCATTAATGCAGGGCAGCCCTAACATGTGTGTATTGCAGTGCAGAGTAGCGCTCTACCATGTTTTGTGGTTCACTGCCTTTCCAAAAATGGTGCATGTGCTTTTTTTATGTTTTGGCACATTGCCAGTCGGTGCATTTGATAGGGCTGCTTTAATGCATCACACGCTGATGCACAAAAAAGCAACGCACCAGTAAACTAAGGTCTGAATAAGCCCTTGAAGTTGCCCTTGCACATTACTTAACATTTACAATTTATCTAATGCCCCGTACACACGACTAGTTTTCCAGTCGGAATAAACTCTGAAGGTTTTTCCGACGGAGTTCCGACAGAATTCTGCTGAAACTGTCTTGCGTACACACGGTCACACCAAAGTCCAACCGTCAAGAACGCGGTGACGTACAACACGTACAAATGGACTACAAAAAGGAAGTTCAATAGCCAGTAGCCAATAGCTTCTGTCTCGTACTTGCTTTTTGGTCCATCGGGACAGCATACAGACGAGCGGTTTTGCCGATAGGATTTGGTTCTGTCGGAAATATTTAGAACATGTTCCATTTCTAGGTCCGTCAGAATTTTTTACGGAAAAAGTTCAATGGAACATACACACGATCGGAATATATGATGAAAAGCTCCCATCTGACTTTTTCTGTTGGACATTCCACTCGTGTGTACGTGGCATAAGGCCTTTTTAATACACTTTGAAAAGAGTAGGGAATTAATAAACTAATAAACTGTTTATTTTATTTTTTTACATCAGTTTGTCATTTGGAATATTTTCAATCTTGAGAGTGATATTCCAAGTGAGAGAATATCAATCCTTAGAGAAACAATTGCCCTTTTAGAAGGTTTTCTCCAGAAGTTTCTCTATTGGATGATTTTTCCTATTACAGAGATACCTTAACATTTTGGATTTTTCCTCACTTTTATTCCCAGTAACAACGACCAGGATAAATGAGGGTAAATCTCTCCAGCAGGGATACAGAAAGCAATAAAAATCTGGCAGACTCTCATGCCGCGTACACACAATTGGAATTCTTGACAGAAAAAGCTCTGATGGTTTTCCCGTCAGAATTCCGACGGAATTCCGCTCAAACTGTCTTGCCTACACATAATCACATCAAATTCCAACCGCCAAGAACGCGGTGACGTACAACGCGTACAACGGGACTAGAAAAAGAAAGTTCAATACCCAGTAGCCAATAGCTTCAATCTCGTAGTTGAATCTGAGCAAGCATGAGTTTTTGCGCATCGGAATTGCATACACATGTTCGGAATTTCCAATAGAAAGTTTTTCCATCGGGGAAATTGAGAACATGCTATCAAATTTTTGCTGGCGGGAATTGGTCCAGCTAAATTCTGATGGAGCATACACACGGTCGCATTTTCCGATGAAAGGCTCTCATCGGTCTTTTGCTGGCCGAAATTCTGATCATGTGTACGCGGCATAAGGCCTCATTCACATGAGGCGGATCCACTCAGCGGATGAACGGTCCGTCTCTCCTCACTGAGCGAGGAGGGGCCTGTCAGAACGCCGCTGATTTTTATGGAGGGATCGGACGAAAACGGACAGCATGTCAGTTTTCATCAGATCTCATCCGATCCGTCCAGACGGATGGCGAACCTATCGCCATACCCTTCACCACTCTATCCAAATAGTTAAGAAAAAGTTGTGTTTTTTTTTGATACATTTTAGCTTGATAAAATATAACTGGAACTACATCCCATTTAATACAAAAATGCAAACTGAGACCAAGTACATCCAATTTATTCAGCTAAGGAGCTTTAACAGCCCAGCTTCAGTGGAACTGAAAAGAAGTTAATCAGCGGAATATTTAATTGCTTCAAAAATAGCAACAAATACATTCCAAGGGAAGAGTAATGAGGACAGAGCTATGCAGCCTCAGTTATACACGACGGTCTAACCAAGCTGGCGTGGACAGGCTCTCTTGGTTGATATGTTTATACAGGTGACAAGAACGGTACGCAATTATCAGATTTCTTTAAAACTAGCAGAAAAGGACAGAAAATCTCATTCCAGATGCCTAGAAGCATGATGGAAAAACAAACAAGGCAAAGATATTTGCATTAATACATGTACGAACATTGGCACATATCAAGACTCTGGCCTAATCAAAATGTTTTATACAGTTCCCAGTGGGGGAGCTGTTCAGATCTCTAAATATAGACTGTTAAGTCTTTGTCTCAGTCTCCGGAGCTGGGGGGATGCTTATAAACAAAGTTTATGTCGTAAATCGAACCTGTAGCTTTGTTTATCATGGGAAGCTTGCCCATGATTTGTGAAGATACTTAAACACATTTTAGCTGCTCCTGAAAACCCAAGGAACCCCGTGAAGCAAATTGTGATCAGATAATTGCACCTTGGCCTGCTCCTTCCTTCCAATGATTTGTTATTGCCCCCTTGGAGCAAGGGGCATATCTATACCCTTGTACACACGGTCGGAGAATCCGTCGGAATGTGTCCTATCGGACCATGTTGTCGGATAATCCGACTGTGTGTGGTATGCATCGGACTGATTCCGTGGGACCCAATTTTCCATTTTCCTGGTTCGATCGGACATACTCCGATCATGTCTAGAGAATTTTGATCGGACCAAGTGCCACACATGCTCAGATCAAATTCCTACATCAAAGCTATTGGCTACTAGCCTGAACGTAGTCCCATCGTAACGACTGTGTGTATGCAACAGTTTCGGACAAGAACCGACGGACAAAATCCGACGGACAAAATCTGACGGATTTGGTTGTCGAAATCTCCGACCGTGTATACAGGGGCTATCACAGGGCAAGGCGTTTGCCTTGGGAGGCATTTTTCAGGAGGGGCACCGCCCCCAGACAAAAGGGCAGAGGCAGCTCTTTAATCACTTCCTGTCCCTTCAGTAGTTGCACTGGGATGATGCTTGCAAGCATCACCCCGTTATCGTATTTTAGTGTTGAAAATATTTTTATTGAACATTTCAAGTAAAAAAAAAAAACAACAAGACAGTAACCTACATGAGGCAAATACAAGCAGGAACAGTAACAGGACTACATTTGTGAATGGACGGCTAGCGACTATCAGCCACAGTCGGTCCCGTCGGAAAGTTTGGAAAACAAGGAAAGCAGCCTGTTCCCGATCCACAAGGCCACAGTAGGGAAAGAATACTCATGGGTTACTACATGAGACAACGTGCAATTAGTATTACGAAGAAGACAGAGAGAGAGAGAGAAAAGAAAGGGAAGAGAGGAGCAAAAGAAAGAGGAACAGAGTGTTACAGGAAAAAATGGATATCAAGATGAGAGGAGAGGGAAAAAAAGGGGGGAAGGGGAAGGGATACGGGTAGGGGGGGGGGGGAAGGGTAGGAGAGAGCCCACAGCGCCCCTACGCATTCAATACTTGTTCCATTAAAGTGTCAGAGGAAGAGAAGCGGAGCCAGATCGACCATTGAGATATAAACTTGGAGTAAGTATCATTGTCCAGCGCCAACATCTCCTCCATTCTCATGGTGTCATTCATAATGGATACCCACCGTGACAATGGGGGGGTAGTCGTCGTCTTCCAATAAGCAGGTATCAGCTGCCTAGCAGAGGACATAAAAAAACGAAGCAATCTTTGTCTCTGCGATTTAATAGACCCGGGTAGTATGGAGAGTAATGCAATTTTCGGAGAGATAGGAACCGGAGTATCAGCTAGAAGATTATAACATTCAAAAACCTGTGTCCAGAAGGGGCGGATCCTCTCACAGTCCCACCAGACATGTAAATAGGTTCCGACTGAGGCTTCACAGCGCCAGCAGGTGGCTGGCGTAGACGGGAAGATTTTGTGTAAAGTAGCAGGGTCTCTGTACCATCTGGACAGCAGCTTATAGTTCTTCTCTTGAGAGTAGCAGGAGATGGTCGACTTGTGGGTGAAGTGGAAAGAGGTTTGCCAATCCGGCACAGAGATGTCTTCACCCAAATCCGCAGACCACAGCCTAGTATAAGGTGGGAGCTGATCATGCGCTAAAGTCTGTAGTAAGCTATATAAGGAGGATAGCAGGTGTTTGGGGGTTTCTGGGAGGGAGCACAATACCTCAAAGTTGGTAAGCTTGCGGTGTATTTGAGAGGAGGAGTGTAGGCGTTTGGTAAATGCGGACACCTGTAGGGCCGTGAGCCAATCTCCAGAGTCTGTCAGGGGGACCGGGGTCCCCTGAGAGGGATGTACAAATGTAAAAGCTTGCGGCCACTCCGTACGCCTAAAGGGTCCTAGGGAGGCTGCCCCTGTACTTTGTGGTAAAGCAGGGTGATCAAAGAGGGACGTCAGGGGGCCCGGATCAGAGGAAAGGGTGGTGTTTAGCCCTGTCTTATACCATAATTTCAGGGAGGCCAAGGTCAATGGGGATAGGGAGGTCATACTAGAGTAGTCCTGAGTGTATCCCCATAGAAGAGCTCGGAGATCCACAGGAGAAAGGTCCTGTTCAACGGCCACCGAGGCCTTGCAAGGAGGACGGGGGAACCACTCTATGATGCGAGTCATAAGAGCAGCCGTATGGTAAGTCTCAAAGTCAGGGAGGCCTGTTCCCCCCATAGTCTTCGGGAGTGTAAGCAGTTTAAATTTAACTCGGGGGAGGCCCCTGTTCCACATGAATCTGATGGCTAACGAACGCAGGGAGATGAAAAATGATTTGGGGACTTGGATGGGGATGGTTTGGAATAAATACAGGAGCTTGGGCAGGATGTCCATCTTTAGGATATTAATCTTTCCGAACCAGGGCAAGGGAGACCCCCCCCATTCCTCAAGGTCTTTCCGTATACGGTTAAGCAGGGGAATATAATTCAGGGAAAACAAGTTAGCTAGGTTGGAGGGTATAATAACCCCCAGATAAGAAATCCCCTTGGTCTGCCATTTAAATGAGAAATTGGATTTTAGAAGGGACAGTGTGGAGGGGGCGAGGGATATGTTAAGGGCTTCAGTCTTAGTAATGTTGATCTTGAAATTACTATGGGTACCAAAACGTTGAAATTCTCTGAGTAGGGATGGTAGGGAGGTGTGCGGATTCTGAAGGTACACGAGGAGGTCATCAGCATACAGGGAAAGTTTGTGATGCGCAGATGGAGTTTGGATACCTAGAATGGAGGGGTTTTGTCGTATGGCACAGGCCAAATGTTCAATAATAATGACAAAGAGGAGGGGGGACAGGGGGCAGCCCTGGCGGGTACCGTTTGCAATGTCAAAGGGGGCTGATGTGGTACCGTTGACCAGGACCGTAGCCGAGGGTCGTGAATATAGGGACATAACTTTAGAGATGAAGGGAGCTCCGAGGCCAAGTTGTTGTAGAGACAGCTGTAGGAACCTCCAGCTGACCCTATCGAAGGCCTTTTCAGCGTCAAAGGATAAAAGGCAAGCTTTCAGGCCTTTACGTTGGATCAGGGAGATAAGATGTATTGTCTTGGAGGTGTTGTCCCTCGCTTCTCTGCCAGGGACAAAACCCACTTGATCGTTATGAATAATTTTAGGCAATAAAGGGGACAGACGGGTAGCCAGAACTTTCGCAAATAGCTTAATATCTATATTGAGCAGGGATATGGGTCGATAGCTGCTGCATTGGGATGGGTCTTTGCCCAGTTTAGGGATAATAGAGATGTTGGCAGATAAAGATTCCTTGGAGGGGAGGTGAAGACTGTCTACCGAATTAAAGGCCTTTGTCAGAAGGGGTGCAAGTTGTGGGGCAAATGTCTTGTAGAACCGGGGTGTAAAGCCGTCAGGACCCGGGCATTTGCCCACCTTAAGGGCTTTGAGGGCCTGCAGAAATTCAGAAGTAGTTAGGGGCTCATCTAGGGACGTAGCGTCTGCATCATCAATAGTGGGTAGAGCAGTTTCCATAATATAATCCCGTGTGGGGTCGGGAGAGGGGGGGGACCGGTCGGAGGGGTTTGCACGCGGGAGGTTATAAAGCTTTGAATAGTATTGCCGGAAGGATTCAGATATCCCGGAGGTGTTAAACGTTTTCCTAAGGTCCGATTGGACGATAAAGGGGATAGAATGTCGTGGGGGTCTAGGGTGAATAGTTCTGGCCAGATGTTTACCACATTTATTCGCCAGGGAGTAGAAGCGATTCCGTGCTTTATCCCTGGCAATCAGGGAGTGCGCGTCTAAAAGCTGGAGCAAGTCTCTGCGGGCGTTGGAAAGCTGGACAAAAACCGTAGGGTCCAGGTCTTTTTTATGAAGGGGTTCAAGGTCCGCTATGGTAGAAAGGAGTTTGCGTATGTCATGAGCGCGGGCCTTCTTAAGGCGGGAGCCGTGTTGTATGAGGGTACCCCGGATCACACATTTGAGTGTGTCCCACTGGTTCAAAGGGGAGGTTGTGTCTGCGGAGTGGTCACCTATGAAATTTTTAATGACTGTGGAGACATCCGCCACGCACACTGAGTCCCGCAGCAGATTGTCATTAAGCCTCCAGCTCGCCCCCCGGCGGGCAACAGGGGGGCGGACTAGAGTCAGATAGATGGGGGCATGATCGGACCATAGGAGGTTACCGATCGCTGTTTGTAGAGGCGTGTCTAGAAGTGATTGCGATATGAGAAAGTGGTCCAATCTACTGTAGGAGTTGTGTGAGACTGAAAAATAACTGTAATCCCTCTCTGTGGGATGCTGGACTCGCCAGGCATCCACCAGATGGGAGGAATGGAGGAGTGATTTAACACGTGTCAAGGTGGAACAAGGTACAGAAGACTTACCCGAGGATGTGTCTGCGGATGGGGAGAGGGCAATATTGAGATCACCTCCAACAATAAAAGTCGACCCTCCAAAGGAGGATAGTCTGGTGAGGACTGAAGAGAGGAACCGAGCCTGGCCCACGTTCGGCACGTAAACGTTAGCTACTGTAAAGAGAAAATCTTTTAGTTTCAGTTTCAAAAATACATAGCGGCCTGAATCGTCTATGAGAGAGTCCAGAACCTCCGGGTTAAAAGATTTATGAAAGGCAACAGATACCCCCTTGGATTTGGCCTGTGGATTAACACTGTGGAACCATTGAGGGTAGTACCTATTGCGCAGTGCCGGAATAGCTCCAGCTCGAAAATGTGTTTCCTGGAGCAACAGAATTTTCGCACGCTGTTTGTGAAAATGGTAAAGTGTCTGGCTCCGCTTCTCGGGAGTGTTGAAACCCCTACAATTAAAGGAAGCAAAAGTTATCGAATCGTCACTAGCCATGGGGGATCATTGAAGTGGTGCTCGAGATCAATAGGATGAGTGACACTATGGGCAAACCCCATTGGGGTAAGGAACAGGAATAGAGGATGTAAAGGGGAGGTAAGGGAGGGGGGGAGGGGTGTGAGGGTAAAGGCAGAGAGAAGGCGGAGGGGAGAAGAGAAGGAAGAAGAGAGAGAAAGAACAGCACAACAACCTTGCATAGGTAGTAACAACAGTGGCAGGTATGGCAACCCATTCCCAGCACAGTAAACAGAGGGACATGAAACAGGGCATTTAGAAACATCAGTGACAGGAGATGGGCCCAGTAGGTCAGGCAGAAAAGAGGAGTAGGCAAGAAAGATAAAATAAAAATAAAAATAAAAAAGGCCACTAGGTGGCTCCAAAAGGCAAACATTACAAAGAAAAGAAGCCTATCAGAAAGGCACAAGTCAGTGCATCGCACAGTGATCAGAGGATCACCGTGGGGCGCACAAAAAAAAACAAACAAAAAATCCGCAAGGGGGGGAGGAGTGTGGGGGAGAAACCCAGAGTCGGGCAGCTCCCAGCACCCCGGCCCCACGGGTAAACCAGTATCAGGTGCGACCTAAGGAGTAAACTAAAGAACATAGTAAGCATAATCATCTTAGTGGTCATCAATAAATGCAATTGTAAACCGGCATAAAATAGAGAACATCTATGAGTCATAAGGGGAAGGACATGCAACAGGCCCAACAAAGGGATCAGATTTAAACAAAACAATAATCGTAAAGTAAATCAAGGGCAACACGGAGGGGACCGTTGTATACAGTGGGTTGCAAAGACAAGTCTTGAGAGCAGTCCAGGAACTATCAGCACAACGGAGAACCCCAACTATAGGGAAAGGGGGGAGGGGAACACAGCAACGGGGGTTATAAAAGATACGGAAAAAACCTGTAAACAGAAGGGTTAATCAACATGTGAGATATTCGACCCATATGGGTCCAAGGCCATCACAGGGGGAGGCCCCAGCGGCGGGAGGAGAAAACAGGCCCGGGGGCCCACTGGATCGGGTCAGTCGTTGGTATCTTGAAGCTGCGGGGACCGAGGGGTGCGCTTGCGTCCTTGCTTCTGCCATTGCGGGGTGTAGGGCAGACCTGGAGTGGTCGGAGCAAACGGCCAGTCAGGTAGGGCGACTTGAGGCAGTTCAAGCGTGCTAAGAAATGTAGGCAGGTCTCCCAATGTACGAAATACAGCGGTTTTACCCGCGTGGTGCACTCGGAGATGAAACGGGAACCGCCATTGGTATTTGATCTGTCTTGCTTGCAGGAGTTGCGTGAGGGGTCGTAGGGATTTCCGCAAAGCCAGTGTTTGGCGAGAGAGATCAGGAAGAAGCATGACGGGTGTGTCATTGAAGAGGATCGACTGCTGCGTGCTAGCGGCCCTCATGATGTTCTCCTTTACTTTGTAGAAATGGACACGGCACAACGTGTCACGAATGAAGGAGGGGTCAGGGGTACGGGGACCCGATGTACGGTGCACCCGGTCCAATTCGATCGGGTCATCCTTGGGTCGCTGAAGCAGTTGGTTGAAGATAGCCGTCACAGCTGCAGGCAGATTTTTGGGGTCAACCGATTCGGGAATCCCCCGTATACGTATGTTGTTGCGGCGACTGCGGTTTTCGAGGTCGTCCTGTTGGTATGAGAGCTGCTGAAGCAGGACAGTGTGAGTATTGAGGATCCGATCATGCGATTGTACGGTGTCCCGCAGGCCATCCATTGTGCTATCCACATCATCAAAACGCACCCCCACATCTTTTCTCAGGTCAGAGATCTCCTTTCGGTACGTTTCCTCGATCCGGAGTACACAATGTTCAAAGTCAGCTTTGGTGGGTAGGGACCTCATGTAGCTGTGCAGGGATCTAATCTGTGATTCCATGTCCCATCCATCCCCTGAACCTAGGGAGGCATTAGAGCGGCTTCTGGTAAGCCTGGGGGAGAGGGCAGAGTCCTCAGAGTGTGAAAGCAGACTGTGGGGTCTCACCTGAGACTGCAGAGCTGATTCAGAGCGTGCCGGGGATGGAGGGGCCGGCGTCCCCTTGGATGCCGGTCGGTGCTGTGAGGACGACCGACCATGGCCAAAATAATCATCGAGATCCCCTCCCGGGTGACGGCTATTACCGCTCTTGTGTGCTTTGGGCTTGTCTTTCCCCATGGTGCTGTGAATAGCCGGTTTACTGTCCGAAATAAGGGCCGTGGGGCCGGGGGAGCCAGGAGCTGAGCGTAGGCCCGACCTACCTCTCCATACGTGGGGGCAGGCCCTCACAGGTGAAAGTCCAGATCATTCAGGAGGGACGTGCATAAATCAAAACGTGGTCCTATAGGTACAGACTTGAGGTAAAGCAAGGCGACCTTCGCCGTAGTAATTCAGAGAGGTATAGTGACGTATAATCTGAGAGAATGAAAGGATGATCCAGGTAAAAGGAATGTAAAGTGGTCAGTCTCCTGCTGCAGTAGAGTAAATGAGTATACCAAGGTGTCCAGAGCTGAGTCTGTGTGCAGAGGGCTGCAGGGGATGCCTGGAGCAAGGATGCCTGGAGTAGTGGACCAGAAGAGCAGGCTGGGGTCACAAACAGAGGTGGATGGAGAACCACAAGCAGGGGGACAAGTCAATTAAAACAATCCTCCTTGGTGGGGGTGGGCAATCAGGCCTGAGCTGACAGGCAAACCGCAGGAGTGGGCCAGAACATCCGCGGAGCACGTGCCCGGGCAGCAGCCGTAGGAAATCCCGGGGATCTTCAGGCCTCAGTAGGCCGCACTAGGCCGGAGCCGGCCGCGGGGCCCCCCCGGGGAGCCACGGGGGTCACAGGGGTCCGAAACCACCCCAATTACGATCCGGGCGGGGGGGGGGATAGCTGGAGAGGACCGATGACAGCCCCTTACCTCACCCGCCGGCGTGGCTCCGGAGGTCTCGGGCGATCCCGGAGGCCCAAGATGGCGGCGGCCGGCGGAGAGACAAACTACGGATCCAGGCGGCTGGGAGCCCCAATTCCGGGGAAAATCGTCTGGGATCCCTCGGCGGCACAGCGCGGTCCGGGCAGAGCGAGTGGTTCGGCAGACAGTGCACAAATAAAGGTGGATGGCGACGGATAGCTCCGTGAGCGGCAGGAGCTCCTCAGCTACACGTCCGTCGCCATTCACGTCAGGCCACGCCCCCCCCCGTTATCGTATTTTAGAGGTGGCAGTCGGCTCTCTTGTAATACTAGCTGCTCGATTGCTATTACAAGCAGTAGGAGTGGACACCCCCCCCCCCCCCCCCCCGCGGCCTTCCATTGCTCTTTCGGGCTCTCCCGTCCCATCAGGGGAGACACGAGTGACCAGTTAGCCAAGCAAAGCCAGGATCAGCTTTGCTCGGCTGTTCGCAACAGTAAACCGGAAGTGATGACATAACATCACTTGCGGTTTACTTGGAAACCATCAGAGTCAGGTTTTAAAAATTGAAAGCATTAAAAAAAAACACTGATATTGGTGTTTTGAATGCTTTTAAAGTGGAAGTAAACCCTTCTATCGTTTTCAGTCAAGGAAGCTGCCATCTTGGCCTCTAATGATTCTTCAACTGCCATAATGCTGCACATGTGATCAGTTATGAAACCAGCCATTGGATGGTTTGAAAGTTTGGTTGAGAGCACAACCAATGTGAAAGTTAGCATTTCCAGCATGCCGGGAATGTAAGTGTTTTTTGAAACTGTTTACTCCCGCTTTAAGTGCAGTGGAGAGTTTTAGGGTCTTATAGACCCCAGAACTCTCCATAAAGAGTACCTATCATATACCCATTGCTGTCACAAGGATGGTTACATTTCTTGTGACAGCAATAAAAGTGATAAAAAATAAATAAAAATAAAGCAACAGTTTAAAAAAAAAATTAATAAATAAAAATAAATGAATAATAAAAAAAAGAAATTACAGTGCCTCCGTCCTCCCATCCTCGCACCAAAGGTGAACACACGTGTCGGTCCTGCATGCATGCAAACAGTGATTTCCCCACACATGTGAGGTATCATCGCAAATGTCAGATCATACGCAGTAATTCTATATTCGGCACTTGGACGAATCACGATTCAGGGTATGATGAGGACGCCGCAGCTGTTCACTGTGAACGGCTGCAGCTTCCCCATCAGACCCTGAGACAAGAACGGTATATCGCAGTTGGGGTCGGACAAATTTAGACAGCGGGGGGAATTTTAGTTTCAGTCTTGCTTAGGGAGCGGCACAAAGCCAAAATATACCTCCGCCTTCATCTCATGGTCTCGTTGGTCAATATTGAGTTTATGTGCTAGAACAGTGATCTTCAAACTGCGACACGCGGGCCATATTTCTCCCACTGACACCAACAATGGGGCACTATTCCTTCTACTGACACCAAAGATGGAAGCGCTATTCCTATCACAGATCCCAATGATGGGGATTATTCTTCCCACTGATACCAACAATGGGGCATTACTCTCCCCACTGATACCAATGATGGGGCAATATCAAACCCACTGATACCAACGATGTTGATTATACTTCCCTCTAATACCAATACCTCCTACTGTCCACAGGCAGTATGTAGGCATTTTCTACTCCCACGGGCCACAATCCGTCCCCCCTAAAGTCCGAAGGACAATAAACTGGCCTTTTGCTTAGAAAGCTTGGAAACCACTGTAATAGACCTAAAAATTTTGCTGGAAGATTGCATAATAGAATGCGTAAATAAACTGCACCTGTACCTGAAGATGCCTACTATACAGAATGTAAGTTAGCTTACCATCTTGATAGAGTCCACAAGTAGGCTTTAACAAAATTTCCAAGGCCCTTTAATAAATGGCTCTAACAGACAAGTGTATTTTTTTAAATTTTTTTATTCTGTATTTAGAAGATTCAACAAGGTCACAAATATACCTATAGCAATTGACACTGTTAATATCAGATATAAGTATACAATAACCAAATGTGTACAGGTCATTGGTCAAACCGTGTCTCCTTAGATAGAAAGGGGTCGGCTTTATAATCACAACACCTGGTAGATATAAAGCGAGCAATCAGGTATGTCTAGTAAAGTAGTATCGGAGACAGAAAATGCAATTATATATTGCTATAGTTTAGTCATTGACACCGTTTTTTTTTTTTTTTTTATATGTAACAAAGCAAAACAAATATAGGTAAAATAACTTGGCATGTGGGTAATTAAACCTGAGGGAGGCAATCAAGGGAATTTGTAGAACTGGTAAGTCCTACATTTAAGTAGGAAGTACATGGGGGTCAAGAAAAAAAAGGGGCTAAGGAAGGTGGTGATCAATAACGGGAGAGGAACTATGGTAATGAAGGGAGTATGGAGAAAGAAAGCGAGGGAAAGAGAAAAAAAAGGTGCATCTATTTTTATTCAAATTAGGAATCACACCTTCTCCTCCTGCTGTTGATATGTGTGGTAGCATGATCTGAAAGTAGGAGAGGCACAGAAAATAAATTATTCTGGCAATCTGATATTATAAAGACCTGTCAGGTCTTTAAAAAATTCCCAGTGGTATGTCTATGTAATAGAAGAGGTAGTCTACCCACCTCGCTGGAAGCCCCATGTCTCCTACCTAGCCTTCATTCCTGTGCTGTAGTCTCTTGAAGATTCTTCAGCATTTTACAAGAACATTGGATGCCTATGTGCCCCTCTGTGCCCTGTGGTTCCATCCTACAAACCCCTAAGTCAGCATAGGACTAGGCAATGGCATAGGAGGAAGGAGTTGACAATATATATGCAGTATCTCACAATAGTGAGTACACACCTCAATTTTTGTAAATATTTTATTATATATTTTCATGTGACAAAACTGAAGAAATGACACTTTGCTACAATGTAAAGTAGTGAGTGTACAGCTTGTATAACAGTGTAATTTTGCTGTCCCCTCAAAATAACTCAACACATTAATGTCTAAACCATTGGCAACAAAAGTGAGTATACCCTCAAGTGAAAATGTTCAAATTGGGCTCAATTAGCCATTTTCCCTCCCTGATGTCATGTGACTCATTGGTGTTACAAGGTTTCAGGTGTGAATGGGGAGCAGTGTGAATAGGGTGTGTTAAATTTGGTGTTCTCACTCTCACTCTCTCATACTGGTCACTGGAAGTTCAATATGGCACCTCATGGCAAAGAACTCTCTGAGGATCTGAAAAAAATAATTGTTGCTCTACATAAAGATGGCCTAAGCTATAAGAAGATTGCCGAGACCCTGAAACTGAGCTGCAGCATGGTGGCAGTTTAACAGGACAGGTCCCCTCAGAACAGGCCTCGCCATAGTCGACCAAAGAAGTGTGCTCAGCGTCATATCCAGAGGTTGTCTTTGGGAAATAAACGTATGAGTGCTGCCAGCATTGCTACAGAGGTTGAAGGGGTGGGCGGTCAGCCTGTCAGTGCTCATACCATAAGCCGCACACTGCATCAAATTGGTCTGCATGGCTGTAGTCCCAGAAGGAAGCCTCTTCTAAAGATGATTCACAAGAAAGCCCGGAAACAGTTTGCTGAAGACAAGCAAACTTAAGGACATGGATTACTGGAACCATGTCCTGTGGTCTGATGAGACAAAGATAAACCTATTTGGTTAAGATGGTGTCAAATGTGTGCAGCAACAACCAGGTGAGGAGTACAAAGACAAGTGTGTCTTGCCTACAGTCAAGCATGGTGGTGGGAGTGTCATGGTCTGGGGCTGCATGAGTGCTGCCGGCACTGGGGAGCTACAGTTCATTGAGGGAACCATGAATGCCAACATGTACTGTGACATAATGAAGCAGAGCATGATCCCCTCCCTTCGAGACTGGGCTGCAGGGCAGTATTCCAACATGATAACAACCCCAAACACACCTCCAAGACGACCACTGCTTTGCTAAAGAAGCTGAGGATAAAGGTGGTGGACTGGCCAAGCATGTCTCCAGACCTAAACCCTATTGAGCATCTGTGGAGGAGCGCAAGGTCTCTAACATCCACCAGCTCCATGATGTCATCATGGAGGAGTGGAAGAGAACTCAAGTGGCAACCTGTGAAGCTCTAGTGAACTCCATGCCCAAGAGGGTTAAGGCAGTGCTGGAAAATAATAGTGGCCATGACAAAAAATATTAACATATTGGGCCATTGATATTGGGCCCAATTTGGACATTTTCAGTTAGGGATGTACTCACTTTTGTTGCCAGCGGTTCAGAAATTAATGGCTGTGTGTTGAGTTATTTTGAGGGGACAGCAAATTTACACTGTTATACAAGCTGTACACTCACTACTTTACATTGTGGCAAAGTGTCATTTCTTCAGTGTTGTCACATGAAAAGATATAATAAAATATTAACAAAACTGTGAGGGATGTTCTCACTTTTGTGAGATACTGTATATATACTGTGGTTCTGATGGGTGCTGGGAGTCCTATTACTGTAACACTTGCTGGCCTGATCCACTCACTGGCTAGTTTTGGACAATTTGTGGCAATTTCATGGCTTTTCACAAAGGCACCCCTGAAGAACCCAGAAGGCACCCTGGTTGAAAAAGGCTACTTTAACCCCTTAGCGCCCAGCAAAAATCCCCACCTTGACACAATAGAGCTCAGGGGTACTTCAGAAGCCATATAGGTACTATGAGCTGATATCATCAGATCTCTATCAAGACAGGAACGTTCAGCCAAGGCTGCCCTAGCAAGAATCTTCAAAGTAAACTCTGAGGAAGAGGGCATGTCCCTCAAAACATGTCAGCGGACCTTGAGTGTTACAGCTTCTGGATAACCCTTCTGTCTTATGGGTTTTGTACTACGCTTTTATAGCTCGGCTTTTTTTGAGTATGCACTCATTTGTTGTATTTATTAAATGAAGACGGTAATGTACTGGGCCTTTGCACCCTTTTTTTTGTTTGCCTATGCCTTAATACCCATAGTACACTTTTGCATAGGCCTAGTCCTAACCTTGGTCTGGGTGACAGCTCCCAAAGTCAAACTGGATACTTGGGGCCCATGTTACGTGTGTTACCTGAAGGGGTCACCTCATACCATCAGGAGGGTGACTTTGTTCCTCCAACCACGACCCTCTCTGCTGCCGACCAGGTTTGCACAAAACCTTTAAGTTAACTTGACACCACACTTAACTGAATGTGACTCTCTCTACCTTTAGTAATGCAGTCCCTTACTCCACTGAGACATAAATGAGGCCAGGATTGGCTTGCTTAAACTTTACTTAAACTTTTGTAATAAAAAAGGATCCACAATGTGGCATATGTTTAGTGCAACAGCACTTTAAACACTTGCCAACCGCAATATGTGTATATATATGTTGCACTTTGCAAGTGGTTTACTGGGATTATGGCTGAAGATATCAGGCATAAGCCTGGTATTGTTTTTTTAGCCAGCGGCTGGCTTTCTCTTGAAAGCGTTCCGAGCAGCTCACCAGCTCTCCTGGCGCTCACTGGTGTTTCTCGAGCTTACTGTTTCTCCTGGCTTGCCCAAGAAATGATCCCTTAAAAAAGTAGATCGTCTTTAAAGAGGGAGCCCACCCAAAAAAAAAATTATTAAAAGCCAGCAGCTACAAATACTACAGCTGCTGACTTTTAATAAATGAACACTTACCTTTCCTGGAGTCCAGCGCTGTCAGCAGCCGAGGCCGATCAATCGCTCGGCTCTCAGCTGTTGCCACCGCCATTTTCGTGAGGGAATCAGGAAGTGAAGCGTTCCCGGCTTCACTTCCTGGCTCCCTACTGCACATGCGTAAGTCGCCCAGCGCAATGAGAATGCTGATTATAGGCCAGACTCTTCCACTGGCCCTTCCCTGGCTTACACCTTACACTGCCCATATTCCCAAAGACATTGCGGGGCACCTCCCATACCTTAAATTGGCATCAGATGGGGTCATCCCAGAAGAATTGACAAAAACAGGAGGTGTCTAAAAACTTAAAGGGGAATCGTAAAATATGACATGCCTACAAGTGCCACTACTACTACTCTTTCTATTTATCTACTGATGTTACTAAACTGCAGTGCACCTGGACAGTGGAAATGTTCTCTCTGCACAGTGTGCAATACCTTCCAATGGATTTTATATATATCGCAAACTCAAGTTCTCAGATTTATTGATTGTAGTAGAAGTTGCATATGGGAACAAAATATAAAGTGACCAAATAAAGGCCATTCTGTCAGGGAATAACAAAAGGGCCGAAACATTGCATTATATTGGAGAAAGCCTCGCTCCGTTTTTATTTGTGCAGAGCATTTCCAAGTCATTAAATCCTCTGCAAGAGGGAACAGTAGTTATTGTAGGGGATGCGTAAATATTTTTTTCAAGCCTTTCCAAGTACCACAAGCCTCTACCAAGTCTTTTCTTAATACCCACATGACGATCACAGCTGCCTGCTGGGAACCGTACAGGCAAAGCCGAGATTTATAATGACAGCCTAGCTTTTTCAATGGCTGTCACTGAAGACTCATTTTAATTGTATAATCCTTCAATCTGAAGTAACCAGGTCACCCATCCATGCAGGGAAAAAATGTTCAAAGCATCAGACCTTGTAATTACAAAATAAAAATACATCGGGAGACATCGGAGGTCTTTATGGCTCCTTCATGGATTGACAGAAAAAGAAAAGCCTGTTTCTCCATAAGTCGTTGGGGCCAAACTTTGATCCTGAAGGGGAAGTTGCAGATGATTCATTCAAGCAACTGAGATATTGCAGAATATATAAAAGCTGGATCATTCACTATTCCCTCTAGAACGGGCTGATCATGTAATGAATACGTATAGATCAACTCCAGGCAGGTCTACCTAAAAGAAAAATGTTGAAAAGGGAATGTGCGAAGGGTTTACCTATATCTGGAAGTTTTGGGTGTTTCTGGGCTGAGGAAGTGGACTGGTGAGTGGAAGAGGTCCTGGTGCCCCTTCCAAGCTGAGATGGCACTCACCAGGACAGGAAGTAAGGGTAAATCTCTCAGGGACAGCAATAAAAAGCAGATTTAGGCTTTAACCTTCTCTTACATTGACAAACAGTGATTTTTATTAGACTTGTGCGCAATGGAAAATTTCATTTAGTTTCGTTGTCATTCGTAAAATACATAATTTTGTTCTGTTATATTCGTTATGTTACGTTAATACGTTTTCGGATAATTCATTATAATTCGTAGAGTGTCGAATTAATTCGTTCGTATTCATTGAAATTCGATATTTATGTATGTATAGACATTCGTTATAATGATTTGTAGTTTGAAAAGTCGTTTGCTTATTTAATCTTTTAACACACACAATGACAACGTCTCTTCTCCTCGGCTCAAATACAATACAACACCCTTCTAACTCAGTTCTCAGGAATGCACTTTGCCAGTAATCAAACCTCCGGCACAAAATTAATTAGCTGATTGGACTATAAGATTTACTTTGAGCTGACCTTTTGTTTCATTAGATCTTTAAAGAATTACCGAATCATGTCGAATTCATTCAAATTCATTCGTTATATTTGTTATTCGTTATTTTTTTATTCGGACATTCGGATGCATCCGAATGTCCGAAAGATGCAAAATTCGTCCGAAATTCGATTCGTTGCGAAACGAATTGCACAAGCCTAATTTTTATTCTGTTGCATCACTGTTGAGGAAATTAGCTTTCACTTCCTTCAGCAGTTACAGTGTTGTCATGCAAAAGATGATTAATTTCCATGTTACACCTTAAATATAGTTAACTTTTAATCCTTAGTTCACAGACTTATTTAGCCTTTAAATATTCTTCTATTCTACCCGGACGGACCTCAGAGAATTCTGAATAAAAAGCAATAGATACGTCAGTCTTCCTTTATATGGAACACTTGACATTCCTCCCAACTCCCCAAATACGTCTTCCTTAACCTCCCTCAGACATGTGTTTTTGGGTCATTGTGCAGTAGAACTGACCCAGGTCTCCTATATAGTTTGCATTAATGACATCACAGGCCTCACAGCATCAGACTAAAAAAAAATTAAAATTGTACAGTTAGACTATTAGAAGAAATAACATCATGTTCTGGGCTACTTCCAGAAATAACACTGCAAGGAAATCTACTTAGAAGACATTTATAGTAATAGTTTTCTTCTGGACTTTGGTGGTTATTAAACCTCGCAGTCAGAGTATACCAGGTGCCTCGTTTACCCCTCACCTTACACAATAGGACACTTTAGCAAAACCCAACTTCAGCCAAAGCTTCTACCATTTTGCAAAGCTAGTATTAAGTAGTTAGTCACATTCAGCTAGACTTGTTCTGTAATGTTTAAAGAATAAACACATTTTTAAAATGAGTTGAAAAGGATTAGAACACCTGTCAGGTTTTTTGCTGTCTGTGCCCCATCAAGGAGATTCATTCTATTTGTCCTGTTTACCTTTATTACCAAAATGTTGGGTTGCACCAGAACAGTAGATGGAAAACCTTCTAATGGGGACACTAGATCTAGCGAAAACCAAAGATTACCTTGCATAGGAGGGATTTCCTCTCACTTCCTGTTTTGGCTATGGTGCAGGAAGTGAAGGGAAATTTCCCCAATGGAACACAGGTGGCAAAAAAGAACTGTCAAGGAATATAACACCTTTTCCTGGCACCAACATGGCAGCATACTTGCAGTATTAGTCCTGCCTACTTCTGCCCACTGCACCTATATGCAGGAGTCTCATGCACCGGGATAAACGCTCAGGTTGCATGGGGCCTAAGGTATTTAAAAGCCTTTATTATTCATTATTATTCAGGATTTATATAGCGCCAACAGTTTACACAGCGCTTTACAGTATAAGGGCAGACAGTACAATTACAATACAATTTAATACAGGAGGAATCAGAGAGCCCTGCTTGTTAGAGCATACAATCTAAGAGGGAGGGCCAAGAGATACAAATGGTATTAACTGTGTTGGGTGGGTTGATGGAGAAAATAAATGTACAGTTGTTAGGTGGAGCCAGATAGGCTTCTCTGAAGAGATGAGTTTTCAGGGAGCATCTGATAGAGTAGGAGATAGTCGGACAGATTGAGTTAGGGAATTCCATAGGACGGGAGAGGCTCTGGAAAGTCCTGGAGGCGAGCATGGCAAGGTTACAAGGGAGGTAGAGATCAAGAGGTCTTGGGAGGAATGAAGAGAATGATATGGTTGGTATTTTGAGAGTTATGCCGCGTACACACGAGCGGACTTTTCGAGGGATTAAGTCCAACAGACTTTCGAAGGAGTTCTGACGGAGTTCTGGCAGAATTCTGACGGACTTTCAGAATGAGCGGCCTTGGCCACACACAATCACACCAAACTCCGATGGATTCGAACGTGATGACGTACGACTGGACTCGAATAAGGAAGTTCATAGCCAGTAGCCAATAGCTGCCCTAGCGTCGGTTTTAGTCAGTCGGAATAGCATACACAGGAGCGAATTTTTCGGTAGGAACTGGGTCTGGCAGAGTTCTGGCGGAAAAAATTGAAGCATGTTCCATTTCTGAAGTCTGTCAGACTTTTGTGAATCAAAAGTCCGTTGCAGCCCACACACGATCGAATAGTCTGCCGGAATCATTCCGTCAGACTTTGGATGTTGAAAAGTCCGGTCGTGTGTACGGGGCTTTAGTGATGTAGCTGGGGCCATAGTTGTGGATGGCTTTGTAAGTTATTGTTAGTATCCTAAATTTATTTGGTTGGGTGAGTGGAAGCCAGTGGGCGGATTGGCAGAGAGGGGTAGCAGATGCTGAACAGTTGGTAAGGTGGATGAGTCTAGTGGTAGCTATCATGGTGGATTGAAGGGGGGAGGTAGCCTAATTAAACGTAGTCCAATGAGGAGGGAATTGCAGTAGTCGAGGCAAGAGATAACCAGGGTGTTAACAAGGAGCTTTGTGGTGTCATTGGTTAGGTAAGGGGGTATCTTGGAGATTTTGTGGAGGTTGAGGCGGCAAGCTTTGGACAGTGATTGGTTGTGGGCCTGAAAGGAGAGTTCAGAGGCCAGAATTACACCTAGTACCTTGGCGTGGGGGGATGAGTCGATAGTTGAGCAGTTGATTCAGATTTCTTGTTTATATTTTGAATTCCAAACAGTTGATTTCCAGACAAACACAGATGAAATATATAAAATGGATCTGGTTTACATGCCAAAAGATGACATTTACAAAGCTCTGGCACATAGCACAGCTCTGTCTGGGAGGAGACTTGTATTTTCTCTACTGTGAAAAGGTATTTGCCTCCTTCCTAATTTTGTATTTTTTGGCATATTTCTCACACTTAAATGATTCAGATCTTCAAACCAATTTTAATATTACACAAAGATAGGAGTAAATCCAAGATGCAGTTTTTAAATTATTATTTCATTTATTAAGGGAAAAAAGCTGTTCAAACCTGCCTGGCCCTATGGGGAAAAGTAATTGCCCCCTCCCATGCTGAATCATGAATGAACTGTGATTAACCACATTTTTTTGGAAAGCTGAGTTACATTTCACTTGCCACACCCAGGCCTGATTATTGCCAGACCTGTTGAATTAAGAAATCACATAAATAGAAGCTGTCTGAAGTGAAGCATGCCAGCAGATCACAAAAAGCCACACATCATGCCACAATCTAAAAAAATAGATTAGAGAACAGATTAGAAACAAGAAACAAAGTAATAGAAACAAAGTAATGTACATATATCTGTCTAGGAAGGGTTTCAAAGACATTTGTAAGGCTTTGGAACTCCAGTGAACCATGGGGAGAGCCATTATCCACAAATGGAGATAACTTGGGACAGTGTTGAACCTTCCCAGGAGTAGCATAAAACCAATACAGCATTTTATAACAAGAACATCATACCAACAGTCAGACATGGTGATGGTAGCGTGATGGTCTGGGGCTGCTTTACAGCTTCAGGACCTGGGCGACTTACCATAATTGATGGAACCATGAATTCTGAGATCTACCAGAAAATCCTAAAGGAGAATGTCCGGCCATCAGTTTGTGACCTCAAGCTCAAGTGAACTTAGGTTATGCAGCAGGACAATGATCCAAAACACAACAGCAAGTCCACCTCCAGATAGTTCACACAAAGCAAAATGTAGGTTTTGGAGTGGCCTAATTAAAGCCCGGACTTAAATTCAATTGAGATGCTGTATAATGACCTTACATGGGCCGTTCATGCGGGAAAACCCTCCAGTGGGGCTGAATTAAAATAATTCTGCAAAAAAGAGTGGGTCAAAATTGCTCCACAGCATTGTGAAAGACTCATTGCCAGTTATCGCAAACACTTGATTGCAGTTGTTGCCGCCAAGGGGGGCACTAACAGTTATTAGGTTTAGGGGGCAATTACTTTTTCATAAAGCCAGGCAGGTTTGGACAGCTTTTTGCCCTAATAAATGAAACCATCATTTAAAAACTGAATTTTGTATTTACTCGGGTTATCTTTATGTAATAATAACATTTGTTTGACCACTTCCCGACCGGTGCACACCGATGTATGTCGGCAGAATGGCACGGGCAGGCAAATGGGCATACCTGTATGTCCCTTTACATTTGCCGCCGTGCCATCGCGTGCACGCCGCCTGGGACCTCCGTGAGTCCCGGGAGATGCTGGGACTGTGACATCATAAGGGGCGGGTCAACATGTGACATCACCCGGTGACCCCACCCCTTATGCCTATATAAGTCGGCGCGCAACGCATCCCTGGCATTACAGCCGGAAAAAGTGTTGTGTCAACATTGGAAGAAGAGAAGAAGAAGGAAGAAGAAGAAGAAGGCGGTGGTGACAGAGACAAATGAGAAGACCGGGCCAATGCTAGTAAAACAGCTGGAAGAAGATAGAGGAGGACCCCGGCAGAAGAACCGAAGAGCGGGAGAAGTCGGAAGAAGACCCCCGGTCGGCGACGACGACAAACTAGAAAGCCGGGCTCCTCCACTAACAAAAGAGCGGCAAAAGAGCAGAAGATAGCGGAGAAGCCCGGTGAGAAGACCCCCAAAGTCGTAAGAAGACTCCCGGAGCTGACTAATAAACTACTTTAAAAATCTGGTGAATGGGTAGGGGTACTATGTAACTTATTAAAGGGGTCTCCCAGATTCCGATAAGCCCCCCGCCCGCAGACCCAACAACCAATGGCCAAGGTTGTGTGGAAGAGGCCCTTGTCCTCATCAACATGGAGACAAGGTGCTTTGGGGTGGGGGAGCCGCGGCTGTGTGCTCTGATAAGGGTCTGGTATGGTCTTTGGGGGAGCCCCATGCCGTTTTTTTGGCGTAAGGTTCCCCTTAAAATCCATACCAGGCGACGGGGCTCGCGAGGTGTCAATCTCACCGATGGAGGCGGCGACATTGACTTCCTTTGCTAGTCCCGTCTACCTGGAGTCACGTTCAAAATGAACGGACTTTATTCCGTGTGTGGGCAAGTCCGTGCATTTGAAAAGTCCGGCGGACCTCCACCAAAAATCCGGCAGATTGTCCGCTGGATCTAGTCCACCAGAAAAGTCTGGGCGTGTGTGGGCAAGTCTGCTCATTCGGAAAGTCCAGCGAACCTCCGCTGCAAAGTCTGGCGGATTATCCACCGGACTAAGTCCGCCGGATAGTCTGATCATGTGTACGTGGAATAAGTATTAATGAATACAGAGCTTCATTTATATGTGGCTTTTGTATCTTCCTACATTTCAGGTAATCAGCATTTGCATTGTTCCCTATCAACCGATCAGATCCAAAAGTCATTTTGGTCCTGCTTTGAGTGTGATTGGTTCCTCTGCCTGAAAAATAGTTAAACTTCATGTCAAGGGTGTTTTCTTCAGTTGTTTTTTTATAAATTGCTTAGTTGCTTAAATGTCCTTGGACAGGATACAAGAAAATCTGAGCATTTGTTCTGCTGCGCATTTAAGTATATTAACATCTAATATTATCCAGGTCAATATGGTTTTCATTATTTCCCCAGCATTGACTTCCTCAATAAATCTGTCCAGCCATCTGATTATGATTTGCTGACTTGAACTCCTATCGCATCAGCCCTTGAACTTTCTGGAAGTGGTCATTGGACCAGCGGCGTCTCTGTAAAGGCATGCGTTTTTTGAGGGTACGCACATTGCTGCCGGCATGCTTTAGATTCCTTCAGTAGTTATTCCAGCCTCGCACTCCATCAATTCGCAGTTTTTGATCAGCTATGCATTGGAAAGGTCATGAATTTCTTGAGCATCCTCGCTTTGGCTGAAAGATTTGCAGTCTTTTTTATTAGGCAGTTTAAATGGGGACCAGAACAATGTAGAAACAAAGAAATTTGATAAGACACCGAGGACATCAGATCCAGATAGTCTTTTTGATATAATACAGGTGTGGCTGAAAATATCTGAACAACTGTAAAATAGATTAGACTGGGAGCTTACTGAAGTTACTTACACAGTATATGGCTGTAAAGATGACCTGTCACTTTGTGAAAACCACGATGCAAAGGAGAAGGGTGGGCAAGAGGCCAAACTGATTCTGAATCTTTCTTTATTTAAATTGAGCGGAGACTGCGAGCCAGGCCGTCAACATCAGCCTCTAACCTCACAAATACTCTTCTGGAAGAATGGTCAAACATTGCCATAGACACACTCATAAACCTTGTGGACAGGCTTCCCAGAAGAGTTGAAGCTGTTATAGCTGCAAAGGGTGGGCCAACTCAAAAATTAACCCTACGGACTGAAGCCTCGTACACTCGATCGGATTTTCGGCAGGGAATTGTGTGATGACAGACTGTTGGCCTAAAATCTGACCGTTAGTACGCTCCATCAGACAATTGTAGTCCAACTTTCCGCCAACAAATGTTGGATGGCAGGCTAGTAAATTTTCGGCGACAGTGGTCTGTTATCAGATTTTCCTATGGTGTGTACACAAGTCCATCACACAAAAGTTGAAAGTACAAGCACGCATGCTCAGAATCAATGCTCCGACATTAGCAGAAGGTGCCCAAGGGTGGCGCTCAAGAGCTGAAATTCCTTGCAGTACGTCACTACGTTTGTGTTTATTGGCTGACAATTTACTGTGTACCGTTTGTATGCAAGACAAGTTCCTGGCACAAGCCCTTTGGACAAAAGTCTGACGCTTTGTTGGCCAACAATCTGATAGTGTGTATAAGGCTGAAGACTGGGATGCCATTAAAGTTCATGTGCATGTAAAGGCAGGCATCCCAATACTTTTGGTAATATAGTGTATACGTGATTCTGCACAAAGTGCAAACTTGAAACTTATGTAACTTCTGTTTAACTAAATGCTGCTGAACCCCAGCAAGAAATGTACATCTTCCTGGTGACTGTATGACTGCCCATCTTGTAGAGCTCCCTAGGAGACCACAAGGAGGTCCTGAGCACTATAATATGGAAATAGTTACTTCAGAAACTGAAGGCATGCTTGGTCTTGCCCTCTCCCATGATTCACTGAGGATTCACTGACATTTCTTTCACAGCGATGGGCCAGCTGTGAAAGGGACAGGAACAAGTGTAGCTAGAGTTACTCAGGGTTCTATTTTTAATTAAAAAAACCCAGAGCTTTATGGCAATGGACTAAGTATGTACACATATACGCTGGCATGTTTAGGTTGCTTCATTAAGAATCGTACACACTACTAGTTTTTTTTCCATTCAACCTAGTGGGTTGAATGAAAAAAAACCCCTGACAGATCACGTTGGAGCTGCTGTGCTAACAATCCAATGTTAGTACAGCGATCTCTCCTGCTGTGCTATTGTGTTCTGACAGTGGGGTGGCCCCCCCAACGGAACACTTTGGTCAGCATTCTCAGTCAGCCATTGGCTCAGAGTGCTGGACGGGAGACTGTCAGCAGACCTTTTTCAGTCATGACCCTTCGACAGAAGCCGGATGAACGGCATAGGGCTTATTGAGCCAAGATCACAGCCCTTATTTCTGTACACCAAACCAGAAGTGCTCCTGTGTAACTACAGAATCTACAAATAAAATCTGGATTTTCCACTTATCCATAAGAATAGCTAGGCCACATACTTACCCACCTTTCATTCTCCATGTGGAAACTAACCCTAGGTCACAGTAGACTGGTACCTATAGGTGACAGAGACAAAGAGTTATCAACCAATACATTTTTCTTGTTATTAGTATAAGTAATCAAGAGTTAAAGCTGATATGATGGACTTTAACGGTACCAGTAAGGGACGTATAAACAAAATAATACTAAATGTCTTTATTACAAAGGGTTGAAAATATTTTACAAATATAAAATTATTAGAAAAATAATCAGGTATCAATGAATTAGAGATCTCTGTAATTGCAAATGTCAAGAGGTTGACGCGTTTCACATCTTTGCTTCTTCAGGACCTTATATTCCTGACTTAGAATAGAGATCCTGTTCAAAAACAGAGAGAAATACATAAATATTGTTTACAAAATTTGATCGGGCAGAGGGCCTGATAAACAACTCTACTGCCCCCAGATTGTAACCATGCCAGGGGAGACACATAAATATTGTTTACATTTGGATTGTAACTGTCAGAAACCATGAACTAGACCGAGACAGAAGTACAATTAAATCACACTTGTTTATTAATAAAAAATAAAAAGGTAAATAGTGTAAGCGTAGTCAAAGCATAGCCAGAGTCCAGTAACCGGATAGAGTAGTCAGCCAGGCCAGAGTTCAATAACCAGACTGGGTAATCAGCCAGGCCAGAAGTCAGGGATCCAAGTGGAGGAACAGCAAGCAGGATAAGGAGCCAGAAGGGATGTCAGCAAGCCAGTCTTTAAACAGGAAAGCAGGCGATGGTTTCTTGTGATGTGACCAAGGCGAAGGCAGAGAAGAAGTGAGCTGGACAGCTTTAAGTAGACAGGTCGGATGAGCATGATCAGGAACAGCTGGTAACTGTGGAGAGAGATGAGAGCTGGCAATTAGCCTACAGCTGAGCAGCCAGCCCAGAGAAGGAAGGGCTAAGCCAGCCCTGACAGTAACAGAATTAATTTCAACGTATCATCCGTATGAATAGAAAATAGCATACATGGGGACTCACATCTAGGAGGAACCCACAAAGAATGATGTGCCAAGTGTGGTGGGAGAGTGATCCAACAACCAGTGTTTTTAAACAATAAATTAATCAATATAAGTAAAACCGTCAGAAGATCATGTGATTTATTCTGAAAATGCCAGTAAGTGTGGAATAAATAAGTAAGACATGGTTTTGTAGGCTGACCATAATAATATAGTACTTACAAATGACACACATTCTATAAATCATGAGTTATGTAACCATATGATAATCTGATACATATATCTGTATTTGACACTCCATGATGAACATTAATAACTGTTGTACAAAATTACTCTATACAGAGTCACTATGTACGTTTGGATATGGATGCAACAGAAAAGTTATGGATAGTAATTCAATCCTCTTATCCTGTTCCCTTCTTGCTGTAGAGGAAAGTTCTTATACAGGCATACATGACGTGTTGGATGGTCTTGAGATGTACGATTTATAACCAGGGGACCCCTGGCATGGTTACAATCTGGGGGCAGTAGGGTTGCTTATCAGGCCCTCTGCCCGATCAAATATTGTAAACAATATTTATGTATTTCTCTCTGTTTTTGAACAGGATATGTGTTCTAACTCAAGAATCTAAGGTCCTGAAGAAGCAAAGATGTGAAACACGTCAACCTCTTGACATTTGTAATAACAGAGATCTCGAATTCATTGATACCCGTGTATTTTTCTAATGATTTTAAAATATTTTTAACCCTTTGTAATAAAGACATTTAGTATTATTTTGTTTATACGTCCCTTACTGTTACAGTTAAAGTCCATCATATCAGCTCTATCTCCCAAATAAATATATAAACTGCAACTGTCGCTAGGGTAACTGTGGTTTTCTCATTAATAATAATAGTGCACGCCCAATATAATTGGTTGATTTCATCTCATTGGATGTGTCTTGTTAGGCAATTAGCAGTTAATTTACCCTTTTAATGCTAATCTCACTCCTATCACTTCTAACATATCTTTGAAATGTGTTTTTTTTTCTTTTTTTTTACCCAAATCTTTTAATACATTACAAAGAACAGAGAAATGTTTCTAAACCTAGTAAATACATTTTTTAAGATCTTGATCTTTAAAGGTGACCATACACTGCAATCAGTTAGATCTTAAATAAAATAGATTTAGTGCAAGAGCCTGTTTGATTTCCTATAATTTGAATTAATTGTTCAAGTGCGTCTTCCTATTACCTATTTTGCCTAAATAACGAGTTGTACAGAGATTGGCCAATCTGATTGCATAGTGCATGACCATCTTAAGTGCCAAATTTGGAATGTAGATGTGCCATGACCGACTTGTATTTTCCAAATGATATTTTTTGGGCAAAACACCTTTTTTCAAGACATGCTAGAGTGATCAGGAATCTTCAAACTATGGCTCTCCAGCTGTTGCAGAACTACACATCCCATGAGGCATTGTAAAACTCTGACATTCACAGACATGCCTAGGCATGATTCTAGTTCCTGAACAAGTGGAGGGCCGTAGTTGGAAGACCCCTGTGCTAGACCATTATTATGCCCCCAGAATTGGGAGTGTGGCATCTACCCAACTTCTCTCTGCTGGTGGACACAAGAACCTACATCTATAGATATATCTATACATCCACAACATCGCCCCCATCTAGATCACCAACCTCATCTGCAGATATCGCCCAAATCGTCCCATCCACTCCTCCCAGGACCTCCTGCTCTCTAGCTCCCTTGTTACCTCCTCCCATGCTCACCTTCAGGACTTCTCCAGAGATTCTACCATCCTCTGGAAATACCCGACCTAGTATGTCTGATCAGCCCCTACCCTGTCCACCTTTAGGAGATCCCTGAAAACTCATTTATTCAGGGAAGCCTATCCCACACCCACCTAACAACAACTGTCCCCGAGCCAACCCCATCAAATCATTCTCTGCATCTATTACCTTTTGTACCACCACCCCCCTCCCTTTAGATTGTAAGCTCTACGAGCAGGGCCCTCCTGTACCTTTTGTATTGAACTGTACTGTAATTGTGTTGTCCCCCTCTATACACTGTAAAGCGCTGCGTAAACTGTAGACGTTATATAAATCTTGTATAAAAATAATAATATGTACACACACACTGAAGCGGGAAGCAATATACATTGGCCCGGAAGTGAATCTGTACACAGGAAGTAGATGTGTGTTTTGAGGCCAAATCATTTAGACATACACACATGACCCACACAAACACCACACCATATAAAAATAAATAAATAAGTTATCTTAATTTGCAAATAAGCATCATCTCTTCGTCAGAGAACAGTGAGCGGGGCATGGTGAGGGGAAGAAATTAGCAGCAGTACAAGAAACTTCCTGGAGGGGAGTAATGTCATTCCTGTGTGCTGGCCACCGCTTCCGGGAACCAGATATGCGCCACGGGTACATACCTCCACACACACAGCAGTTGCGCATTTCTCACATACATAGCGGTCGCTCATCTAGACGCATTTGGCGCATCTAGCTGCAAGAACCCAATTTTTATGGAAATTAATAGTAAAGCAGGTGCAGATTTCCAGGACTGGACTAACAAATGTTTCTAGGCATCTGGTGTTTTCTATTAAACAAAGTCTAAATGGGCCATTGACATGCATAACAGTTGAACTTAGGAACATGTCTTTGCAAAGTTAAGCTAAATGAAATCCTTTCTTATTTTTGCTTGGGTATAGAGTGCAGAGGAAAGTCTTGTCAGTTGTTGGGGATGTCTATACCACTGATAGCACAAAAGTGCTATGCAGTTGTGCCATACTCTTTCCATTTTCTTATGATGGATTGAACAGTGCTCTGTGACATGTTCAAAGCTTGGGATTTTTTTTATAACCTAACCCTGCTTTAAACTCCTCCACAACTTTATCCCTGACCTGTCTGGTGTGTTCCTTGCCATTCATGATCCTGTTTGTTCACTAAGGTTCTCCTACAAACCTCTGAGGGCTTCACAGAACAACTGTATTTATAATGAGATTAAATTACACACAGGTGGACTCTATTTACTAGTTAGGTGACTTCTCAAGGCAATTGGTTCCACTAGATTTTAGTTAGACCCCTTTCACACTGAGGCGTTTTTCAGACGCTACAGCGCTAAAAATAGTGCCTGCATAGCGACTGAAAATTGCCTCGGCTGCAAACCCAGTGTGAAATCCCGAGTGCTTTCACACTGGGGAGCTGCGCTGGCAGGGCGTCACAAAAAGTCCTGGCAGCAGCTTCTTTGCAGAGGTGGAGGAGCTGTGAATACACCGCTCCTCCACCACTCCTGCCCATTGAAAACAATAGGGCGGTGCTGCTATACCACCGGCAAAGTGCTGCTGCAGCGGTGTTTTGCGGGAGGATTTAACCCCTTTTCAGCCCCTAGCAGGGGTTAAAACCGCACTGCTGGGGGCCAAATAGCGCTGCTAAAATGACAGTAAAGCCCAGGAAGCTCAGTGTGAAAGGGGTCTGAGGGGTATCAGAGTAAAGGGGGCTGAATACAAATGCATGCCACACTTTTCAGATAGTTATTCGTGAAAAATTTGGAAAACCATTTATAATTTTCCTTCCACTTCACAATTATGTGCCAATTTGTGTTGGTCTATAAAATAAGATCCCAATAAAATACATTTATGTTTTTGTTTGTAACATGACAAAATGTGGAAAATTTCAAGGGGGTATGAATACTTTTTCAGGGCAATGTACAGGTTCCATTGATGGAAATCTGGCTCTGTTTACTGGTCCTTCTTTCTATGCACTGAGCACAGTCAAACCATTGTAAAAGGTCAGAGTCATGACAGATGTATTCCCTATATACTCTCAAATATTTGCCTACCCAAGTCGTATGGCCTCCTGGTTCATGTAAACAGACCCTTCTTATAAATTACCTGTCTTAAACCACACTGCTGTTGTTCACAGTAATTACTAATGTATGCTCTTGTGTGTACCTAAGTTGTTTTTGTCATCCCCTTTTTGAGGACTCTGTTAATCCAGTTTCTTAAGCAGAACTATGGCCTCTCATGAAAAAGTTAAAATATGTGCTGCGGCAATAATTATTAGTGGATCTCTTTTCACGTTTTTTTCCTAGCTATGATGATGTGGCAACGATGCTGCACTGCTCCTGAATTCAGATCAGACTTTCCGCTGTGCCTGACTGCATAGCAGTGGGAAGAAAAATGGTTGCAGGAGCCATTGTCAGTCAGTTCCTGGCAGGGGCGGGCTGGGCCGGGGGGCAGGGTGGAAATTTCCCCCCAGGCCGGCACCTACATTATGTTTAAAACGGCCGCTGGCCGTTTGTTCATTTCTTTTTTTTTTTACGCTGTTTCCCGGTAGGCCGTCTGCACTAAGGGCTGCTTGCCTGGCTCTGGCTGTCAGTAATACAAAGAGCAGAGGCGGCGCTGGCAGCATCCAATGCCTTCTCTGATCCGGCGCCGCCCACTGACCTGCAGGTTGAACCTGCGGAGTGATGTGCCTGATGGGAGGAGCAGGAGAACGTCAGAACGTCGTGGACTCGTGGTGCTGCTTAATTCCTCCTTCCATCTGGCCTGTGCGGCGCCAGCACCGCCCACTGTTCTCAGTCTGCATGCAGCCAGTCGTAAGGGCATAGGAGAAGTGAACGGCAGCCGTGGAGCAAAGGATTAAGGTGCTGCCTGCAAGCTGTATAACCTCTCTCTCTCTCCAGTGCAGCCACCCCCCCCTCTCTCTCTCCCCCCTCTCCAATGCAGCCCCCCTCTCCCTCTCCAATGCAGCCCCCCCCCTCTCCCTCTCCAGTGCAGCCCCCCCTCTCCCTCTCCAGTGCAGCTCCCCCTCTCTCCCTCTCCAGTGCAGCTCCCCCCTCTCTCTCTCTCCAGTGCAGCTCCCCCCTCTCTCTCTCTCCAGTGCAGCCCCCCTCTCTCTCTCTCTCCAGTGCAGCCCCCCTTCTCTCTCTCTCTCTCTCTCCAGTGCAGCCCCCTCTCTCTCCAGTGCAGCCCCCCCTCTCTCTCTCTCTCCAGTGCAACCCCCCTCTCTCTCTCCAGTGCAACCCCCCTCTCTCTCGCTCTCCAGTGCAGCCCCTCTCTCTCGCTCTCCAGTGCAGCCCCTCTCTCTCGCTCTCCAGTGCAGCCCCTCTCTCTCGCTCTCCAGTGCAGCCCTTCTCTCTCTCTCTCACTCCAGTGCAGCCCCTCTCTCTCGCTCTCCAGTGCAGCCCCTCTCTCTCACTCCAGTGCAGCCCCCCTCTCTCTCTCCAGTGCAGCCCCTCTCTCTCGCTCTCCAGTGCAGCCCCTCTCTCTCGCTCTCCAGTGCAGCCCCCCTCTCTCTCTCTCACTCCAGTGCAGCCCCTCTCTCTCTCTCCAGTGCAGCCCCTCTCTCTCGCTCTCCAGTGCAGCCCCTCTCTCTCGCTCTCCAGTGCAGCCCCCCTCTCTCTCTCTCTCACTCCAGTGCAGCCCCTCTCTCCAGTGCAGCCTCTCTCTCTCTCTCCAGTGCATCCCCCCTCTCTCTCTCTCTCTCCAGTGCAGCCCTTCTCTCTCTCTCTCTCTCTCTCTCCAGTGCAGCCCCCTCTCTCTCTCTCTCTCTCGCTCTCCAGTGCAGCCCCCCTCTCTCTCTCTCTCTCTCGCTCTCCAGTGCAGCCCCCCTCTCTCTCTCTCTCGCTCTCCAGTGCAGCCCCCTCTCTCTCTCTCTCTCTCCAGTGCATCCCCTCTCTCTCTCTCTCTCTCCAGTGCAGCCCTTCTCTCTCTCTCTCTCTCTCGCTCTCCAGTGCAGCCCCCCTCTCTCTCTCTCTCTCGCTCTCCAGTGCAGCCCCCCCCTCTCTCTCTCTCTCTCGCTCTCCAGTGCAGCCCCCCTCTCTCTCTCTCTCGCTCTCCAGTGCAGCCCCCCTCTCTCTCTCTCTCACTCCAGTGCAGCCCCTCTCTCTCCAGTGCAGCCTCTCTCTCTCTCTCCAGTGCATCCCCCCTCTCTCTCTCTCTCTCCAGTGCAGCCCTTCTCTCTCTCTCTCTCTCTCCAGTGCAGCCCTTCTCTCTCTCTCTCTCTCTCCAGTGCATCCCCTCTCTCTCTCTCTCTCTCTCTCTCGCTCTCCAGTGCTGCCCCCCTCTCTCTCTCTCTCTCGCTCTCCAGTGCAGCCCCCCTCTCTCTCTCTCTCTCTCTCTCTCCAGTGCAGCCCCTCTCTCTCTCTCTCTCTCTTTCTCTCTCCAATTATGGGCACAGTCAGGCTGCAATTATGGGCACAGTGAGGCTGCATTTGATGCGCACTGGTGAGACTGCATTGATCTCTTGTATCATGTCTGCAGTCTCTGACCATCTCTTGTATCATATCACTGTCCTCTGGAGTTTGGAGAGGAGTCAAGAGTGGAAATGTCGCTAAAATGGGGGTCATGGGAGAAGTCAGACGTGTGTGGACTGTGGAGAGGCCTTTCATGAACAAAAAAATAATGACGTTATGCTGTTGGGCTGGTATAATAATGCTATGGGGCTGGTATAACATTTTTTCCAGGGCTGTTTTTTATTCCCAGTCTGGCCCTGGACGTGAGTCATGCGACCACAGAGAAGGGGATTATTGCTCCGGGTCCCGGATCACTGAGCCGACAGATGTCACTCCACTCGGGTGCTGCTCGCACCTCCCCCCTGCAATGCCACTGCCTTGGGCTCGAGGTATTATGGGTCCTTAGGGGGGTTCTTTACTGTGGGGGGTCCTGCACTGTAGAGGGGGTCTGCACTGTAGGGGGGTCCTGCACTGTAGAAGGGGTCCTGCACTGTAGAAGGGGTCCTGCACTGTAGAAGGGGTCCTGCACTGTAGAGGGGGTCCTGCACTGTAGGGGGGGTCCTGCACTGTAGGGGGGGTCCTGCACTGTAGGGGGGGTCCTGCACTGTAGAGGGGTCCTGCACTGTAGGAGGGGTCCTGCACTGTATTGGGGTTTGCACTGTAGGGGGAGGGGTCTGTACTGTAGGGGAAGATTCGGCACTGTAGGGGGGTCTGTACTGTAGGGGAGTCTGTACTGTAGGGGGGTCTGCGCTGTAGGGTGGAGGGGTCTGTACTGTAGGAGGGTCTGCACTGTAGATCGGGGTCTGCATGGTAGGGAGGGGGGTCTGCGTTGTAGGGGGTCTGTGTAACATGCAGGGGGTCCAGAGCTGTGAGGGGCTGTGTAATGTAAAGGGGTGCGGAGTGCTGTGTAATGTAAAGGGGTCCAGAGGTACAAGGGCTGTTTAATGTAAAGGGGTCCAGAGGTTCAGGGTGCTGTGTAATGTAAAAGGGTCCAGAGGTACAAGGGCTGTGTAATGTAAAGGGGTCAGGAGGTAAGGGGTCCAGAGGTACAAGAGCTGTGTAATGTAAAGGGTCCAGAAGTGCAGGCTGCTGTGTAATGTAAAGGGGTCCTTAGGTGCAAGGTCCTGTGTAATGTAAAGGGGTCCTTAGGTGCAAGGTCCTGTGTAATGTAAAGGGGTCCTTAGGTGCAAGGTCCTGTGCAATGTAAAGGGGTCCTTAGGTGCAAGGTCCTGTGTAATGTAAAGGGGTCCTTAGGTGCAAGGTCCTGTGTAATGTAAAGGGGTCCTTAGGTGCAAGGTTCTGTGTAATGTAAAGGGGTCCAGAGGTGCAGGGTCCTGTGTAATATAAAGGGGTCATTAGGTGCAAGGTTCTGTGTAATGTAAAGGGGTGCAGGGTGCAGTGTAATTTAAAGGGGTCCAGAGGTACAGTTGTGGAGAGGGGGGGTACACAGTAGTGACAAAAAGATATTGAAGGATGCAGAGGTATGCAGGGGACACAGTGGGTGTTTTTACATTTTATGGTGTGGGGGGGGGTGCCAGATATAGGATCCGCCCCGGGTGCCAAATGCTCTAGGTACGCCCCTGGTGTGAGCACAGCAGACTACAACTCTTACCTCCCAGGAGTCTCAGAGGCAGGCCAGGTGTGTGGCACGTCAGGGGAGGGGACGCCCGGCGTCAAGAACGTCACGTCACACGTGACCTGCTGGGCTTATGGGGAGCAGTGGCTAGAAGATGAGACCTGCTTCAGGATCATCACCCCCCCCCCCCCCCCAAAGAGTGGCAAGGACCTGGCTCAGTGTCTCCAGTCCTCACTCAATCAATGCTCCCCAGCCTGAAGTAAGGCATCTGTGATAACCTTCACAAAATGGAGTAGAATGAGAAAATCCGCTTCAGTTGTAAATTTAATTAATAATGCATAGTCATCAAGACAATTTAAAATTTTGGCAGTGGCAGCGTGTGTTTTTTTTTTTTTTCTAGCACCTCCCCCCCCCCACCAGCGGACTTAACACCCTCCCCCCCACCAGAGGACTTAACACCCTCCCCCCCAGCAGCGGACTTGACACCCTCCCCCCCAGCAGCGGACTTGACACCCTCCCCCCCAGCAGCGGACTTGACTCCCTCCCCCCCACCAGCGGCCTTGACACCCTCCCCCCCACCAGCGGCCTTGACACCCTCCCCCCCACCAGCGGCCTTGACACCCTCCCCCCCACCAGCGGCCTTGACACCCTCCCCCCACCAGCGGCCTTGACACCCTCCCCCCCACCAGCGGCCTTGACACCCTCCCCCCCACCAGCGGCCTTGACACCCTCCCCCCCACCAGAGGACTTGACACCCTCCCCCCCACCAGAGGACTTGACACCCTCCCCCCCACCAGAGGACTTGACACCCTCCCCCCAACCAGCGGACTTATCTAACACCCTCCCCCCCAACCAGCGGACTTATCTAACACCCTCCCCCCCAACCTGCGGGCTTATCTAACACCCTCCCCCCCCCAACCAGCGGACTTAACACCCTCCCCCCCAACCAGCAGACTTATCTAACACCCTCCCCCCCCAACCAGCGGACTTATCTAACACCCTCCCCCCCCAACCAGCGGACTTATCTAACACCCTCCCCCCCACCAGCGGACTTATCTAACACCCCCCCACCAGCAGACTTATCTAACACCCCCCCCCACCAGCGGACTTATCTAACACCCCCCCCCTACCAGCGGACTTATCTAACACCCCCCCCCACCAGCGGACTTATCTAACACCCTCCCCCCCACCAGCGGACTTATCTAACACCCTCCCCCCCACCAGCGGACTTATCTAACACCCTCCCCCCCACCAGTGGACTTATCTAACACCCTCCCCCCCACCAGCGGACTTATCTAACACCCTCCCCCCCACCAGCGGACTTATCTAACACCCTCCCCCCCCACCAGCGGACTTATCTAACACCCTCCCCCCCACCAGCGGACTTATCTAACACCCTCCCCCCCACCAGCGGACTTATCTAACACCCTCCCCCCCACCAGCGGACTTATCTAACACCCTCCCCCCACCAGCGGACTAATCTAACACCCTCCCCCCCACCAGTGGACTCACCTAGCTGATTAAGTGGTTCAATGGGCCACTTGACTGGACTTGCCCCCCAGGCCTAAGGCTGCCAGCCCTCCCCTGGTTCCTGGCCACACATAGTCCCGCCAACCGCTTTCCTGGATTGACAGCAGTGCCTTTGCTGCTTAACCGCTTCAGCCCCGGAAGATTTTAGATTTTAATCCCTCCTGACCAGAGTGCTTTCTGCGATTTGGCACTTCGTCAATTTAACTGACAATTGCGTGGTCGTGCGACGTTGCACCCAAATAAAATTGACATCCTTTCTTTCCCACAAATAGAGCTTTCTTTTGGTGGTATCTGATCACCTCTGCGGTTTTTATTTTTTGCGCTATAAACAAAAAAAGACCGACAATTTTGAAAAAAAACGCATTATTTTTTACTTTTTGCTATAATAAATATTCCCCAAAAATATATAAAAAAAGTATTTTTTCCTCAGTTTAGGCTGATATGTATTCTTCCACATATTTCTGGTAAAAAAATCGCAATAAGTGTATATTTATTGGTTTGCGCAAAAATTATAGCATCTACAAAATAGGGGATCATTTTATGGCATTTTTACTATTAACTTTTTTTTTAGTAATAATGCCGGTGATCTGCATTTTTTATCGGGACTGCAACATTATTACACATTGAACATTTTTAACACTATTTTGGGACCATTGTCATTTATACAGCGATCAGTGCTATAAAAATGTACTGATTACTATGTAAATTACACTGGCAGTGAGGGTTAACCACTAGGGGGCGATGAAGGAGTTAAGTGTGTCCTAGGGAGTGATTCTAACTGGGGGGGATGGACTTCAAGTCACATGCCAGTGATCACTGCTCTCCTTGACAGAAAGCAGTGATCTCTGTCATGACACAAGCCAACGGGGAAATGCCTTGTTTATACAGGCCAGCCTTTCTCAACCTTTTCAACACAGGGGAACCCTTGAAATAGTTCTCCAGTCTCGGGGAACCCCTGTTAAAAATTTGAAATCTACAACTCATGATACATTAGTGTGATGGTCAGTGGGAAGAATTGTCCTTACACTTGTGGTCATTGGGAAGAATTCTTTCCTTACAGATAGCTAAAAAGATCAATGGTGTTGGTGGGAACTTACCCAAGAGGCAGAAATTGCCCAATGCTGAAGGAACCCATAGCAACCTCTGGAGGAACCTTAGTTGAGAATCAGTGATATAGGCACTTCCCCGTTCTGAGGCTCTGTGACACGATCACCGGGAGACAAGCGGACATCAAGCCCGCCGGTCCCGCGAGCACGGTCACGCTGTATGCGATGGGCACGAGCCTGCTATCCTCGGCTCTTAAAGGGGACGTACAGGTACGCCCATTTGCCCATCGCTGCCATTGTACCGACGTATATTGGCATGCGGCGGTCGGCAAATGGTTAAAGATATGTTCTGGAAGGTTGAGGATTTGAAACATTATCGAAGGAGGAATTGGCTCAATCGTGGAAGGTAAAGACAGTTTTTTTGTTCACTTTATGAGGCTTTGCATAACATAGTCCCTGCTCTGGGGACTTGTTTAGACTGGCATAAAGGAGCCGTCAAGTGTAATTTAAATATTTTTGGTGTGACTTGCATGACTAAATATGACTGCTGTAATGGTGTAAAGCATTTTAACAAAGTTGCAGTATCTTTAATGCCACATGGTTAGGATCTAACTAGCCCTCAAACACAATGAAAGCAAGTCAATTGAATCACACAGAAATGCATTTGTAGACATGTGACACCATAATCTTCCTTTACAAGGTCAATTATAGCTTGACATCTCTGGATTCTTTGAAAGACCACAACACAGAAAACCCCTACTGTTCATTTTCCTCCTCTGAACAAGCATAAAGAAAGATTTTTCCTTTACATATAAGCAGAATATGTATAGTTATAGTATACGTAGTATTGGAACTGTTCCGTCACAATACCATAGGAGACTTAAAAAGGAGTTCCACCCAGTTGGTTAACTTTTTCTTATTCAATCTATTAATGCCAATAATTTATTCATTGATCGTTTTTTTTTTTGTCAGCTTACCTAATCAATTTCACTATCTCCTTCTCCCACCCACGGCTAATAACGTCATTTCCCGGTGGAGCACTGTATTCTAGGAGCTTGGTTTCATAATTCCCAGGAGTCAGTGTGTATCGCCGCTGCTCAGCATTGTAAGATTTCAAAACCGGAAGTGACGCAATGAGAGAAATGACGCGATACAAGGCGTTACCAAACATCATTTTAAATGTGGGCAACCAGTGCATAGCATCTTTGTTGCCATCACAACGGGGCGGACACATTGTGATGGCAATGTCAGAAGTTGACGGTGCTGCAAGCCAAACATACTGCGCATGCGCGAGAATGGCCGGTGCATGCTGATCGCTCAGCAGCAGCGTATCCCGGAAGATAGTGCTTGTGGGCTTCACATGCCCACAAGCAACATGGAAAATGCTAAGAGACAAGAATAAAAGCTATCGTTTGATTGCAAATCGGATAGAGCCTAAAAATGTGAGTGCTATATATATGAGTTTTAATCCAAAGATATTCAATATAAAAATAAAAATAAAATAACATAGAGTTGGAACTCTGCTTTAAGAAAGGTAGTGAACACTAAATAGAAATCCCACCCTCATCACTAATCATTGATGCTGGAAACATTATACCTTCTATTATTTAAATGTTACGCAATCATTATTTGATGGTCAGGATTGGGCAACAATATATGATACCACTAACCTCCGCAGACAGACTTGGCAGGCTGATCACGATAAAAAAGAACATCTGGCCAGGTTGTGTAATAAGTCAATATTCTTCTGTTCTCTTAAACCCGGCATTACATGAGGATAGATACTATGCACAAAGATATTCAAAAGGTGCAAGCGTGCATTTATGTACCCATAAAGAGGAAAAAAAGTGTTTAGTAGCAGCAGAAAGTCCCCTTTTTTACTGTCGAAAAGAGAAAGAAACTGCACTATGAGAGTATAAGTAGCTGCTAACACTTCACTTGACATAGATTGTGCAAAAATAAAATAAATAAAACATAGTGAGGAAAGATGAAAGATGCAGCACTCTCAACAGAAGCAATCTAATCCTAGTGTGCAGTCTGCAGCACAGGTGCCAATGCTCAGTGTGTTATCTCACACTAAATACAATATATACAAAAGAAGAGCTGGAAACTCCAAAGTTCTTGAGCCTCAAGCCTCGTACACACGATCGGACAGTTGGCCAACAAAACCGTGGGCTTTTGCTTGAATGGCGTTGGCCCAAATTTGTCTTGCATATACACGGCACACAATTGTTGGCCAACAAATATGAACTTAGTGACGTACTACGTTGTTTTTCAGCTCGTTAGCGCCACCCTTTGGGCTGCTTCTGCTAATTTCGTGTTAGTAGAAGTTTGGTGAGTGTTGATTTGCGCTTTTCATTTCACGCTTTTCATTTTGCACTTTCCCGTTTGTCAACAAGACATGTTGCGGAATCTGAGGAGATAACATGTTATTTATTATTGGCCTTGGAGTTATTGCTTTGACATGATTTTTTTGGTTGAATAAAGATTTGATTTTGTATATTTTCTAGATTTTTGGATGCATAGAATGCACTTTTTGGTTAAGTTCTATTGGCAGATAACATGTCTATTTGTTTTTTTTTTTTAATGCACAATAAAAAAAATTGTTTAGAATAATACTTGGCTATGTGTTTTACTTCAAATGACAGTTTGGGAGTAGGCAGTTACATTTTAAAAAATAGAATGCAAAATTAGGAAGGGACACCAACATAGTTGTATCTTTGATCTTAAAAACGATGTGATAATGGTGTTGTGGTAACTTGCCCAAATAATAAAAAAATAATAATAATAATAATTATTCTTGATATCACTAGAAAAAAAAAGCCTTTGAAAATTAGTTTGCAATAACTCCATCAGTATCACCAGCAAAGCAGCTTCATTATTATCCTATTAAAGAGGAAGTAAACTCTCCCACTCTGATGCTTCTTTTCATTTAGTCCAATATAATAAGTAATTATCAGACTATAGCCACTGTAATCCAGCCCAAATCGCATATTACTTACTGTTTAAAGAAACTTTAAAAAACTTGTTTCCAGGGGTTAGGCAGCGCCATCTTAAGTATTGTTGATTCTGAGTCCACAGTGGAGTGTATTTCCCGCCCTTACATTGAGCACTTCCTGGCCTGTTAACCAAGCCTCCTTCTCAATCCAACGTTTCTATGGCAACCCTGGTTCCTTGTTCATAGCTGACTTGTTTTATTTCATAGTATTTACTTGTTCTGATTACCTAGTGTTTGCCTGTGTGAGTCCTATCAGCTTCAGCTGATAAGACTGCAGTAATGCTGTCCCATGCCCTGCTTTACACTCCATATGAGGTCACATGGTGTGTAGGAGGAAGCTCTGAATGATTCTGCAGCCTCCTGGGAGTTCAGTGTTGTGCCGTAGGAAGTCCTGATAACAGATAGTTAAGCACATAGAGAGTGTGTCATTAATCAGGGGAGATCTGGGCATGCTCAGTGACGTCATTCTAAAGGGATTACAGCAATACTAAGCAAGTAAGGAGATATCTACAAGTAGTGTTCATTATGGGTTTTTATGCTGATTTACATGGGACAAAGTTGTGGGGGAGGGTTTACAACCACTTTAAAGAAGAAGAGAATTGTGCGCTGCATTTGGAGATTTCATAATTTGCCATTTCACGAATGCTAAGTCTCCATTACGTACGCTAGTTTAGAAGACCGACCGCCTCTGGCTTGTGCTTGCTTCAGAGCATGCGTGTTTGTACTTTGGACTTTTTTCTGACGGACTTGTGCACACACGCTTGGAAAATCAGACAAAAGACATTTGTTTGAGGAAAATTTTAAAACATGCTATCCAACATTTGTCCGTGGAAAATACAATTGTCCGATGGAACATACACATGATCAGATTTTCCCCCAACAGCCTGTCATCGAATATTTCCAGTTGAAAAGTCGATCATGTGTACAAGGCTTAAGTCACAGGCTATGACTAGGACTCACAGCGAAACGTGTCAGCTGTTTACTTTTTAATGCTCATATGCAGCCAATACATTTTTGCATCAAGGACTTTAGAGTTGCCAACTCTTCCCTTTTATACATAAAACATAGTTCAGCACTAAAAAGGAACAATATACATACACATATTGTATAATTCAAGATCAATCAATAGAACGACATTGAATAAATATGTGAAATTGAGAAAACAAAGTGAATGAACACCTCTATAGCTATAAAGGAAAAGTCCAAAGTGTCAAATTGCAAGTTCAATGGTTATGTAACTCAACATGACACACCACCATACACAGCGAGTTTATACACATAGAAATTCACCTATCATTTTTCTTGGACTCACATGGATTTACATAACCATTGAACTTTGCAATTTGACACTTTGGACTTTTCCTTTATATTTATAGAGGTGTTCATTTGCAGTGGAACCTTGGATTGCGAGCGTAATAGGTTCCAGGAGAATGTTTGTAATCCAAAACACTCGCATATCAAAGCAAGTTTCCCCATAGAAGTCAATGGAAACAAAGATAATTTGTTCCACACTGACTAATGTTGCATGCAATACCGCATGTGGCCAGAGGTGGGGGGCTCCAGAGAGCCTCGGAAATACTCGGGGACAGCTCAGCTGAACTCGGAAACCCTTGGAAAGGCTCGGAAACACTCAGGAATGGAGAATTTCCGAATGTTTCCGAGTGATTCCGAGTATTTCCAAACAACTCCGAACCATTCCGAGTGTCACCGGCGTCCCCGCACCTCTGGCCAAATGCAGTGCTGCACACCCCATTAGCTTGAATTCTGCTGGTTTTGCGAGACAACACTCGCAAACCGAGTCAGGATTTAAAAAAAAAAGTTTGCTCGTCTTACAAAAATGCTCGTTAACCGCGTTACTCGTTAACCAAGGTTCCACTGTACCTTGTTTTCTCAATTTGACATATTTATTTAATGTGTTTTTTTTTTTTTTGTTTTATTGATTGATCTTGAATTATCCAATATGTGTATGTATATATTGTTACTTTTTAGCGCTGCACTATGTTTATGTATGTCACTTTTTACTGTCATCGTCTAGTTAACTCTCCGGGTTGCAACATATATCCGTTCTCCCCCCACATCAGGACATTATCCTCATTGATGCTAATGTATTCTCATTTTTACAAGGACATGAGTGATCAGGTCAATACAGCCCAAGAGATTAATGAACCTGACTTCGCTGGGAAAATTATGGCTATTTAATTGGCTGCAATTTGTTTTTGCCCTGCCAAGTTAAAGCTCATACATAAAGATAAGCAGCATATGAAAACTGGGCATCCTAGAAATGTATTTAACCCAAAAGCAGAAATTCAACAATCAGAAATTATAAAGTGAATAAATTAGGAAAGGAGAATAGGGTGGGGGTCTCCTCTCCTTATTCATAATTTGAGTCTACAGGTTGTATTTAGATTGTAAGCTCTCATGAGCAGGGCTCTCTGATCCCTTTTGTATTGAATTGTAATTTTTTTTTTTCAAATATGTATTTTATTCAACTCCGGATAGGGCAAAGCCCCATAGTACACATAATAAAACATACAGAGCCAAGACTGCATAAATCGATTCAGCACAGGAGACAAACAAAGCAGTATATAGGGCACGTGGCAGTGGACAGTTAAATGGCAGACCACTGTCTCCGTAAGGATCAGCATTGAATAGCGTCAGGGCTCATTCCGGTGGCACAAAAGTGGGGTTCAGCCCCCTCTCTTGCCCCCCCACCGAACTCGGGGGGTTGGGGGAAGAGAGGGAAGGAGAACACCAAAAAAAAAAAACCAAAGGGGGGGGGGGGTGTGCTAAGGGAAGAGAGAGAGAACGAGAGACAGGTAGAGGGACCTAAAAGAAAAGACAAGACATGGCGGTGTCCAGGGCAAAATACCTTCCCAAAGAGGAATGGGATCACGTCCCCAGCAGACGTTGACCTTCAGCTGAAAATATGAACATGTTCCAAATATCCCAGGTCTTTTTAAAGGCCTCCTGTTTATGTTGTACAGTTTGAATTGTAATTTAACTGTGCTGTCTGTCTCCTTCCAAATAAGTCCTGAACAATAATTTCAGTTTTTTTTTAGGCTGGGTTGACACTAAGGCCCTTTCACACTGGGGCGGTGCGGGCGTCGGTGGTAAAGCGGCGCTATTTTTAGCACCATTTTACCGTCATTTTAGCAGCGGTATGTGGCCACTAGCGGGGCGGTTTTAACCCCCGCTAGCGGCCGAAAAAGGGTTATGGCCGCACTGCCCCATTGATTTCAATGGGTAGGAGCAGTTTAGGCCCTTGCACACACGGTCGGACATTCCGACGGAAAATGTCTGATCGGACCATGTTGTCAGATAATCTGACCGTGTGTGTGGGCTTCATCTGACTTTTTCCTTCGGAATGTCCGACCAACAAAGTTTGAGAGCTGGATATAAAAATTTTCCGACAACATGATCCGATCGGACTTTGTCTGATCGTTTGTAGAGAATTTCCGATCGGACAAAGTGCCACGCATGCTCAGATCAAATTCCTAGACCAAAGCTATTGGATACTAGCCTGAACGTAGTCCCGTCGTAACTAAATAACGTCATCACGCTACGAACGATCGGATTTTCCGACAACTTTGTCTGACCGTGTGTATGCAACACCAGTTTTGGACAAAATCCGTTGGAAAAAATCAGACGGATTTTGTTGTCGGAATGTCTGACCGTGTGTACAAGGGCTTGGAGCGGTGAACACACCGCTCCTTCACCGCTTCAAAGATGCTGCTAGCAGGACTTTTTTCACCGTCCTGCTAGCGCACCGCTCCAGTGTGAAAGCCCTTACATTTAAAGGCCTGTCTAAAGCATCTGCTTACAAATGCCACAAATCTTTCTGGGATATTTTTTTAATTTTGGTGCTGGAAGAGCACTATGGTTTTCAATACCGCACACAGTCAAATGACGTCTTTAACTTTGTGCGGGGATATCTGAATGATGCCTGCAGCTAGAGGATTCAGAGATCATTCTTTCCAGCCGGCGATTCTGTGCACCATAATAACGATCATAACCGCAGTTCCCCCTCCCGCCGCCATCAGGTGCTTCTCCGGGCTCTCCCATGCCATTGGGGGCCCGGAGAAAGAATCGGCTGGCGCCGGATGACTACGAAAGAGATTTCCGGTGACCAGATGGTCACCAGTCATCTCTATGACCGTCAGAGGCCCGGGCACAACGTTATGACGTCACGCCTGGGTTCCCAGGTGTAAACAAAGCCGCGTTTGCGGCTGTCAGCATGAGATCTGTGAATATTTTTTCTCAATCCTATGCTTTTCAGCCTAGAGGAGAGATGTGGGGTCTTATTGACCCTGCATCTCTCCATAAAGAGGACCTGTCACATAGATTCCTATTACAAGGGATGTTTGCATTTCTTGTAATAGGAATAAAAGTGATCAAAAAAAGAAAAATGTAAAAAAAAGTGTAAAAAAATAAAAAATAATAAAAAATAATAAGAAATATATTTTTTTTAAACGCCACAGTACCCGGTAGCTCACGCTCACGCTCAGAAGTGAACACACAGGCAAGTCCCGCCTACATATGTAAACACTGTTCACATATGCATGTGCAACAATTCTAGCACTAGACCTCCTCTGTAACCAGTGGCGGCTGGTGAAGTTTTTGGATGGGGGGGCGCCAGACCCCGCCCATCATTTTTGCTCCCTCCCACTTCTCATAAACCACGCCCCTTATATAATCCACCCAATCCGTCCCCTGTATTCCACTTCCTTCCACCCATAGTTTAAAAAATTCTACAGGTTGCATATTTTACTTTATAGAGGAGGTCTAGGGCTAGAATTATTGATATCAGTCTAACAATCGCAGCGATACCTCACATGTGTGGTTTGACCACTGTTTTCATATGCGGGCGCCCGGGCGCAGTACTCACGTATGCGTTCGCTTATGCACGCGAGATCATCGGGACTGGGTGCTTTAAAAAACATTTTTTTTTCTTATTTATATTTATTTTTTCACAGTTTAAAAAAAAAAATTTGTCACTTTTATTCCTTTTTACAAGGAATGTAAACATCCCTTGTTATAGAAAAAAGCATGACAGGTTCTCTTAAATATGAGATCTGGGTCAAAAAGTCCTCAGATCTCATATTTACACTAAAATGCAAAAAAGGTTTATAAAAATGTCTTTGACAGCAAATTAACTGTGAGTAACAACAAGCAACAGAGCAGACCATTACTTTGCACTTTGCTGAATAAGAATACCGCATGGCATGATGTGATACTCCTGCAAGAAGCATTCAATTATATTGTTTCTTTTACAAATTGCTTATTGCTCTAATAATAATTCCTGCACAGCACACAACCGAGTGGTCTAGTAAAGGCTTAGACCGGCCGGGGTGCATTTGGCAATTAATTAAATTAATAATTAAATTTTTTTCCCAGAGACAGCAATTATGCCACTCACCTCACTGTCTTGCAGCTCCACTCGGGCTGAGGAACGGAGCTGCCGACGTCACTTCCGGGTTTCGTGAATCAGCCGAAAGCCGGAAGTGACCTGCCTGTCTTTGAATGACAATGCTCCCGCCCATAGAATCACAGTGATTTTACGGAGCGGAAGCTAGTCGGCGTTCTACATTGCACCGCAAGGCGGGTTTTTAACCCGCAAATGAAGCGCCATGGATGCAATCTTGTGATTGTATCTACGTGGCGCTTCTCATAGTGCACTGCGACCGGCGCCACAGTACACTATGTTCAATTGTTAAATTACTTTTTTTTTAAATGTCTTAAAGGGCCCGTTTTTTTTAAACTTTTATATATATATATTTTTTACACTATAGGGGGGGGGGCGGCGCCCGGGCATCCCCTATGGACGGGCCGCCACTGTCTGTAACTGTAAACTGGTGACCTGTAAAAATTTTCAAAGCGTCGCCTATGGAGATTTTTAAGTACCGAAGTTTGGCGCCACTCCACGAGTGTGGCAATTTTAAAGTGTGACATGTTAGGTATCTATTTACTCGGCGTAACATCATCTTTCACATTATACATAAAAATTGGGCTAACTTTACTGTTTTGTTATTTTTGAATTCATGAAACCTTTTTTGCTTCCAAAAAAAAGGCGTTTGAAAAATGATTGCGCAAATGCCAAGCGAGATAAAAAGTTGCAATGATCACCATTTTATTCCCCAGGGTGTCTGCTAAAAAAACATATATAATGTTTGGGGGTTCTGAGTAGTTTTCTAGCAAAAAACAAATATGGTTTTTACATGTAAGAGAGAAGTGCCAGAATAGGCCCGGTAATTGAAGTGGTTAACTGGCAATACAGAGCCATGGCTTGATTCTTCTATTGATATTTTGGCTATGATTTAGAGGTGCAGTTTAGTATGGAAAAAGGTACTAGTCACAGTCTCTATGTGAGAAGCGATTTAAATTGAATATAAAAAGAGTATCCTGGGGATAGAGAGTGTGTGATGCTGCCAAGACATTGTGGTTGGGATGACATATGAGTGCACATTTGCCTTCATAAATGATTGGGGTATTTTACAGGCATCCCAAGGTAAATGAGGCAGATATTCAGTTCCTTATATAAGCAGAGCTGAGAAAATAGAAGATTTTATTATGTATGTAACCCCTATCAAGGAACTTCTCTTATTTACTCTCCTCTGTGCGTTTAAATATACCATTGAGCCTGGGTTCACACATATGTGATGCGGGAACCGGCGCGATTCCAGTGCCGGTTCCCACATCGCATCTCCCCGCAGGCAGTTCACACTGCCCTCTGCGAACCACTGCGGGTGTCAATACAAAGTTAATGACACCCCAGATTGGTTCACAGATCACAGTGTGAACTTATTGATTCGTACAGGAATTGGAATCGCATGTGTGTGAACACTCATGTGATCCGATTCCAACTGTATGGCTGAACTCGCATTGCGCAGACATCACATGTGATCAGGGCACAGCATTGCGGGTGCGAATCACATGCAATGTCTGTGTTCACATATGTGTGAACCCAGTTTTGTTACACTTATCGGTTCAATAAGTGTAAGAACACCTCTTGATTCTCCCAGAAATCTTGTGAACCGATAAGATTTTGTGTTCTTTGCTTCTGTTGACTCTTATCGGTTAACATTGTTCCAAGCTATCTTTGTAGTCCTGATCTAGGGTGAAAACACTGCTCCTCCGAAGATAAAGTACGGTAAGTTCACCCTAGAAAAGGAAGTGTGTCACTAGTAGGATCACTAGGTGAGAATGAAAAATGCCTGAAAAACAAACAAACAGGTACCACATCTAAAGCCTGGTAATCTGCAATATATTACATTTTTGTTCTTGGGTTTAGTAGTAGTAGAGTATTTTATTGTATAAGTTATGTTAGGAGTTTAAGTAATAACCCTTTATTGGCTAACTTAAAGTGGTGTTGCCACCAAAAAATTAAAAGCTGCTTAAAATTCGTAAAAAAAAAAAAATATATATAATTGGCAAAAAAAATAATTTTTACTCACCTCTAAATACCTGTTGCTAGGGGGTCCCTCGTAGTCTGCCTTCTTCATTGCCCAGGCTGGTGACATCACTTCCCCTCATGTCGCACATTCACCTGGGACCTGTCACATGTCCCAGGTGACTGTACGGCGTATCACGGTGCCCTGCGCCGCTCGCGCATGCGCAGTGGGTGCCCGGCTGTGAAGCCACAGCCGGGTGCCCACAGTACGCATGACGGCACCGCGAGCGGAGCGGGGAACGAGGGGGGGGCTTCGTTTCCCCGTATCGCTGGACCCTGGGGCAGGTAAGTGTCCGATTATTAAAAGCCAGCAGCTGCAGTATTTGTAGCTGCTGACTTTTAATTTTTTTTTTAGGGGGTACCCCACTTTAAGTTAATAAAGTTATCTAAGGCATACCAAAAGCTTGCATCTTTAATAATGTAAGGGATGCCAATAAATTATACCATCCTAAACTTCAAACTTCCTGAACTTTTCTTTGGTTTACAAATACTTTAACTACCCTGACTGATGTAATGGCCCTGCTGGTAAAGCAAAAGTGTAAAAACATATAAAATAATTTTAGGACAATTCAGTGAAAAGATTGATACTTCGCATTTTGGAGGCATATTCTGATTGGAAGGTTAGGGAATGTGATATTATAGTGCTGCATTTTATATATTTTTATTCGATTGTTAATACTGTTTATTGCAGCTACTAGAAAGGCAGAGAATGGGGGGGTATAATATGGAGCCCCAAAATAAGAAAAATAATTTTAGCTTTTTGCGAGGAAGCTTAATACTCATGAACCACTTTGCGAAAGAAGGCTACGGGGCTGCGGGCTTAAAATGCTGAGAGGACGTACATGAACGTCCCCCTGTTCTTGCACAGTCCTGTTGTTGGGACTCGGCTGATCACAAAGCAGGGTAAAGGGCCAATCATGGAAGTAAACAGAAGCAAGTTTCTGTGAACCAGCTTCTGTTAGAAGGACATCAGTCCCCTTAAGCCGCGTACACACGGGCGGACTGTCTGGCCAACTTAGTCCGCCGAAACACATTTCAGCGGACAGTCCGCTCGTGTGTGGGCTTCAGCGGACTTTTTCAGCGTGCAGTCTGGCGGACTAAGTATTTCGGAATTTCCGTAATATTGTCCGTCAGACTTTGGTTTCAGCGGACAGTCCGCTCGTGAGTAGGCTAGTTGGACGGACTAAGTATGGCGTATGCTCAGAAAGGATTTACACGGCGAAAGGTTGCATTGCTGTGTATTGGACTTTCTATTTCTAGTCCCGTCGTACGTGCTGTACACGTCATCGTGCAAACTTTCGGCGGACTGTTTTGCATCCGTGTGTGGTCAAGTCCGTTCATTCGAAAGTAGGACGGACTGTCCGTCGGATTGTCTGACGGACTTAGTTGGCCAGACAGTCCGCCCGTGTGTACGCGGCTTTTGGCTCGGTTTACACAGGGGCGACTCCGATCCGACTTCAGGTCGCCCCTAGTCGCCTCAGGTCGGACAACATTTAAAAATCAATGTAAGTGAATGAGAGCCGTCTTAATGCACGCTACTGACAGTCGCTCCGACTTCAAAAGAAGTTCCTGTACTACTTGAATCCAACTTGTAGGCGACTTGTACCCATTGATTTCAATGAAGGTCGCCTCCAAGTCGGATCTCTGTCTATACGGAGGCGACTTTAACAGAATTATTAGCTCTGAAGGGGGAACTCCACGCCAAATTTCTGAAAAAAATTTGGCGTGGGTTCCCCCTCCGAGAGCATACCAGGCCCTTAGGTCTGGTATGGATTCCAAGGGGAACCCCCTACGCCGAAAAAAACGGCGTGGGGGTCCCCCCAGATCCACACCAGACCCTTATCCGAGCACGCTACCCGGCCGGCCAGGAAAGGGGGTGGGGACGAGCGGGCGCCCCCCCCCCTCCTGAGCCGTACCAGGCCGTGTGCCCTCAACATGGGGGGGTGCCTTGGGGGAGGGGGGGCGTGCGGCCCCCCCACCCCAAAGCACCTTGTCCCCATGTTGATGAGGACAAGGGCCTCTTCCCGACAACCCTGGCCGTTGGTTGTCAGGGTCTGCGGGCGGGGGGCTTATCGGAATCCGGGAGCCCCCTTTAATAAGGGGGCCCCCGGATACCGGCCCCCCACCCTATGTGAATGAGTATGGGGTACAATGTACCCCTACCCATTCACCTGTAAAATAAAGTACAAAAAAAAACACAACACACAAGATAAAATAGTTTATTGCACAGCTCCAGGGGGTCTTCCGTCTTCGGGGGTCTTCTCGCCGGACTCCTCGTCTATCTTCTTGTAGCTCTTTTACTAGCGGAGGAGTCCGGCTTTCTTCCTCGCCGCTGCCCTCTTCTTCCGACTTCAGGGGTCTTGTCCCGCTCTTCGGTTCTTCTGCCTGCGCGGCGACTTATATAGGGACAAGGGGCGGGGTCATCGGTTGATGTCACATGGGGTTGATGTCACATGGCGACAGTCCCAGCATCCTCCGGGACTGTGACACCGTAAGGGGGCGGGGTCACCATGGGACATCAACCCCATGTGACATCAACAGATGACCCCGCCCCTTGTCCATATATAAGTCGCCGCGCAGCGCGCCCCTGACATTGCGGCCGGAGAGAGCGTCGAGTCAACATCTCCAGGAGAAGAAGAAGAAGAAGAAGAACGGAAGGCGGCGGCGGCGGCGATAGAAGACCGGGCCACCGCCTGTAAAAGAGCTATAAGAAGGCGCGGTGGCCCAGCAGAAGAACCGAAGAGGGGGACAAGACCCCCGAAGTCGGAAGAAGAGGCGGCGGCGAGGAAGAAAGCCGGGCTCCTCCGCTAGTAAAAGAGCTACAAGAAGATAGCGGAGGAGTCCGGCGAGAAGACCCCCGAAGACGGAAGACCCCCGGAGCTGTGCAATAAACTATTTTATCTTGTGTGTTGTGTTTTTTTTTTGTACTTTATTTTACAGGTGAATGGGTAGGGGTACATTGTACCCCATACTCATTCACATAGGGTGGGGGGCCGGTATCTGGGGGCCCCCTTATTAAAGGGGGCTCCCGGATTCCGATAAGCCCCCCGCCCGCAGACCCCGACAACCAACGGCCAGGGTTGTCGGAAAGAGGCCCTTGTCCTCATCAACATGGGGACAAGGTGCTTTGGGGTGGGGGGCGTGCACGCCCCCCCTCCCCCAAGGCACCCCCCCATGTTGAGGGCACGTGGCCTGGTACGGCTCAGGAGGGGGGCCGCCTGCTCGTCCCCACCCCCTTTCCTGGCCGGCCGGGTAGCGTGCTCGGATAAGGGTCTGGTGTGGATCTGGGGGGACCCCCACGCCGTTTTTTTCGGCGTAGGGGGTTACCCTTGGAATCCATACCAGACCTAAGGGCCTGGTATGCTCTCGGAGGGGGAACCCACGCCAAATTTTTTTCAGAAATTTGGCGTGGAGTTTCCCCTTTCCCCTTGGCCACGGCAAAAGTCGCCTGGCCTGGGGCGACTTGTAAGTCGCCCCAGGTCGTGTCTAAAAGTTGTGTTCAAGTCGTCTCCAAGTTGCTTCACAAAGTCGTCCTAAAGTCGTGTCGCCCCTGTGTGAACCGAGCCTTAGTGATCATCAGTGCCCTTAAACAGTGTCCTCCAGTGCTGCTAATCAGTGCCCCCCTAGTGCCATCTATTAGTTCCCACCAGTGTCATTTATCAATGCCCATCAGTACTGCTAATCAGTGCCCATCAGTGCCTTATCATCAGTGCTTCCTGATTATGCCGCGTACACAGGACCAGACTTTTCGGCAGAAAAGGTCAGACGGAATTGTGTGTGGGCTTCATCTGACTTTTTTCTTCAAAAATTCTGACGGACCTAGAAATAGAACATGTTTCAAATCTGTCTGATGGAATCAATTTCTATCGGGAAAACCGTTCGTCAGTATGCTGGTCTGACGGACCAAATATGACGCAAGAGCCGGTATTGGCTACTGGCTATTGAACTTCCTTTTCTAGTCCCGTCGTACATCATCATCGGGAAGACCGTCGGACCCTTTCTGTCGGAAAGTCTGGTTGTGTGTACATGGCATTAGTTGTAAACCTTGATTTGTTTTGTGTTTTTTGCCTTATTTTTAGGCATACATTTGCTATACCTTACCATGTATCGGGTTGTTAGAAGTAAGAGTGCATCTCTGTATTATCTATTTGATGGATCCCAAGGTCTGTAGTATTAATCTTGTTTCATGCACTGGTTTAAAGTGGTTGTAAACCCTTACAAACCACTTTGACCTACAGGTAAGCCTAGATTAAGGCTTACCTGTAGGTCCAAGAAATATCTCCTAAACTTACACGGTTTAGGAGATATTTACTAAAAGACAGTCACAGCTGTCTACGGCGCAGGCGCCATAGACAGCGGTGCGCAGGCGCACTGTCGCCGTTAGCAGCAGCTGCTAGCGGCGATATGCCGTTAGTGGCAGCTCCGTACGCATGCGCGGGAGTGACGTTATCGCTGCTCCGGCGCTGTGAGTGGCCGAAGCAGCGATACCCGGAAGAAGATGGATGCTCCGGGCCGAAGCAGCAATACCCGGGAGAAAATGGATGTTCCGGGCTACAGGGGACAGCGGTGACATCGCTGACTCTTGTGTCAGGTAAGTGACACATAATGGGCTACTATGCGATGCACAGTAGCCGATTATGCTTTACCTTTGCAGGAAGACAAAGAGGAAGTAAACCCATCAGGGTTTACTTCCTCTTTAATCGTAATTCTTACTGAGTCAGTCTCTTGAAATTGTATGGAAACATGTGAGGACAAATATATTGCTTTTTGGTTATTTGTCCTTTTGTGACATTAACATTTGATGTTTTTGTTGTTTGTTTTGTTGTATGTAAACCTACAAAACCTTTAATAAAAAATTATTTTGAAAAAAAAAAAAGAAAAGTTCTTAGCCTCATCACCAGAGGGCGGAACAATCCATTCATTAATTTTAACAGGGACTGTCAGTAAAGTGTCTGTTGTATGTGTGTTTGGTTTTATTGTGAAACGTACATTATTTACGCTGCTGCAGGTTTCTAAAAAATGGGTACCCAGGCTTTTGGCTTCTGATCAACAATGTGTGTGTTTCCAGACATCATCTGACTTGCTAGTCTGATTTCAAGCTGATCCGGCAAACTTTATAGACAGATTTGTAACCACTGATGAAACATGGGTCCTCCCTTATCAGCCAAACACTGAAAATAGTGGAAGCACCACAGTTCACCACCTCTAAAGAAAGGAACTGTCTGTACGTTCAGCAGGAAAAGTGATGGTTTCTGTTTTTTAGGAAACGTAGACTGAGGCATATTTATGGTGGATTTCCTTCCAAACGGCCAGACCATAAATGGACAATATTATGCTAACTTGTTAACCCAACTTTGTGAGCAAATACAATCCAAAAGGCCTGGGATGCTAATAGGAGGTGCGCCGTTCCACCAGGACAATGATCAGAATCACACCTCTATGGTTGCAATGGCAACAATTCATCAGTGTGGCTTTAAATGAATATCCCACCTACCATATTCATCAGAATTAGCACCTTCAGATCCCCACCTCTTCCAACATGCTGTTTTTTGCAGACCAGAGGGAAACCTTCTACAAAGCTGCCATTATGGCATTGGGACATTGATGGACTAAGTGCAAAAGGGGATTATGTTGAGAAATGACATAGTTTGAAAAATCTAAAAACTCTTTCTTTACAAGACTAAGAACTTTTTATTCCACCCTCATTTATAAAAGGTCAATATAAAAAATTCAGTAGAAAGTTGTTCACTTTAAAGTAAATACATGCTTTATCCATGCAAACCAACAGTTATTTGCACATATATAGGCTTTAATGCAGATCTCCATGAATACTTATTGTGCTTTCACTCTCCTGCCATTGTAAGTAATAGGAGAATCCTGTGTAGCTGCCACCCATTGGGGTCATAGCTTACACAGGGTTTTGGACTCACTGGCCCAGTACAGTCACGAGTTGGTCACATGCTCCTCCATACCCAGAAGTATGGGGTGTTCCCTTTGGCTCCAAGTGCTAAACAGAGAGGTGGGAGAGTGAAGGAGAGGTAAGTATATACTGCTATTGATTAAAGCAAACCTGTTGCTTTGCCCTTAATGGGTAAGCACAACAAAAGACACAAGGGCAATCTATCTGGATGAAAAGACACACACATATATATATATATATATATATATATATATATATATAAGAAGGCCAGTATGGTGGCCTGAAATTATGGGAGGAGCCCGGAGGGGTATTTAACCAGCCTGTTCGGCTGTGTTCCTTGTCGGTTCCTGTGTGCGATAGTTGCTACGTCACAGATCTAGGGCCGACTATTCAAGACCGTTCGATAGAGTGAGTGCAGTGTTCGTAAGTTCCGTCTTCATTGAAGTCCTGTCTTCGTCCTCATGTTACAGTCTGTTTTTGCCGTCGTGAGCGTTCGTGTATTTGTCTGAGTCGCAATACTCCAAAACTTGCCGGTGTCGTGCAACGCATCTGGTCCGGCTGTCGCGGGTAGGGCTTCGGCTCCCATTTCTCATTTCATGTTATTTCATGTCACTAAACTGTGATGCGTTGAACTCACGAACCACTCACTGAAATGTCACCTTCGTATTTTTCCGATATTGTTGCACGCATCCGTTACCTCTAAACATTTGTGCTCCTTGCTTCTTGAAAGAAGTCGTGGTCACCCGTTCGTGACACCACATCGAGCATTTTATTTTACAAACCCGCTATACCGACCAAATCACTGGTCTCTACTAAAACGTCCGAATCGTTCGGATCATTTCGAAAATTCCCAATCAGATGTTCTAAGTTCTAATTAACCGGCTCATTTCAATCGTTTCAATCATTTCAATCATTTAATTTCAATTAATTTTTCTCGAAAGAAGTCGTGGTCACTCGTTCATGACACCACATCGAGCATTTCATTTTCAAACCTTCCGCATACCGACCAAATCATGGGTCTCTACGTCCGAATCGTTCGGATCATTTCGAAAATTCCCAAACAGACGTTCTAAGTTTTAACTAACCGGAGAATTTCAATCATTTCAATAATTTCGATCATTTCAATCATTTCGATCATTTCAATCATTTCATTCCATTTCATTTCATTTCATTTCATTTCATTTCGGTCACGAGTCGCGCTCCGATTAGAATTTAGTAGCATCTCCGATGCACCGATTCGCTCCGGTGTGCCTCAGTTGTCGGCCTCATTTCAATACATGCTCCAGAGAAAGAATCATTCGCAGGTTCAGGCACGGTTTTCGATTCTTGTCTTTGTCATGGCATATCATTTCTGGTCACCTATCACGCCCCGTTACGAATCCAGTCGCATTATACCGATGCACCGATTCGCCTTGGTACGCCCAGTTGTTTGGCCTCATTTCTATACATGCTCCAGAGACGGATTCTTTACCGAATCGGTGGGCCAGTCGTTGATTCCGGTCTCTGTCATGGTGTGTCACTTATTACGCTCTGATTCGAATCCTGTCGCAGTTATATGCACCGATTTGTTACGGTGTGCCCAGCTGCTTCGCCTCATTTCAGTACATGCTCCAGAGACAGGGTTCACCGTTGATTCTTGAGTGCAGCTGTTGATCCCTGTCTTTGTATAATTTTGTTTCACCTATCACGCTCCGACACGAATAGTCACACCTGTGCACTAATTCGTCTCGGCGTGCCCCAGGACAGGCCTCATTTCAGTACATGCTCCAGAGTCCGTTTCGTGCTCAGTCACAAAGTTACGGCATGGCGATTCGGGCCTCTATCATGGCGGATTCACTCATTTCACTGTCACCTCCTGCACCTCGGTTCAAACCCAGTTGTTTTACAAATTCGGGTTCAAGCCAAGGGGCCGTGCTCATTTGGCCTCATTTCACTAATTGCCTCATTTCAGTACATGCTCCAGAGTCCGGCTCGCTGTCAGTTGCGCCGGCGACACGACCAAGCTGCGCCTCTGTCATGGCAGGTTCTCATCAAAGGCAACATTTCGTTTATGTTTGTTCGTCTCATTTCATTTCATTTCAAAAAAAAAAAGGAAAAGGAAAAAAAAAAAAGAAAAAGAAAGAAAGAAAAAAAATATAGAAGAAAAAAAAAAAAAAAGGGAAAAAAAAGGGGAAAAAAAAACCCCCCTTTTCATTGTGTTTGTTTGTCTCATTTCATTTCATTTCAAAGCTCACCACTCCCATTGGAGTCAGTTGTCTGTGACAGGTATGGAGTTCTCAACTGGTTTTGCCTTTGTGTTTACAGGTCAGTCGAGTCCAGTAGCACCCTCCATGCGCTGATTAGTCTAGGCATGCCCCAGTTGTCTTGACCTCATTTCGTTCTGTGCTCCGCAGTTCAAACTCATCGTTAATCATAACATACCAATTCTTGTCTATATCACGGCAAACATTTCATTTATTTCATTTCACATATTCATCGCTTACCAAGTCGAATCCACTCAAACCAGCAACGCATTAATCAGCACCCGTCATTTCAGCCTTACGGATATAACTCAACAATTCATATCGGATTCATTTCATGTACTCCACGATCATTTGTGTTAGATTTATCACATAACCAATTCATAGGATTCATTTCACACCTACATCCGATTCATATCGGATTCATTTCGCACACACCCAAGTACAACTTTGTGCAAGCTTGTTGCTAGCACGCATCCAATCACAAACGTCCTGCAGTCCATGCAAGCACATCTAGGCATAACTCCCTGCAATCGTGGCAGACTCACATCCAAGCATAGACTTCTTGCAATGGTTGCTGGCACACATCCTAGCAAAACTTTGCAGTTGTCACTAGCAAGCCCCAGGCACAAACGTAGTACTATACTTGCTGGCAGGCAGTTCTGGCTGGCTCAGTGCATTGCTGGGTAAGGCCTGGATACTTTCCTAACGCACGTAGTATAACGGGGTGTTTATTGTAGGTAGGTTGATCCAGGGAGAAATCTGATTGCCGCTCGAGGGATCAGGAAGGAATTTTTTCCCCTGCTGTAGCTGATTGGAGCATGCTCTGCGGGTTTTTTGCCTTCCTCTGGATCAGCTGTGGGGATAGCATTGGGTGTGTCGGGTTGTGCAATGTTGTTTGTCTAAATTGTTGATTTTGTCGTGGGCTGGGTGGATTTTTGTCTTTTCAACCTAGCTAACTATGCATCCTAGCATAACTTCTTGCAATCGTAGCAAGCACGCATTTTGGCATAACTTCTTCAGTCTTTGCAGGTCATACTGCTCACAGCCCTGTGTCCGGACGTCTGCGACACCACCGAGTCCAGCCACCACAAACACATCTCCAGTGACGTTAACTCCCTTGCTATCATTGTAAGCACACATTTAAGCGCAACACTTGCTATTACGGCTAGGCGCGCAACTTAGCATAACTTGTGATCGTTGCAAGCACTTTTGTTGGCACTCAGCCACACATCATTTTCAGCGGTACTAATTTGGCCACTTGGCCCCAGTGACATTTGTCATATGCCACTCGCCATTCCTGACGCTCATTCCTCCCTTTGGTCAGTTGAGTTCAGCTTCCGTTCTACACCAGAGGTCGAGTTGCCACACGCAGCTGGCTTCTTCTCATAACACTGTCAGGCTATATCTAGCCAGCATCCGACATTTCTATCCTTACAGGACCCCGGTGAGCTGTCTGTTGATGGCCCATACAGTAAGATCTCCTCTACTGGTATCCAGAAACATCAGCCGTAGCTAACGCTAGACGATTGCCCATCACAACTGCCATCTTTAGGGACATGTAGAACATCCTCACACGCCAGTTTCCCCCTTGACAAGCTGACCCTATCAGGTCAGTTTTTCAAACACTTCACCCACACACAGGGGTATACCTAGAAGCAGCTTCAGTCTGTTTCGAGTATGCTCAGTTCTGCAATATTGTCATTCCCCAGGGTTAATCTTTATGTCATGCATCCTCGTCTTCCCCTCCCAGATTCAGGGCCCCTGTCAGACCCTTAATCTGGATGCCACGGATCTTTCAATATCAGAGGTTCCGTACTATGTAGATCGGTATATCATGTTCGTACCGTCTATCTCGCCCCTATCACCCCAGCTAGTGACAGATGTAGTGGCCATCACAGGCTTCGCTGCAATTTTTGGCCACCATCAGGCAACCAGCAGAGATTATTGCAAAGATAGGTCTAAATCCCTAGCAGTCATGTCCGTCCTGTGTAGGCTGGTACAGCTGTCGTTATAAATTCAGTTTAAAGTTGACTATACATTGTTCTTGGCCTAGAGCAATCTCGCAGCAGATGCGCTGTCGTGTTTGACTTGAGCCGATCCAGTGTCAGCCATTGTTCTTGGTGGGTATCACCTAAACCCTGGTTTAGTACAATATCTACAAACAGCGACCAAGTTCGTAAACATCTCACTTTCTCGCAACATGCTCAACCTACCAGACAGCCTGGAGGGCCTTCAGAAATTCCGGACACACCACTCCTGTGAAACTTCCAACATCAGGCAGTTACTGGCCTTTTCCTCATACTGTCATACCCAGCTGGCCTATCCCATAACACTGTTCGGCTATACCTAGCCGGCATGCAACATTTCTTGTCCTTGCCGGACCCCGCAAACCTTCTTTATTCATGTCCCACACTGGTTGAACCGTGCTTTGTGAAGTCCAGGAAATCCAACCGATGGTCGGTGCCAAATGCTTACCCGAACGGGTGACATCCTTAAGGGTATACCGACCATCCTGACTACCTCTTCGTTTGGTCTCTCCCCTAGCATGGTCCTACAAGCAGCCAGGTGTTGGCCTACTACAGGTCCCCGTGACCTGGAAAGTTCACCTGAGGTAATCCAGCAGGCCAAGAGCTATGTAGACGCTACTTAGCCTGATACAAAGATCACTTCATACTTCACCTAGCGGTTTCAAAGAGCAGCAAGTAAGCTCCAGCGTAGACTCCACTTTACAGAATCGGTAATAGCGAGTGTCCAGTTGCCACACTCAATCAACTGTCGACGCTACTCCCCCAACAGTCGGACTCCAGTCCCCTTCTTCCTTTCTTGTCAAAGCCCTTGAGTACTGGTCAGTTTATGAAACACATCAGGGTACTTCTACGCAACTTTCACCTGAAATCCTATCCGGTACTCTAGTCACTCCTTCCGCACTGGGGCAGCCTCAGCAGCATCCCGTCACGGGGTCCCAGACAATGTCATTGAATAGCTAGGCAGGTGGGAGTCTGCCTGCTTCACCCGATACAGCCACAATCCTCAAGTGGAAATGGCTCAGGCATCTATTAAACTCACTCAGTGATCAAACTCAATCAATAAAGAGCTATTCCCTACCAGAATGTTTTTGCCCCCTTATTTTGGTATACCGTACGTTAGACCAAGGCACACTTTCAGGTCTATTTCAAGTGGTAAGTTTATGTTAACCCTGTTTGTCATCCTTATCCGTACCGGACATAGGGCTCTGAACCATAAATAAGAAGGCCAGCATGGTGGCCTGAAATTTTGGGAGGAGCCCGGAGGGGTATTTAACCAGCCCGTTCGGCTGTGTTCCTTGTCGGTTCCTGTGCGCGATACCCACCCTCCCATTCCCTTTTTAGGGCATTTCTCAAAGCATCATACTTCTCACGAGAGTACTCATTTCACTTCATTTCATCTTCATTTCATTAATCCTCATTTCTTATCTAGGGTATCCTTTATTTTGGTATACCGTACGTTAGACCAAGGCACACTTTCAGGTCTATTTCAAGTGGTAAGTTTATGTTAACCCTGTTTGTCATCCTTATCCGTACCGGACATAGGGGTCTGAACCATAAATATATATAAATATATATATATATATATATATATATATATATATATATATATATATATATATAGAAAGAGGGTTCTTTATTGTGTAAAATCCATGGACATGTCTTTTTTAAGCTATGTAACGGAACAAGAGATGAATTTCATCAACTGGTAGCATGGTGCTGCCCTCCACCGCATCATAATACTTTATTAAAGCAGGACTAAACACAACCTTTATTTTATTTTATCCCTCCCCCTTCTTGTCTATACAGTAGCTATTTTTTACTTGTTTTTATTTTTACAATTTTTTGTGCAGGTTTCCGGCCTAGATTGGGCCCCACTGCCTCCTGGGATATCTGTATCCCAGGAGGCAATGTGTTATTAAGCTGCAACTGTGCCAGGTATGTGCACTTGCTTGGGAGTATGCTCACAAATGGCGCTGGGAGGTATAGTGGACATCTGACATGAGCTGGGTGAGATACCGGAAGGACACTGGTGGTTTATATGTGGAAGCACTAGAGCTTTTAATATGTGGCATGAAAGAGGGACAGGGGAGGCCATTCATCCAGTGGTTTTGTTTTCCTATTTAAGTAATCAAGCTTTTATTAGAATTTTCTATCCGTGGAGAGTTTAAAAGGAAAAGTTTAACCATTGTGTTCCTCCTCATGCCAAGGGCAAATGGTTGTACCAAAGGCAATCAGGATGCAAATAGATAGCTAAGGTGGAATAAATGTACCGAATTCCACCCGATATCAAAATGAAAAATTTTGGAGAACTTATCTTTTAAGACAAAAACCTAATAAATGACTAGATTCAAAATAAATTCACACAAAGCCAATTTTTTATCCAGGACAATGAATATGTTTTAATATTTAATTCTGAACAGCAAATTATGTTGTACACCTTGCAGATAGCACAAGATATGCAGTTCAAAGCATAGAAAAGCGAAAGGCATGTCCAGTACAGCTATGCACAAACTACTTCTGATGCTTGTTCTGTATTTCAAACTCCAACCCTTGGAAAGGGGTGGAGATGGGAAAAACCACAGGTTCAAAGCAGCAATGATCCATTCTTTCCGTACTTACAGTCAATGAAGCAGATAAAATATCTCAAGTCACAGAGCATAGAACAATTCACAAGTCTGATGCAGATAAAACAAACGCACCATTTGCAATTTCATTTTTTTTTAAACACGTATTTGAAAAGTCAACATCGTAAAACAACTGTACAGAAATGCCATGAAATCCTTGGTGTTTTTGGGCTTAGCAGAGTCTATAATAAATTCTGAACAGTCCCAGTCTACATGGGATTGTCTTGGTTTTGTAAGGTGCGGGACTTGTCAAAACAGCGCATGGCTTATGCATAATGGTGACTTGGTAGGGCATTAAGTTGAACTGCAGTAGAATTTGAATTTTATAGTTATCAGTGCTTGGAAAGTACACCTGTTATGCTGAATATGACTTTAATATCAAATTCTATTTGCCAATAATCTATAAAATGGGAGGATTTATGAAGTTAACATATCTAGTAATCATTTAAAATTGCCGGCATCAATTTTAAGTGTAATTCCAGCCATGAACCAATTAATGCATCTCTGCATTTATGAATACATCATTAAATGTACTTTTTAAATACAAACATTGTAAGTTTCTGAATTACACATGATCAGTCTCTTGTAATCCCCTGTACAGCAACATTCAGACTGGAGAGGTGAAGCAGCACAACAAGCCAATCCATTGTGGAGCACAGGGGGAAAACGCAGTGTGGGGAAAAGATGAGCTTATCAGTATGTTGCTTCTGCATTCCCTGTCCAATCACAGGCTGGGGAAGGGACAAGACCTGTAAGTGTTACTAAACTGGCAGCAAAGGAAAAAAGATGGACAGAAATACAAAAAAATGTTGGCAGCTAAAAAAAAATCTGCTTTATATATAGTTCTCCTGTCCATTTAGCTGTTGGGTTTACCTTTGAAGTAAAAACAATTGGCTGGAGTCTGGTGGGCTGAGTGCCCCACTGTCTTCTCATTTGTATTGGGGACTTCAATGCAGAAATCTCTCTGACATAGCTTGCACTCACAATGGAGTCTCAACCCTACTATTGGTTGTTTCCACTCCTCATACTAACTGCTAAAGCAGGTGTCCCTGACCTGGTAATGAAGATATCTCTGCAGTGCACTCTCCGAGAGGTGTAAAGAATGATTGTCTAAAATGATTTCTACATCTGGACCGGCCTGGCCCTTTAAATGTGTGTGATAAATTTATCATTGCATTCAGGACATATTTTCATTCCAGAGAGGCGCATATCTTATATCTGGTTATGGATAAGAATTAAGCTGGCAATAACTATTTCTGACTACTAGAGGAGGTACAGTAGATTCTGAATGCTAAATGTGCCTCAGCTTACACATGCTGCTCCTGTTCTGCTTTTTCTTGCACTCTTTATCCCTGTCTCCATAAATTTGCCCATGTGTAACTTGAGTTATGGTGAAACTCAAGCCTTGGCAATGACATTGAAAAAAAATGGGATCAGTCTGGCCAGCAGGTGTCTATCTCTCTGTCTAAGGTGTCCATTTCTCAGTCTAAGACCCCCTACGAAGGCTGCTTATACCATACGGGGGTCAGTCTGGTAATGTTCTTAGCCGATGAAACACATTTCAAGAACTGATCATGTGTGACATATTTCACTATCATTGTGTGTGATCAAATCTGCTTCAGTCAAGTCATTTGCAGCTGAAATCAAGAAGACAGACCTAGGGCCAGAGCAGAGCAAACTCGATGGACTACTCAGTCTTTTTCTGCCGTCACTTTTCTGTTACCATTTGGCCCACATATAGCCATCTTAAAGCTGACAGCTGAATAAAACTGATGAAAAGTATAAACCAACTTAACTTTAAGCAACTCTGTCATTTGAAAAAAAAAGACCAGAGACGTAAATACTCAAAATCTTCTTTTGCAGGCTCCTTTTTCCTAATGAATTTTTTTTGGGGGAGTAAAATACCTGCTTTAACGCAAACCTATGGTGGGAGGGAAATTTTACGGAGTCAATGGGACCAGGCTGCCTGTTTGGTGGTTTCCTGTTCTGTTTTGGAGTTCATTTTGGAATAGAACTCCAGACAATTTTTGGTGTTTTGAATAGACTGGAGAAGGAGGAAGAACCTCTGAAATGTATTTCAAGTATTTCTTACTGCCTATGCCCCATTGGTAGGACTTCCACTTCTAGTAACAGTTCTCACTGATACGGGAGATGAATGGAAATATTCCCTACAGACAGAAATAAATATTGGTCAGAGGTTCTAGCCATTCGCTATTCTATCCACAACACAAATATGCCATTTTTAACTAGCGTGTTAATTTAATATAGTTACACTGTGGTGCCATTAGTCTGTGGTCTACCCATTCCATGTGTAAATTGTAAAGGAAGCTGCCTATGATTTTCCTTACAGTGCATAGTGGAAGAGGATTCCCCTAACCCCGTTGCCTTCAGACAAAGATGTATGTGAAGCCTTGCTGACATCACTTATCACATGACCAGAATACCAGGAAATCTGACCTGTCTTATCAGTTCAGTAATGCTAAATTTAAAATCAGGAGTGGTGGTGACATAAAAGTATGGGTGTTGTATATCATAATGTTTGAATGTTTTTTTCCATGCAAGGTCCACTTTGGCATAAAAATGAATCTACTGGTAACAACATTTAAAACATTTTGTGGGCAAAATATAAACTTCTCTTAAGGGATTTCCTTCTCTAGGGGATAACATTATAGCCAGAGATATACGTCATGTGTATTTGTACCAAGTTTTACCCTGTTTACAGACTCTCCATATTTGCTAACCACTGAGCTTACATCCGATCAACCAGGCCATGACATGGGAGAGGGGAAGGGCTGCAGAAAGACAGAGCAGTCCATGGAGAAAAGTGAGTTGTAAATGTGAAACTAGGCCCTGAGCTCCTTGCAATTAATTTAATTTATTTGAAGAGTTCCAGTAATGCAAAAGCTGTGCAAAAACAAAGGCCAGCACTAGTCATCAGTATTCCCTGTAGGTTTCCTGAAGCTGATCTTTTCCCAATTATTGACTTACTATGGCCTTGCTCTGAACTGTGTCCCTGTATGGAGGTGGCCATCTTAGTAGAGGAGCAGGGTTTTGTGTCAAAACTGCCCCCCCCCCCGGGGATCTAATAACTCCTGGGGTAATATGTAAGAAACAGCGGGAGACGGGAAGGAAAGATTCAAAGAATATATAAAGCAGAATCAGGGAGATCCTTGCACTGCAACTCCTTAAATACAGCTTCCCCTCCAGCAAAGAGCACAATGAGAAACACAGTAGTGATATAACAAAATCTCACTCCAGATGTCCTGAGACAAGCAGTTAGAGGCAGCAGTGCCTTAGATGATCCCACACCTCACACTGCAGACATATGACTATAAGGCTGCAGAACTGAAGTGCCTAACCTAGTCAGGATGTGCACTGCATTTCTTCAGGAAGAATTCAGGCAAAAGGAAAATCTTTCTGGTCAATGCTTAAATTAACATTTCTATATGTTGCTTATAAGTTAGAAAAACTTCACTTTTTGAGTTCGGATCTATTTTAAGTGTTAACACCACAGCACCACACTAACTTAAGACAAACTATAACGGTATAAACTTCATCCTAGATATTTTAGTGAAATCATCTAAATTGAATTTGGGGCGTGTTGGTTTAATATGCAGTAAAAATTCAACAGCCTTACATTTCAGTGATCCAACCAGTTTCAGGCGCAGTAAAAGTACAGTAATTCTCTTTTTCTGCATGTGCAACGAAGGGGAATTTATAATTGTTGGGTGAACTAAGGCACATGCACAGTATTCCACTAGAATCAGCCACATGTACAATTTACATTTTATTATCAAGCTGTGAGTAGTTCCTAGCCGAATACAGAACTGCAAAATAATGGAGCATGTTTATCTTCATATTTGTAATGCTTATTTTGCTATCAGGTCAACAAACCTATTTGAAAAAGTTCTGCGGTTAGTAAAGGCAATAAAGCAGCAGCTTTCACTCCAAAAAGTGCACCATTAACCATTACCCCAATCATTAAAAGTCATTAATACTTTATTTAATATCAATTATTATCCATAGAGGACTCCATTCATTATTGGACCTTCCACATTATATGGAAACATAATAATGCATTGGGATGAATTATACTTTTTTCTTTTTAGAAGATTTCCCCCTGGAATGCTCAAGTGTAGTACCTACACTAACTTATTCTGTGGACTGAAATGTCAAAGCATCCATTGAATTTTCATATCCCTTTTTATAAATACATATAACTCATATAAAGAGTGGATTTCAGCAGCAGGAAGGCTGAAAAACATCTGTTAAAATGGTACAAGGGAGTGCATCAAATTCGAGTCTCAGAATATTGACTTTTATGGGGAAATAACATTAATAAATATACTTGACATAAATGCGCATTGTAAATTACACATTTACACTGGAAACAGCCTTACAAGCCTGATCAAGGTTTTCCAAAGTTTCCTGTGCAAAAATAAATCTTGAGGTGGACAAAGGAATTCAATGCCATTCAATGCCATGGTGGCAGGCTCATTTGTGGACATATACCTGTCAATATTTTAACTGTCATATAACAGAGGGCATACGTTCTACAACCAGAAGAGAACTACTATTACTAACTTATCGATCTCTTCCATCTATGTCTGACGTGCATTGCTTTATAATCAACACTCACTGTTTTCTGATTACCTAATACCAAAACTAGGATGATTTAGATCAGCCATTTCTAACCAGGGTGCATAGGCACCCTGGGGCGCCTTCGGCTTTGCCTTGGCAAAATCCTTAAAAATTGCCCCAAAATTGTATACAAGCCAGCAAGTGAATTAACCCTGAATTTTAGTTACATAAAGTCACGGGTTTTCATTGTGCACCATTACAATCTCCCAGCCACTGGCATCCTAACAATCAATGACGTCATTGGTTAATAAGAGGGACTTTGGGGGGCAGCACAGCATCCTTGTTAGTCCCCCCTTCCCCTGTCCATCAGCACTGGGGTCACATTAGCTGTGTGAGGGAGAGAAGCTGAGGAAGAAGAGCAACATTGGAATACTAGTCAGTACAAGCGTGGAAAGGTGTATTTGCTTTACAAGTATAGATCACCTCTAATGTTAGGTGTCTTATGTGTGTGGATGTTGCTGCGTTATGTAAAACTTTTAGTTTAGTATTTTACATTTTAGAATGTGGTGCCTCGTAAATGTCCATAATTGTAAAGGGGCGCATTGACTGAAAAAAGTTTGAGAAACACTGATTTAGATAATACTAGAAGGATAGATATGGTGCAGGACTATAGAGTGGTTTTATTAAATATTTGCTTTTAACTGAATGCTGTTCTGTATGCAGCTCTGTATTTATTACACTAAATGTATTTTCTTAAAGCAAGCAATCTAAGCACCTGACTTTGATTTTATATGAGGTTCAATCCATTGTAAAACAGAGATCAGACTTGAAGATGAGAACTAGGAGCCAATTATTGATGCTGAAGTACTTACATTCTACCACAAACATGCTGATAGGAGAAGAGAGCAGAGTGACAGAGATGAGCACATCAGTGTGCTGCTTCTCCTTCACTCTCCAGTCACGAGCTGAGGACTGGGACAAAGGACAAGAACAGTAAATTAGTAATCTGGTAATCTAACTGCAGCAGAGAAAAACCATTAGGTATTCTACCCTGTCAGACAGGTCTGTACTGTGTTGCAGAGCTGTGTAAATATTAGTACTGAATGGTCAGAAATGCAAATACTTTGGCTGGTAAAACAGCTACCATATTGTAGCTGTCTGCCTAAAGTTTAAATGAGTAAGGGATTGTTTTTTTTTTTTTAAATCATCCTTACCCAGCTGAATGCAGCATTAGTTCATTGTTGAATATGTTTCTCGTCGGCTCTAACACTGAGAACCTAGCGATCAAATCCTGCAGATCACTCGGTTTTCAGAGCTCCGTGAGCAGAGAGCCGGTGACTGTCAGTCACCAGCTCTTTGTTCTGCCCCCCACTTCGCTCACTGAAGTGCTAGGCTGTGGAAGGGCGGGAGTGGCCAGTTCAGGTTCTCGAGGCAGAGGCGGGTGTTGGTCCAGGCATGTGGGCAGATCTCAACCATATGGTCTTGATCTTTGCCGAGCTTGGACCAGCTCTGTGCCATCAGCCGACAATGGGCTTCGGCCCCCTGTCTACTGAAAATGGGTCACAAGAGTACAGAACGAACTGCACAAACCTGATGATCCTGTGATTTATGGGTGAAGTACAATCAAATGAGCTTTGGCTGTATTTCTCCTTTAAGGGCTTGTTTAATTCAGTACCATATATATTTTTGATATATGTTGTTTAGGGTGCAAATATACATATATTATATAATATTATATAATATATAATTCTGCCCCCCAGGTTGCCACTAAGGTCAGGTGTCCCCAAGTGTATTGATAGCTTCCTCTCTAGTGTGGCTATGAACTGTTTGGCATAGGAACATGCATTTCGATTGTTAATACAGTTGGATAACACTTGTGCGACATGTAACTGTGGTGTAGACACTTCAGCAAGTAAGGCAATCCTGCACTGTAGGGAGCCTTGGGATCTTGTTTCATATTTATGTACTTGGGAATTGGAATGCTGGGTTTTCAGTGAGGTCCTGAGATACAACTGATTGAACTTTGAACTAAATTTCTATTATTGCCTATAGCAGAATATTCTGGTTTTGTTAATAAAATATGAGTTATACGGACTGATTACCCTGTTTATTCTGAGTTTGTGTTGGAAACATAAGAATATATAGGTGTGCTAAAAATTGGATTATATAACAACTTTCTATCTCACCCAGAGCCTTTCTATGATCCCTATTTCCTTAGATCCACAACTGTAAATGTATCTTTTTCCCAATCTTTCCAAGCCAGATAAAGGTTTGCAGACACTGCATGATTATTTTTGGAGCTACAGGTCTAACACATGACTCAAAAACTTCAATATCAGTAAAGTTTTGCCATGAACTTATATTGACTTATTTAAATATGCTTATGTAGACGCATCGGAGTAAGAATGTGCTTGAATTTTGGTAAATTCAATTGTAACTTTGTTAGTTTACTTTGCCTAAAGATCGAATTGTGCATATGCATATATATAGCTATATATAAAACTTAAAGGAAAAAAAAAATATTTTGGTAAGGTGCTATACTTCATAAATCCTATTTGCCAAACAAAAAAAATACTTTCTGGTGGCGTAAATATAATCTAACATTTGTACTATTGCTTAACCGCTGAATTTGTTGGCTATACCCACACATCCTTAAGGTATAAATTACACAGTTTAGAAGGAAAAAAACCCCCCAGCAGTTTGGGAATTCAAACCAACCAGACATTTGTGAGTTCGGCATGCAGGTCCATTATATCCATATTATTCTAAAACGTATAGACTCATTTGATATTACAAAATACAAAAATAGTTTATGAGAACTTTCATTTACATTCCATTTACAAGGAGTGCATAAAATAAATAAATGTTAGCATTATCTGAGAATTAAAATACTTGAAAAAAAAAATGAGTGCCAAAATAATAAAAACAAAACTTAAAGGGGGAGAAAAATAAAAGGATAAAAATAGAGAGTTTATGGTACGGCGATGGGGTCAAGCAGCATACTGTACATCTGGGTACGGCATACATTCAATACTAGAGCATGATCTCTAGATGGACCAAAGCAAGGCAGTATTTTTGGCGGACTGAACTATTGAAGAAATAAAGTGAAATGTGCATTTAAACCCAAAATTCACTATATCAACAATCAAGTCTATTATATACCATATACTGTAATTCAGTCTTGAATCGCAAAACGGTCATGACAGGGAGAATGTACAAGGTCATCTTCTTTTGTTATAAAACAACGATGTTCAAAATATGGACCAGTCCACAGGGATGAATTATTTACACAGTAATGCGTAGGTCTTGAGAGCAAACACTAGGAAATAATACAATTTTTGCTCTTTCTTCTTTTCCTGCTATGTAATTGTCCTCGACCACCCAAAGTGGAAGACTTGGGTATTCCGCCGGAACACTGACCATATTGATGCATAAGATCATCGCTAGTTACGTATCTCAGGCGGGTTGGTTGTGGAATTGGTTCTCCTAAGAAATATCCTTCATTGTCTGACTCTGAGGAAGAGGAACAGGTAGAACACCAATCATATTCATTCATGGGTTGACCCCACCTTTCACAGAGGTGGTTTTGTAATGCCAGATCAGAGGCAGTTCGTTGATACCGGTTGTACATTTCTCTTCTGACAACTTGATCCATCTGATCTCTGCCTCCCCTTTGTTGCATAAAACGTTCATAGTCCTCCCGGGCTCTCAAGAGTGGTTTTTCTTTCATTTTACTGCACTGCTCAGTAGCCATATGAAGAGCATTGTCAGAACGAGAACGCCTCGACCTCCTTTGATGATGGCGGCGATAATGCTGTTCGTTATCTCTTGACTGAGTTCTTCTCCTTGTCCTTTCACTCATTGGGGTAATTTTGACACTGCCCTGGCCAGGTATATCATTCACACCATCATCAAACTGAAATGACTGATGCATTCTTAGTTGCTGTGGAAGGTCCCTGTATTTCCCAGGGTTACCCAGATCGCGAGTCATATCTTGATACTGTTGTGCCGAGAGAAGACTCCGGACGGACTCCACGCTGCGGAACTGAGAAGAAGAGTTCAAGGTTCCCATGTTGCTAATTTTCTCTGAAACGTTCATTCCAGAATCTTTGCTTAGATCAGGCATGGAAAAGCGAGAGAGGTGTTCTTGACGTTTAGGACCTCCATCCATGGATGCACCTATAAAAAAAAAAAAGACCAAAAAGTATTGTTATTTGAATTTTTAATTAATACTATTTATATGGAGTCAATATAATTGGGTGTAGTTAAAACTATAAACAGATGTTCATGCTGTTTACTTAATGCCCATGTATTAATGAAGCAGATGTTACAACAGTATCTTTGTTCGCTAGGCACATAGAACATTTACATATCACAGCTGTAAAGATGCACTAGAACTTTAAAAGAAAATAATAAATACATATATTTACGGCTATATCTTAAAATATATATATATATTTATTTCCTCTTCTATTGCCAAACTCCAATTTTGCTGCTGTTGTAGATAAGGGGGCAGCTGTTTTTGTTTGGTCTCTTTTGCACCAGTCATTCTTAGCATAGTAGAACAGCTGACTCTCACACGAACAGTAGCATCAATGTGGATTCGATTGCCAGCCGCCCTTCTCTTTTGCATTTTGGAATGTTCCTTGTTGGATTGGGCTACAAACGTTATTTTTAGTAGCTCTAATATACACAAGTACAGTTCAGAGCAATAGTACTAGATCACAGGGTTGCACATTTGAGATGTGATATTTAAAGCGGTAGTAACCATGCGTGCGGTCGTTTGATTGAACGAGTTCAGAAGTCTCGGCCGCAGCACACAGCTCCGAAGGAACGGCGCAGGTATGCTGTTACTTCAGAGTGCAATATCTCCTAAACCAGGGGTGCCCAACCTTTTGAAGAGCAAGGGCCACTTATGCAACTTGGTAACTGGTCGCAAGCCACAATGAGTGGAGTGGGCGGATGACAGGTCCATGTACATTCTGCATATGTAGAGCGGACACAGATACAGCCCACTCTACTCTATGGGCCCTCCGATCCGCCCAGATGGAAGGGGACAGATCCCCTTCTGTTTTTTTTCTTTTAGCGGATCAGATTGAAGGTAGGCAGGTGTAAACGGACACAAGTCTGTTTACATTTACCGCTCCATAGAGGTGAATGGAGGGTCTGATTGAGTCGGACTGATCGTGTGAAAGGGGCCAAAGGCTGCTTTCACACTGATGTGCTGTGGTTTACCCAGAGCAGTGCACCTCTGGCTTTCCTGTGGGTTAGCTGCACTTTGCCTTAGAATTCTATTATATCCTGCAGGTGTGGTGCATTTTCTGAAAGCTCACCAAACCCGTAGGTAATAACAGAGGTCTATGGCTCAGTGCAGGTAACTTGCAGGTGCACTGCACCTGTGGATCAGTTTGAAAGCAGGCCAGTAACCACTGCAGAACAGATATGCCCATTTATACACTGTGATTATAGTATTAAACATACCTTTAATAACAGTCTTCAATTCTGGTATCGCCAGCTTTTGCTTTTAGTGCATTTGGTATCACTCCGCCTGTGACAGGAGGTGACGCTATACAGGAAGCATCATCTCATGTGGCTCTGATACGCAGCCACTTCTTCTACCGCCGGCTTCATTCACAACACTGATGCTCTGGGATGCCGGGTCGGGAATCTGCGATCTGGGCTTGCCAACTAGCCATCCCAGAGCAGGAGGTCGTGGGCCACATCAGAGGGCTCCGCGGGCCACTGGTTGGGCACCCCTGTTCTAAACAGTCCACGTTTAGGAGAAATTAATTTCATCTACAGGTCAGCTTTACCTGTAGATAAAATTAAAAAATTAGTGTTTATTACCACAAGCAGGTATATTACAATCATTTTAAGTATTTTCATTTGCAACTTGTGCAAGAATCTGAATTTGTATCAGCCACTTGCAATCTCTGTACTAAAGGACCTTGCTGCTTGCACATGTGCTGAAAGGGAACTTGCAATTATATGAAAATCTCATAAACCCATATTTTATTCACAACAGAAAACATATCGTATTTAAACTGAAAAATGTTCCATTTCAACTGTTGGCAGCAATACGTCTCATAAAGGTTGTGACAGGGCAACAAAAAGCTGGCAAAGTAAGTGGTACTAACAAGAAAGAGCTGAAGGAACATTTTTTCAACTAATTAGGTTAATTGGCAACAGGTCAGTAAATTATTGGGTATAACAATAGCATCTTAGAGTGTCTCAGAAGTAAAGATGGGCAGAGGTTCACCAATCTGTTAAAAGCTGCATCCAAAAATTATCAATTTCAGAATAATGTTCCTCAATGTAAAATTGCAAACAAAAAAATTATATAGAATGTTTGGGGGGTTCTAAGTATCTTTGGGGGTTCTAAGTAATTTTCTAGCAAAAAAAAATTATTTTAACTTGTAAATACCAAATCTCAAAACGAGGCTCTGTCCTTAAGTGGGTAAATCGGGCAAAAATGAGACAACATTCCTCTCTCCCAAATCTGCCATCAATTTCAAAACGACCATATTTTTTTCTTAAATGGTACATTTTCTCAGTTTAAACACTTTATATGTTTTCTATTGTGCATAAAATATGGGTTTATGAGACTTTCAAATTATTGCATTCTGTTTTTATGTAGTGTTTACATACTTGGGGTTGAGCTATGAGCAGACATTGTTCTATTTCCCTGACAAAGTAATAGCGTCTTCTAACAGTAAAAACTGGTAAAAAAAAAAACACTGTTAAAAGTCCTTCCTACTTGTACCTCAGAGTGCAAAAGAAACAAGAGAATCGTGCAGGTGATCCAATCTGACTGTATGCATCCTTATAAAAAATATTTGTTGACTGACAAAAACCTATAAACCAATCCTTCATGCAGAAGGTGAGGCACCGTTACGAGCCACAACACTGCCCATCCCTTGTACCCCATTCCTTCCCAAAGGCCATGTAAATAATATCCTGAATGTCAGAACATAGACATGCATTCATAAACAACCGACAATGCAATGCTTGATGCCAGAGCACCCTATCAACAACTCCAGCCACTAGGGAGTCCAGTCTGCTCTTTAACTTATGTTAGAATCTGCATAGGAAATCAAAGCAGACATAAAGGACGGAAAGTAAAACAAAAAGGCAAGTTATGGCATCTTAGGCTGTGTTGAGTGTGAATGTTTACAGGCAAATTTGAAGCATTTTTTGGGCATTTTTGAACATTTTTTTTTCAGGCGTATTCAAGCCTGTTTCAGCCAATGTAAAGCTAGTTACTAGGAAGAAGAGATGTTGTTTAAGCTTGATAATGCTGATTTTCAAGCATTCTCCAGATGCCCCACTAAAGTCTATGGGGCCAAAAATTCTTCATTCTGCTTCAAATGTAGGTCTTGTACCTTTATGAGCTTCAGATTTCGAAGTACAGGTGCCTAGGAGCTCATATTGTATGTGAACAGGCACAAAACAAATGAAAATTAATTTGGGTAGTTGAACATTTTGGAGCTTTGAGCTTGAAGCTACAAACACTGAATCAAGACTTATGGTACCTAAGTACTGGTTTATATTTTCCAGTCTCACTAAAGGATTCCTTTAGGAAAGGTATAGTCAAAGCTATTTTGGCCATACTTCTCCTATGGATCACAGGAGTGTAGTAAGTTCTGCACTCCTTTGACCAGTTTTCAGCTGACAGTGGGCTGGACCTGAGAAGTGAGATATCAGTGGTCTTTGATCACTCAGTTCTCCGTGCAGAGTCGGCAGGGGACAGATGCAGCATCGGATCAATGCTGCATCCACCTAGGTGAGTATCATTATTTTTCTAAATCCCAAACTTCTCTTTCAAATGTCAATCCTGCTGTACAGCTAACTACATATTGTTAAGACACAAACTCTTTCACCTAGAAAATGATCTGTAAACCAATTCACATAATCTTACGATCCACCTAATTCTGCAGACTCTGTACCATTGCCCCACCTTTACCTGCTTTTTTAATTGCTAGCAAACATCACCTTGCTGCTGACCTTACCCTTAGTTCTCTCTTTCCTACCTAGGCTCCTGGATCTCCCACCAATCAGCTTTCAGTGCAAGCATTCCTATTGGCAGCCTGATTTGCCCTGAGAACACACGGGAAGAGTGACTGCCAGCACTTGGAGCTAATAAGGTTTTACTATAGTAAAGTGCTGCCAGGGAACATGCATACAATAGTAGAGCGCAAATGGATGACCTAACCAGAATGCTGCAAAAAGATCACTGTCCAATCACAAACTGGGTTTCATCATGAACCAGACTGTACAATTCAAATTCTATGTGGTCTACAGCAGCCTTTTTCAACCTGTTACATAGAGAAGCCCTTGAAATAACTTTTGGGTTTCTGGGAACCCCTGCCAATAATTTCTATATCTACAGCACACAGTACATTAGCTTGGTGGTTTGTAGGAAAAGAGCTTCTTACATAGGTGGTCAGTAGTAGGAATGCTCCCCTTACACATATCTAAAAAGATCTTTTAATATTAGGACACTTACCTGTCCATGGAGCCCGCGATGTTGGCGCACCAGCTGATCATTAGATTGGACGCTGCCGCTCCCATCTCAACTAAGGGAAAGTCTTTCGGCTTCACATAAGGTCCCCTACTGCACATCCGCGAAGCACGCTGCACTTTTTGACTGGCCCGGCAGCGGAGGAAGGTAAGGGGGAGGGGCAAACTTCAGAGGGACAGAGGACCTGTCAAAAACGGGTACCCGTTCCCCCCTCCTCACTGAAAGGCGAGGAAGCAAATAAGCGAAAGTTCCACTTTTGGGTGTAACTCCACTTTAAGAAGAAGAAACTGATCATTGTTCAGGAAACTTCTAGAGGAACCCTATGGTTCCATGGAACCTTGGCTGAGAAAGGCTGGTCTACAGGGAGGTCTAGGAACTCGTTTTAATCTCAGGTAGGGGTGCCTGGATCACAAGACTGGTTGGATCAATTTACAATTTTTGCTAGGTAAACCATTCCACCTACATATACCTCAACTGTGTACTTAGCTTATTGTCTGGAGTGTTTTTTTAACCTGCAGCTAACTGGCCAAACTGCAAGAAGATCAGTGACCTGTCCTTGTAAAGACACTGTACAGATGTGAGCCCAATAAAGAGTAAATTATTACCAAGCAAGTGTAACTTCAACTCCTTTATAATGGCAAATAAACACCACACCATATAGATCCCAGTGATTGCTTCCCGGCAGTCATTAGCTTAGGAATGTGCAATACAGCCAACCATCTGCAAAAACTACATCCTCTAGTCAGCGAGCGGTTTCCTATCCCTTGGGCGTATCTTTTCAGCATTAAGCATATGTGTCAATCACAGCAGCACATGGCTCTCAGCAGAATCTTAAGCAATGGAGCGAGCATTATTCTTTTCTTATGGGACATCATCAGTCTACACTATACAAAACTAAGCCGTGTAGATGCATTTTTGCTTTCCTGCCTATTACATGCAGATTATAGAGATCAGCAGAAAATTTTATTCCACTTTAAATCTCTTTTGTAAGGTATAATTTGATACAGAGCACATTTCAGCTCAGACACATAGGGGTAGTATGAACAATATTTAAATTGAATTTTATGTAGATGTAATTTCACCTTTAATATTACACAATGGGCATTGCTGCTCATGAACCGGGATGCAAATGCCTCTTACTGATACCATGGAAGAGCTACAGTTACTTATAGTGTATACAGCCAACATTTTTTTTTTACTAGCTTTGGATGCAGTAGGGAAGGGTTAAAAGTCTTGACAATTTATTTTTGAATGTCTGTGTTCTGTTTAGTAGATATAGGTTCACTTTCTGCCACTGAGACATAGGAAGTGAGACCTGGAGAATCCCCTACTTAGACAGTTGTCACTGGATCAGGTGTCCCTGTTGGAATATTAGCCCTCATTTTTTAACTTATTCTTATAACTGCAGGCATACCACACATGGACAGCCTAACACCACCTCTACCACCCCTGCTATCATAGCATCAGTACTCATAGGTTAAACTGGATGGACCTGTGTCTTTTTTCAGCTGTATATACTATGTAAGCTATGTAAACAATCTGATGGGTGTCTAAATACAGAGATGTTAACCTCTTAACACAGGCTGTATGCACATATATGGCAGTACGGCAGTGGGCAGTAATGCCAAGCTGTCACAGTGATGTAAAAAAGTATTTGCCCCCTTTCTGAGTTTTTATTTTTGTTTGCATATTTGTCATACTTAAATGACTCATCAAACAAATGTTATTATTACACAAAGATAACCTGAGTAAATACAAAATGCAGTTTTTTAAATGATGGTTTCATTTATTAAAGCAAAAAAGCTGTCCAAATCTGCCTGGCTTTATATGAAAAAGTAATTGCCCCCTAAACCTAATAACTGGTTGTGCCACCCATGGCGGCAACAACTGCAAACAAGCGTTTGCAATAACTGGCAATGAGTCATTCACATTTCTGTGGAGCAATTTTTGCCCACTCTTCTTTGCAGAATTGTTTTAATTCAGCCACATTGGAGGGTTTTTCAGCATGAATGGCTTGTGCAAGGTCATGATGATACAGCATCTCAATTGGATTTAAGTCTGGCTTTGACTAGGCCACTCCAAAACCTAAATTTTGCTTTGTTTGAACCATTTGGAGGTGGACTTGCTGTTGTTTTTCGGATCATTGTCCTGCTGCATAACCCAAGTGTACATAAGCTTGAGGTCACAAACTGATGGGCAGACATTTTCTTGTGGGATTTTCTGGTAGATCTCAGAATTCATGGTTCCATCAATTATGCTAAGCCGTCCAGGTCCTGAAGCTGCAATGCAGCCCCACACCATCACGCTACCACCACCATGTCTGACTGTTGGTATGAAGTTGTCGTTATGGAATGCTGTATTTGCACACCTTCCAAAAAGTTCTTGTGCTTTAACTATTGCTCACACTCTGATGATCGCGGCAATACCTCACATGTGTGATTTGTTTACATTTGAGGGCGCAACTTACGTATGCATTCTCTTTGCACTGGAGCACTTTAAATGTAATAAATTTTTTTTAACACCGTCCCTTTAAAAAAAAAAAAATCTTATCACTTTTATTGCTGTCACAAGGAATGTAAACATCCCTTGTGACAGTAATAGGCGGTGATAGGTATTCTTTATGGAGGGATCAGGGGTCTTAAAAAAACCCCAAATCTCTCCTTTGCACTTCAAAGTATTTAGATTGCCGAAATCAGCGATTCTGAACACTGTAATTTTTTTAAAAATTGGCGACCATGGGCAGTTGAGTAAACCAGAAGTGACGTTGTGATGTCCCTTCCGAAATTTTACTACAGAGATCTGATCGAAGCCGGACCGGTTTTGTTTGGGTCACAGCCTAGCCGGCGGACACACCGGATCGTGCTCGGAAAGAGCGGAGGCGGGACGTCCCTTCCCACTGCATGAAATAACGGCTGAGCAGCTGCCAAGCCAGATCAGCCATAATTACCAGATAGCTGACCGACTGCTCTGATAAATAGTACCAGGGTATAGCCTGCAGCTGCAGGCTATACCCCGATAAGTCCACTTCCTCCTACGGCCATACCGGTATGGCGGTTTGCATGAAGTGGTTAAGCTTTGACAAAAAAAACAACAACTTGAAGCCAATTCATTTCTATGCAGAGCTGCACCAGAGTGCTGTGTGCTCTCCAGTTTTAGTAAATCAACTCCAATGTGTTATTAACAAAAGTCAACTCTTGATTGAGTGGCTCTAATTTATTTCCGAGTGCTCCAGTTTATAAGCAGAGCCCTTTGCAGTTCTCAAAAAAACGAAGGCTATGCACCACATAATCATGTGTCAAGAGCTAGAAGCACTGTGAATTCTTTTAAATTTGACGGCAGCACATAATCTTCAACTCTAGATCCGGGTCTCCAAACTTTCCAACCAAAGGGCCCGTTTACTGTCCTTCAGACTTTAGTGGGGTCGGACTTTGGAAATTTTCCTGACATCATTAGGAGTAAACACCACCAGATTTTTTATTAGGGGGAGGAATATTGCCCCATTGTTGATGTCAGTTGGCAGAATAGTGTCTTGTATTAGTGGCAAGAATAGTGCTTCAAAGGCTGGATAAGGGTAAGCAGTTTGGAAACCACTGCTCTATATTACTGGTAAACTATGAGAAATTTCCCCTTTTATTACAGTGATCAGTCTACTGACTTAATGGTTACAAAGAAATGGCTTTTAAATTCAAATTTACACCACTGGTGCATTATACGTAATGCACAATATGTGATATCTTGTTGTTTTTATCATGACTGACTGAGGAGTTCATGAAGAACCAGTCAGTTATGTAAATGACATGATCTCCTGCCAACCAAGATCGTCTTTCAGTGAACAATCACGGTACCTTAACCGCAAACATAACAGCAATACACTTAATTTAGAGCTGACTTCAACCTCCTAACCACGATGTGGCACATTAGCTATCATCCAGGGACTCAGCACATAATTCTCATTAGTACTGTTTAACTGCAACCAAAGGCGAAAATAAATTATCGCAGTAATTGGCAGTCAATAATGACTTCTTTTGCAATTAAATAGCATATTATTTCCATTTAAAACAATATTCATGATGTCATTTTGGCTTTCGTTTCAGGCCTTAGTCCGTGAAACTGCTGCCAGGGCTGGACAGATTTTAGTTGAATTCTGATTGGTAGAAGCAATATGTCAATATGCAGGCGCTCTTTCCAAGCACATGACTTCTGGGACTTAGTGAAAACAAAATTAAAATTTCACAGACATTCAAGATAGTTACATAACGCAGACAGGCTTAATGCGCATTCAAAATTCAAATTGATTCATACTGAGGTTCAGGAAGCTGAAATGAAATCCATGCATGGCGCTTGCAAATTTTAAAATGCACAGTATAAAGCAAATACCCCAACAGCTAAATTCAGATGTTTTAGTTTTAGCTGTTGTGCAAAGGCACGTGCCCTACATTGATGTTTAAATAAGAAACACATTTTCACTTGTATGAAAAATGCTAACAGTCCAGGAAGTTGGAAAGTTCCAACTGAGTCAAGCCATGTTTTCTTTTTCTCCACTGTGTTAGGAAAATGGAATTTGGTTACAAGCTGTAACTCAACCTTTGAGTAATTTGTACTTGGTAAAGGCGTTATAAGTTATAAACTGCCGTTTTCCTCAATTAAAGAATATTTTACCCCAACATTTCTTATTACCGATATGTGTCTGTTGTACCGTGTACTTGTGTTATAAAAGTGTCCTGTTCTCTTTCTATTTCCTGCCAGTATGAGAGCACGGCATGGTCAGTTTTCTGGCTGGCCTGGAAAAATAGCCTGCCTGTCCTCCAGTTACCAGAGTTGTACTGAAATGCTCCTCCTGCACAGCCATTCCCTGGGATGATCAGTGTGCTTCAGTTTCTCCTCCCCCAGCTCCCTGAGCTCCTTATGAAGCTAAAAACAGACAGAGGTTATGTGATCACTTATTGAAACCAAAAAACAATGTATATATATATATATATATATATATTTATTGTACCTTGTAAAAAAAACATTAAATTTCAAATAGAAAAGAAAGGCAAATACTTGTATATATATATATATATATATATATATATGAATATATATATATATATACATATACTGTATTCTGTATATATATATATATACATACACACACACACATATATATACACACACACATATATATATATATATATATATATATATATATATATATATACATACATACATATACACATACATATACAAGTATTTTGACTTTCTTTTCTATTTTAAATCTAATGTTTTTTTTTTACACGGTATGGGTTCACATATACTTAACATTTCCTTTATTATCTTTTTCTATATCTTAGAAACTGGTTTTCCTCATTTGTTTTTTTAATAATCCTCTATCTATCCTTGATCTTGTTATTTATATGTATTTTTTTTAATTGGAGTTGTAAAGGCACAACAATGTCCACGAATGTCTAAGCTGTCCGGAACACTCCTCCTGATTGGCTGAGACACAACAGTGGCGTCACTGGCTCCCGCAGCTGTCAAGGTCAGTCAGCCAATCAGGGAAGAGAGGAAGCTGGGGCGGGTTGGGGCTCTGTGTCTGACAGGATGCACGGCGCTCTGATTCGGCTCCAGTGCCCCCATAGGAAGCTGCTGTGGGCACTCGATAGGAGGGAGGGGCCAGGAGCAGCAAAGAGGAACCCGAGAAGAGGAGGATCTGGGGTGCTTTGTGCAAAAATAAACTGCACAGAAGAGGTAAGTATAACATGATCACTTTAAGGACGTGTATGCTATGTGTTTTTTTTCTCTGTTGTCCATGAACAGTGTGACCACGTTTCTTCTCTGTTCTCTACTTTGTTTGACTCCTGTCTGTGTTTAAAATTTGCATATATAAAATTTCCCTGTTGCACAAAGTTCTGCAACCTCAAAATTTGGAAATTGTGAAACCTTTACAGGGCAAATTGAGCACCCTTCAGCAAGTTAGATGGTAAGCTGCCTGGTCTTGGCTTAGACTGCTTTTGACCACTAAGAGGTGGTCAGTCATAGCAATGCCATTATATTCTGGGAATTATTGCTCCAAAACTCATCGAAAGTGTGGCCAATCATTGAGGAAGCCAGACTATAATATAAATTAGAAGGCAGAGATAGTATGGCCTGTTACATACCATGAGAGGAAGGGTAGGAAAATCTTTGCATATCAAGATCTTATACGATCTTAAGTCATTAAGACAAGTCTAAAGCCTAGTACACAGCAATTGTTTATTTTGTTGAGGCTGCATTCACACCTGAGCGTTTTCAGCTCATAAAACACTTGTAAAATGCCCGAATAAACGCCTGAAAAACACCCAACAAGCAAAATCCCATTCATTTCAATTGCTCCTGTTCACATCTGAGCATTTTGTCACCTGAAGCAAGACGCCTGAAAAACGCCCTAAGCTCAAAAAAAGAACATGAGGTTCTTCAGGGCAGATTACAGGTGTTTTTCTGCTTTTTACATCGGTGACCTGAACAAAATCGCAGAAAAAAACTCAGTAAAAACGTGGTAAAAACGTAAAGAGAAACTAACAGCTCTGGTTGGAGCTGCTGTAATAATGACCCAGCATTAGTGCAACCATTGGGTGAGAGCCCTGATTGGCTGTTGGTTTTCCAGCATGCTAGTCTGACAGAAGCTGGCATACACACGGTCCGAATGTCGGTCCTTTTTTAATTGGACCGTCCGATGTCACTCGACATTCGGCCCATGTGTACTAAACTTAAGGGTATCCTCATTCCATCAACATCGTTTACTAAGAGTTTTAGGGAAGTTGAGGCAAATGCAAATGACCTATTACTGCACAGCAATGTTAGAAGGTGGAGTAAAGGCAGTGTATTAGAACGCTTTTAGTCATTAGTCATAAAAGAATTAGCAGTTTTCTTGGTGCAACTCAAAAGTCAGAAACAAAAGAGTTTTCTCTGTTTTTACAAGATGAGAGCACGATGGATAGTATTGCATTCCTAGTGGACATAACATTACTGCTTAATGAACTAAATTTAAAGCTCCAGGGCAAGAACAATTCTATTTGTGATTTGATGACCGCTGTCCGCTTCTTCCAGAGGAAACTAGATTTGTTCAAGTAGGATCTTCAAGGAGAGTGCTTGCATTTCACAAAGGTGATAGAACAGATTCAAGAAAACATAGATGTTTCTCCTATTACTATAAACCAGGGGTAGGCAACCCTAAAGAGGTTGAGAGCTACCTGAACAACATGGAAGAAGTCAAAGATATCCGGGCACAGTGTCGCCTCCTCACACCTGATTTAAACTCTAATTGCTGTACTACTGTGTTGCAAATGCCTGCATTGCATGGCAATCATGGGTTTAAACAGGGCTCAAGTCCTGCGGGAACGCATGGGAAGGGAGTTCCTGTACTTTTTCCACAACAGGAACTCAGTTCCCGTTAGCAGCCACATCCTGCAAGACTATGAAGTATGCGAGCTGTGTGGCAGGTGCTAAACCAGCAGCTGCCGACACAGCTTGCAATAGTAAGTGCCACACACCTCACCACTCAGGCATTACCAGTAGGGGGCCCTATGACAGCTTCCGCTTCGATCTACCTGTCAATCACAGCTAGCTGATGGGTAGATCAGGTCTAGGTCTAGCTGACGGGTAGATCAGCTATTTTGCTCACAGGACATGCAGGGATAGAGGTGAGCTGAGGGAGGAACATCAGTTTGGGGTGGTAAGCAGAGAATAATACCTGGCAAAGTTTAATGCCAGGAGGGAAGTTTATGTGGAAATATGTGAAGGGTTGGAATAGCAGCGAGTGTGTGTTGGAGCCTTGCAGAGTTTGCAGCCTCCCAAGCTAACATACATCTCCTAAGCAGGAACACATCACTATCTCCCCAAGCATTCTGTCCAGATAATGTGCAGTTCATTTATGACCTTTCCGTTTAACCCTGTGCTATCCAAACTCTGTTCAATGAAAAGTGTAAACTCACCACATAAACACTCTATATACAAAATAAAATTCCCCAATAAAGATCAGAACATGATGTTCACATTTGCATGGAAGCACAATTGAATGAATGCTGATTATTCAGAGAATTACCGTATTTATGTTTAATGAGGATTGTTTTTTTTTTATGTACTAACAGTTAAGCTTCATACACACAATACGAAAATTGGATGAAAAATACCACTTTTGAAGCGTTCGTGCATATGAGCGTATCATTTTTTTTTTTTGGTGGGGGAGTGGATCTTGGGTGGGAGTTCCCGCACTTTTTTCCCCAGGACTTGACCCCTGGGTTTAAATCAGGCAACATATCGCACTTGTGCTGCACTTGTGAATGGGCCCTTAGTTGCATTTAGTAGTGGCACCCTTGAGGCTCGTTCACATGTAAAGTTGAGGGTGGTAAAACAGCAGGCTATAATAGAAGTCTATGACTAAGTGCAGCAAACCCACAGGAAAGCTGCAAGTATACTGCACTGTATCCACGGTGTGGGTAAACCGCATCAGTGTGAAAGCAGCCCTATACTATTATGCCCAGTGTATTGCTTCACACTAACCTGAAGATCTCTTCTTTCCTGCTGCTGCCACCACTCTGGAGACCGCTAGCCAGGATAAGAGGTGGAGTGCAGTTGGTATCACTCCGCATGGCACAGGAACCAGCACTACAGAGGAGGCCTCGCCTTATGTGGCTCTTGCTCCCTACTATAGCTCCAACTTTACAAGTAGTTCCTTTGCATTGCACTATGTTTGATGCTCCAGAAAAGTGGATCAGCAAGCCCAGACCGTGATCTACCAGTCACCTGTCTGCGATCTTCTGGTAGATCGCGATCTACAGGTTGCTGACCCCCCGCTATAAACTGATTGGAAACTTTAGTAAACGGTTTGGCAGCTTCAGTCTTGGACAGCATCTCATCCCCAATCTATTCATCGTTAAAATGTCAGAGTGCTTTCAAAGGAGGTGATGCAGACCTTCAAGTGGGCACATGAGGGATCTCTACAGACAGAAATTATTGATCTGCAAACTAATCTTGCACTAAGAGAGCACTTTGGAGGAACTGATCCTGCTAACTTCTGGCTACAGACTATGCCTGAGACTGATTTCACTTGTCTACTAACAGCTACATCCAATGGACTCTATTCTGTACCCCTACTCTTAGACCTCTCTGCTGCCTTTGATACAGTGGACCACCCCCTCCTCCTAAAAAAACTCCATGCCTTTGGTCTCCATGACTGTACTCGCTGGTTCTCACCCCACCCTCATCTAACCGTTCCTTTAGTGTCACTTACAACTCTACTGCCTCCTCTCCTCTCCCTTTGTCTGTCGGGATCCCCCATGGTTCTGTTCTTGGACCTCCCCTATTCTCCATCTACACCTCCTCCCCGGGTCAGGTAATAGCCTCCCATGGCTTCCAATATCATCTCTTTGCTGACGACACCCAAATCTATCTTTCTTCTCACATATCACTAATTTACTAACAGACAAATCATCCTGGATGTCACACCACTTCCTCAAACTATCCAAAACTGAACTCATGATTTTTACTATCAGCCCATCCCCGCATGCCAAAGTTCTAGGTGTAGCTCTGGAATCTGAACTATCCTTTCGGGCCCCACATTCAAACACTTTCCAAATGTTGCCATCTCAACCTCAGCAAAATCTCCAAAATACGCCCTTTCCTAACCAATGACACCACAAAACTCCTAGTTCACTCCCTGGTCATCTCCCACCTTGACTACTGCAACTGCCTCCTCACGGGATTACCTTAACACAGGCTATCCCCCCTTCAGTCCATCATGAATGCTGCTGCCAGACTCATCCACCTTACCAACTGCTCAGTGTCTGCTACCCCTCTCTGTCAATACCTTCACTGGCTTCCAATCACCCAACAAACTAAACTCAAACAAGCTACATCACTAACCTAGTCTCAAAACACCAACCTACTCATTCCCTTCATTCCTCTCAAGACCTCCTGCTCTCTAGTTCCCTCATCACCTCCTCCCATGCTCGCCTCCAGGACCTTTTCTGAGCCTCTCCCTTCCTCTGGAACTCTCTATCCCAATCTGTCCGACTATGTCCTACTCTGCTTGCATTTAGACACTCCCTGAAAACCCTCTTCTTCAGAGAAGCCTATCCAGCCCCCACCTAATAACTGTACTTTTACTTTCTCCATCAGATCATCCCCCACAGTTATTACCTTTTGTATCACTTGACCCTCCCTCCTAGATTGTAAGCTCTAACGAGTAGGGCCATCTGATTCCTCCTCTATTGAATTGTATTGTAACTGTACTGTCTGCCCTCATGTTGTAAAGCGCTGCACAAACTGTTGGCACTATATAAATCCTGTATTATAATAAAAACCAAGGTAATACTACATACTTTGACCATGTTTGGATCTACGTACAGCTGTGAGTCAGCTTTTTCCACTATGAACATTATTAGAACTAAGCATTGTTCTGGGCTCACCAATGAGCACCTACATATGTGCATGAGTATGGCAGTAACTCAATTTAAGCCAAGATTCAAACTACTGGCAGGACAACCAAAAGCCCATTTCCCTCACTAGACAGGGAAGGTTTTTGGATGGGAAAAAAAATTGAAAGAAAACAGAGGATCATTTGTGCACTTTTTCAAATTGACACCTTTAGTTATTTAAGTCAGAAGGTGCTATTTTCTTTTACTTGAAATATGGATGTGCTTTTTATGTTTTATTAAAGAGTTATTTATCCAACTATTCTAGTTCCAACAGTCCACATGTTTAATCTCATACCTAAAACTTGACAATAAATAGTGTTGAAATGCTATGGAGACTGTACATTACTCATTTTTTGATAGACATACAGTGACTACAATCTCTGAATCATACATAGCACAGACTTGAGATTCAGACCTTGCCTGGAAGAAACTTTTAGTGACCGGACCTCCTTGAATTTTAAATCAGTACCCCTGGTTTAGGAATAATATTATAGAAAATAGTATTTAACATAATGTTTTTCTTTAACGTTAAGCAAATATGTGTTAATAAATATCTCCTCCATGTACAGCAGGCAACCTCCATTGCCTTCATTGCTTTGGTCTGCTGCCCAATCTCTGCTGCCGCCATCTTGCAAATCCTTTCAGATGTGAAAGTATTTCCCCTACAATTATGCAGGGCTTGGTGTCTGAGCGGGCAATTTATTGCCAGGCGTGACCAATTTCATATGGTGGTGGAGGCGCTTACCTATGATTGTGAAGATACTGAACATAGTCAGTGCTGGACTATCAATGTAAAACAGAAATTAGAATTGGATTCCAGACAGTAATGGGGAAAGTTATGGCTTTGAAGGGTGCTCGTTATAGAAGATTATTTGCATTTTTGGTGGAGTTTTTTGCAGATAGAGCCTCTGTCATATTTGTACCGTCATTTATGTCCCTCTCGATTGAGTAGGTTTACCCTTGTCTGGACAGGTAACTATAAAAAAATCCTCCAATGTTTACTAAGGCTAAAACAAGGAGGCATTTTAGTAGACTGGGGGAGGGTAAGAACTTCTTACACTGGTTTTATTACTTTTAGGGGTATCACAGGAACAAGAAGTCAGGGAACATCTTCCTAGAGGGGGCTACAGACAGCAATTGAACCCAACAGAAATGTTAAATTTTTCCCATTCTATCGAGAAAAAAAAAATGGTTGGAGTAAGGTTTAAATGTGGGACATGTGATGTCTAGCTTTAACTTAAACATGGGCAAAAATGTAAAGCCAGATATATAGGAAATCATTAAATGACTGGTGATGACTTGATATAGAGAATCAGAAGGTAAAAATAATAAGAGAATTTTGCCCATGCTCTGTACAAAGAGCCCGGCAAGAAGAAGCCCTATGACATCCCTCAGAGGAGAGGTGACCTGGAGTCCAGACAGTGAGTGGTGGATTAAAGTTCCCTTTTCATTGCTGCCCACCTTTTGGCCCTTTTGTAGGGGCAGAACCTTGATTTGGACACTTTACAAAACACATCAGCTGGTCTTTAGGCACTAGTGATGCGACATCATGATTCTGGCAAAGTGCTTGAGGAGCGGGTGCAATTTTAGCAACAGGAATACAAAACAATAAAGTCAGGAAGAATCTGCAGAAACAACATGAATCCTCAGTTGACCCACAAATAGAGCTAGCCTGTGTAAGGTAGCAAAGTGGCATGACATGCATTGGTTGAGGGGAAATTATTTTTCTGCATGGAAACAGTGTAAGGGCATTATGATCAATATCGCAGGACCCTATCTTTAGGCCTGCTCTGAAGTAGTTAAGAAATATTTAATCAGGAGGATAGAGAGAGGTCCAATTTCCCTCCCGGTAATGCAGAGCCACGTCGGGCTCCCTCCCACGGTTATTATTTATTAGGTGAAAAGTTGGCATTAAACAACCTTCCAAACTGGAAAAAACAGCTCACCAAGACAAAAGAAAAGAACTGTAATTTGTTCGCAGTATTGAGCAGAAGTAATGAACAGAAAACCACAGTAAAAATAAAACTCTGTAAATAGGGAATATATCATAATAAAAATGGATGTGGGTTCAGCTGTACATGGGGCTGAATGTATCTAAATTAAAATGAATGAACCAGAGAATCAATGCTGATTTTCATTCATCATTCTGGAAAACACGCTCAACAGGGAGTCCTTTGTGTTCAATTGAACCTAAAACTCTGTATTTATTAGAGAAGGAGGGGATTTCATTAGACATTTAAAAAAGGCATATCCTTTTTTTTTGTTTTTTTGTTAAAGCAAACCTGTCCATGCCGGGCAAATCAACAGGTATGCTCAAATCTAGCCATTCCTAGCTGCACCTTTACTTCACTAAACCATCCCTCTATTAAAGCCAAACTTTACCCATGACAACTTGATAAAAAGTAATGCTCTCTGGCCAGGAAGGACAGAGAGAGCAGCGCAATTAAATTGTGGTCATACTGCACTTAGATGGCGCTGCTCTCTCTGTCCTTTGTGTTCCCAGAGTCTTTTTTTCCTAGCTACCCCCACCCTGTTCTCACTTACCCTTCTACTCCCCCCACCCTCCCCTTACTTAACCTCCTACTCCCCCCCAACCTGTCCCCACTTACCCCTCTATTCCCCCCACCCCTTCACCCTGCCCTCATTCCAGTCTCACCCAACTCCCTAATTCCCCTACCCCCCACCTCCCAAACCAGCCCTCTACCTACTCTTCCTAGGCGATAGGTATCAGTAAGTAGTATTGGTGAGTACTTAATAAAAGTATCGGTACTCATACTCTGTGTTAAAAAAAATGGCATTGTGCATCCCTAATAATTTTGCTACCAAAATTTGTGGGTGCTCTAAATTGCCTCCAGGATTGTTCTTGTTTCCTCTTGCTAAAGGCTGCCATTTTTCTGAAGCTCAGTGTGGATCTTTAGGTTGTCAGCAGATTGGCTCCTAGTGGCTCCGATTTTAAGCACAATGCCAAAAACGGAGAGCAACTGAGCATGTGCATAGCAGGGGGAGACATAGTATTATTGGATTTTAAACAGTATAGGCACTTATTTTTAATATTTTACATAGCTATATCTGCAAAAAGGGCCAGCATGAAGCGATCTAGCAGGACTTAATTTTCTGACTAAAGTTCCACTTTAAGCTGCCTGGCGTGAAAACAAGAATATAGGTCCTTTAGGGTATAGAGAAGAATGTGACTCCATCAGGCACCAGTGCCCTCACATGGGAAGAAACCACAGCCCTTAGTAAAAGGAAGCCCAGCCCTTAGTAAGCTACATAAGGAGAGGGTGTTAAAGTGAACCAGCTGCTTTGCCTGACAACGCACTCTACTGTAAAGCAACTGACGCTTGAGAAAAAAAAAAAATCTACATTAACCACTTGCCGACCGCCTCACGCCGATGTACGTCGGCAGAATGGCACGGGCAGGCATAAGCACGTACATGTACGTGCTTTGCCTCCCGCGGGTCGGGGGCCCGATCGGGCCCCCGCCCGGTGCCTGCGGCGGTCGGTTTTCGTTCGGGAGCGATCCCGGACGAGGGGACGGCCATTCATTCATGGCCACCCCCTCGCGATCGCTCCCGACGAATGGAAATCCCCGGTGACATCACTTCCTCTCCTGTAATGTAAACACAGGAGAGGAAGTGATGTATTCTCTCCTCCGTGTCGGTATTTTTCGTTCCGACACGGAGGAGAGCGGATCAGTGAGTTGCACCAACACATCCCACACACAGTAGAACATGCCAGGCACACTCACACCCCCCCTTTACCCCCCGATCACCCCCCCAATTACCCCTGCCCCCCAGTCACAGTGACACCAATGTCATTTTTTTTTTTTTTTTTTTTTTTTTTTGCATTGGTGTCATTTGTGACTGTAATAACTGTTAGGGCAGTTAGGGTTAGCCCCCTTTAGTTCTAATGTACCCCCCTAACCCCCCCAATAAAGGTTTAACCCCGTGATCACCCCCCGTCGCCAGTGTCACTAAGGCTGGGTTCACATTGCAGCGGTTTATGAGAACGAATGTGATTCGCACCGCACTGCAGTGCAAATCACATCCGATCTCTGTGCGATTCGAGTTCAGCCATTCGCCGCACCCGCCGCACCCGCCACACCCGCCGCACCCGCCGCAAATTCGCACGGGACCCTTTTTTTGGCCCGCAGCAGAATCGGATCGCATGGGTGTTCACACCATGCGATCCGAGTTTGCAGATCGCACTGCGATATGCGAACTGATCTGGGGGTGTCAGTAACATTTCACTGACACTCCCAGCAGTTCGCATAGGGCAGTGTGAACTGCCGCCGGGAGGCATGCGATGCGGGAACCCGCCGCGGATTCGCGGCGTTTCCGCATCGCTCCAGTGTGAACCCAGCCTAATAAGCGATCATTTTTCTGATCGCCGTATTAGTGTCACAGGTGACGCTAGTTAGGCAGGTAGGTATTTAGGTTCGCCGCAGCTTTTTATAGCGCTAGGGACCCCCATATACTACCGCATAAAGCCCCCTGATTGCCCCCTAGTTAACCCTTTCACCAGTGATCACCATATAACTGTTACAGGTGACGCTGGTTGGTTAGTTATTTTTTTATAGTTTCAGGGCACCCGCCATTTATTACCTAATAAAGGTTTAACCCCCTGATCACCCGGCAGGTGTCATTTGTGACTAATAACTGTTAGGGCAGTTAGGGTTAGCCCCCTTTAGTTCTAAGGTACCCCCCTAACCCCCCCAATAAAGGTTTAACCCCGTGATCACCCCCCGTCGCCAGTGTCACTAAGGCTGGGTTCACATTGCAGCGGTTTATGAGAACGGATGTGATTCGCACCGCACTGCAGTGCAAATCACATCCGATCTCTGTGCGATTCGAGTTCAGCTATACAGATAGTATGGCTGAATTCGTGTCGCACCCGCCGCACCCGCCGCAAACTCGCACGGGACCCTTTTTTTGGTCCGCAGCAGAATCGGATCGCATGGGTGTTCACACCATGCGATCCAAGTTTGCAGATCGCACTGCGATATGCGAACTGATCTGGGGGTGTCATTAACATTTCACTGACACTCCCAGCAGTTCGCATAGGGCAGTGTGAACTGCCGCCGGGAGGCATGCGATGCGGGAACCCGCCGCGCATTCGTGGCGTTCCCGCATCGCTCCAGTGTGAACCCAGCCTAATAAGCGATCGTTTTTCTGATCGCTGTATTAGTGTCACAGGTGACGCTAGTTAGGCAGGTAGGTATTTAGGTTCGCCGCAGCTTTTTATAGCGCCAGGGACCCCCATATACTACCGCATAAAGCCCCCTGATTGCCCCCTAGTTAACCCTTTCACCAGTGATCACCATATAACTGTTACAGGTGACGCTGGTTGGTTAGTTATTTTTTTATAGTTTCAGGGCACCCGCCATTTATTACCTAGTCTCACTAGTGTACCCCTAAATTTAGGGGTGTCTACTTTCTAAAATGGGGTCATTTGGGGGGGGGGGTTTGTGCCATCTTGGCATTTTATGGCCTTCAAAACTGTAACGCCCTTAGAAAGCCTGAAGGCGGTGCTTGGTTTTTGGGGCCCCGTACGCGGCTAGGCTCCCAAAAAGTCCCACATATGTGGTATCCCCGTACTCAGGAGAAGCAGCAGAATTTATTTTGGGGTGTCATTTCACATATGCCCATGGCATGCGTGAGCAATATATCATTTAGTGACAACTTTGTGAAAAAAAAAAAAAGTTTGTAATTTTCCCGCAACTTGTGGCAAAATATAAAATATTCCATGGACTCAACATGCCTCTCAGCAAATAGCTTGGGGTGTCTACTTTCTAAAATGGGGTCATTTGTGGGGGTTTTGTGCCATCTTGGCATTTTATGGCCTTCAAAACTGTAATAGGTAGTGAGAAGTGAACTCAAAAAATTACGCCCTTAGAAAGCCTGAAGGCGGTGCTTGGTTTTCGGGGCCCCGTACGCGGCTAGGCTCCCAAAAAGTCCCACATATGTGGTATCCCCGTACTCAGGAGAAGCAGCAGAATTTATTTTGGGGTGTCATTTCACATATGCCCATGGCATGCATGAGCAATATATCATTTAGTGACAACTTTGTGAAAAAAAAAAAAAAAAAAAAAAAGTTTGTAATTTTCCCGCAACTTGTGGCAAAATATAAAATATTCCATGGACTCAACATGCCTCTCAGCAAATAGCTTGGGGTGTCTACTTTCTAAAATGGGGTCATTTGTGGGGGTTTTGTGCCATCTTGGCATTTTATGGCCTTCAAAACTGTAATAGGTAGTGAGGCGTGAAATCAAAAATTTACGCCCTTAGAAAGCCTGAAGGCGGTGCTTGGTTTTCGGGGCCCTGTACGCGGCTAGGCTCCCAAAAAGTCCCACATATGTGGTATCCCCGTACTCAGGAGAAGCAGCAGAATTTATTTTGGGGTGTCATTTCACATACGCCCATAGCATGTGTGAGCAATATATCATTTAGTGACAACTTTGTGTAAAAAAAAAAAAAAAATTTTTTTTTGTCATTATTCAATCGCTTGAGGCAAAAAAATAAAATATTCAATGGGCTCAACATGCCTCTTATCAATTTCCTTAGGGGGTCTACTTTCCAAAATGGGGTCATTTGGGGGGGTTTTGTACTGCCCTGTCATTTTAGCACCTCAAGAAATGAGATAGACAGTCGTAAACTAAAAGCTGCGTAAATTCCAGAAAACGTACCTTAGTTTGTAGATGTGACAACTTTTGCGCAAACCAATAAATATACAATTATTGACTTTTTTTTTACCAAAGACATGTGGCTGAATACATTTTGGCCTAAATGTATGACTAAAATTGAGTTTATTGGATTTTTCTAATAACAAAAAGTAGAAAATATCATTTTTTTTCAAAATTTGCGGTCTTTTTACGTTTATATCGCAAAAAATAAAAATCGCAGAGGCAATCAAATACCATCAAAAGAAAGCTCTATTTGTGGGAAGAAAAGGACGCAAATTTTGTTTGGGTACAACATTGCATGACCGCGCAATTACCAGTTAAAGCAGCGCAGTGCCAAAGTGTAAAAAGACCTCTGGTCATTTACCAGCAAAATGGTCCGGTCTGAAAGTGGTTAAAACTCCACTGTTGAAAAAGAAGATTAATATGTACTTCTCAAGCAGGTGGTGGCTGCAATATTTGAGCTGTGGCAGAGCTAGGGTCATTGCTAACGCCTGACATTTTATATGACCCAGTGTCCCTAACTAAGCAATGTGGTTCAACCCGGCAGCCTGTTCTACCCTAATGTGGATGGAACCACAGTGCAAAGCAGGGGACAGCGGCAACTGGAGTTGACGCCTGAACAAGAGAAGTATTTCTCATCTTCTTTGCTGCAGTTTGTTTCTGATAGTGTAGCTTTAAAGCGGTTTGGTACCTAAAAATGAAACTTCATATTATTAAAATCACCAGATCGAATACTTACCTAAATGAACCCTGAAAAAAAAAATATTCTTTACTTACCTTTAATTTCAGAAGTTTCTGCTGACTTCCGGGTTGTCCTCCCGTGGGAGTAGGCGTGGTTATCGTCCTCGCAATGGTCCCTGGGAAATTTCTAAGCTATTTCCCAAGAATCCATGGGGGGACAATGAAATTGCGAAATCTGGTGAGATTTCGTTAGGACGCTGGTCACGTGACGAGGGCGTGTCCGAATTTGCCATTTTTAAAGTGGGCAGGCAGCTGTATCTGCCATTACCACTGCTATCACTGAGCATGCTGGGGAGGGGGCGGAGCATGCTGGGAGCCGAGCGTCATCGATATACAGGAAGTAAATGCCTGTGGACTTCAGACGCCCACACTTAAAATGGAAGACGCCAGAGCACCAGAGCACAAGTCATCCCGAGGAAAAGAATCGTCGAGCCGGGGGTCAAAAAAACGCCGGACGTGGATGCTAAGTGAAGGTAGCAGTCGCTCACCTGTGACACAGGTAAGAAAAAAAAAAAAAAAAAAAAAGAGCGGAATCCCGCTTTAAGAGCAGATATTGAAAGCCAACTGGCATTCTACATCTCTTGGGAACATTGATATTATTTATTTATTTTTGTGGTTGAACTGGATGGACTTGTGTCTTTTTTTCAACCTGACTAACTATGTAACTATTGCCAAGGAGATCTCCGCAGCAAAGTTTTCAATGCTCTGCTCCCACAAATGCCTGTATAAAACTGGACATACATTGAAAACTCCAACTGTCCCATCAACTCAACAAATCTTCACACCCAGCTAGGTACAAAGATTTCATCTGGTTCAAAGCCCTTAATGACCATTGGTCACTCTCAATATCGGTGTTGGTTCTGTATCTTCAACTAAAAGTCTGGTAACAAAAAAATATAAAAAGAACAAAAAACAAAAATGGAATTTCTTTTAACTCAGTGCCATTCTCCTTTTAGGCTGAGTGTACTTTACACTGAAGACGTTGTTGAACATTGTTTAGTTAAATGTCAAACAGCTTCAGGCTTTGTATGGCAATCTCGAAAAGCACATAAAGCGATACGTCTGTCGCCGCACTTGGATGGCTTTCTCCTCGCGAATACTTGTCTCATAACATGGAATTTACTTGTCTGTTTTGAATCCCTGTTTTTTTTTTTAGCAAAGCGAAAATAGAACACTGAGGTCCTATTACTCTTCTGTGCCTTCCAGCTTTTCCCTTTTAATCACAACTGAAACGGGAACTAATACCTTAATGTAGCATTCTAAAGAAAAAACAGTTTTGGACCAATTTTATTAAAGCAGTTTTTAGCTTTTTTTTATATATATTTGTATATATGCAATCTTTTTTTTACAAATTAAAACTCAATACATAACCCAGAGCATTTTGGGGTTGATTTACTAAAGTCAAATTGACTGCGCATTTTGCAAGTGCAGTTGCACTCTGCAAGGGCATTTGCTCCAGAGCTTAGTAAATGAGGGGAAGCAGTGTTGACTTCTATGATCCAATCAAGTGCAAGCAAAAATGTTTTCTTTAAATTTTCCTTGCATGCGATTGGTTATTCTTAGCAAAGTGATGCTTCACCTCATTTACTAAGCTCTGAAACCAATGCCCCTGCAGAGTGCAACTGCACTTGCAAAGTGCCCATCCTATTTGCCTTTTAGTAAATCAACCCCTATGGGTTAGCGAAAGACAACAGATTTTTTATTTTTTTTGGATGAACTAGAGAGACTTGTGTGTTTTTTCAAGCAGTCTTACTATGTAAGGCTAGCCATAGACAGAGCAAATTTCTTTCTTGCAACCACGGGTTGACAGTGTTGACAGGGGAATCCCTCTCGCCGAGCCATTGTGTTCTTCTGTGGGAAGGCAAAGGAAGCTGTCCCCGCCGGGAGAAGATAGTGATTATTACTAGCGGCTATAACAGCCACTTCTAAGGATCGCATGTAAAATCCGGCAGGTTTTTGTACCCAAGTTGAATGATCGATCAACCTGGGTACATTCAGCCTGCCCAAACATAGTTGGAATCTAGTCTTGTTCCTGCAGAACTGGGTAAGATTCAAAAAATCTATAGCCGGCATAACAGGAAGGGTAGACTGCTATGCGCCTTCTGTAGCCTGGCTGAAAGTTTTGGACTTCTGATAGTCATGGTTATCACTAGAACAAGAGGTAAAGGGATAACTTGCAATGTAGACCCATACACACTTTGTACAAACTTTGCCTTGGATTTATGTACAAACGGCGTTGGCTGTAAGTTTGTATTGCATACACACGATCTGACTTTTTAGGCAACAAACACGAACATAGTGACGTTTCAACATACTGACGACACTTCAAAAGAGGACGTTAAATTACTCCAGCGCCACCTTTGGTCAACTTCTGTATTGTTGTCTGATCGTTTGCATTGGTTCTGAGCATGCGTGTTTGTACTTTGTACAAAAGTCCGATGGTTTTGTGTACACATGATCGGAGTTTGCTCCATCGGACTTTTGTTGCCAGAAAGTTTGTCCGTTCGCACAGCCAACAAAAGTCCGATGAAAACCGAAAAAGTTTTTCAGATGGAGCGTACACACGGTCGGATGTTGCCTCAAAACAGCTAATTTGCATGCTTGTTGTCAAAAATTCCGATAGTGGGTACAGACCTTTACATTCACAACTGTTTAAGGGGAGATTTCTGCTTGCATTGCAGAAATTTCCTTTTACTTATTTTTTATATTTTAAAGACAAGAGAGGAAGGGAAACTCTTCAACGGGACATAGACAGCAAAAAAAGAAAAGAAAGAGAAAAAAGTGGAAAAAGTTTAAACCGTAGATAGAGGTAACCTGTATTTATATTTTCTCTTTTTAGAACAGGCAAGGTTCTCGCTCACCGCATATGGAGTCAGCCTTAGTTTACTTTGTATTCTAGAACATTAACAGCAAGCTACATCCTGAGCTAAGCTGTAAATTCTACGTGGAGTCCGTGAATTCTAAAAGTGGTAACCGAAACTATCCTCTCTCTATAAAACTGTCACCCTTTATCTATGAGCACACAAAAATAGCGTAAAGAATCTAGCATACGCAAAGGGAACGCTGGTTATGTGGTGAGTATAGGCTCGCGGCACTCCCAGAATATTTTACAGAGAATAAATCAATATCACGTTTGTTATATACCTTGTTTACTGGCCTGCAAATTGCAATGACATTACGCTGCTAAAAGTTATCAGTGAAAATTGCTCATCGATTACAAAAAAAGTAAAAGATGAAAAAAAACTAAATGAAAATGCCTAACATGTAATAGCAGTGACAAGACTCTGTAGTTGGGCAATGAAATGACAGAAAATAAAATGCATAAAACCCAGAGCTAAAGCTAAAATAAATGACAAATGCAATAGCCCTGGAGATGTAGATTACATAGGTGCAAATAATAAGCACATAAAATCCTAGTTGCTTAGCTTTTATACTCACAATCTGCCTTCATACTTTGGAAGGTGGAGGATATATATTTTTCTAGTGTTGGCTACGTTTACATTTTCAGTAAACTGGTCATTTTAAATACTTTGCGAGATTCTCAGTAACTCCTGTAAGGGAAGGGACGTCTATGTCCGAACCCTCAAGTTTGGGGTTGCTTCATACTTGCGTAAAATATAATTTGTATTAATTATAACAAATGTATGTTTATTTTTTTTAAACTAATTTTATATTTGGAATTTATTTCAGTTATATATTTTATTCTAAAGGTAAACTCCAGGCAGATATAAAAGACATGCATTAATTCAAATATATTTAGTAAAACATTTTTAAATGCAAGCAGTGTAATGCTATTTGACATGATATTGGCCTCTTGCAAGTCACTGTAAAATAGAGCTCAGCCTGGGGGGAGAAGAAGCAGCACAAGGAGCCAACTAGTTGTCTAACAATACACATTTTGATATAACTTCAGAACAATTAGCTTTTCGTCATTCCGACATCATCTCGATGATGAAAGATGATGTCGGAATGACGAAACGCGTCAAGATGGAGCCATACGATGAGCAGAGCGATGCCAGTGTTTTTGGGATAGACGGAGCAGATCCTCCATCGGCTGCAGCGGGTCTCAGTAAAAGCTGCAGAGAGCGGTAGGATTGTCCACGCATATCTGACACTGTGCAGTTAAGAATGTATCAATGCCTTGTGAACGTTGTTCTTTTGTGAGTGTATAATTTGAAGATTTTATGAATTTCATTAAAGAATCAGTTTTTATGGGATTACACTATGTTCGCCTTTCTTTGTATGTCTTTATCGAGATATTAAGGAGTTACCAATATAGAGGTGGACGGAGCAGTGAATTCTTACACCACAGCTAAAGCTTTTTGATATGCCTAATTAACCCGGAGGTCCCGGTAAGAGCAATACCAAAAGAGGGCCTTCTTTCACACATCCCCTTGTGTGTTTTTTTCCTTCTGCCTGCATGGAGGTGAATTTTATTGGTGTCAGCGGCTTACTGCATCTTCTACTATAAAGAGACCTACCTTTTCTAGAATATAGCTTTTGCATAATAATTTTTTCATATAATGCTATATGGACTATATGGACTGAACTGATTGCTTTGAATTTGTTTGTATCACACAAAAGAAGTAGATGTTTAAATAACTGATTAGCGCTGCTATATCTACATTTTATGGAGATTTGTTTATGTGATATATATATATATATATATATATATATATATATATATATATATACATACACACACACACCATATCATTAAAAGGAACGCCTGCCTTTACACACACATGAATTTTAATGGCATCCCAGTCTTAGCCCGTAGGGTTCAATATTGAATTGGCCCACCCTTTGCAGCTATAACAACTTCAACTCTTCTGGAAAGGCTGTGCACAAGGTTTAGGAGTGTGTCTATAATAATGTTTGACCATTCTTCCAGAAGCACATTTGTGAGGTCAGACACCGATGTAGACAAGAAGGTGTACTGGTTAGAACTGGCTCGCAGTCTCCGCTCTAATTCATTCCAAAGGTGTTCTAACGGGTTGAGGTCAGGACTCTGTACAGGCCAGTCAAGTTCCTCCACCCCAAACTCGCTCATCCATGTCTTTATGGACCTTGCTTTGTGCACTGGTCTAGATCACTTGGTGGAGGGGGGATTATGGTGTGGGGTTGTTTTTCAGGGGTTGGGCTTGGCCCCCTCCGGAGAAGGGAACGCCTAAGGCGTCAGCATACCAAGACATTTTGGACAATTTCATGCTCCCAACTTTGTAGGAACAGCTTGGGGATGGCCCTTTTCTGTTCCAACATGACTGCGCACCAGTGGACAAAGCAAGGTCCGTAAAGACATGGATGAGCGATTTTGGGGTGGAGGAACTTGACTGGCCTGCTCTAAAACCGATAGAACACATTTGGGATGAATTAAAGCGCAGACTGCAAGCCAGGACTTCTCGTCCAACATCAGTGCCTGACCTAACAAATGCACTTCTAGAAGAATGGTCAAACATTCCAATAGACACACTCCTAAACCTCGTGGACAACCTTCCCAGAAGAGTTGAAGCTGTTTTAGCTGCAAAGGGTGGTCAATTCAATGCTGAACCCTACAGACTAAGACAAGGATGCCATAAAAGTTTATGCGCGTGTAAAGGCAGGTGTCCAAATACCTTTGACAATCTATCTACCTATCTATCTATATATACATACACACACACATACACAGACACACTGTTTGTGTACATTTATGGCAATTTTTTTTAATGGATTGCCCTTATTTCTTGATCACCTTATACTACAAAAATCAGGCATAACAATGTTAAATAGTCATTTACTTTTAAGCACGGTTTAGATATTTTTCTTATATTGTTTTTAAACCATATGCTTATTCCTTTGATTAAGGGAATATAATAAATTCCCAAAAAGCGTTGGATAGGATTACAACAATCAATAAAGCATTTCTGAACATGGACCATTTGTTTACCCTTTTTCTGTATAAGGCTTTGCCCCTTCAGACTGGAGTAGAGCGCTTATTTTTTACAATACCGTATATTTTTTACACTTTGAATCACAGATATGAGACAAGTATGCAGATCAACATACTTGTTCCAGGTTGTTGACTCAAAATACTAAAGCTAAACGGTAAAACTAACCAGGAAACCATCATTTCCTAAAGGAGGTCAGCAATGGCAGTCCCTATAATTTTGTCATGACAAGTTTATTTTGTAAGTCATGTTGCTAAAACTTAGGGCTCATTCACACCAGATATGCTGCTCTGCAGGTAACTGCATTTATAACCAATGGTGAACTGCGTGGCATGTATTATAGTAAAAGACAACACATCTGCTGCCCAATAATAATGGCTTGATGTGCGGCAACTCCACATCCATGAGTCATTAGTCCAATATGTCCAAAGGCATATAACCAGCCAGTACATCTTCTTGTACAAAAGACCATCCTTTATATCACTTATGCGTTTTGGGCTGAACAAGCCTTTACTCATAGCAAACAATAGTGGTGAAATATAGTGAACTTAAAAGGTAGGCAATTTGACCAGTTCTGTATTCCAAAGGCCTTTGATACATTCGCCAAAAATACAACCAAAAAAGTACAAAAGAAAACACCGCTATCTGAATCTCTTTACACCACTTACCCCCATTATGCCGCATACACACGATCGGAATTCCAGCCAGAAAAAGACAGATGAGAGCTTTTCATCGGAAAATGCGACCGTGTGTACGCTCCATCGGAATTTAGCTGTCTGAATTTTCACCAGCCAAAAATTGTTAGCATGTTCTCAATTTTCCAGACGGAAAAACTTTCTATCGGAAATTAAGATCGTGTGTATGCAATTTCGACACGCCAAAAATCACGCATGCTCAGATTCAACTACAAGATGGAAGCTATTGGCTACTGGACTTCCTTTTTCTAGTCCCGTCATACGTGTTGTACATCATCGCGTTCTAAACGATCGGAATTTGGTGTGACCGTGTGCAGGCAAGACAGTTTTAGCAGAATTCCGTCGGAATTCCGTAGGGAAAAACCATCAGAGCTTTTTCCGACGAGAATTCCGATGAAGTGTATGAGGCATTAGTCTATAGTAATAACGAGGACAATCTAAAAGCTGCTTGGTTGTACATTGGTGTTATTGTATAAAGCAGAAATGTATCTGAAAGATGGTGAAATGTAATTCATTAAACACTCTTGCGGTTTGCTAGGCCCCCCATAGCTTTATGACCTACAAACAGCAGCTTCCAGCAGAGCTTAGAAATAATTAAGTGAGCGGACACTTGCCGCAAATGCATAATTATGATGTTTTCTTCTCTGTTATGTGTCTTTGTACGGTTAATTTGATCTATTACCTGCACACAGTGCATACAGACATTTTAATGGGTCAAATATCTGCTATAAGCTGATCAATACACCACAATCCAAATATCGAGCCATCTAATACGCAAGGAACACCAAAGCAACGTGAGGTATCAAATACTTCCATGTGATCACCTGCAGAATCCGATAAAGTGGCCAGCAGTAGTCACTAAAGAGGTCACTTTCATTTATGTCTATAGCACTTCTCCCTGGGGACTCAAAGCGTTTTTTCTGCTCTTGGTTTGGCGGTCATCTTGGGTATGCCAAGTAGAATATCATACTAGGTCCAACTTTAGACAGGAGCCAATAAACCCACTAGAATGTCTTTAGAGTACCTGTAGAAAAACCTGTGCAATCACAGGAAGAACTGTGCTGTGTTAAGTTTTTGTTTTTTTAAATTCTCTCCTATCCATACTCTTATGCATTTACTGGGTAAATTGGCACAACAAATCATCTACATCTGAACTTCAAATGATCAGGGCTGATTGGACATTCCAAAAGCAAAGTGCTCTTGAAGTGCTACATGAGGACAGTAAACAATTACTGAAACTGATCCCTTGTATGGCTCTCTCTGCAGCAGCTGAAAGCTAGCAGGAGGGAGAGAAGGAGCCAGCTTTCAGCTGCTGCAGAGAAACGCCATACAGCAGATCAGTTTCAGTAATTGCCCTCCCCCCTCGCCCCCACTGTGCCAATCACCCTTCCTGCATACATACAATTCACCCAGCTGCCTGGGTCCTGTACAGGAGGGCTGGTGGTACCCCCTTATCCACTGTCTTGCCTGTGTCCCAAGCTGAAATATTAGGCGGCCTTTCTAAAGAACACCACCTTAAAAGAGAGGCTTCCATTAGTGATTTTGTGATCTGAAAAAAAAGGATGATTTCACCTTTAAAAAAAATAATAAAGGCACATTTTTGGCAGGTAAAAAAGTGTACATTTCCAATTTATTTTGTAGAAGTCTGGAAGACATTTCACCGGCAAACAGCAGATCCCAGAGAGCAGGCAGATACACAATGACAGAAAGAATCAATTACCTATCTAGAGCGCTCAACAGTGCCCTGGTAGTTCATTGAGATGACAGCTGCAAAGTTTGTTGGTACTTGTAGTTCATTCATTCACAGAACTCTGAATGAATGAAGTGTACAGCGTCCCGCATGGCCACACTCTTTTTAAATAGTGACAGCGGGTGCAGGGAGAAGATTCACAGGGAAGTGGCTGCAGGATCAGGAACATGTAATGCCGTGTACTCACGACCGGACTTTTCGAGGGACTAGGTCCGACGGTCTTTCCAACGGAATTTCGGCAGAGCTCCGATGGACTTTCCGAAAGAACGGACTTGGCCATACACAATCACACCAAAGTCCGACGGATTCGAACGTGATGATGTACGACCGAACTAGAATAAGGAAGTTCATAGCCACCAGCCAATAGCTGCCCTAGCGTCGTTTTTTGTCCGTCGGACTAGCATACACACGAATGGATTTCTCGGTCCAGAGGAGTTCCGGTGGGAAAATTTAAATATTTCTAAAGTCCGCCGTATTTTTGGCAAGCAAAAGTCCAATGGAGCCCACACACGATCTAATTGTCCAACGGACCCGTTCCATCGGACCTTTGCTGTCAAAAAGTCCGGTCGTGTGTACGCGGCATTACATGTCCCACCCTAAAAACGGGTGGAACATGTAACATTTTCCCAAAGGTGAACTTATCCTTTAAGTGCCTGGCTGTAAGATTGACTCTCTTGCTTCGAGGGCATGGTACAACAGACACGGTACACTTTAAGTCTCTCTGGGAGACTTTGTACTCATCCATTCTTGAAAATGATTTCTATCCAATATTATATATTTTTGTCAATACCAAATGCAACTTTCCAAGCTGCAGATGAGATTTGGAGCAAGTTTGGCCCTATGCCGAATCACTGGTTGCTTCTGGGCACAGTTCAATAAAATTTGGTACACCCAGTATTTTAGCTCAGAGCTAGCACATCTCAAAACTTGAACACAATGCAGTAAATAAATCAAAAGCAAAGCCAAGGTGCCAGGCCTGACAGACTGTTTAAGTAATTAAAACAGTAGACACCTGCACATGAAATGGTAATTATACCCTGCTAGGTAACTGGCAGGCAATTAAACTCATCCAGACAATGGCAGAAGAAATTCTCATCGTTCTGCAGGAGTAAACACTTCAGAGTCAGCGGCCAAGAGTAAAGTCGGGTACACACTGAGTTTTTTTTCTTTCAACCCAGCGGCTTGAAGAAACAAAAACTGTCAGTTCCGTTCAGAGACGCTGTACTAATGATCTGACATTAGTACAGCGATCTCCCCCACTAAGGCCTCTTTCACCCAAACGATCTGTTCAGGTCTGCCTGTCAGTTTTTTAGGCGGACCTGAATGGATGCTCCATAGACCTCTATGGAGCATTGGATGTCAGCGGTGTCATGTCCGCTGACATCCGACCCGCTCCGATCCGAAAAAGTGTAACGGAAGAAAAACCTACTTTTCCATCCATCTGAGGATCGTATCGGGTGACGACGGACTCTGCTGTCCGTCGCCATCCGATCTCCCATAGGGGAGAGCGGCGCTCTGACAGGTCCGTCCCTGCACAGTGTGCAGAGACTGACCTGTCATCTTCCTGCTCAGTGGGGATCGATGGAGCAATTCCCCGCTGAGCAGAGCGGGTTCTGTACACAGACACGTCCGTGTGAAGGAGCCCTTAGCTGTTGTGTTCTGACAGGGGGATGCCCCCTCCACCAGCACACTCCCGTCAGCGCTCTTAGCTATTGGCTGAGAGCGATGATTGGGAGCCAGTTGGCTACTGGTTTTCCAGCATGCTCATCAAACAGAAGCCGGCCAAACAGACCAGCTCCCATACACATGGGCTGAATGTCAGACTTTTTTTTACTGAACCAGCCGATTTCACCCAGCATTCGGCCCGTGTGCACGGGGCTTTAAAAGCATCAAAAGCATATATACTCTGAATATATGTGTGTGTGTGTCTATATGTGTTTTGTGTGTGTGTATGCTACTTCTACACCTGGAGAGCCTGGAATAATAAGCCTCCCCTCCACCCAAGCACACTACACACTGTCCGAGTCATAGACACACCAGCCATACACTATCAGATGACCTCTCCCCTACCTCCAGAGCTGACACTTTAGCCCTGCTCCAGGCAGCGCTGAGCCAGCCAGGGGTGTCCTCCGTGATCACACTCTATCCTCACTGTGCTGTCAGAGACACAGCCCTGCCCCCGCTCTTCACATCCTCCTCTCCTCATTAGGCAGCAATGGAGATAGCTGCAATCCAGTTTTAATAAATTGTCTGGTTTTCAGATGAACAGGATTCAAATCCCAGGCTGTCCGGGTCAAAACCGGACAGGTGGCAACCCTACCTGTCACACTAAAGTAGGTAACTAAATACTGCTTCGATTTCAGACAATTTTCAAGCCATGCGTGTCCTTGTCTGCACCACTCAGCTCAACAAAGGTCCATTTATTAACTTTTGTGGAAGGAGCCAGGTGGAAATGTGTTGGCTGAACAGTAATTTTATCCAATCAGATGCAGTTATTTCAGGTATTCTGAAAGCTATGGGTGATGGTCGTCACAATTAAAAAGTTGGTATGGAAGGTTGGTTCGTTAAACAATGTGGATGAAGGACAATATTAGGTTTCCCTTGTTCAGCCCCTTTATTTAGTTGCCTGCATGTGAGCCCTCTTGATATATATTGTATCCTCCTTGGCACTTGTTCCAACCAGATATGCTACTGTGCATTTTCCAGTGTAGGCAAAATGCCTGAACAGTAGAAAACCCACTGTGTTTGTTTCCAGCAATGCACTGCATTGCAGAGACTAGAGAAAACACCCACATACTGCATGTTGGTTACACTGGTCTGTAGTTTGCCATTCAAGTCAATTCAAAGAAACCAACTATTCCAGAAAGTGTTCTGGGCATATGCCATATGTCCTGCCCCTTTCCCACACCACCACTATTGCTCAAAAGTTTCAATTAAAAATACAATTACCAGAATCATAATGCATTATGCCATTATCAGTGGAACAAATTGTAGAATATAATGTATACTTTTGATCTGCATTGTACAGTAACTCTAGTTGTTTTAAAACTAATATTGTTCAAAGTAGAAAAGGTGAATTTTTTTTGTGTATAAATTGCTAAGAAAATTTTGTTTTTGGAACATAATATCTTTAAAGCAAATGCAACGGATCACATGTTACTGTGTTGGTGAGTTGTTCAGCAATGTATGCCATCGCCAACGTGTATTGGGGCACCATTCACAATCAATGGCACTGCAGCACACTGACGCACGTAATGTTCATTGCAGTAACACACACGTTAGTTACTGCATTGCTACAGTGTAAATAGGCTGAAAATCATGTATTAACGCATGCATTTTGGTGTAAACCAACCCTACCATACAGCTCCCAAACTATATCCCTCATATCCAAGATGGTGCCCTGCACATATCTCATACGTGGACAATGTATGAGATATGCACGTAGTGTTTTTATTTCCCTTTTTATCCATTCCAAGATACTTGTTTTTGCAGCTGTTGCCTGCCAGGTTCTTTGCATTTAAAGCCAAATTAAATATAAAAACAGATGTAACAATAAATATGTGGGCTCTGACTAGCAATCTGGTATTTGCCAGGGGGGCTGGCAAATATGGGAACACAGATGACCCGGTGGGATCTATGAGCTTCTCAGTATCAGCAAGCCATCCTTTAAACGTCATCTATCACAAGGCGAAGCTCCCTTCTCAGAATCCTCCAATTCCTTCACTGAAAACTAGTTTCAGGAATGTCATGTCACTTGTCAAACCGTGCCAACATTTTTTTAATGTTACTAACTTGAATCCTTGGCAACACTTGGGGTGTATTGTACACGTTGTACAGAATGCCAAAGAAATCTAATTTTCTGCTGGTGGGGTTGGCCCAACACAGTTTGACAGAAGTAAGCACAAATGTCTAATTACAGGCATTCCATGGAATAGGTATTTTATCTTAGGAGAGATACTTTATAAGAGGCTATTATGTGTAAAGGTATGATGTGGCTACAGCGTTCCTTACTACTGCACCAAGGAGACTGCTCTGGTAGCTTTAAGGAAGGCAGATCCTGCTACTTAGAAGCCAGTGTTGGCAAGGTATTACATTAGTTACTTAAAATAAAAGCAGGTAAGATACTGCAATATGGTTCATACATCACAAAAAGAACAGGAAACTGAAATACCCCAGTTTATAAGGGATAGCTTGCCAACCTACCCCCCTAAAGTGGAGCTCAAGGCATGTTTAGCTCTGGACAGAATGGTGCATGTGCAAGTGTTTACTGCTATCTGTGCCCCTGCTAAAGAGCCTTTCACTCTCTTTGTGCCCCAGTGACAACAGGATGCCTACCCATCACCCCTATATGAGATTGCTGGATATCCTATTCCAAAACCAAATCTGGTGCAGCTGTGCATGGTATCCATTCAGCTTCTACCTTCAGCTTGTTCAATTAAGCTTTGACAAAAAAACCTGGAAGTTTCTCCTCCCCAAACTCGCTCACCATGTTTTTATGGACCTTGCTTTGTGCACTGGTCCAAATCATTTGGTGGGGGGGAGGGGGGTATTACGGTGGGGGTTGTTTTTCAGGGGTTTGGGCTTGGCCCCTTAGTTCCAGTGAAGGGAACTCCTAAGGCATCAGCATACCAAGACATTTTGGACAATTTCCTCCCCCCATTGTGGCCCCTTCCTGTTCCAACATGATTGTGCACTAGTGCACAAAGCAAGATTCATAAAGACATGGATGAGTGAGTTTGGGGTGGAGAATCTTGACTGTCCTGCACAGAGTGCTGACCTCAACCTGATATAAGACCTTTAGGATGAATTAGAGTGGAGACTGCGAGCCGGGCCTTCTTGTCCACATCCGTGCCTGACCTCAGAAATGCGCTTCTGGAAGAATGGTCAAACATTCCCATAGACACTCTGCTAAACCTTGTGGACAACCTTCCCAGAAAAGTTGAAACTGTTATAGCTGCAAAGGGTGGGCCAACACAATAATGAACCCTACGGACTAAGACTTGGATGCCATTAAAGTTCATGTGTGTGCATAGACATGCATCCCAATACTTTTGGGAATATAGTATATATATATATATATATATATATATATATATATATATATATATATATATATATATATATATATATATATCTCGAGTGAGTATTGTCACCCTATGACAAAGTGTGTTACTTGCAGAATCACCAGGTGCAAATGACAAAGAAAAAAACAAAAATGAATGCAGCCGCCACGTCTAAGGGCTGGTAAATTACATTTTTGTTTTTGGGTTTAGATACAACTTAAACAATCTTAAATCGCAAAGGCCAACTCCAATTATAGTACACATTGGTGGGCCGAATCACTTTACTGCTCTCCAATGACAATATTTCTTTATATTATATAGTCTCTAAACCTCTTCCTCCCAGTATATAACAAATTAAAGCTGTATTTCCTAATCATCTGTTTATTATGCCCAGTGGAGAATCCATTGCTGAATCGTGATGTCATCGCATGGTTTTGTATTGGCTGCAGTATTTGGGTGTAACCGGGAACTCTTACTTCAATATTTCACCACTGGAATCCATGACAAAAGGCCAGCATATGATTCAATTTGCCAGCACCAAGCAACAGCCGAACTTCATATTTGGGTAAGATCCTTTAAATTGACAGGCAGGTAGGTACATGTTACTCCTCCTTTTATTAAAGCCTCTCATATTTCACATAACATATATATAGGGAGTTATTACTACTAGTAATTTATATTTTACCAGTGAGGGGCTTAACTCATTATTTTTACTAATCCTGACTCTAGAATGAAAGAAAGTAAACATTAGATGAATGGAAGAAGACTTGGCAAGCCTGTTAGAAAGTGACCTAAGACCTTTTGTCTGCAGCAGATGTACAAGGCTCTGATGAAGACAATGCTTCCCCCTTTTCTGTCATTCACCCAGAAGGGATCTGTGGCCAAGTCACACTAGGACACCAGTTCAATTAAGTTAAAACACAACACAGCCAAAACCTGACATTTTCACACAGGAAGCATGAGAGGTGGACGTGCTCTCCAACCCTACACTGACTTCTACTAGATGATAAAAAGTCATGATTTCTTACTGCTGAAACCCAACTCCAGCTTACACCCTATCAAATCCAAGAAGTATATGCTACCAACACACCATGGCTCCATATAACAATTAAAAAATGTATTAAACTGATTACATCACAATAAGTGCAACAGCAACGTTTTGCAGCCATGCAGGACCTCCTCGTCAGGCATGCAACAGCCTGATGAAGAGGTCCTAAGTGGCTCTGAAATGTTTCACTTATTGTCATGTATTCCCTTTAATAAATTTGTGGACTAGTATAAGGATTTATGCTGTGATGTTGATAAATACTATCGTCTATATTGACATCAGTTAACTGGCGGGTTGTTGCAGCACACTCATACTAAAGGCTTTGCCTCCGGAAGCAGTGCGATGAAAGATTAACTTATGATATGATCTATGACATCCAGACACCTGTCACCAGGATGGGAAGCAAGTGTAGATCATTTTAAAATACATCTAAAGCCCAACATTTTTTTCTTTTTTTTTTATAGGGAATGTGATATCTACCATCCATGTCCTATTGGGGAGATAGTCCTTCACTCCCTGTTCCATGGGAGAAAATCTCTTCAAATTGAAGGGAAATTCCCTTGTAGACAGTGAAAGAAAGCTGGCTCCTGTGTCAGGTAAGTGACACATAATGGACTACTATGCGATGCATAGTAGTCCATTATGCTTTACCTTTGCAGGGAATCAAGAGGAAGTAAACCCATCAGGGTTTACTTCCTCTTTAAAAAGGAACTTCAGTCTACCTTTGGTAGCCCCCCTTCCCCAGCACCGTCATCTTTGTTAGTCTGCACAGGTGTGCAGAAGGGCTAGGCATGGCCTTCAGGTTTCAGCAGATATACCAAGATTTGTGACTTTCTAGCTCTGCTGCAAATTTGTGCATGTGAAGAAGCCTTAGCCCTTGTACACACGGTCGGAGAATCCGTCGGAATGTGTCCTATCGGACCGTGTCGTCAGATAATCCGACTGTGTGTGGTATGCATCGGACTGATTCCGTCCGAATATCCATCGGACCCAATTTTCCAACATGTTGGAAATATTTCCCGACCAACTGGTTTGATCGGACATACTCCAATCATGTGTAGCGAATTTTGATCGGACCAAGTGCCACGCATGCTCAGATCAAATTCCTACATCAAAGCTATTGGCTACTAGCCTGAATGTAGTCCCATCGTAATGAAATTACGTCATCACGTTCTGAATGATCGGATTTTTCGACAACTTAGTCGTATGCAACAGTTTCGGACACAATCCGTCAGACTAAATCCGACGGACAAAATCCGACGGATTTGGTTGGCAGAATCTCCGACCGTGTGTACAGGGGCTAAGGGAGTTTAAAACATAATAATACTCAAATGTGAGAGAGTGATGGGGTATTAGACAGGACAACTTTTTTTATTTTTAGGATGAAGGTCCGCTTTAAGTATCCATGGGGTCTGATAGTGAAAATAAAATAAAATGAAAAATATTTTAGGCTGGCATGGAAATTTGTCAAAACTGTCAGATCATCCCATCTGTGTTTAGGTACCCTGTGACTATAAGATGAGAAAATGTGTAATTGTCTTCCACAAAAGCTGGATCTTTTCAACTCAGTAGATTTCTTTCTAAAAAAAAAAGTTTGATTGTGTATTTAAATGCATGATAAATAGGCAGCTACTAATAATTATAAAAAAACCATCATTGTGCCATTGTATAATGTTGATCCAGCGAGTTATCCAATTGCCTTTGGGGATCAGGAAGGATTTTTTTTTTCTGTTAGAACAAATTAGACAAAGCTTTATAGGGGTTTGTTTTTGCCTTCCTGTGGATCAGCTCTGGATTTAGTGTTCTCAAGAATGAGAAGTTTATTTTGGGTTGATGGACATGTGTTTTTTTTTAACCTATTAAAAATGATGAACATTTCAAGAAGTTGCGCAAGTATACACAGACAGACACAGTAATGGCTACCTATCTGTTGTCTTTTTTACTACTTGCTTATATTAAATATGCCAGAAAGAAGCACAAAGATTGTATTTACTTGTTTAAAAGAGAAGTAAAGAAAATGATGCTTACCTAGGTGGATGCAGCATCAATTCAATGCTGCATTTGTCCTCCACCATCTCTGCACTGAGAACTGAGCTATCAACCCCCGCTGATCTCTCAGTTGTCCCCTCCGTTCTGAGCAGAGAGTGGTGGCTGTCAGTCACTGGCTCTCTGCTCTGCCCCTCCAGCGCTCACTGGAGCACTGGGCTGTGGAGGGGGCAGGAAAGACTGGCCCAGTCTCCCAGTGGCTTGCTTAGAGGCTGAGCCAGCTGCCAGTCCAGGCATCTGGGTGGATCCCGACTGTGAAGTCAGGATCAATTCAGCGACTTGACTGGCTGAGTCACGTCAGCAGTCAGTGCACTTTAGCTTTTTGTCAGCTGAAAACGGGTAACGCGTGCAGAACGAAGTGCACTCCTGTGATCCATAAGAGAAATAGGGCCAAAAAAACTTTAGCCATACCTGTCCTTTAAAGTAAAACTTTAATGCTTTGCATCAGTACTATCTGAGTTACTGATGTAGAAGACTTAAGCTAGTCAGGAGTTCTGGCTTTGTTTTGACTGCACTGGTTGCATGCTTCCTCCTGGTTAGGAATGGTAGTCATTTTCAGTACATGTTTACTGTAAGCCTAGGCCTGGCCAACGAACTACAAAAAACAGCTACTACTAATAATTCCATAACAATAAATTTGGGTAATAAATCTGGAGAACATGTGCACTTCTTGTTGCAGGCTTTGTCTGATAAATGATGCTCAATGCTTTAGGAAAACATTTTGCTTGCACAAAATGATACATTTAAGGAAAGCAAAAATGGAACACCCTCCCCCCCCAATGCTGAGGTCATACCTGTAGCATTCGACAATGCAAGCGACTCCATAGAACCTCTGGGAGTTTGTTCTGTTGGGGTTAACCCCTCAGTGAATTTAAGTGCATTGATTGGATGTCTTGTTCGACACTGTTGCGCATTCAGATTTTTGTTTTCTGGAACTCGTAGACTTGATCGGGCTTCATTAAAACTGTGAGTGGAAGTATCACTAAAGCTTTCTTGCTGGCGCAGTCTCCCTTGATAGTAATCCTCTCTGCCATCTTGATTGAAGCTCTCGCTGTGACTCATCATCGACAAACTTCTTTTTTGGTTACTGAAATGCTTTGCCCACATGTCTGGCTGGGCCCCGGCTCCCTGTCCAGGACTGTAGGAAGTCCTTATGTTGCACTGGCTGAGAAGCTGCAGAGGACTCTGGGATTGACTCCTCTCTAGCTTGTTGCCATAATTATAGAGTTCATCTCTGCTCCTCCATCGCTGATCACGGTTCAAGCTTGGGTTTTGACTTGATACGCTCAGTAGATCCATTTGTAAAGAGAGAGGGTCGACATCTGTCGAAAGTCTATTGGTAGTTACATGCAGTTGGTTCATGTTGTTGTCTTCGAGTTTAGCTTTATTCTTGCCTATCTTAGCACTACGACGTGACTCCTTTGCCCTGGCATTTTGAAATGCAGAATCTGAAGAGTCTGAGCCATTGGGATCCTCACCCAAACTGCATGCTCTTGAGCAGAATATCTGGCCTTGCTTGGGCAGAAAGGGACGTCCAAGTAGTGATTTTTTACAGTGGGCACAACAAAAGCAAGTCTCTGTAGCATGCCAGTGCTGTCCGTCATAGGTCATCTGTCCTTGGTCAATACCTGTAAAAGAAGAGAAAACATTATTTCAGATTAGGCATTTCAGTGGTGGATTCAGGGGGACTGCAAGATCAAAGTAACTCACAGAAAACATGACAACATGATTTATTATTGAAAGTATTATTATTGAAAGTTTTTTTTTTACACAATGTCATAGTTTCCCATAGATTCAATTATTTAATTCAAAAGTCCCTTCTCCATGCATCAGATATGGAGAGATTATACACTCTTTATGAAAGACCTCTTAGATCTTTTGAGGAATCCAGTAATGAGATCTATAAACTGGAGTCCCTAACTTACCTGTATCACCTGTCTTGCTGCAGCAATCTTCCTGTTCTACTGTCAATAATAACCTCAGAAAGGGGAAATGCAACCCCAAAACAGAGGAGAAGAAATAAAAACTTAAGACATACCAGAACTCAAAAAGTAAAAATGTCTTATATGGAAAAAAATGTAAATTTTTTAATCTTGCCTAAGCAGTACCATACAAAAAAACTACATTTTGCCTTGAATTCCAACTGAAAATAGCAGTGCACTTTTTGTGCCTAGGCACCAAAATGCTTTGAGTATTTGATGTATAAATGCAGCATGAGATCATCTAAGACACATATGTCAAACACAAGGTCCATGGCCAGATCCGGCCCACCAGGCCTTGTCATGTGGCCCTCGCACCCAGTTTTGCAGCTGAAACATGGTGGGGCTTGGGGCATAGTGCACCTTTAAATCCTGCACCCTGTACACAGCACACCCCTGAATCTGCATTCTGTATGTAAAGTAATCCTGACTCTCCTGAGTACTCTATATGTAGCGCACCCCTAAACCCCGCACAGCGCACCCCTGCGCTATTTACATAACACACCCCTGAACCCTGCATTCTGTACATAGTGCACTCCTGAACCCTGCACTCTGTACGTAGCACACCCTTGAACCCTGCACTCTGTACATAGGGAACCCTTGGATCTGCACTCTGTACATAGTGCACTCCTGAATCCTACACTCTGTACATAAAGTACTCCTAAACCCTGCACTCTGTATGCAGCCCATCCCAGATACAACTGGCCCTTTGAGGACAACCACACTGCTGTTGCGGCCTGTGATGAAATTGAGTTTACCACCCCTGAGCTAAGGCACTGCTGCCTCTACTAGTCTAAGGAGATTTGGAGTTAGATTAGGTTATGTCAATCTTGTTTCACTGTTTTCCTTCCTGGAGAAGAAACTGTGTCTGTGGACCTGCAATGTAAGGATCTCACTGCTTCTACTTCATTCACTCTGTAGATCCAAAGGATAGCCACAGAGAGACACACTGCAGAACAAGTCATGGCAAGTCAGTAAGCCCTGATCCACACTGATGTGATTACTGATGCGTTTCAGAACGCATAGAATTACATTACAAGTGAAACATGAGTTTCTATGGAGGCCATTCACATATATGCAGTTGCAAATTTAAAATGGGTGAGTTTAGTGCAGTGTGGCGCAGTTTGTGGTTACATAGACTTGAATGGAAATTGCATGCAGATCTCTGTCCTAAGATTTCAGTATGTTTTCTGCAAGTCTTTGTTTTGTTCCTTATCCTCCATCATTGGTCCAGGTCAGGAGAGAGAGAGAGAATGACTGTATCCAAATCACATCAAAAACACTTTAGAATCACTTCTGTATTACATCAACTCACACCAGAGCTTCTCCTTGAAATCGCACTGTAAAATTAATTTAACTCACACTGCATCAGCGTGAACCTAGGCTAACTGGAAAAAATCAGCAGGGAACCTACAGGCAAACCGCGTGGGCTCCAAGGTATTGGATTTACATAGGGCCAATAACTCTACCCCTGCCCCCAGTTTGTTTGATGCATTTTCTTTAACCACAGCAAACTATTCAAGAGCCAGTTTGGTTAAGTTGGCCTCCCAGACTAAAAGTTTCCAGTCCTCCCCCTGGCCAGAAGGGAGCAAGGTCCTGCATTGCAACCTTTTTCTCCAAGTAAAGATAGGTAAACTCTTGCTGTACATTCCAAGTACAGACAGAAACTCCATCAACACTGCAGGGTCTGCATTTTTGCACTTGCGGTAACTAGAACTTTGATTTTTCACCAAACTCCTTAGCAGCATGCTGTTACCACTGAGTGAAGCATATTTCATCCTCCTGAAGCTAGATCACCCGTTCCCAGGAGCTGTTTGGCTGCAAACTGTGGAATATGTCTCTGATATGTGTGATGAATGGGGAGGAAATTCTCCATCATATTTTAAATTGGGCCATGGAGGAAAAGTCTGGGAAAGACTAAACGCTCTGCTTTACCATTCTGGTTTACAGACGAAAATGCTACTTTATATAAGCATAGCAGACATTTACAACAATACTTAGGCAAAATGTAAATGTCTATCTATTAATCTAGCTACACAACCCTTCACAAATTAACCTGATTGAAGATCAGGACATTGTTTTAAAATAAATAAATAGTACATTTAATATCCAATAACTATTTTACCTTTTCACTCTTTGCTGTAACAAGACTTAATGGTTCAGTAAATTACATCTCTAAAATGTTCTTTGCCAACCATTTTGTACCAACAAGTGATTTTCCTACAAAAAAGCAAGGTGGTATGGGTCCAGCTATTTTTTTATGCCCATGGAGGGGGTTGGGGGATATTTGCACTGGGCTGTATGACAGCGTTTAGACAATGACATTTTCCCCAATGAGTATTAGCCAGGCAATATTGCCCAAGATATTGTACACATTTTTTGTTTTTAGTCATCTCAAATCCTTTGGGATTTTTTTGTAAATAGTTGCCAAGAAGGGGTTTTAAGCTCTGGCTGCAATACTCTCCGTGGCACCATCCCCCCAAAGTAATTCCTTTCCATCACCAGATGTTCTGGATTCAATGATGCCCAAAGTCATCCAACCTGGAAGACTGAGGACATCCTGTGAGTGCAGTGCATAAAGGACCAGCCCCCCTAAGGGGTAAGGCTTCATGGCACCTTGTAGTCACATGCAATGATGGAGAGATCAGTGCTGATGTCATTCTGTAAGTACCTACTGTGGAAGACAATCTGAAGAAGGGGACACTGCTCATCACGTGACCAAGTAAAGGCAAACTTTTTTTTTTTTGTTTTGAATAGACTGGAGAGGGATTAGAGTACCTGTCAGTTTTTATTGCTGGCTGTGCTCCCATTAGGGAGATTTACCCTCTCTATTTGTCTTGTATACCATTATCATTGCAAGTGAAAGTAAAAGGAAATCCCATATTTTGGGTTGTCCCCAGAAAAGTAATAGAGGTAAAATCTTCCAATGGGGACACTAGTTCTGGTGACCTGGGGGGTCCCCAAGGAATTCCCTTCATTTGCAGGGATTTCCTCTCACTTCCTGTTTGACTGTGGGGCAGGAAGTGAAGGGAAATCTTTGCAATTGGACACAGATGGCGAAATAAAATCTGACAAGGGTTATAACCCTCCCTTACTCTATCCAAAAACGAATAAAAAAAATGTTTTGCCTATAGTTCTTCTTTAAACTATGTAGTGCAGGGGCCTGCCTGATTGCATACAATTTGGAAGTGTTTAGGTTTGACCTCATGTTATATGGTTTTGGTAAATCTAAATAAAAATGTCTCCTGTACATGTTTGCTTTTGTTGTTGTTTTTTTTTTGTTTTTGTTTTGGATGATAAAATCCTAATAAACAGATTTAAAAAAATCTAAATAAAAATTGTACAACTGTAATTGTACAATGTACGGACAGCCTAAAAGGTATGTGAATGAAAAAAATAAAATAAATAAAGGATAGAAAAAGCAGGGTGAGAGAAGGCCAGCTAATGCCCCATACAGGCGATCGGAAATTTCGCCAGCAAAAGTCTGATGAGAGCTTTTGGTCAGAAAATGCGATCGTGTGTATGCTCCATCGGACTTTTGCTGGCGGAATTTTGGCCAGCAAAAGATTGAGAGTAGGTTCTCAATTTTTCGGTCGGAAAAAGTTCCGATCAGAAATTCCGATGCACAAAATTCCTACGCATGCTCGGAAACAATTCAACGCATGCACGGAAGCATTGAACTTCATTTTTTCGGTTCATCGTTGTGTTGTACGTCACCACGTTCTTGACGGTCAAAGGTTCAGCAAACTTTTGTGTGATCATGTGTATGCAAGCCAAGCTTGAGCGGAATTCTGATGGAAAAACCATCCAAATTGACAGCATAGCATTTCAAAGAGAGAAGACAAACACCTACTGCATCAAGGCTGTTCTAGCAGGTGAGGCACAATTCCCATTTGGGGTAGACAAAAAGACCCAGCAAGGGTTTAAACAAGGGTTTAAAGTGGTTGTAAACCCTTACAACATACTTTGACCTACAGGTAAGCCTAGATTAAGGCTTACCTGTAGGTCCAAGAAATATCTCCTAAACCTACACGGTTTAGGAGATATTTGCCGAAAGACATAGTATTAGTAGTCCATCAGGGTTTACTTCCTCTTTAAACACGGTGGCAATCCACCAAAAAACAAAACAAAAAAAAACCTATTGGTAGGGTTCTACATTAATACACACACATACTTAGCCAGTTTCATGAAAAAAAAAATCTTTATTCCAGGTGCGTTTCATTTATAAAGCTTCTCTGCCAGCCAGACCTTTTCAGAATCAATTGCAGATTACATCTAGAGTGTTGGAAAGCAGTGACGGGCCGTCCAGCATGGAAGCAGCCATCATACATCCAGCTGAAATATTACAGACATGCAAACTTTTTTCCTCCCTTACTTTTTCCAACAACTGGCAACCATATGCCTTGCAGATAAGATGTGTGACAGCATTTCTCACTAATAAAGAAAAGCAAGAGCAGGATGTAAAAGATACTTCCAAAAAATACAGATGGGAAAGTGTTTTTCAAAGGAAAAATCAACAATAGAGCACGCTGTGAAAATGACTGGAGGTGACACTTAGAAATGTGAGCAATTACTGTTTAGCAGGAGAGACCTGAGATCAAAGGAAGTTTATAGATGTTGCACCAAGTACACAGCGCACAGGCTGGGTGGCCCAAATGATTCCTATTTATTCTGAGTACTTCCCTCAAAACCAAACCTGCCTAAACTGCCTCCTAGGACCCAAACAAGTATACAAGATCCGGGGGAACTTGGCCATGCATTTACGCAATCTCCCTTGCTTGTTGTTACAAGGCCTCTTTCTTTCAGTGCCATTTTTCAGAGCAGCCGCTGTTTGTGTGGCAGAGCTGCTTTTGCGGTTTACTCAGAACAGTCAATTTTGGCTCCGACAAGATGGCAGCTGTCGCAGGTAGAGACTAATGTGAAACACAAGTTCCCCTACACAAGAGAAACACATTAACAAACACACACAAAGAGATTTTGTTTTCTGTAGAAAATGTAAATTATTATGGACTATATCTGCTTGAACTTTCATTATGATACCCATCCCTTCCACTATGGCATGGTTGCTCAGGCCTGAGAGGCCATAGTCCAGGCCTAAATGCTGTTATCGGACCAGGAGGAGGAAGATATTAACACTGTTGCAAACTCCAACATGGAGGTTACACAGAGCTTGGATTCCTGTCTCCTGTGAAGATAGATAGTATGATGGGTAGAAGTGGATGAGCTGGGTGGCAGGAGATGTTTTTTATTTCAAAAGAGCCTGCCGATATTCCAAGCATGGCTAAAGCAGATCTGTATTAAAAGAAATGTGGAAATGTGAAGTCCGGTCTGAAAATGCTAGTTGCCTTCCCATCTCTGGTTCCAGCACTTTCTGAGCCATTGATTTGGAACAGGTCTACATACTCCTCTTAGTAAAGGTCTTTTTTAATGCTGGCTAGAGAAGTTTTAATATGGTTGAGGCATGAACACACATCACTGGCGTGTTCAAGCAGTGAGGGGGCAAGGAGACACAGTTGGGTTGATTTACTAAAGGAAAAATAGACTGTGCACATTGCAAAGTGCAGTTGCTCCAGAGCTTAGTAACTGAAGTTTCACTTTGCAAAGAATACTCAATCACAAGGAAAGAAAAAAAACAAAAAAAATGCATTTTTGCTTGTACATTGGATGATGGAAGTCAGCAGAGCTACTGCTCATTCACTAAATTCTGGAAGAACTGCTCTTTGCAAAGTGTACAGTCTATTTGCCTTTAATAAATCAACTCCAATGTACTCATACGGTATGAAAGAAAGCCTCACCTACAGAACAAAGAATAAAATTTTCTTTCAAAGGTAAGTACAACCAAAGGCCCCTGTATGATGGTCTAAACAGGTACCAAATCCATTTACTGTGATGCACTTAACCTTATAAAATAAAGAAAAAACACGCTCCACTTTCTAGACATTGTAGCTCACTGTAGAGGTTTTCAGCAAAAGAGGCAGCACTGTCAATCCCGAAAGCAGTGGACTAGACTAGGTGTGGCCAGGTACTAATTGACAAACTACAGGGTTAGGAGCGGTGACAATGGTGATAGCCATGCCCCCTGCATCATTTTTTCATCCCACTGTAGTGCAAACAGGCACAGCCTACATGAGAGTGGCAACTCTGCTTTGATTCAGGAGCAGTGCAGCATTGTTGCCACCCCATAACAGGAAACTGTATTAAGTGGACTTCACCACAACAGAGAAAACTGCATTTTAACTACATTAAATGCCCCACCGCATATTGTTTTTACTGGGAGGTAGGGTTGCCACCTCCTGCCTTTAAAACCAAACACATATTAACTACACATGTTCTGTGGCTGATTAAAGAGGGATTCCACCTAAAAAAAATATTAAAAGCCAGCAGCTATAAATACTACAGCTGCTGACTTTTAATAAATGGACACTCACCTGTCCCGGGTTCCAGCGATGCCGGCAGGCGAGGCCGATCGATCGCTCGGCTCTCGGCTGCTGCCGCCACCATTCTAGGTGAGGGAATCAGGAAGTGAAGTGAATCGGCTTCACTTCCCGGTTCCCTACTGCGCATGCGCGAGTCGCGCAGCGCAATAGAAATTCTCCGCGCTGTCACTGGGACCCGTGTGTGTCCCAGCAGACAGCGCAGCAGGACAGGATATGACATAGACTCCCACGGGAGTCTATGCCCGGAAGTGGGTGTAAATACCTGTCTTTGACAGGTATCTCCACCCCCCTCCCCCCTGTAAGGTGCCAATTGTGACACCGGAGGGGGGGAGGGTTCCGATTAGCGGAGGTTCCACTTTAGGGTGGAACCCCGCTTTAAGGTAGTAATTAAACTCATTTAGTGCCTTATGTGTATTAAATTAGCCAAAGAACCTGTGTAATTAATTAACCACTTTCTGACCACCTACCGCATATTTACTGTGGCAGTTCAGCTCTACTGCGCAAAATCACGTAATGGGCTAACTTTACTGGTTCGTTTTATTTTTAATTCATTAAAGAAATAAAAAAAAAATTGCATTTGAAAGACCACTGCGCAAATACAGTGCGACATAAATAATTTCAACAATCACCATTTTATTGTCTAGGGTCTCTACTAAAAAATATATATAATGTTTGGGGGTTCTAAGTAATTTTCTAGCAAAAAAAAAATACTTTAACGTGAAACCAACAAATGTCAGAAGAAGGTTTAGTGTTTAAGTGGTTACATTTTTTTCACTTACACACAAAGTCTATTCCATTGACTAATTGTTACAATGTTTATACTGATAAAGAATGTTTTGATTCTTGGCAGACTGCCCAGTTTTTTCCTTCCTTTCTTTGGACAGCTGTGGCTTCAGAAGAGCAGAGAATTCTTTGCATAGAAAGAATCGGGAAACACTTTAGTCAAGATTGTGATAACGATTCTTGACAATTAATCGTGCAGCTCTAGTACACTGTAATCTTACAGATTACATTACTGTATCACATTATTTCACATCCCTTTTGTCCCTAGTGGTTTGTCCAGTGCCCTGCATGCACTTTTATATTATAAATACTGTTCTTTCTGCCTGGAAACAGGAGATTGTCCATAACAACCGAAAAGTGTCCCTTTACATCAATAGCGGTTTTAGACCAGCTAGAAAACAGCGATAATAAATTAGAATCAATGGCAGAATTGAGCGTTAGTGGTTTGTGGGGAAATCTGTCATGAAACACTGAAAGTAATGACAGTGACAATTCTGCAACTGGGCCAATTTCAGTTTTTTTGATTTGATTACATTATTGAATTATTTTATTATTATTATATTATTTGTTATAATTTATAGTTATTTATTATATTATAATTTATGATTTTTTTTTCCAAAATTTATCATACCCGGGATTTCTACTAGACTCTTGTTTGGACAGATTTAAGCGTGTTATTACAGGCCTACAATGAATATAAGAGAGAAAAAGAACACTCACAATGCCTCATCCATCAATAATTATGAAGATGCAAGAAATGAGGGTTCCAAAAAGGTAACCCAAGGTCGGACTTTGAAGGCACAGCAAACAAAAGAATATGAAAAAATACTAACATTTATTGGAACATAGATATGAATATACATATGGTACGAAAAAGAGGAACATAAAGAAAATATTAAAAGTCATATAGAAGAAGAGCTCTTTGCTCTCTCCCAGGGGATTTTCATTGTATCACCATACTAATAAATTGATTTTGGATGACAGCGATCCAACTTGGAATTCTTTGTATTTAATATATCTGGGGTATAGCTGAGCCCCTGCCTTGGTTGCTTTGGATTTAAGGATTTCTCTCCTTTACATCAACGTTATATGGCTGTTTGTTGTTCCTTAGTCAAAACTATATCCCCTGTTTGAGATCGGTACATCAGGCTACCCATGATCTATGGGTAGGCTTCTATGTGTCCTTGTGTTGTGATTTGCTCATGCTATGAGCCACCTCTTTCCGATAGTGGAAACCTTTTTTGACTACTTGTCGAATAAAGTTGAATCCTCTGCAAGATAATGAGACCTTTTTCTTTTCTTGCAATCAATGAACCCCGAATGTGTCCTGAAGAAGTTTGACAACGAAATGCGTAGACGCACGAGGGCTCACGTCATATGTATATAATTTTTAATGTTTTCTTTATGTCCCTCTTTTTCGTACCATATGTATATTCATATCTATGTTCCAATAAATGTTAAAAAAAAATCATATTCTTTTGTTTGCTGTCCCTTCAAAGTCCGATCTTGGGGTACCTTTTTGGAACCCTCATTTCTTGCATCTACAGGCCTACAATATAAAACACCAAATTTCCATGCAAAACTTTTTACTGCTTTGAGCATCAAAAATATGACATAATCATACCGCCAGGGAGCTTAATATATGTTTGGTTTTAAAGGGATGAGGTGTCTATCCTACTGGGAGGCCATAGTTTTACCTTAAAAGTTTTTTGTTATTTCTTATTAGGTAGTATAGTTACATGTCTTTATCAACTAGCCATAGACCAGCTTTAAGATAAAATCAGGCTTGCAGTGGGAATTTTTATTTTGTTAGATAGTGGGGTTGATTTACTAAAACCGGAGAGTACAAAATCTGGTGCAGCTCTGCATAGGAACCAATCAGCTCCCAGGTTTTTTTTGCCAAATCTTAATTGAAGAAGCTGAAGTTAGAAGCTGATTGGCTACCATGCAGAGCTGCACCAGGTTTTGCACTCTCCTGTTTTAGTAAATCGACCTCAGTGCGTGGATACAGTGCTTAGGAAAGCTCAGATAGGGTGCCACCAGTATGATGATATTCACCAACAGGCCAATGAGCAAGCAGGGGTGGGGTTGTGGGGCAAAGCTGATAAGGGTTGTCACCCTCCTTACTCTATATAACTAACCATACAGCAGAGCAGAGGTAGGATGATCACAGAGTATCTGCATTTCTTTACAAATCCTTTGGCAGGTAAATCATTCTCTATGTATGCGTTTTACTGCGTATTTAGTTGTTTGGCTGGAACTGCACTTTTTTGTGCTTAGATCCTCTTTAATATTATCCTTCCCTTCCAGCTATTGAGTGCATATCTCCCCTGAGGTCCACGCAGATGAGCCCGCTGGAACGCCAGCAAATGGATAAGCAGTCTGAAATTTTCTCGTCTCCGCTTTAATCACAGGACGGCTTTGCCTGCAACATCAGCACAATACATTGACTGCAATTCAAAGGCTGCAACCTTTTATTAAACACATTACATGTATCCATAGGGATGACGCACTAGAGACGCTATTTTAAAACGGAGCTGGAGGCAGTCGGAAGAAAAAATCTGATTAAAATCTCATAAAGAACAAACATGGGGCAAAAGATTGTGGACCTCGGGTGATGCAGCACCGACGTATCCTATATTTTTCTATACCGTGTTTAAATGCATTGTTACCGTAGTAACTAGCACATCGCAATGTATTTATAGAAGCTCCGAGCTGCAGAGAGCTAATGTATTCAGTACAACAAAATATTCTCCCCTTGGCAACGAGGTAACTGCACAGCGATGTCAGCATTAATGATGAGAAATGGTAAGTGCTGACAAAAGTGCCCATATCACACCATTGCCGCTAGACCCCTCCCCTCACAGGCTGCACTCGCTCCGAGGGAATTTCACTGTAATGCGACAGGTCCTCCTAATGGCTTAGGCGTTAATATATTACATTTACCGGGGCAGATCTCTACTGATCTATAGCCACTGGGACGCTGTACACATCTGTGCTGCTTGTACCGCCATCCTCTTGCTTGGAATCAAACATAGCAGAGAATTGGACAAAATCTTTTACAAAATTGTCTGTTTTACCTAAAAAAAAGCCTTAAAATACCATTTTAGAAAAAACATAACTGGTTATTAGTGTGCCAGGCATGTATGCATGAATTAAAAATGTAAAATAATTGCAATGAGTCAAAGGTCGCCGTTTTGACACTAATGCGGAGATCCAGCGCAAAATATCAGAAGGTGCTTGACAAGCTTCAAAAAGAAGACTTCCAGGACCCATTCCAGATGTGGTAGGAATGCTGGGAGCACTGTATTGCTGTGCAAGAGGGACACTTTGAAGGTAGTAGTGAGTAAACGTAGATAAATAAAGTAATAAACAGAGCTCATATATGAACGTTTACTAATAGAAAATTATCATTTGAGGTAGATACGTAACTATAACCTGACCCGTAGTATGATTGGGGGGTATTGTGAAAGGATGAGGGGCAGTGTGACGGCGGCAGTATGACGAAGTATTCTGACAGGAGGGGGGGCAGTGTGACCAAAGAAGGGTATCTGGAAAGTGTGACCAGATGAGGGAGTGTGATAAGAGGGGGCACTGTGAAAGAAGGGGGGCAGTGTGACAAGAAGGGGCAGTATGATGGGGGCAGTGTGACAGGAGGGGGGCAGTATGACAGGGGGATATTGTGACAAGAGGGGGGCAGTGTGACAGGAAAAGGATAGCTGGGAAGTATGACAAGAGAGGAGCAGTGTAATGAGGGAGCACTGTGAAAGGGGGGGGCTGTGTAAGAAGAGGGAGTAGTGTGACAGGAGATGGGGGTAAATATGACAGAAGGAACAGTGTGACGGAATGATGGAGGGGCAGTGTTACAGGAGGGGGGCAGCATGACAGAAGGGTATTCTGCCAAGGAGACAGTGAAACAGGTGGGGGCAGTATGATGGGGAAATATTATGTTGTGGGCAGTGTGATAAAAGAGGGGCTATGTGGCAGGTGGGGGGGGGGGAGTATCACAGGTGGGGGGCCAGTGTCACAGGTAGCAGGTCGGGAGGCAGTGTCACAGGTGGGGAGGCCGTGTCACAGGTGGGGAGGCAGGTTGACAGGTGGGGAGGCCAGTGTCACAGGTGGGGAGGCCAGTGTCACAGGTGGGGGGCCAGTGTCACAGATGGGGGGCCAGTGTCACAGATGGGGGGCCAGTGTCACAGATGGGGGGCCAGTGTCACAGATGGGGGGCCAGTGTCACAGGTGACAGTTGGGGGGCCAGTGTCACAGGAGACAGGTCCCCCTGTATAGTTAGATGCCAGCCGGCCGTACAGAGGGAGGTACGGGTCTTGGAGCCCCCCACACTGGCAGAATGCCAGGGCCCAGTCGCAAGTGCGACTGTTGCGACCCTGGTAATTCCACCACTCATTTGAGGTATAGGGACTGTCTTACTAAACCTGGAGAGTAAAAAATCGGGTGCAGCTGTGCATGGTGGCTAATCAGCTACTAACTTTAGCTTGTTCAATTAAGCTTTGACAAAAAAAAAACCTGGAAGCTGATTATTTTTTAATGCAGAGCTGCACCAGATTATGCGCTCCATCCTGAATCCCTCAAACTAAACTTCTAAAGACTAGGCACCTCCACTACCTTTGCTTTGCCAAAATAATTCTACAGGGAACCCCTGAAACCCCAAAATCCAAAAGGTCAATGCTTAGGAGCACACCATCACATCCCAATATAATATATGGTGCCTCTGCAGCCCATTGAGAAATAGTGAGGGTGTTGTTGAATGCCAACATTTCAAAATTGCATTCAATTGAGTGGATTGGATTTATTAGATTTAGGTGCCCCTGGGGCATTCCAAATCCATCGATTTGGAAAGGTAAAGAGAAAAAACTGATCACCCCCTATGGTGCCTATTCTTGCATAGTATGTAGGGGTGGGGAGAATGATAGGGTTTCTTTAAGAAGCTCACTGTGAAAGACTTCTGTAAGAGTGAACAAAATCTGTCCATTTCCCTTCAGCAGATACTCAAACAAGACTGTATATGTGATGAAACACAATGGGTAATGAATACTATGATTCATTATCCTGCCTCACAAAGTCAAATACATCAGAACCATTGTGTAATGCTTTAAAGAATGTTACAGGCCAACCACTAAAACCTAACCAAGACGGATTGTGTATATTTTCCGTAAAGATAGTGGAAGAGAACAATTTTAATAACAGTCACTCAAAGACCTAATAAAGAGTTGTATAAATAGCTTTTATTTTCCATTTCTTTCTAATATAATGGTGCTGCTCAATAAAGGTTAGGGCTAACAGTACAATGGAAGCCTATGTCCTAGCCCTGCTTTCTCTATTATTGTTGGAGAAATTCTATTCACTACCTGTCCCAGTTACCACAAAAGACGTGAGGGACAATCTCCCCAGTGGGGAGCGACAGCAATAAAACCATTACAGATTTTGTTATTGTAGCCTATTTTATAAAAGAGCTGTAGTTTAATTTAACAGACACTGTCCTATTGAGAGGTAAATATGCAGGTCGCCTCCTTCGCATGAGAATGGTGGTCTACCAAGAGATTTTCCTATACATCTGTACTCCAGATGTTCCAGATGCAAACATACCACACGCCTTGCTGCTCTTTCAGAACTGGGGGAGTCCCAACATCAAACTGAGGAAAACACAAGAAAGACAGGGCGCACCAGCCTAACGCATTATCTCAATGACCATTTATTGATAAAAAAGAAGTATGTATCTACTCTAAATTGGTGCAACAGACAAAGGTCACCAGGTAATACAGTTGTACAGTCAGCTCACTGTGCTCCTGAGGCTTGGGAGGATGTACCCTAGATCCAATTGGCTTACACGTTTCGAGGGTTAAACCCTCTTCTTCTGAGCCCAAAGCTCTGAAGAAGAGGGTTTAACCATCGAAACGTGCAAGCCAATTAGATCCAGGGTAGATCCTCCCAAGCCTAAGGAGCAGACCTTACAACTGTATGTCCTGATGAGCTTTGTCTGTTGCACCACTTGTGTGTAGATACATGTACTTCTTTTTTATCAAAAGTCTTTGAGGTAATGCATAAGGCCGGCATGCCCTCTCATTCTTGTGTTTCCCTAATGAGTAATATCAAAGCATTATTGCAACTGTTTCATCAACTTTGGCCATTTCAATCTTTTGAATGCTGTAGTAGCAGTTAACTTCAATAACCAAACTATTGTTATTATCCATCACAAAATGGTAGAAAGGAATAAAAGTTTGGTTAAATGCACCACTGAAACACACCCTAGCCTCTTCACACTAAGGGCCAGTTCACACCAAATGCAGTTCCGTGAAGTTCCATTTTTTCTGCACCAATACAGTCCAGTTCCCAGAAACTGACCAGAAACTGACTGCTTGGTGTGAACTAGAGCCATTGGAATACATGGAAAACACTGTGCATGCATTTTTAGTGCAGAAAAAAAGCGCACGGAACTGAATGGAACTGCGTCTGGTGTGAACTGACCCTTACAGTATGCGCATATGTGGCCTCACTGGACTGGGCTTTTTTCTGTGGGTCCGCAAAGCATGCTCGCAGCACAGAGACTGGGATCTCACCGAGAACCCCGGGTCCCGTACATTACCTGGAAATCCCGGTTCCAGATCACCCGATCGCTGTGATAGCCTCTGATTGGCTATCACACTGATCAGTCACTGTGAAGCCCACCCCCGTGTTTCTCTCTCTGTGAATGGAGAGGAAAAACACATTGGGGTTTATTTACTAAAGGCAAATCCACTTTGCACTACAAGTGCACTTTAAAAAAAAAGTGCACTTGGAAGTGCAGTCGCTGTAGATCTGTGGGGGACATATAAGGAAAATAAAAAAACAGCATTTTTGCTTGTACATGATTGGATGGTAAAATCAGCAGAGCTTCCCCTCATTTCAGAGCTTCCCTTCAATTCAGAGCTTTCCCCTCAGATTTACAGAAACTGCACTTCCAAGTGCACTTGTAGTGCAGAGTGGATTCGCCTTTAGTAAATCAACCCAACTGCATCTTTCTCTCTCCCTGCTGAGAGAAAAAAAGTGTGTAAAAAATAAAAAATAAAATAATAATAAAAAAATAAATAAATAAATAAAAAATACCTATATCAATGTTTGATCCAGGTCAGTGTCAGGGTCAAGGTCAAAGCTCAAGGTCAGGGGCAAAGGTCAATGTCAGTATATTTTGGACAGGATTTTTTTTTTTTACTTTTTTTTTTTTTTATTAGTATCACTGTCAGTTAGTGTCAAGGGGGTTAATTTACTAAAGGCAAATCCAGTTTGCACTGCAAGTGCACTTGGAAATGCAGTCACTGTAGATCCGAGGGGGACATGCAAGGAAAAAAAAACAAAAACAGAATTTTAGCTTGCACATGATTGGATGATAAAATTAGCAGAGCTTCCCCTCATTTCAGATCTTCCCCTCAGATCTACAGCGACTGCACTTCCAAGTGCACTTGTAATGCAGAGTGGATTTGCCTTTAGTAAATCAACCCCAGTGTGTTTTAGGTAGGATAAAAAAAAGCAAAATGTGCACTATTGTTTCTGGGCTATACTACGGGTACAAACAACAACTAAATACACATATCACAGCAATCAATGGGAGAAGAAGAACTTACTAATTTACTTTGGGTTGTTCTATGGTGGTAGGTTATGGTAGTAACAAGAAATGTACAGCTAATATTCAATTTTTTTTTTTTTTTTACTATTTTGGTCCAGTTTTTCTTTGCTAATAAAAAAAAAATCAAGAGCTATCTATTACCATTTACCACCAAATGAAACCCCAATTTATCCTGGAAAAAAAAACAAGGTATAATTCACCTGGTTGCATGAAGTAGCTGTGATGATATGTACAATTTTACTAACACACATCAAAGTTGCAAAATTGTGCTTAGGCATTAACATTTGTTTTAACCCCTAGGCGTGAAGAGGTTAAAGGGGATTTCTAGGAAAACTGGAACTCACCCATCTGTTCAAGACAAAAGGGGTCTGCACCTCCCACGGGTCCCAGAATCTTTAAAGGGCAACATATAACTGCTTCAACCTCCCTGGCGGTATGATTATTTCGGATTTTAGGTGCTAAAAGCGGTACAATTATTTTGCATGACAATTTGGCGTTTTATATTGTAGTCCTGTAATTCTTAGGAATAACTCTCTTAAATCTGTCCAAACCAGAGTCTAGCAGACATCCTGGGTATAATAAAGTTTGAAAAATGAAATCATAAATTATAATATAATAAATAATTATAAATAATTGTACCAAATAATAATATAGCAATAATAAAAATTATTCAATAATGTAATCAAATCAAAAACACAGAAATTTGCTCAGTTGCAGAATTGTCACTGTCATTACTTTTCAGTATTTGATGACGGATCTCCCCACAAATCGCTATCCCTCAATTCTGCGAGTGATTCCAATTTTGTTATCGCTGTTTTCTAGCTGGTCTAAAATCATTTTTGATGTAAAGGGACAGTTTTGGTTGCTATGGACAATCTCCAGTTTCCAGGCATAAAGAACAGTTTTTATAATATAAAACTGCATGCAGTACACTGGGCTACTAGGGACAAAGGGGATGTGAAATATTTACATACAGCAATGTAATCTGTAAGATTACATTATACTGTATGTATACTGTGTGTTTCACTTTTTGAATTTGGCGCCGATCTCCGTCCCCGTGCGTCGCAACGCTCGCAGGAAACGGAGATCGGCTCCGTGATAGATCGAGCGAGACGCGGCTCGCTCGTACAGCGGGGAGACAACGCTGGATCCAAGGGAGAAGCTAAGTAAACCTCCTCCTGGATCCAGCGATGCGGTCCCGAGTCTGGCTCGGGGTTACCGCTTTTGGTATAAAAATTCCACCCCGAGCCAGACTCAGGAAGACCGCCAGGGGGGTTAAGGCTAACATATTGGCAGTTGCCTGCTTTAAGAGGCAACTTGCTGGGAGGAAAAGAATCTGCAGGGGAATTATAAAATCAAGTTACTTACTCTCTCCCCCTTATGTTTATGAATATATACTGTACACAACACATAAAGAAAATGCCAGAGAAAGAGAGCTAATAAGTTTATACAGGCATACCCCACTTTTAAGTACACAATGGGGTTTATTTACTAAAGCTGGAAAGTGCAAAATCAGGCATCACTTCTGCATAAAAACCAATGAGCTTCTAACCTTAGCTTGTTCAATTAAGCTTTGTGTAGCTGCATTTATACTGATTTGCTCTGTATTCTATAAGGCTGCATTCACACCTGAGCGTATCATTTTCAGGCGTTTTTTAGGGTGTTTTTGTACAGGTCGAAAGGTCACCAATGTAAAAAGCAGAAAAATGCCTGTAACCTGCCTAAAAAGAAGCTCATGTACTTTTTGTGAGTTTCAGGCCAATGCCTGAAGCTCAAAAAAGTACATGAGCTTCTTCAGGCAACAGAACGCTCAGATGTGAACAGGGGCCATTTAAATGAATTGGATTTTGCTTGTTGAGCGTTTTGGAACTTTTGAGTTGAGCATTTTACGAGCTAAAAAAGCACTCAGGTGTGAATGGGCCCTAAACAGTGGGCACCAAATAGCACACTGACTTACCTATGTGTTGTGCACAGGTGTCACAGTACTCCGCATACAGAGATTCAAAACAGTTGCAGCAGTATGGACGTCCTTCCTTCATTATGTATCTTTGGCCTCCAAGAACTGTTTCACATTCAAAGCAACAAAAGTGTTTCATATGCCAGTGTCTGCCCTCCGCTTCTGTACATTCATCTGCAAAAATAATCTAAAAGAAAAGAAGGAATCAGTTTTGCTGAGCAAGAATTATTTAAAAGGTAGAGCAGACAGTAAACAGTAAAACCAAAATGAAACATCAACCTAAAATACAGTTCAAAATAAAATTTAGTTCAAGCTGAGATTATGATAATCTTGTTCAGCCTTTTACATTACTGGCTATATTACTAGCTATCAGTAATTAGTCAAATTCATCTAGACTTTGTTCTGTACGTTTTACATTTTGTTGCTTCTCCAAGCCACGTCTTCACTTCCAATGAGCATCAGGAAGGTCTCCCAGCATTTATATCCACACAGGTAGCACAGACATCTTAATCCAATCACCATGGAATGTGTCAATGCAGATGTTGATTGTCCATGAACAGGATGGTATGTGTGAAAGTTGTGGAACCACCCTCTTCTGCTTACAAAATCCCATCCTAGGTGTCAAGAAGTCTACATATGTATTTTTTTCTGGAGATTAGGGTGGTTTCACAACTTTCACACATACCCTCCTGTTCTTGGACAATCAACATGTACGCATTCCATAGTGATTGGATTAAGATGTCTGTGATACCTGTGTGGATATGAATGCTGGGGCATCTTCCAGACACTTATTTGAACTTAAAGAGGAACTTCTGTTTGCGCACATAATTTGAAATAAAAACATCTTTGCCATTTGGATTTTGGCTTTGAATATTATTTATATATATATATATATATATATATATATATATATATATATATATATATATATATATATATATATATATATATATATATATATATATATATATACTGTGATTCTGTACTTGCCAAATATGCTGCAAAAATATCCCTCCGCTAAGTCTGGCTGCATCCATTTTAACTGTGGGCAGCTGAAGCTGCTGCCTGTTCACTTCCTGGATTTACACAGACACACACCTGCAGCTGTGCAGCTCTCGTTGGCTCTCTTTTGACTCATCCCCCCTCCCTTCCTGGCAAACTCTCACGAGAGCACGAGAGAGAGAGAGAGAGAGAGAGAGAGAGAGCTGTGTATGATGTCATAAGCCTAGGCTTTTTACCAGACAAGAAACAGGAAGTGGGCTGTATAAGGTATTTACTGGCAGAAAAAAACTATCCAAAGTTAAAGCAACAAGGGCAGCAGATTTAATAGATGGAAATTTGAAAAAATTACTGAAGTTCCGCTTAAAGAAGTGGCTTAAGCCAGCCATAGATGGTTTGAATCTCGGCCAGTTCAGCATTGACCGGCCAAGATTTGAACCACATATGGGCAGGCTGATTGACAAGGAGAACACAATAGCTCCACAGGAAGGATTCCCCCCACCAACACTGACTGTGGTGATGAGGGAAACCCGAGGAAAGAAAATTACTCCAACTATGGACGGCTTTAGAGAAGTTACGAAAAGTCTTATAGAACAAGTCCAACTGAATGTAACTAATGATAAGACCTAGATAAATGAGACCCTTCACAGACATAAGGAATAAAGACTCTTGATGCCCCCATGGACAGCACCAGATTCCTAAGTGGGCAATCAACAAACCAACAAGCACCAACATTGTCCAATAGGTTTATGGGTCACATTCTTGCCATTCCTTGAAGCACTATGTTTTTTTATATGCTCCTCTGTTTTTTTTAAATATTAAAATGATCTATAAATTGGGAGGGGTGTTAAAACAGCCACACACCAAGTCACACCTAAGGGGCAACTTTCACCCTTTTACTCTATCAAGGGAAGGCTGGACTACACAAATTCATTTCAAATTCTCTAGAGAAGACTCCACTATAGAAGTGGTTCTCTTTGAAAAAATATTTTATAATTTTCTGGTAAGAAATCATCATCACAGTAGAGGAAGAATGCAAATACCTTCCATTTACGAAGGCTTTTATTGTGTTTTAGTTTACGTTTGGGGGTTTATTAGCTAACCATAAAACACTAAAAGTTGTACCGTCTGGATCTGACCACAAACATTTACAAAGACTGTAAAACTGTCATAAGAGTCATCGTTCTTCAGATTCCAATTATTCTGGTAAAACAATACACCACATTCTGCCTTCAGTGTTCTGAGATCATACAACAGCAACAAGAAGAAACTTCAGTCTCAACATATCCCCAAGGCTTGACTTAATCCACTTTATCCTATCAAGGGATGGACTGCGGTGTGACTTCTGCTGACTCGTAGCATACTGAGCTGAGATAAGAGAGCAGCTATGTCTACAATCTCACCAGGATATATAGCTCAACCAAAATATCTCGTGGAACATCTGTATACAATGCAACCCCAGGGCATTTTCACTGAATGGCAACTTAACACTGTGCCCCCTAGTCAATACTAATGCATTCATTGCTTTAGAGGTTAAAACAGCCCTCTAATAAAGGGCAAATTCCTGAAATATGAATCACATTTTTTTTTCACTGATATGGTTTTAGATGGTGTGTTGTATTTTCCAAAGTGTTAAAGCTGAACTAAAGGCAGATTTAATAGACACAAATTAATGCAGGCCTGTATTCATTAAACCATGGCTCTGGGCACAATAAGCTTACTGGGGTTGGATTAGTTGAACACTCCATTGATTCAAAAGCCGCCTGCTGTAATGTACATCTTCTTCTACACCGGCAAATCTTCTTGTTTGCATGCTGGGGGAACTACAGGTCTAAAAGCTCCAAGTGCTCCTATCCCTGCCCCCTTCTCCTTCCCCTTGCCTGGGGTTCACTTTTGTGAATGGCCAAGAGGAGAGGGAGGCGGAAACACAACAGTAGCACAGAGACCTGCAGTGCTTACAGTGGCTGGAGAGTACAGCAGGAGCTGCAGTTCCTCCGGCATGTAAACAAGAAGATTTGCCTGGTGTAGAAGAAAGCGTACATTACAGCAGGTGTTTTTTTAAGGCAACTAATTTGGTAAGCTTATTGTGACTGAATTTGTGTTTTCAAATTAAGTGTATTTTTTTGGAATTCATTTTGTATCTGGCTTTTACGATACCCTATACAGCAGCAGTCAGAATAGGTGAGAGATGTGTAGGACTGGGAGCCCCTCATATGTGATGCAAGCAAATGTTTTGACAAAAAATATGCTGATAGGAGAGGAAAGAACAGTAGGATGACCACCTCTGTCTTTTTAGGCACCTATCACAAAATCAACAAAGTTTATTCATTATGCAAATTACATATACAGCCATAAAACCACATAAAAGTCAATCAGACTACTGTCAATAATGTCTGACCAATGCAATTCTAGCAGTTGGACTAGGGCCAGCTGGTAAGCCAGAACCCTAGGAAGACCACCAGCAGAATTTGAAAAGGTCAGCATATAAGTTTGGAGCTTGACATGTTTCGCTTCTTCAGGAGCTTACTTATTTATTCCCAAACATCTATATTTATAGATGTAGGCATGGGCAACATTTCCTCAATATGGACGATAACACATGGGGTGTAGCTAGAACAGCTAAACTGATTTAGCAAACTTAATTAGCCATCTTTACTAGTAAGACCATGCTTAGAGGAGCTAATGGGTAGATACTTTTTAAATAACTATTGCAGCTGTAAGTAATGAGGTATACTAATGTTCAGCTAACGAGAGGAGATACTAATGGGGATTGTCCTAGGGTTCTGGCTTACCAGCTGGCCCTTGTCCAGCTGCTAGAGTTGGGTTGGTCAGATATTAATGACAGTAGTCTGATTGACTTTTATGTGCTTTTATGGACATATATCTATAAGTAATTTGTGTTATGAATAAACTTTGTTGATTTTATGATTGGTGCCTAAAAAGTCCATATTCTTTCCATGTACATATTCTAGTTAATTAGGATGTGGCACCCTTTACTATTATTCATGCACCCACAGTACCATCCTGTGAAGGTGTAATTGTTATTCAATAGACCTCCTCAGTCTGCTGCTACTCTTTCACTGTCCAATCAGCAGGCTGTGGAAAAGAGAAACACCACTGTGATCTTTCTACAGTCTATAATGGTAAAAAGCTGTTTCATCCACTGGCCTGTCCTCCCTGATAGGGCTGTGTAAATCTCATAACTGGATGAACTGAAATACAAATATTTGGCACGTAAACAGGTCCAATCTATGCATTTATTTTGCGTATGTAGCTGGAATCAAAGTGTCACTAGTCGCACATCATAAAAAAAAACTATCAATAAGGCCCCTTTCACACTGGGGCGGGGTCGGCGGTAAATCGCCGCTATTTTTAGCGGCCCTTTACTGTCGTATTTGCGGAGGTATTTGGCCACTAGTGGGGTGATTTTAACCCCCGCTAGTGGCTGAAAAAGGGTTAAAACCACCCACAAAGTGCTGCTGCAGCAGTGCTTTGCCAGTGGTATAGCCGCGCTGCCCCATTGATTTCAATGGGCAGGAGCGGTGGAGGAGCGGTATACACACCGCTCCAAAGATGCTGCTAGAAGGACTTTTTTTACTGTCCTGCCAGCGCACCGCTCCAGTGTGAAAGCGCTCCGGGGCTTTCACACACTGGAGTGAATGGAGCGGCTCTTTCAGGGCGCTTTGCAGGCGCTATTTTTAGCACTGTAGCTCCTGCAAAGCGCTCCAAAGGGGTCTTAATGCTGTATTACATGCTGTTCATACTCACTATGAGATTTGTTTTCTGTATTCTGCAAAGAATAATGGTTGATCCTGCTGTTCTCAATTTTCCCCCTTTCTGTCCATGTCCCTGGGATTTTGCAGAGCAGTGCTGGCAGCTCTGCACATGCTCAGTTTTCAGTGAGATTGTATTAGGGGTCGACTGGTTATCGGAGCGGGCAATTATCAGGGGCCGATATTCACATTTTTAAAAGTATTGGTATGGGCCAGAAATGTACTGATATTACCAATATTTCTTCAAGTTGTTGTTTTGAATACTTTTAAGTGCAGAGGAGGGGTTTGGGGTTTTAATAACCCCAGATCCCTCCATAAAGAGTACCTATCACTGCCTATTCGATTTCAAATATACATTTTTTGACAATTTTAAACAGTTTAGTGATATTATTATTTATTTTTACTCTGTATTCCGAAGGTTTGTTTTTTCTATTTTGAAAATGTGACCAACAGTAGAGGACTAGACGTTCCTCCTGCTTATGTTTGCCTGCAGACAGGCTGGGAAAGAGCTGGGTCATGCGACAGTTGTATATCAATTAGGGAAAAACATTATTTTTTTTAAATGAAAATAATTACAGTACCATCATCCACATACAGAAATAGAATGGACAATGTAAATTAAACAGTGTGTGCACTTGTTGCCTAGAGCTGTGCTTTAAGCCCCATAAACACTATCAGATTTTCTGCAGATTTTTTTTTCCTTCAGATTCCTTCAGGGTTACCAAAACCATATAATATGAGGTCAAACCTTAGGCATTTCAATGTGTATGCAATCAGGCAGGCCCTGGCACTACATGGTTTTGGTAAATCTGAAGGAAAAAATCAGCAGAAAATCTGATAGTGTGTATGGGGCTTAAAGCACAGCTCTAGGCAACAAGTGCAAATGTTCAATCAACTTCTATCCCTTTTCAGGAAGCACTTCTACTGAGTTCTACAGAGTTTAAACTGCAAAATTCAATTAATTTGTATAAAACTGAATTTCATGCATTCATAGGCCCGGTTTAGCAAACTATCAGATGTGCTTTTGCGTGCCACTGCTGGCTCTTATCACATGATTTTATGCAACCACATGTCTGCTGTACTGTTAATTATTATAACTATTCTTTTGCACTTTGGAGAAATCCCGGATCCGGTTATCTGGGCCAAAGTTGGTGTTAAACAATTGAAACATGTGGTAGGACGGGGGAAACTTTTAACGTTTGATCTGCTTAAGGTTCAATATGATCTTCCAAATTGGTATTTCTTTAGATACCTGCAGTTGCGGCATGCTTTTCTCTCTCAGTTCGGTAATGGGGCTGTGGAGCTGGGAGTGTCGCCTCTGGAGAAGACGCTGCGGACGGAGGACCTGAAAAAGCCTCTTTCTGTAGTGTACAGACTGTTGTTCCATGACAGACCAAAGCCTATTCAAAAATGTAGAGACATCTGGAGTGCCTTGGTACCTGACTTTGACGGGGAGGATTGGGATGACATGTGGGGCTACCCGTTTCAGACCCTAGTCTCGGCTAGGGACAGACTTATTCAGTTTAAATTACTCCATAGAATATATTACACTCCGGCTAGACTGGCCAGAATTTATGGTACGGGTGCGGAGGGATGCTGGCGTTGCACAGCTGACCGAGCTGACTTTGATCATGTGTTCTGGCTGTGTCCGCAGATTGTTGAGTTCTGGAAGGGTGTAACGCAGGTTTTACAGTCGGTACTTTCGGTGCCGATTCCGGTCACGGTCGCGACGTGTTTGCTCGGGCTGGTGGAGGAGTTGGCACCTCGAAAGGCGCAGAGGACTCTGATTTCTCTGGCGTTATTTTATGCACGTAAAGCTATCCTGTTATGCTGGAAGAAACCTGCACCTCCAACGATTTCCTACTGGAAGGGTTTAATTAATAAAGCTTTGCCGTTATACAAAGCCACTTATCTCAGTAGAGGGTGTCCTACTAAGTTTGAGAGGGTGTGGAGATGCTGGCTTGATGCTTCAGATACTGTGAATTAATTGCTAGGTGGGAGATGCATCCCTTGATGGGGCGGGGAGGGTGCTGCTATATTTGGGTTGGTCTACGTCTTCATTCTGGGAATTCATATCATCAGTTACGGTATGAGGCATTTTTGTGGTGTGGGAGATACGGTTGTGTTCATAGAATGAGCTAAGGAGTTGAGTGGAGGGCTGCACAAGGGGGTGTTTGGTGGGTGGGGGGTGGGGGTTTGGGGTTTTGTTTTGGGGTCCCTTTTGTACGTTTGTATGTTATATGTGTGTTTTAAAAAATTTTCAATAAACATAAATTTTCAAAAAAAAAATAACTATTCTTTTGCAGGGTGGTTTATTTTTAAATGATCATTTTAGTAACAGAATCAGATATTTTTGCCTTCATAAATATATGGATTTTTAGCACAATGTAAAAAAAAAAAAAATGTGAATATAAACTGTAAACGTGCTAAATAATGATTGTAGAAAAAGGTAGATGGATTGGAGTACAGAAATAGCACGGTTTGCACTGCAGGGAGAATATTATTGGCAACATTTTTGTGAAACTTCTTTTCTTACCTCATCACAGGCTGCACATCGCGGCTTCAAACACTCTGCGTGGTGTCTGCCGCAGTAAATTTTTCCGTCCTGGGAGAAGTAAATAAGGTCGACCAGCAGCTCGTTACATATGGTACACACAAAGCACTGGGGATGCCAGCACACGCCATGGCCCGCCCTTGATGCAAACACAGCTATGTCCCCTCCATTAATCTGACCTCCGCACTGCAAGACAGGAGGAAAATGTGATTTATAACAGGTCATCGCGGGATCACATAGAGACCCAAAGAATAAAAAGTACAAAATACATAGAAATTGAAACAACAAAATAACTTTTAGGTGTTATTTACCAGGTAGACTCAACAATCTTCAAACAACTTGATTTTTTAGCTTCTATTGCAAAATTACCAAATTGATCAATTAAACTTATCAACAGTTTTAAAACAATACAAATTGTTAAAGCCGGCCATAGATGGTTTAAATCTCGGCCGGTTCAGCAGGGACTGGCTGAGATTCGATCCATCTATGGACAGGCTGGTTGTAAAGAAGTTGATCAATTGATCGACTTCAGTACAACCAGCCTGTCGGAATTTTTGCATGTGATCACTGCTAATGGCTATAGCTGCCACCAGTGATCACTGCAATCTGCTAGCCATGAAGATTCCCCGCTGGGGAAAATACAATGAGGGTTATTTACGAAAGGCAAATCCACTTTGCACTACAAGTGCAAAGTGCACTTGAAATTGCACTGAAAGTGCACTTGGAAGTGCAGTCGCTGTAAATCTGAGGGGTAGATCTGAAATGAGGGGAATCTCTGTTGATTTTATCATCCAATCATGTGCAAGCTAAAATGCTGTTTTTTATTTTCCTTGCATGTCCCCCTCGGATCTACAGTGACTGCACTTCCAAGTGCACTTTCAGTGCAATTTCAAGTACACTTTGCACTTGTAGTGCAAAGTGGATTTGCCTTTAGTAAATAACCCCCATTAGCACTGTGGGAGATATTCCATCATCAACACTGACTGTGGTTGATTTACTAAAGGCAAATAGACTGTGCACTTTGTAAGAGCAGTTGCTCCAGAGCTTAGTAAATGAGCAGATGCTCTGCTGACTTTCATCCTCTAATCACGCACAAGAAAAAATTTATTTATTTTTTCCTTGCATGTGATTGGGTATTCTTTGCAAAGTCAATCTTTACCTTATTTACTAAGCTCTGGAGCAACTGCTCTTGCAGAGTTCAACTTCACTTTGTAAAGTGAGTGCACAGTCTCTTTGCCTTTAATAAATCAACCCCACTGTGTTGATGGGGGAATCAAGTATTTTTCTTTCCTTCCACCTATGGCCTGCCTAATGCTTGTTCACACGTCTGCAAAAACAATACTTTTAGCATGCAGGACGGTGTTTGTTCTGTGCCAGTGGTGGGGAGCAGTGCATTGCAAGGCACGGTTTAATTATTTTTTTTTAACTTCGTTGAAATGTCAAAATTTACATTAAATTTACATGTATCTGCTGCAGAGAAGCTCCAGAGCATTGACTAGCGCTGATGTTGAGTGAGCTCCAGTGGAATAACGCAGCACGTTGTAATTTTTTTTAGCACATCACACTAGCCTTGTGGTGTGAATAGAGCACATATGTGCCCTCTATGTAGCCTTGTGGTGACTGGCATTGATCCAGTCCACAAAAATGCCACTCACCGCACATGGCGTGAATGGCCCTTACTGTAAATCTGCTTTCATTCTGTTTATCATTTCTTAAATAGAAACCTGGTTAAAAATGTTTGCAATCACCTTAAAATTGGCCAAGTGTAAAGCTAACCATACACACGACTACATGACAGAGCAAAGCAACTGAAGACACAAAAATGGTTTTGTTCAACTCATTAGAGTTGGGATGGAAATTGTTCCCAAGGGAACCCAGCAGAGAATTCCAATTACTTTTAATGAAATTTACAGTTTTTCCCTTTTCTTGTTTGATTCTCATAAACTGTATTAAATCCCTCAATGTATTATTACCCAGTTCTAACTTCACAACTGACCAAATCCTGGTGGTCGATTTAACTTGTGGTTGGTAGGTTAGTTTCTTGAAATTTGGTTAAAATTGACAGAATACTGCAATGTATATGGCCAGCTTAGCATCATATTACTCTTTTTTCTTAGCTGTGATTCATGGACCACTGATGGTCCATGAGAAAATGTTGGTGGTCCTCAGGGATTTTGCCATAAATCAACATTGTGGTGGATGCAGTGGCGGCTGGTGCTCCACTTTTTTGGGGGGAGGGGGAGCGGCAAACAATCAGGGGGATTGTTTGCCACTCCCCCCAGAAAACTGGAAGGGGGGGGGGGTTCTGTTGGTTCTTCAGTCAAACCTCCCCCACATTCGGTCGGTCCGTCAGTCAATATCCTCCCTGTTGCTCGTTCGATTGGCAAAGCACCCACTACACCCCCTCATCGCTTGCCCACCTGCCCCACACTTACCCCATCTAAGTCATGGCAGCTTCAGCGGCTTTCCCTTGCGTCTCCTCCTCGGCTACTTCTCCTCTTGGCCAATCAGGTCTTAAGACCCAGTTCCTGATTGGCCAGAAGGAGAAGCAGGAAGAGGATAGACAATAATATTAATTCGCTATTGTCACACAACTGGGTGGGCTCAGGGCGCAGTGATCTGCACCACAAGCCCACCCTTTTTTTAAGCCAATAAGAGCCTCAGGCTCTAATTATGTGCTTAAAAAGAAACCCATTAAGATCCATGCGTCCGGTGCCCTGCATGTAGATTAGGGGTCAGAAACATGGATTAGGGGGGCGACGCCCCTACGCCCTTAATGGAGCAGCCACCACTGTGTGGATGTATACCACCCAATATTGTTTCCAGTGTTGTTCTCAATGTGGGCTGTCAGAGTGCATTGATACCCAATGCCTCCTCTGTATTTCCAGGTTCCTGTGAACTCAGAGTGAGGTGCCAGGAGTAGTGCAGAGACCAAGAGGTGAAGGAGGGGACTTCCAATGGCGACACTGACCACAGACTGTGGGAGGGAGCATGGAGCTTGAGCACATGGCTGGATAAGGAGGCGAGATTTAAAAATGAATCAGTGTAAGGCAACAATGTGATGCAGTGTGTGTGTGTGTGTGTGTGTGGGGGGGGGGGGGGGCAGAGAGCCAGGGCATTGTGTGTATAAGGCAGCAGTGTGATTCAGGGGGAGGGGGGCAGAGAGCAGGAGCATTGTGTCTACAGGGCACGTAAAATTCATGTTAGTGGCCCACTAGATTTAAACTTGTGAATTTAGTGGTCTGAATGGTTGGCAACCACTGATCTAAACCATCGGATATTTTCCAAATAACTTTGAATGTTTGGAAAATCAGGTGATTAGCTTCGGAAACCAAAGCAGAATTTGTTAATAGTTATATTTACTGATCTAAAAAGCTCTGCCTCTGGAAACTATAGAAAAGTTACTAATTAGAATGCAGAGTTCTTGAATAGATGAACAGTGAAATCTGATTGGTTGCATTGGATAAAGGGACTTGGCACATCACTACTGCTCTCAGTACCGCTTTGTTAAAAGGTAATTCTAGCTAATACCATGCTGTTTTTAAACAGTGCCACTGTAAGGTGTAAATAGTTAAAGGATAAAATACGTAAAATCCTAATTGCTGTTCCCTACCTATATTTTTATTTGATTATAGTCATGTACCCCTGCTTTTAGGACTTATGTCTGTATTTGCTTGGAAGAGGTTTTAAAATACAATTCTCCTAGTGAAAATGCTTCTTTTTAGGCAGGTTCCTCAGGGACTGACTGAGAGTCTATCCATGTATGGGCATGCTGATTGATAGCTGATTAATCAATCAACTTGGGTACAACCAGCATATTCAATTTTTCATGTGATTGATGATCTCTGTGTTCTCCAGGCCAGGATGGCTCCCCCTGCTGGGAGAAAACCACAGTTCTGTGGTAGGGATTCCCCCATCAACACTGATTATGTTGCTGGGGTAATTGTGCGATTTTCTTTCCTGCAATCTGTGACAGCGTGCATGACAGCCAGGCAGCTAGCATTTGCAGAATGAGAAGTTTGCAATGGCAGCCTCCATGTTTTTCTCAGGAAAGGGTCTCTTTAAATATCGATCAATGTGTAACATTTCTCTAAGGAGTCAATTAGTCCTATCTATACAAGGTATAGGAAGGCGATAGATTACAAGCCTCACAAATGCCCACGTGGTGTATCCCTTTAACACATCCAAAGCCGTGGTCTCTTAGCACAATGGTATTTCTTTCATTATTGAGCAGCACCGGTCATTAATTAGCTCCCAGGGAGGCTATTACTGGTTTCATCGAGTCTGGCTGCATCTAATAACACAAAGTGCTTAGACTTAGGATATCACATTGGATGTGATGCCTCAGGACTTTGGCGTCTCCTCGGAGGGGGTCTCGTGCAACCAAACCAGTTAAAATAAGTCTAAGTAGTAACATGGTTGGGATTATACGGGGGAATAATGTTCTTAGAATAAAGGTTCTTAAACAGGATTGGAAATAAAGATGGGCACCATGACTAAATTCTTCGCTGCAATTATATTGCTGCAGGATGGAGATACGCTTAAGTGTCAGCGAGGAGACTGTAGATGGGACAGAACACTGGGGTATAACAGCAAGACATAAAATGAGCTTTATAATTTAATCGCAACATGTTGCTGATGATATCCAGGAAAGGGGGCTGGAGGGGTGTCCAAGCTATCTGTTTTAATGATACTTAATTTACTGCAATGCAGATAGAGTTACACATAGGATTTGGTACGTGTAAGTAATAAATGGGAAAAAGTATGTTTTCGCATTATAAGACACCATAGTCTATTTTAATACCAGGAAAGTACAGTAAGGTTTTCTTGTAACATAAGTTAACTACATTCCATTACAAATCACAAACAGGAAGTTTATTCTTTAATTCAAGATAGCGGATGAAGCTATGCAAATCATTCCCTTATGCCCCAAATTAACATAAAAAACAAATAGTATATAGTACAAGGCACAGCCAAAAATCATATCGTAGATGGCCACTTGTTTCAAACAGCATACAACTATTTCAGGCTTATTGGCCTTCATCGGTGTAGAGCATGGAAACAACGGCTTCTATGGAGCAGGGTTTAGGAACCAATGAGTATGTATAACCTCATATCCCCATGACTAAGCTCCGGGGGGTGGATTGAAACGCATTGGGGGCATGGCTTGGGTCCAAGCTGAGGTTGCAACTTCATTCACCTCTTTAGAATACTATAGATGTGCGACTTCCAGTGGCTACCCTCTTTTCCCTTGAATTTTCGCAGGAGCCAGGATGGGCTCCATCCCCTGTCAGCACTCTAGCAGCAGCTGTGAATGCACCATCTATATAACCCCTCTCTATATATAACCCCTCTCTACAGAGCCTGAGCGGCACACATACTTTTCCCAGGTCACAGTGAGTACCTATAACCTGACAGGTTATGGTGAGGCGGGCCAAAGAAGAACCAAAAGGCCCTAGACCAAACTTAAAGCGTTACTAAACCCACAACAATGAAATCAGTCTGCATATGCAGTAAAGCATGCTTGTTATACTCACTGAGGAACCTAAGGGGTTAATCAAAAGTCTGTTTGATCCCGTCTTCCTGATCCTCCCCTTCTTTTACTGTCCCCAATCCGTCTCCTGATAGTACAGAGCCTTGGGGGCACCCTGCACATATTCTGTTTGGTTTGTATTGCTAGATATAGAAGGTCAGGGGTCATGCAGCCTCATAGGACAGTCAGAGGAGAATGAAAACTCCTCTTACAAGCTTTACCAGTGCTCAGCTGGACACTGATAGAAGTCACAAGACTGCTATATACAGCTGACGAGAAAAGGTATTTACCAGTTTCTATTTACTAAAATAATTGCATTTCTGTGTTCTGTGTACTGTAGGAGACCAGATATAGTTAATGCAAGGTCTTAGGTTTAGTAACACTTTAAAGAAGCATTTTCATTTTAGATTTGGGCATGAAACTAAAACTTTTACATACTCTTTTTGTTGTATGTTAGGAGGTCAGTTTGCCCAAAATTGATGTTTTAGTGACAGGTGGAGTCTGGCGGCATGAGTCAGTCCCTGGCTTCTTATATGTCTTGGATATCCCAACAGGGGGCTTTTTGCCATAATTCCTGACTCTGTTCCTGCCCACCTTTATGTGTTCCAGTTCCTTATGCTGCATTCTCCATAATATAAAACAACTAATCCAGCAGGGTAGGTGGGAACCCCTAATAATGACCGCAGCACTTGTGCCGACACCAGGAACTCCGAGTACGGATCTCCCCTATAGAGTCCCCTAAAACAGGAGTCCCCAACAACCAGGCCATGGACCAGGCCGTGGACCGGTGCCACACAGACCACAAGAGGTGATTCGCAGGCAAGCAGAGACCGGACCGCATCACCACTGTTGGGTCGGCCTTCATAAATTCTGTAGTGTAGTGCACATGTGCCAGTTTCCCCACTCCTGAACCTGAATGGCTGATTCCTAGCAAGGTCGTAGCGCTAAGGAGGGGCTGCAAGAAGCATTAAGAAGTTCTTTCACTGCACAAAACCCTTACAAAGTGACAAGCTGCATCTGTTGGCTGTGGTGTCAGGCTAGTGGCAAGCTGCATCTGTTGGCTATGGTGTCAGGCTAGTGGCAAGCTGCATCTGGTGGCTGTGGTATGCTAGTGACAAGCTGCATGTGCACCGCCCCAAGTGTGAAAGCACTCGGGCTTTCACAATGGGGCTGCAAAAGTGACAGTTTACAGGCGCTATACAGGCTAGTGGCAAGCTAAATCCGGTGGCTGTGGTGGCAGCCTAGTGGCAAGCTGCATCTGGTGGCTGTGGTGGCAGTCTAGTGACAAGCTGCATCTCCTGACTGTGGTGGCAGGCTAGTGGCAAGCTGCATCTGGTGGCTGTGGTGGCAGGCTAGTGACAAGCTGCATCTAGTGGGAGGCTAGTGACAAGCTGCATTTGGTGGCTGTGGTGGCAAGCTCCATCTAGTGGCTGTGATGACAGGCTTGTGGCAAGCTGCATCTGGTGGCTGTGGTGGCAGGTTAGTGAAAAAAGGGTTTTTCAGGTTGTTTACCCCTTCTGAATGAATAAAAAGTACTGAAATACCAGTTTTGGGTGGACAGACCCTCTAAGTCAGTGGTTCTCAACGCCTGTCCTCAGGACCCACTAACAGGCCAGGTTTGCAAGATAACTGAAATACATCACAGGTGATATCATTTGGAGGGGTTAAAAGTACCCGCTTAGCTCTGCTTTCAAATCACTTTTAAGGTGCTTTCAAAGTGGCGCCCATTCATGTCAGGCTAGTGGCAAGCTGCATCTGGTGGCTGTGGTAGTAGGCTAGTGGCAAGCTGCTTCTCCTGGCTGTGGTGGCAGGCTAGTGACCAGCTGCATCTGGTGGCTGTGGTAGCAGGCTAGTGGCAAGCTGCTTCTCCTGGCTGTGGTGGCAGGCTAGTGACAAGCTGCATCTGGTGGCTGTGGTGGCAGGCTAGTGACAAGCTGCATCTAGTGGCAGGTTAGTGAAAAAAGGAGTTTTCAGGTTGTTTACCCCTTCTGAATGAATAAAAACTACTGAAATACCAGTTTTGGGTGGACGGACCCTCTAAGTCAGTGGTTCTCAACGCCTGTCCTCAGGACCCACTAACAGGCCAGGTTTTCAAGATAACTGATATACATCACAGGTGATATCATTTGGAGGGGTTAAAAGCACCCGCTTAGCTCTGCTTTCAAATCACTTTTAAGGTGCTTTCAAAGTGGCGCCCATTCATTTCAATGGGCAGGGGCGCTTTAGGAGCGGTGTATACACCCCTCCCGCACCGCCCCAAAGATGCTGCTTGCAGGACTTTTTTTCCCGTCCTGCAAGCGCACCGCCCCAGTGTGAAAGCACTCGGGCCTTCACACTGGGGCTGCAGAAGAGGCAGTTTACAGGTGCAATTTTTAGCGCAAAAACTCCTGTAAAGCACCTCCAGTGTGAAAGGGGTCTAAGTGATTAATCTGATTGACTGGTACAGTTTACAGCACAGACACATATTTAAAAATATAATGGGAATCCATGCAGCAGCAGTTCCTTGTGACACTGAAGAGATGGTAACGTTTTATTATCATTACCTGCTCACAGATGGCTCCAGTCATGGTCACAGGGAATGGACGGACGTTTCCTCTCCCCAAATTCTCTCGCTTTCTTTGGTTGCTGAAAAGCTTTAGCTCTCTCTTCTCCTCCTCATCCAGAGAATTGCAGTAACGGACCTGTAAAAACAGAGAAAGATTTGAGCTCTGGAACCATCTGCAATGACATGACTCATGCTGTTTAAGACATTGAAAATCAATGACAAGGAAGCATTATTAAATATTTAGAATTGTAGAAAAAAATATTTGCTGCATTACTGCAGAAAAATCATTACATAAAAGACTAAAGGGAAATAAAAAAGGACAGATATAACAGCAGTGTACTAGAAAAACGTTGTTGTTTTTCCAGTACACTGCTGTTATATCTGTCCTTATAACTTATAAAGGTAAAGCACAAGGCTGGTGCGTCCTCTGTTATTAGAGGGTGCACCAGCCTTGTGCTTTACCTTTATAAGTTCTTTTATTGAGGAAATAAGACAGATGTGTACTCACAAACACCATATGATATCAAGCTCATCAATATCCGCAATGCCCCGCATCGCCTTGTCCATAGCTTCCAACTGTCCCTGATTTCGAGGGACTGTCCCTGATTTGGAGCAATGTCCCACTATCCCCCTCATTTTGGTCTGATATATATAGTCGTATATAAAATGCACTTCTTATCTTTCAAAAAGTATTTCCCAGTGCTAAACCTTTCATTCAAATTCTAAATTGCTACATTTGTAAATTTTAAAAGCCATTATAAAGGAATAGTAGTGGCAAAAAAAAGCACATGTGGATTTAATTAACCTATTTTTTATTTAATTCTCCTTTAAGGGGGTGTGGCAGGGGGTGTTTCCTATGCCTACATACGTTTGCTAGTAGGTGTCCCTCATTCCCATCTCAAAATGTTGGGAGATGTGCCTTGTCCACTGCGCAAATAAAAGCATGGGGAAAACATTTCAAATGGCTGATGCGTTTCGAAGGGTAGGTCCCCTCTTCTTCAAAACCAAATAATAATCATGCATAGTCTGCCAATAAATACCTTTATGGATGATGTGTGATAATAGCCAAGCTCCTCCCACACACAGGTGGGCTTTAGTGGACCAATCATGTGATCCCACACAGTGAACCATAAATATGTAACCCTTCTCATATGCATGCATATAAACATCAGTACATCAGTATATTAAAGTGATTGTAAACAATCACCTTGTAAAACAACCCATTTAGTCTAAAATAGAAATGAAAGGCAAACCATTTTTGTATAGATATAAAAAAAGAATATCAAATACCTTTTTTATATAAATGATCACATTCCCTCTGTTCTCAGCTGCATAAGAGATGGGAGGAGGAGAAGCAGCAGCACACTGAGCTTTCCAGTGAATGGCTGTGCAGGGGAGGCGTGTAAGGACAAGTCTGATCATTGTAGTAGAGTACACTGACTTCCCAATATAGCTAAAGAACTGACCACGGTGTGCTCTCCTGCTTAGTGTGCTCAGTTTTTATTAGGATAGCAGAGAGACTGGTAGGAACACCAGGGATTTCACATAAAGGAAGCAATACAAAGAGAACTGTATTTTGCCCTGTATTTGGCTCCATCCATCTTCCCCTCAACTTTGATCAGCTTTCCTGTCCCTGCTGAAAAAAGCATCCAAACATGATGCTGCCACCACCATGTTTCACGTGGGGATGGTGTGTTTAGGGTGACGTGCAGTGTTAGATTTCTGCCACACATAGCGTTTTGCTTTTAGGCCCAAAAAGTTCACAGCATTGTATCAATGTTCCATCTATCACGGACAAGGAGGAGGAGGGGCTTTGTTACAGTGGACAACCGCCAAACAGACTGCATGACACAGCGGAACACACCCACTGTTTTTGTTATCAAAGATGCAGATAGACATAGTGAGGCTGCACTCTCCCTCAAAACCCTCACTCGAGTATAAGCCCAGGGGGGCTTTTTCAGAATAAAAAATGTGCTGAAAAAGTCAGCTTTTACTCAAGTATATACAGTAAGTTATATCTATTTGGCTGTGGCCCTCTCTCCTCTATAGCCATTCAAAATGCACAGGTTATACAGCATTTCTTAGCTCCATAAAGCAAGGGGCAAAGATCTGATGTCACACACTGCACAGTATAGGGTGAGTGTAATCTGGTACCTCAGTGGAAAAAAAGGACACACCCTTTCTATACAGTCTCATTGGGAAACATAACATGCACTGCTGAGGCTGTCAATCACATGCTGTGTGCTGGAGGGTCATCTTCGGCGATTGCCTGTCAGCATAGTCATAGTCATAAGTGACTCATGTAGGTATCAGATGGAGAAGAGAGCAGCCAGAAATCACACTGGATGCTTTAAATTGAGGCAAGTAGACACTATAGAAAAGGGATATGCAATTAGCGGACCTCCAGCTGTTGCAGAACTACAAGCCCCATGAGGCATAGCAAGACTCTGACAGAAACAAGCATGATACCCAGAGGTAGAGGCATGATGGGAGTTGTAGTTTTGCAACACCTGGAGGTCCGCTAATTGCATATCCCTGCTATAGAAGGATATGCTTTGTTCCTTTTTAATTTCAGAGGTTTACAACCACTTTTATGTCTTTTGCAAAATTTTGCTGAATGAGCTGTCCAAAGATGAACAAATATTTCTCATTAAAGTGTACGTAATGCCAAAAACTTTATTTTTTGAGTGTTTACTACATAAAAAAGCAGGACTCTATTACTGATAGTTATAAATCCAATTACCGTATATACTCGAGTATAAGCCGAGATTTTCAGCCTCTTTTTTGAGGCTGAAAGTGCCCCCCTCGGCTTATACTCGAGTCATCGCCGTCTGACTGCTCGATCAGCGTATCGAGCAGACAGACGGCGGACATACTACAATTTGAAAGCCGCGCCTCCGCCTCCGCCTGTGATAGGCGGAACACTGAATTTCCCAGCAGCCTGTGTTCCGCCTATCACGGACATCGTCTCATCCTCGTCCGTAGTACGAGGATGAGACGATGTCCGTGATAGGCGGAACACAGGCTGCTGGGAAATTCAGTGTTCCGCCTATCACAGGCGGAGGCGGAGGCGCGGCTTTCGAATTGTAGTATGGCCGCCGAGGCGCCGACGAAGAGCGGCGATCCTGGCAAGGCACGGGACGGGACGGAGGCAAGGCACGGCACGGGACGGGACGGAGGCAAGGCACGACACGGGACGGAGGCAAGGAGGCAAGGCACGGGACGGAGGCAAGGAGGCAAGGCACGGGACGGAGGCTCAGGACACAGGTAGGCTGGACACACACACACACACACACACACACACACACACACACACACACACACAGGGATGGATGGATGGAGACACACACAGGGATGGATGGATGGATGGAGACACACACACACAGGGATGAATGGATGGAGACACACACACACAGGGATGGATGGATGGATGGAGACACACACACACAGGGATGGATGGATGGATGGACACACACACACACAGGGATGGATGGATGGATGGACACACACACACACACAGGGATGGATGGATGGATGGACACACACACACACAGGGATGGACGGACACACAGGGATGGACGGACACACAGGGACGGACACACACACAGGGATGGACGGACACACAGGGACGGACACACACACAGGGATGGACAGGCCTGTCTCACCCTCGGCTTATACACGAGTCAATAAGTTTGCCAGTTTTTTGGGGGGTAAATTGGGGGCCTCGGCTTATATTTGGGTCGGCCTATACTCGAGTATATACGGTACTAGTCATCCAGCAGAAGAGGCACCAAGGAGGATCCAAATGCTGGATTTGGATAATTATTCTGGGCTTTAGAGGCTATTTTTTTTTTTTATATCAAAGAGAGGCTTTTTTAAATGAACACAAACTGAGTTGCGGTATCTGCAGGACCTGTAGGTGTGCCATCAACCCTGTCCTCAGGGCCCACTAACAGGCCAGATTTGCAAGATAACTGAAATACATCACAGGTGATATCATTTGCTGCTCAGTGACTGCAGTATTCTAGTCTGCATCTCCCCAAGGTAATACTTAAAACCTGGCCTGTTAGTGGGCCCTGAGGACAAGGTTGATGGCCACTGCTTTAAGCTACTCTATGGCTTGGTAGCAGGTGTAACTGCATGTTGCAGCATGTCATATCTATCAGCTTGCCTAGGCTGAAGAGGCTAATGGATTTCTTCAACCGCAAGTAATGGCAGTTTTAAATGCTGGAACCAGATGACCACATTAAAAAAGGGTCACGGACCATGCTGATAAGCGACATTGAAGTCCCACAGAGTTTTGCATACAAGCTAATCTCTTCCTTTACAATAATCTTTCTTGTCGCAGGGCAATGAGCCTAAAATAACAGCGAGATGAATTCAAGTCAAGCTCGAGTCGAGACACCAGGAACTGAAAATTAAACCACTATAAGACATTCTGCCGATGTTCACCGCTGGGAAAATGTCTCTCCATGATTCCTGCTAACATCATCCAAATAGGAACCAGGGCTGGAATTGCCCATCCTGCTGTGCCTTTGCAATGTAATATTAAAACCGTCATTTGTTTTGGGTGGTTTTCTTTACAAAATGGCAATCGGTTTACCTTGAATGCACGCCGCGAAACGAGCACAAATGAGCTTCAAACCACAGCGATAAATCAATTTTTCCCTAACATTTTCTGAAATTAGAAAAAGTATTGTTTGACACTAATCACTTCATAATAGCTAACATAATACATGGTTGTGTTGTTTCATGTGATTAAAGTGAACCTGTGATGACAAAGATGTGGGGGGTGTACCTGGTTTTAAAGGTGCAGGTTCTGGGGCTGTCATTCTGCCTTTGGCTTCTCTATCTAGGGGATCACCGATTGGAGAAAAAAGCATTCAGCCATTGAACGCACGTCACATGTTCCCCTATGGGAAAATCGTACGACATCTGAAAATCGGACGACAGATCGTCCGCTATTTTTTTGCATGCTAGTCACATATCAAAAATGGAGAGTAAAGTGACGAAAATTCTCGCATAACAGAATAAAAAATCGGAAGTGATGTCATGTGTTGTAGTGTATTTCTATTGTATTTTCGGACAACAACAGTACTGATTAACCGCTTGCAAACAAGCCGCCGTCATTATACTGCAGCAGGTTGGCACGGCTGCACGAATCGCCGTAGGTGTACGTCGGCCACTTTCAAAGCAATAGGGGACACGTCCGCGGCGCTGAAAGCCAATTGGCGTGGCCGGCGGCTGCGATGTCCGCTGGCCACCCACGATCGCTTTTCAGAGACCCAGAATGAGGATCTGTCAATATAAACAGGCAGATCCCCGTTCTGACAGGGGAGTAGAGCGAGAGATCTGCCCTTCTAGTGATCAGGAACAGGGATTTCTCTACTCCCAGTCTGTCCACTCCCCCCACAGTTAGGAACACCTCCCTAGGGAACACTTAACCCCTTGATCGCCCCCTAGTGTTAACCCCTTCCCTGCCAGTGACATTTATACAGGAATCAGTGTTTTTTTTAGCTCTGATCGCTGTATAAAGCCGCGTACACACGGGCGGACTGTCTGGCCAACTAAGTCCGTCAGACAATCCGACGGACAGTCCGTCCTACTTTTGAATGAACGGACTTGACCACACACGATGAACAGACAGTCCGCTGAAAGCTTGCGCGATGACGTGTACAGCACGTACGACGGGACTAGAAATACGACGTCCAATACACTGCAATGCAACCTTCGGCCGTGTAAATCCTTTCTGAGCATGCGCCATACTTAGTCCGTCCAACTTGCCTACTCACGAGCGGACTGTCCGCTGAAACCAAAGTTGGACGGACTGTATTACGGAAATTCCGAAAGACTTAGTCCGCTGAAAAAGTCCACTGAAGCCCACACACGAGTGGACTGTCCGCTGAAATGTGTTTCAGCGGACTAAGTTGGACAGACAGTCCGCCCGTGTGTACGCGGCTTAAATGTCACTGGTCCCAAAAAATTGTCAAAAGTGTCCGATCTGTCCGCTGCATTGTTGCAGACCTGCTAAAAATCGCAGATCGTCACCATTACTAGTAAAACATAAAAAAATTATAAAAATGACAAATCTATCCCCTATTTTGTAGATGCTATAACTTTTGCTCAACAAAATTAATATATCTTTATAGCGATTTTTTTTCCAAAAATATGTAGAAGAATATATATTGGCTTAAACTGATGAAGAATTTTTTTATAAATTTTGTTTTGGATATTTTTTATAGCAAAAAGTATATATTTTTTTATAAATTGTCGCTCTTTTTTTGTTTATAGCGCAATAAATAAAAACCACAGAGGTGATCAAATACCACAAAAAGAAAGCTCTATTTGTGGAAGAAAAAAGGACATAACTTTTGTTTGGGTACAACGTCGCACAACCACGCAAATTGTCAGTTAAAGCGGCGCAGTGCCGTATCGCAAAAAATGGCCTGGTCATTAAGGGGGCAAATCCTTCCGGTCCTTAAGTGGTTAAACGAAAACTGTACGATCTGGTATCGTACGAGAAAAATTTTCGTGTTTGTCCTATCGGGTAAGATCAGATGAACTATTGAGATCGGCTCCCGAAAGCTCTGTACTAAGGATCCGATTATCGCTCGATCGCTTTGAAAGCAGTATCTTTCATCCAGCTCTCTGCTCACGGAGCACTGAGAACCGAAAGATCAGCAGTGTTTGATCACTCAGTTCTCAGTACTAGAGCCGGCGGGGGACAGATGCAGCAACGGACCAATGCTGCATCCACCTAGGTAAGTATGATTTAAAAAAAAAACAACAAGTCTTTTCAGTATATCATGCTTACTGTTCTTGCTATAAAGCATGCCTGTTGCTTGCCCTAAGACTTATCCTCAACACCGTACCAGTCAACAGACTTATTGATCATGTGACTGCCTATTATTATTGATACAAGTATTAGCACTGGTTTGATTTACGCTTTCACTTCAAAGAGTAGAAGTCAACTTTGATCACGATTGCAATAAATATGGGGATATCTAATACAGCAGGCTCGTTATCGCAATACAATAGCACAGCAGGGGAGATCCCTGCATCCACATCACTTATCACTTATGTGGATTCAGGAATCTGTGTTTTTTTTTTTTTTTGCTGGTTGAACAGAAAAAGAAAAACTGTGCATGTATACCCCACTTATTATTCAATAGAAAAACAACAGCTGACACGGGATTGGGTGGCCCACCCTACTTACTTTCATATTTTTTATGGGTGAGGATGATAATGTTGCATAGGGTTCTTGATCACCATGTCAATGTACGGCATATGTCTTGTATTAAAAACCCAATATAAAGCAACACTGATGCATAAAAGAGATAAATAACCAAAAAGAATGCAGGCATTTGGAATGAATATAATTATCTAAATTTTGTTCCAAGATCTCCAAAAATAATTAACCCTAAGGAGCGATCTTCATAAGAAACTCGGCTGGAGAGCGTTTTCCGAGTCATATTTCAAATGTTTCATTTTATCTGGTTGCTTTTATCTCAAACCAAGTCTTACAGGAACCGCATCTATTATTTATTTACATTCTGGAAGGTGACCAGATTTGCTCAGAAGTGCAAGTCCAAAAATACAAGGATCCAGGCATGTTTCTTTCCTGGTTTTACCCAAGCCAAGTTGTAAATTCAAAGTTCACACTTAGAACTCCAGGCAAATCTATAAAAATGTCCTTAACCTCACTTATCCTCTCACAACTCATCAAATCATTTTGAAGTTCAGAATTAGGATTCCTTAAAACGTGTTATATTTGGGGGTGTCACATACAAGGTGTAAGCTGAAATCGGGCATGTGGTGAGAGTGCCTGCTAAGTGAACTTTTAGTTGACAGGTCGTTAAAGTAATAACTCCAGGTATTTTTTAATGCCTCTCCCCTAAGCCACCCTAAGGCCGCGTACACACGACCGGAATTTTCATACAGACTAGACGGACTTTCGGCAGAGTTCCGACTGACTTTCCGAATGAACAGACTTGGCCACACACGACGGACTAAGTCAGTTCGAAAGTCCATTTGTCTTGAACGTGATGACGTAAGACGGGACTAAAAAAAGGAAATTCAATAGCCAGTGGCCAAAAGCTTCCCTTACGTCGCATTTGGTCCGTCATACAGACGAACGGTTTTCCCGATGGGAATTGAGTCCATCGGACAGATTTGGAACATGTTCTATTTCTAGGTCCACCTGATTTTTTCTAGGTCCGTCGGATTAGCCCACACACTATCGTATTGTCCGGCGGACCGATTCCATCTGACCTAGTCTGCCGGAAAGTCTGGTCTTGTGTACGTGTGTATTCATAACAGAATAGAAAAAAAAGTTCCAATGCACTTCTTTCCCTTTGTGTACTCCAGCACTGCCCTCCATTTGGTCTTCGGTTTTCCAGGACTGGTCTTCTTCTGGGTTCATTCCCACTTAGCTTTACTCAACCAACTTCTTTGAACCCAAGCTGTCTATGACATCTCTCCACATCTAAAACATGAGCGCCAGTCTCAGCAATCTAAAGTTGGCCATAGACTAGTAAAGTTTTTTAGAAAAAATTAATTTTAAGAATGTTTGTTCTTCTAATCGTTCGTGGGATCAAATCAATGCTAATTTTCAAACACAGTGATGAGAAAGTTCGAAAGGAGCTGTATGAAAAATTTCTCAAGAATGAACGAATTTCTCACAGTGAAGTTGGATTTTGTTTAGGAAAGTCCATTCCCTCCAAAACCAAATGTTACCCCTTCCTGCCCAGCCCTTGTGTCCCCTTAAATTTGAACTTCACTCTCCCAATCAACATTGATTAATTTTAATCCTTATACTGCTAGCATTAGTAAATAGATAGGAAAGTATATCATATTTACTTGTTTTAAATTTTTTTTTCTACTTTTCTACAGGACCTTCCTGGTTTTTTGCCTAGGCAAATGATGTCATACATTCCAAGAGTCATCAGAAGAGGAGTGGAGGGGATTTCTCAGCTACACACACCCTCCTGCATGCATGCTTGAGCTCAGGGCAGATGGATTCTAGGATATGAATGCTACATGAATCGTTTGCCCTTACTTAAAATCGCCATAGCCAGAGATAATAGGGGGGTGTTTTTCTAAGTGATTTCCCAACAAAATAAACAGACATGAATGGATGGGGGAGTTTGCTTTGAATATTAAAAATTAATTAAATTGTGTGTTTGGTTTGTGGTGCTCAGATGCAGTGAAGATCTGCTTTAATAGGGTCTGTACACCCAGGAGGTGGGAAGGATAGGCGATTATGTAACTACTGTGATTGGTCAAATGATCAGGAGCCAGTCCCTCCAGAAACTGATCGTTAGTGCGGATCAAAAGCTGTCTTTGACAACTGAATCCCTGTCCTGGGAGCATGCAGTGAGCGCACTCTCAGCACAGAAATCTGGGCCGCCTGTTAACGCATATGTGCGGTGTGTGGACGCTAAAGACCATCCTTTTAGTGCCACAAATATTTGTCAAGTGGGTAACAAGAGGTTAAAAACAAACATTTTTTAAGTACTTTCGAATGACATTCGTCAAGCCATTGAATATACTGATAAGAATTTTTGTATGAATTTTTGTTAAAAAATATACAAGTGTAGTATGGCCAGCTTAAGAGAAAGGATCACCCACCACTGTGACTGAAGAGGATGAAGAAGAAACCAAGCTCATCAGGTAATTACAATGAAGGCATCTGAGGGTAGTTAGGGTAGGAGTTAACAGGAGGGTAAGAGCAGGATTAAGCTCAGCTAGGAAGAGCCTGGATTTCCACTTTGAATTAGAAGTCCAGTATAAACCTACCTAATCTTAATACTGTTACCTTCCCCATTCCACGTGTTATACTAATTAGCTTGAAGAGGAAAGATATGTATACCTACCTAATTCCCTGGGTGCTACTGTCCAGGCACAGGATTGACTTCCAGGGCTGGCTTCAAGGGAAGGGAGAGAGTGCCAATGCAGCAATGACCAATCACTGACATCACCTATAGGCTCACTATGGGGCATCCATTGTCGGCAGTCCCTCCACTACCCTGAAGCCGGCACTGTGAGCCCATCATGTGACCAGACTGAAGCACCCAGGGAATAGGTCTTTAACGCTACAGGCGTTTAGAACGGACTACTACTTTGATAAGAGAAAAAGCGTGCCATTTGGCTACCAAAAGGCCTCTTTCATAGGTCCCTCCACTAAAACAATCTGTTTTTTGTGCGTGGGCTGGTGTCCATTATACATGGGTGGTAGGGGATGGTGCCCGGCATTTTTGCAGTGCAATGTACTGTTTACCATTTCTTTAAATTTGTTTGAAATCTCACATTAATTCAATCATTTTTATGCACTGCAGCGGAGTTCCTGTGAGCTCTGGTTGTGGAAAAATGCAGACATGCTACAAATCTATTGTGATGTGAATAGGACACACAGAACACAATTGCTTTCTGTGCCCTTGCGGTGCATTATTCTGGGCAGATAAATGCAGGTTACTGCACATGGTGTTAATAAGTACGTAAAAAAACTGGCAAAAAAACAACAACTGCTGCAGGTATGAGGTGCACAAATTCTACTGCCCTCCATTAATGGCTGCATGGCAAGTCATTCTCACAGACAAAATTCCTACTTTACCTGCAAGTGTTGCTTCTTCCTCTCAAACCAACATAATTCTATTGGCCAATTACAATAATGGGCTGGCCCACTGACAAACAGGAAGGTACTGGAGGCAGTAGGAGTTGGTATTAGAGGCTGCTGCAGATATTTGCAGGTTCTCTTTAAAGATGTTTAATCCTATGGCATCATTTTATACCCATGGGGATAACTGCAAGCTGTGCTTTTCTGTGCATTTTAAATTTAGTATCAGCATCATAACTGTACTGTCACAATTTTCATGGACAGTCCCATGATTTATCCCCAAAAGTTATTATACCTGGCATGACGCTGGATTTCACTATCAACCCCTTCATGCCGACATAACACATATGTGGGCTTTTCTCTGTGGGGCTGCATATATGTGTATCTCCCTTAGTGCTGGTAGCACACCGCATGGCTTTGTCCCAGCACAGAGACCAGGGTCTCACCGAGAGCCCGGGACCCGTACCAACAATCAGAACCTGGAACTCCTGATTCCAGGTCACCTGATCGCTATGTTATCTTCTCATTGGCTACCACAGTGATCAGTCACTGTCAAGCTCACCCCTCTGTTTCTTATTTCTGTGAATGGAGAGGAAAGATACAATGGGGGTTATTTATGAAAGGCTAATTCACTTTGAACTACAAGTGAAAACTACAAGCGCAAAGTGCTCTTGAAATTGCACTGAAAGTGCACTTGGAAGTGCAGTCGTTGTAAATCTAAGGGGTAGACCTGAAATGAGTGGAAGCTCTGTTGATTTTATCATCCAATCATGTGCAAGCTAAAATGCAGTTTTTTATTTTCCTTGCATGTCCCCCTCGGATCTACAGCGACTGCACTTCTAAGTGCACTGTCAGTGCAATTTCAAGTGCACTTTGCACTTGTAGTGCAAAGTGGATTTGCCGTTAGTAAGTAACCCCCATTGTATCTTTCTCTTTCCTGGCAGAAAGAAAATTGTTTGTAAAAAAAAATCAAGGTTTAATCTAGGTCAAGTATTTGGGTCAAGGTCAGGGTCAAAGGCCAAGGCCAGGGTCAGTATATTTTGGGCAGGATTTCGAAAAAAAAAAAAATAATGTGCACTATTGTTTCTGGGCTGTACTACGGGTACAAACAACAACTAACATACACATATGTGGTATTGTTGCTAAAATCATGAGCAGAAGAATTTATTTTGGGTTGTTCTTTGGTGGTAGGTTATGGTAGTAACAAGAAATATACAGCTCAATTTAAGAAAAAAAATTTCCTTTGATAATAAAAAAAAAAAAAAAAATCAGGAAATATCCATAACTTCTAGACAATTTGTCTAGAAAAAAACAAGGTATAATCCACCTCGATGCACAAAGTAGTTGTGATGATATGTACGGTTTTACTAACACATGTCAAAATTGCAAAATTGTGCTTAGGCATTAAGATTTGTTTTACCCTTAGGCGCAAAGGGGTTAAAGATACATGCCGCAAAATCCTTCTTTTTAACTGGCGATAATTATTGAACAGAATCTTTTACAATTGAGATATATTCCAGCTCAATAAATACATCTTAATTGGGATTATATTGGTCCTTAAAACTCATAGAGAATGTTCTGCATGACATCAATTCAGGAACGTAGTGCAGTGCAGAAAGAACAGCATGTGATCAGGAACAGAAAATGCAATTTAAACCCCCACCTGCTGGTAGGCTGACTGTGTGGTAAGCCTTCCCTGCTGAGCTGTGTGTGGCTGACATATCTGTTTTTGAAACCTAATTCACGGTGACAATCTGAGCAAGAGCTTACAGTCAATCAATGTTCCTGAAAGCTCTTTACCGATACTCTCTGATTTGCCTATTATTTGTCAGGGATAAGAAATTTCCAAAGGTATCTGTGTATTTTAGTTAAATTTGGGCAGTTGTTAAAGCAGAACTGCAGCCAAAAAGAATTAAATAAAAAAGAATAGTATACTGAAAGATAAAAAACAAACCAGAATTTGTTACAGTATTCACTTTCAATCCAGAAATTTCCCCAGCGGTACTTTTTACTGTCACTAGATGTCTTCAGTCTGATGGCTAGCAGCATTTAACCCACTTCCTCTGAGCTCAGGTCACCCTGGACCTGCTCCCTGCATGTGACTGGACAGTGAAAGGAGAATCAGCACAGTGATGAGTCAATCTCTGTCATTCTGCTCTCTCTTCCTGTCAGCATCTTTAACGAGTTTGTAACATTTAAAAAAAATAATAAAATAAACATGTTATACTTACCTGCTCTGTGCAATGATATTGCACAGAGTCGCCCTGAAACTCCTCTTTTGAGGTCCCCCCCGCCGGTTATCACGGCTCCTCCTCTTCATTGTCTGCCCCATAGCAAGCAATGGGGCAGACGTGAGTCCTCGACCCTGAATCAGGCTTTGTGTGCCCATAGATATGCACATCGTGGCCTGGCCCCACCCCTGCTCTCTGCTCACTGGATATTAATGACGGCAACGGGAGCCAATAGCCCCTGTTTCTCTCAGCAAAGCCTGTGTGACCAGGAAGAGAGGGAGAGGAGACCCACAGCTGGGGACAGTGCTGGATCAATACAGGAGTCAGCTAAATGTTGAAGGAAGGGGAAGGGACACATTGTATCTTTTTCTTCTTCTTCGTAATAAACACGCAGACAATACAAACGTACAAAAACACAGCCAGCATCTGACTATTCTCAGGGAAGGGACCCGCGCAGGGGTCACAAGGAAGCATTAGGCCCCTTTCACACATGCGGACATTATGTCCGTATTTCATCCATCCCTTTGCGGATGAAATACGGACATACATGCATTCCTATGGGATAGCGGGTGTCTGCGGATGTATCCGCAGACACCCGCTATCGTCCGCCTCCGCTATTGTCCGATTCTGCAGACAGAGGAAAATCCTATTTTTCTATCCGTCTGCAGAGCGGAACAGACGGTCCGTGCTCATCCGATCCCCCATAGAGGAGAGCGGCGATCTGACAGGGCGGTCCCTGCACAGTGTGCATAGACCGCCCTGTCCGCCGCCGGCTCAGTGGGGACAACGGAGCGTTCCCCGCTGAGCAAGCGGATCATCACGGGGCGGATCATTACTGATCCGTCCCGTGTGAAAGGGGCCTTACGGTAGAAATGTTATATTATTTACGAATACCATAGTTTACCATCATCAATGAGCTGACCTGGCTCATGCTCCAAGGGTATGATGATAATGAAATAGCTCACCTGAGTCATTGTGCTATCAAGGACTGATCTATTAGGTCCTCAAGGGAGGCCATCAGATATTAGGAAGGTTTCCTAGTCCATTGCAGCGGTAGGGGGTTCTGCTAACCACTTAGTCCAGACTCTTTAATATTTTTTTGGACAGCCTCTATGTATATATGTGTCTTTGTTCAGGGGTACCACATTATTGACATGTGATTTCCATGGACCTATAGAGGGAGGAGTCTTCCGCGATGGATTTTCTGGCATAGAACAGCAAGAGACCCAACAAGATTCTCTCAGCCACCCTGGGCACCAGTTCCTCCACCAACCCCAGCAGGCATATTCTTGGGGATAGAACAATAGGTATACTTAGTAGTTCATTCACCTCCATAAGGATTTGTAACGAAAAAACTGTAATTACCGGGCAGGACCAGAAGATGTGAATGTAGTCCCCAGGAACATGGTCACAACACCAGCATTCTGGGGAGAGAGAAGACCTCATCTTGTGCACCTGAGCGGGGGTGAGGTATGCCCTATGGACAATCTTGTATTGAATGAGGTGGTCTCTCAAGGAAACAAGTATTATAAATGGGAAGTCACACACATCCTCCCAGTCCTCTGAGCCCAGCTCCCGAAACATCCCGGCCCCATTGCTGATGGAGCCTGCACAAATCAGGAGATGAGACCCGGAGGAGATGTGCATATAGCACAGAGGTGGGTTTCTCTGTACAATCAAAATGCAAAATCTGCTCCAAGTCCGATTGCACCAGCTGCCTTTCACCTGATGGGAACTGATCTCTGAAAGCATGGGACAACTGCAGATATCTGAATAGGTGTGAGGGCGGAGTATTATGTTGGGACATTAAGTGATCAAAGGAGAAAATGGAGAGGTACGAGGTAATGCCTGAAAGAACTTTAGTACGGCACCTGGCCCATACCACAGGGTCCAGAATTTCAAAAAAGTGCTGTAGATTGGGATTGTTCCAAAGAGGGGCGTTTGGGAATACACTAGTCAGAGGGTACTTTTCACAGGCCAGTCCCTCCTTCCAGGCCCTAAAGGTGGTACACATGTAGGGGGTCAGGTCGTATGGAGCCTTTGGACCTCGCAGAGAAAGGTTCAACAAAGCCTCCACAGACCGTAACACTGCAGCCTCAGTGGCCAAAGCAGAGTTGGATCTATCCGGAACAAGCCACCAAAAAGTAGTGAGTTTCAATGAAATTGTTGTGACAGTCCGGGAATGCCAAACCCCCCTACAAACAAGGGCGCATGGAAGTTTTTTTTTACCTTAATACAGAGAATGCATTAAAAAAAAAAGTTTAAACTTTATAACTACTTTAATGTCAGCACGTAACTGATTGGCTCATTTTGATGCTCCTTCCTCTCACACTCTAGCCCTGCTGCACAGGGACTACAAGAGACTACCGCATTTTTGGTTTGATTTTACCACGTTTCTGCCGTGATTTTGTACAGGTCAAAAGGTCACCACTGTAAAAAGCAGAAAATGCCTGTAATCTGCCTAAAAACAAGTTCCAGAACTTGTTTGACCTTCAGGTGTTTTAAAGCTTCTGGCTTCAGGGGTTTTGGAGTGGAGATGTAAACCATCTCCATAGAGAATAATAGATTTTTTTCCCCTCCAGCATTTTGTAGCTTCAGGCTTACAAAATGCTCAGGTGTGAATGGGGCCTAATACCAGGCCAAATTTAGGTACTTACCCTGCTTACATTTAAAAAAATACATTAATGATTTGGTATGATTACAGATCTGCATTCTATTGAATCTTTTATATCTGCTTAGGTGTCTTTTAGTTCAGCTTTAAAAAAACTTCTAGCTAAGTAACCTAGTCTGAGAGTTTTTTTTTAAAGGAAGATGCCACTTTCATTAAAGGACCAATAACAAACAATTTTGTAAATTAATTTTATTGAAGATCACATTTTAATTTTAAGCAAGCAACACCTCTTGCCATCTTTTTACAATCTCCTTTGCATATTGCTGGCAACCATATAAAGTAAGGGCAGGCCTAAATAATCCACATGATCTATATGGATTACACAGGCAATACATACAGTTGTTGCAAATCCCTGTACAGCAGGGCTGGAGTGTGAGAGGAAAAAGCAGTACAAGCAGTCAATCAGTTCATGTACTGACAAGAAGCATGTCGATAGTGGGACATCTGGATTGATTCCGCCATGACCGCAGCCTAGGATGCATATTATGTTCTGCTGACCTTTTGATATGTATTTCAAGTGTGATACTGGTAGCATGGTTTAATTTACTGTCCTTTGTTGACCCCCCCCCCCATCTATTCCAATACTTTAAGATCCTAGTTGTGACAAGGATGGGTCTACTATGTTGTATATTTACCCTGCTTCAAGTTGGTGCTCTGAACTAGGTTAGCGCCGGTTGGTCATTGTGTTTTTGGTTTTGTACCAATTCTGTATTGATGGCAATCTGTTATTTTATTTTGTATTTTGTATTAATCAGAGAATGTCCAGACCGTTCTGTTTTGTATGTTTCTATTCCTAAAATTTATAAATAGAAGTTACAAAATATAGAAGCATGCTTATAGGAAGAGAGATAAGTGACAGAAAGATAAGCGCATCACGGTGCTGCTTCTCCTTTCACTGTCCAGTCACAGGTTTGGGGGGAGTCCAAGATGACCTTGGCTCAAAGGAAGTGGGTTGAACAATGCTGGCCACAGTGCTGCTTCTCCGTTCACTGTCCAGTCACAGGTTGGGGGGAGTCCAAGATGACCTTGGCTCAAAGGAAATGGGTTGAACAATGCCGGCAGTCACAGTGAGGACATCTAGAGACAGAAAAAAGTACTGTAGGGGAATTATCTGCATTGAAGCTGAATGTTGCAGAAAAAGCTGTATTTTTTATTATTTTAATTTTTTCATGTTTTGCTGGAGTTCTGTTTTAAAAAGAAGGTACTGAAATTTCCTGTCTCAGTAAAAACAGGCATACATTTGCAATGAGGTTTGATAAAATCCTTACAATGTATATAATTAGGTCGAAGAGGATTTTTTCCAACATAAAGTTCCACTTTGAAAAAAAGTCAAATAGTTCAGGTCCTGCTAGGAACCCCCATTACTTACTTCATTGTCGTGAGGAGGCAACTGATGTAAAAGCTGTTTGATTCTCGATTTCTCCCCAGGGCTGTTCACATAAGGGACTTTATCGTCAGGCAAGCAGCTGTAGTACTGGTGGACCTGTGGACACAATAGCAAACTTCATCACATTTACTGCACATACAAACCATCGCTGTTAAAACAATTTTGACCAAGATGAGGTCATGGTGTCACGCGAAACTGGAAAACAAAGTTGTAAACGACAAAACGCACCATAAAATAAAGCAGATTTCCTAGATTTTCCTTTGTCATCAGCAACTAAACAGACAATCCTGCAGAAATTAGAGTTATTGCCTGAACGAGACACAAAACCCTGTGCAGAAAGTGGCTGCGTTCCATCAGACACATGCAAAAGACATCACGGAAAACCTTCAGAGGCCATTAAGGTGTCCTTTCTATCTTCTGCAAGTCCATTGCCAAATAACAGTAGTAAAACATTTAGAATTTTAAAATATCCTGTTATTTTAGTCTATTATGTGATGCCTGTCTCTAAAGCAGCATGTTTTATACATTTAGTTTAACTTAAAAAAAAGAAAAAAATTAAGGATTTAACAGCTTGTAAAATAACTGAAGAACAAGATCTACTACAGAGTCTCTAATGTATTAGTGGTGTGAATATTTAATATATTTACTGTGAGGGTCACCTTTATCTTTGGATATTAGTGATACCTAAGTGTCATAAATAAGGATATGTGTTAAAGGAAACTGGTGTATTATCAGCCAGGGCACATCTTCAATAATTTTTTTGATATTTGAGAGAAAGTACATTTTGACATAATTTTTATTAGCTTGCAGCATATGTAAATGTGTATTTTAAATATGCTTTTTCATATCGAGATTTGTAAATGCTCTTTCTGGTAGCCATTGTTATAAAAGGTGCAATAATTATAAGATAAAATGCAGAAAACATGGAGGAGATCACCCTTAGTAACATAAATTAGATCATTTATCTTAAAGGGGTAACTTTACGACCATCCACCTATCATGAAGTAGGTTCCCCTTTTGCGACCAGTACAGCCCATTTTGCACGCCAAACAGCCCTGATTCATTGAGGCAATATAAGCCACTAGACTTCTGAAGGTATGCTGTGGTATCTGGTGCCAAGGCCAAGCTGTTAGTAACAGATCCTTTAAAGCTTTATTTAAGTTGCGAAGTGGGTTTTCCATGAATCGGACTTGTTTTTGAAACACATGCCAGAGATGCTTGATAGGATTGAGATCAGGAGAAATTGGAGGGCAGGTCAACACCTCATACTTCTTGTGTTTCTCAAAGCATTCTTGAACCATTTTTGCAGTGTGCCAGGGCACATTATCTTGCTGAAAGAGGGCATCAGGGAATACTGTTTCTATGAAGAGGTGTACTTGGGTAGCAACAATGTTTAGGTAGGTGGCACATGTCAAGTAACATCCGCATGAATGACAGGGCCTAAGGTTTCTCAGCAGAACATTGGCCAAAGCCTCACACTGCCTCCACTGGCTTGCCTTCCTCCCATAGTGCACTCTGGTGCCATCTCTTCCCCAGGTAAGTGACACAAACACACACCCAGCCATCCACATGATGTAAAAGAAAACATGATTCATCAGATCAGGCCATCTTCTTTCATTGCTCTGTGGTCCAGTTCTGATGCCCATTGTAGGCACTTTTAGCTGTGGACATGAGTCAGCATGAGCACTGTGACCAGTTTGCAGCTATGTAGCCCCATACACAATCTACAATGCCCATTTTTTTCTGATTTCAACACATCAACGTCAGGGACAACATGTTTACTTGTTGTCTATATATGACACCAACTTTCAGATGCCATTGTAATAAGATAATCAATGTTATTCACTGTCAGTGGTCATAAAAGTTATGGCTGATGGGTGTAAAGGGTGCTTCCACAAAATATTGACACTGCTCAGAAATAAAATTTTCTAATTTATTCCAATTGAAAAAAATATGTGAAGCTTGATTAAAGTTGTGCAAATCTTCTGTGAAAACATTTTAAAATAGACCCCAAAAGTGTATGTAAACCCTATGACTGAACATCCTTACTTGCTTTCTTGCGGTCTATTAAAGTGGTTGCAAACCCTCTGGGACCACTTTAAGCTACAGGTAAGCCTAGATTAAGGCTTACCTGTAGCTGCAAGAAATATCTCCTTAACCTGCACGGGTATTATTATTATTATTATTATTAAGGAATCGTTTTGAACGTGATGACGTAAGACGGGACTAAAAAAGGAAGTTCAATAGCCAGTAGCCAATAGCTTTCCTTGCGTCGTATTTGGTCCGTTGGACCAGCATACAGACAAACGGTTTTCCAGATAGGAATTGAGTTCCGTTGGATAGATTTGAAACATGTTCTATTTCTAGGTCCGTCTGATTTTTTTAATGAAAAATGATTAGCCCACACACGATCGGACTAGTCTGCCATAAAGTCCTCGTGTGTGTACGCGGCATTGGAGTCTGCAAAAGACTTGAGATTGGGGCGGAGATTCATCTTCCAGCAGGACGACCCTAAACATACAGCCAGAGCTACAATGGAATGTTTTAGATCAAAGCATATCCATGTGTTAGATGGCCCAGTCAAAGTCCAGACCTAAATCCAATTGAGAATCTGTGGCAAGACTTGAAAATTGCTGTTCATAGCCGCTCTCCATCCAATCTGACGGAGCTTGAGCTATTTTGCAAAAAAGAATGGGCAAAAATTTCACTCTAGATTTGCAAAGCTGGTGGAGACATCCCCAAAAAGACTTGCAGCTGTAATTGCAGCAAAATATGGATCTACAAAGTACTGACTTAAGGGGCTGAATACAAATGCTCGCCACACTTTTCAGATATTTATTTGTAAAAAATGTTGAAAACCATTTATCATTTTCCTTCCACTTCTCAATTATGTGCCAATTTGTGTTGGTCTATCACATAAAATCCCAATAAAATACATTTATGTTTTTGGTTGTAACATGAAAAAATGTGGAAAATTTCAAAGGGTATGAATACTTTATCAAGGCACTGTATATGCAGGGGCGGACCGACAACTCAGGGGTCCCCCGGGCAATCAGGGATTATGAGGCCACACAGTAGACAAAAACACACACACACACACACACACACAGTATACAATCACACAGTATACACAGACATGTTTCTATTGGCTGAGAAGGTACTGGAGAGGCGGAGCAGCTATAATCTCAGGATTTTTAGACCAAAGGGATGTCGGTAAGGGACATTTCAGAGACAGATGTAAAAAAAAAACACAAATTTTTACATACTGTCCCTGGTTTTACTGAGGCTAGTAACCCTGATAGGGCCCCCTAGAGGCATGGGGCCCTCGGGCAGTGCCCGAGTGGCCCCAGGGTCAGTCTGCCCCTGTGTATATGCAGTACAGTGGGTAAGCCATGTTACTGGCAGGATCATCAGGTTAAAATAAAGGAAAATAAGCCAGCGAAAAGATGGTTTAAACGTTTACCCCCCTGTCGCCCAACTTGTGGCCCGAGGGCTGCATGTGACCCTTTGGTATATCATGTGTAATGCTCGAACATCAGCAGCCTGTAGTGGGAACAATAATTAGGGTAAAATAATTAATTTCTACTAGCCTCATGTAACATGTTCCCAGTTTCGTATTGTCTTCTGCAGCATCCCCAGCCAAAAATGTAGCTTGCCCACAGTCTCTGACCCTCATTTCCTCTATTAGGTCTTCAGTTTCGAACAGCCCTCTCAAGCATTACACATATTGAACAATTATATGTGGCCCATTGGTGATGTCAGGGGCCACATTGGAGGCCCACTTTAGTTTATAAGTTGACAATTATTGGTCAATCGTCTCATGGTAACATTTTCAGATCTCTATAGTTCATGATACATTTATTAGTGCAGTTGGGGCTCTTGTACTTGGAAGTTAAAATTTCCTTTTCCGCCTACATTGGACTGCATTCAGGCTGTTTTTCCAAGCGCAGTGCGAAGAATCTGAAGAAGGCGTGTTCCTATTTGGGTGATCTACACTGCACCTGCAATACAGAAGAGCTGCAGTTCATAGGGTTCTGCATATGGTATAAGCGGTGGGTGGGACGCTCCAGCTGCAGGCTATGTTGCAGGCGAGGATCAGATAACCCTTTGAACATCTGTCAACAAGAGTCCATACTATTTTACAGCAATTGTTGCTGTTTTCACTGACATACAGGGTGGTTATAGGTGTGTAGGTGTCTTCCTAAGAATAATGATGATAAAGGTACAGAGAGCCAGCAGACCAGTCGTGCACATGAAATACTTGGATCCTTTCCTCTTCTCTTCAGAAGGCTGAGGGATGAGACCTGCAAGGCAACAATCTCCCTATTCTGCCAGAGGTACTCTTCACCACCTATTAAGTCTAATTGTCCCAAGTGGCAGGTGAAATCCATAGCATTGCTTATTTTTATCCACGAAGAAAACCCATAGATGTGCACTGGTAGACATGATTGTTGACGCACAGTCAACACAATGTGTGGTGCTACCAAGCAGGAGTAAGAGCCCTCACATAGCACTTAGTAAAGCTCTTCTTAAAACATTGACTTACATCAAGACATTGGGAGTTAAGTTTGTTGATAATTTCTTGACCAGCGCCCAATGGTTATAACACGTGTGCTGTACACACACTGTTATTAAACAAGCTTTTAAATGTTCTAGGAATACACAAAAAATTAATAAAGGCATCTTTTAATGTGAATTCTTTCAGCTTAAAGAATATGTCATCACCTGCCCTTGCAACATCTGTTAGTATTTTATCTTGGCAATAAATATGTTGTCTGTGCCTCCGCCCACACTGCAATTTCTGAGAGCTTTCTGCTACGTTGATTAGAAGATGAAATCTGCTCAGAAACGTATTTCTCTGCAATGGAACTGTTAAAGGGTCGCTTTCACCTTTGATGCCTTTTGTGCACCTACACTATCAACTGCCAAATTGAATTTCATGACACAAAAGTTTTCTTCAATTTTTAAACAAAGTAGTGTGTTGCAGAAAACATGGCATCTGAAAAAACACAAACAAAAGAGGGCGCACTGACCTAGTGCATTATCCCATGGATACTTTATTACAAATCGATAAAATACATACTCACAAACCATACAGGTTCACAGCATAACAAATCAATAGCTTGTGGCACCGAGGTGTGTCAGACCTGGAGTGTTCCAATGACAGAGAAAGGCCGTCCAGGATCCAAATTGGCTTTTGCCTCTGAGGAAGAGGGTTTACTCTCGAAACGCATAAGCCGATTTGGACCATGGATGGCATCTCTTTAGTGTTGGAACACTCTGGGTCTGAGGAATCACTGTGCCACAAGCCATTGACTTGATATGCTGTGAACATGCATAGTTTGTGAGTACATATTTTATCAATTTGTAATAAAATATCCATGGGATAATGCACTAGGCCAGTGCACCATCTTTTGTTTGGATTTTTTCAGTTGCTGTTTGGACTACCCCAATCTTTAGAGGGCAGTAAGGTCTGATTCATCCCTGGTTGGTGCTGATTTTTCCCTAGTCGACCACACTCATGCACAGGTGGGGTTTATACTTTGTGCTTGTACAAAAACATGGCATACCAGAACTCCCCTTGGTGAAACTATGGGTAGTGGAATGCAAACAATTGCAAACAACCTAACAGCTGACCCTATGACTAACATGGTGGTTTGATGTGCAGACACATTAGCTGAAATAAATAAAGATCCTTATACAAATAGATGAAACATCAGTCAGAGGACACTGGCTGTAGCTCAATCCCAAGTTTAACAATGGTGGACAGCTAAAAATATTCAACACGATATGTCACTAGTTCCCCCAAGAATGACCAACTACTACTTCTCTTGATAAATTACCTTTTCTTTAATTCTGGAAGGATGGCTAATCACTAGTTTCCTTCAGAATGACCAATCACTGATTTCTCTGAGAATGACAAATCAATAGTTCTCCCAAGGATGGCTAATCATGGCTTCTCCCAAGAATGACCAAACACTACTCTTGAAAATGACCTGTTTTTAATTCTGCAAGGATGGCTAATCACTAGTTTCCTTAAGAATGCCCAATCAGTAAATCCTCTGAGAATGACAAATAAATAGTTCTCCTAAAGATGGCTAATCACTAGTTCCCCCAAGAAAGACCAATACTGGTTTCCCAAAGACTGACCAACCACTACTCTTGAAAATTACCTTTTTTAATTCTGCAGGGATGGCTAATCACTAGTTTCCTTAAGAATTACCAATTAGCAATTCCTCTGAGACTGACAAATAAACAGTTCTCCTAAGGATGGCTAATCACTAGTTTCCTCAAGAAAGACCAATAGCCGGTTTTCCCCAAGAATCACCAATCACTAGTTCTTGTGAGAATGGTCAATAACTAGGTCCTTCGAAAACGGTTGGCCAAGGGTGTCTTCTGTACCCAAAGACATGAGAAATATTGTCCAACCAATAATTCTTGATTATCTTTGTTTGAGGACTAATCCACTTTTCACAAAAACTAAGCATTGCCATAGAAAAATGATTGTCGCTTTTTATTCACCTTTTTATTCCAGGTTTTTTTGTCAATGCTTAATTGAACAAGCAGAAGTTAGAGGCTGATTCACTACCATGCACAACTGCGCCAGATTTTGCACTCTCCAGTTTTAGTAAATCAGCCCCCTGTGTGTCTAAATCAGTGTTTCTCAACTCCAGTCCTCAAGGCGCCCCAACAGGTCATGTTTTCAGGCTTCATATTATTTTACACAGGTGATTTGATCAGTTTCACTGCCTTTGTAGTTACCACAGCTGTTTCATCTGAGCGAAATCCTGAAAACACGACCTGCTGGGGTACCATGAGGACTGGAGTTGAGAAACCCTGGTCTAAATCACTATCTGCATGATGTGGAAACTTTCTATAGGCAGTCCAGTGGAAGGTCCTCTAAGGACCCAGAAGAGAATCCGCAGGATGCAGGCAATGCCACAGGATTGTCTGGCATGGGCAAATCTGTATCACTGGACTACCAGTCCCTTGTGTGTGCAAACAGTGCAGGCGGGGGACATGAATGGTGGACTTAGGCTAACCCCTATGGATACTGGCTGAGTTATAATTCTCAGTTTTCTTTATGGTGGATGAGCACAAGGCACAGATCTCATTGCGGTTTTTATCCACAGTGCATGAGACAAACAAACATTTCACGTATTAACACAAAAATGTGTTGTTGTTTTTTTAATTCATAGGTGTCTGCAATATTTGATGTGAGAGGCACCTCCTATTCTCAGTGAAAAATAATGTCTCATATCGAAATCAGAGAGCGAAATAATAAATGAAGAAGCGAGGAAGTTGGGATTTAGCAGATCTATTAATAAAACATATAAGCTGTACTAAGATACTTCAAGCACAATTTAAGGCTTTAGGTTGTTTTCTTTTTTTATTATTTTAGGCAAGATGATATGAGCTGTAAAAAAAAAAAAAAACAGGTTGAAGTGTAGGGAAGAAGGGATAAGTGCTGAAACAGCCAGTATGACTGTCGCAGTGTTTTAAATGCAAGTAAGGCAAATGACACACACATCACTGCCCTCTGTCTCAGCTGTTAAAGGATACGCCACTATCCACAAATTTAAAGGTCCATAAATACTCAGGGTTTGTTTACACCGTAGTGCACATCATAACACATATTAAAATGTGTTGACTGACTTGTAATATGCCGCTGAACTTGCTAGCAAATTTGGCTTCTTTGGGAAGAGTCAATTCTCTAGCCCAGAACCCTCCCTCCTTGCAATTCATAGCATACTACATTTCTTGGAGTGTTTATTAACTATTTGTGCTGGCCTAGCTCCTCAACTCTTCCTTTCACCTCCGTAATGTAACCTTTTAAGTAGCTGCTGGAGAAGTGCAGAGGAATACTATACAGAAGTGGCAGGTCAAGGTGCTTGAGAATTCAAAGCAAAAAGGTCACCCCCACTGACATAAGCAGTGGACTACATCAGAAGCATAAGTTGCAGATCCCGTGATTTTTGTGCGCCACTTCTAGCTGAAGTACCCAAGGTAGTTGCTTCTTCTGAATACCCTGTCGGCCCAGCCCTGCTATACAGTATCAACTGAGTGACAGCTTATTGTCTGCTGGGGCTTCTAACATTACATCCAAGATGGCAGTGGCTAGCAGCTGTCTCATGACTTTAGAAGGTCTACACAAGCGAGGCTTTTACAGGAGACAACATGGCTTGGCTAAAATACGTTAAATGCACATGCCATCTTACAGGAAGGTTATTGTTGAAATGATTGTTCTGGAGACAGGGTCTCTTTAATTGTACCCCAATGCACATTTATAGTATGCTACAGGGTTTCAGAAAATAGTGCAGGTAGCATTTGTAGTACCTTAAGAGCTCATACCAAATAAATGTGCTGCCTTATGCAAAACCCATTAAAGACACATATGGTAACACGTGTACACGTGTCAGGGCTGTGCTCTCAGCCCTCCCTTCTCCCTGCTCAGCTGTCAGTTAATTGCCTCTACTCATCGTTCCACAATGGCTCACCTGTTGATCATCTAATGCTCGTCAGTCAAGCTCACAGCCAGCCCCTTCTGGCTATTTAAACTGTCTAGTTAATTTCTTCAATGCCTTTGCCTTGGTCAACATATCTAGAGACTCTCTGCTGTGTTTTTGTTGAAGACTTGTCTAGCTGACATCCTTCCCGATTCCTGATTCTGTCTGCTACCTCTGACTGCACTGATATCTGGATTCCTGATTTCCTGGCTTGTTCTGACTACCCGATTTGGCTACCGAACCCTGGCTATGTTTTGACTATGTTTACCATTTTATTAAAAGGTGTGATTTTTTACTGCATTTTCTGTCTCCGTCATTTCATGGTTCTTGACAACGCACTAAGATGTAAACGGTAGACCTGTCCCAAACCTGAGCATTTCAACCTGAGTACTTTAAGAAAATGAAAATAAGCAGAGGTTACTTTTAGTAAAACTGCAAGTCTAAATCAGAAATGGATCACCCACAAGGCAAATGTGGCAAGAGCCTAGAGCCAGGTGACTGTCCAGAGGGCTCAAATATAACTTATTCTCCTGCAGTAAACGAGGAGAATGGCCCAACTGGACAAAGTTATGCAGCTGCATCTTACTTCACAAGTAAGTATGCACTGCTCGGCAGTTAGTGTCTCATGGGGCCATGCTAAAAGATACAATGCATATAGGGTGGCTTCTCTGCATTTCTGTGATCTGTTTTCAGTTAGAACACACCTAGGGAACACAGTTAACCCCTTGATCGCCCCCTAGTGTTAACCCCCTCCCTGCCAGTGACATTAATATAGTAATCAGTGGCTATTTTTAGCTCTGATCGCTGTATAAATGTCAATGGTCTCAAAAAAGTGTCAAACGTGTCCGATCTGTCCGTCACAATGTCCTAATAAAAAAATCGCAGATTGCCGCCAATATGAGTAAAAAAAAAAAAAAGTTTTATGGCATTTTTATTTATTTTATTAATTAATTCTTTTTTTTACTAGTAATGGCGGCGAACAGCGATTTTTATCATGACTGCGACACATTTTTGGGACCATTGTCATTTATACAGAAATCAGTGCTACACAAATGCACCGATTCCTATGTAAATGACACTGGCAGTGAAGGGGTTAACCACTAGGGGGTAGTGTATGTGTTAAATGTGCCCTAGGGAGTGTTTCTAACTGGGGGGGCGTGGCTACGTGTGACATCACTGATCTCTGCTCCAGATTACAGGGAGCAGAGATACTGTTACTAGGCAGAATGGGGAGATGCTTGTTTACATTAGCATCTCCCCGGCCGCAGAGTAAACAGGAGATTCTCGCTGTATATAATCTAATGGCGCTCGTCCTGCCCCCTCCCTGTCCCCTCCCCTTGTGAGGCTGCAGATGGGCATTGATCAAGCTGCATTGATGGGCAATTGTGAGGCTGCAGATGGACATTGATCAAGCGACCCGACTCATGGAGCTTGACGTGGGCATGCGCACCTGCTGGCCGCCTCTTAAAGGGCGACGTACATGTACATTAGTTTGACTGTACGAGCCCTTCTGCCGATGTATATCGGCGTAGGGCGGTCGGCAATCGGTTAATATGAAGTCCTGTCTCCTGGACCAGCATTGGACCAGTGTTCTGTCCATCATAGAAGCCGGTCCAGGAGGCGGAACTTTGTATTAAAGAGGTCGTCAAGTAAACCTGAGATTCTCGCTGTATATAATCTAACGGCGCTCGTCCCCCCTCCGAGGCAGCAGTAATCTGAGGTGAGGCTGCAGATGGGCACTGATCAGGCTGCATTTAGGCAATGGTGAGGCTGCAAATGGGCATTGATCAAGCTGCAATAATGGGCAATTGTGAGGCTGCAGATGGCATTGATCAGGCTGCATTGATGGGCAATTGTGAGGCTGCAGATGGGCATTGATCAAGCTGCAATGATGGGCAATTGTGAGGCTGCAGATGGCATTGATCAGGCTGCATTGATGGGCAATTTTGAGGCTGCAGATGGGCATTGATCAAGCTGCAATAATGGGCAATTGTGGGCTGTAGATGGCATTGATCAGGCTGCAGATAGGCAATGGTGAGGATGCATTGATGGGCACTGACCCTTATTTTGCTTCATTCTTTATTCCTGAAACTTCCCTCCTAAAATGAAGGTGCGCATTATACACCTTATATGCCGATAAATACGGTAATTATATATACACTGCCTTAGCTGTATTGCTTAATTGAAGTAGAGAAAAATCAGATCACAAATTTACCTCAGATGTGCAAATCTCAGAACTGGACAGGCAGAATTACAAAGCCTTTGGCAGGCAAAACAACTCCTATTTATGTATTTAATCTGTGTATCTAACGGTTTGCCTGGAGTTCACTTGTTAATATATCATTTTGATGAGGAGGGGTAGGCGTATGGGAATTTTGTGTGTGAAACTATAGTTCACTGTTCAGAAAAAAAAGAATCCCCTCTGGATGTTATTAGGTGTCATGTCCTGTGTTCCGATCATACAAAGTGCAGATCCACGAGGCAATAATTAAAGTAGAAAAATCTTTTCATCTGATTGAATGTACAGCAAATGTAAAGATACCAGCAAGAAAATCTAACACTGATTAAAAAGAAAAAGTGAACAGTTTGCATACCAGCTGTCACCGACTAAAATAGAGAGGCACGATGTTTTCCTGACATAAACCAATGTGAGGCGCACTAATTAGCATACAGATTTGGAAAGCCGAGTATAGTTTTGTATTATTTATATGGAAGTACAACTTTTAAAAAAATGTAGGGCACTTTCACACTGAGGCGCTGTGGCATCGGTGGTAAAGTACCGCTATTTTCAGAGGCGCTTTACCGTAGTTTTAGAGGGGCTTTTCGGGCGCTAGCGTGGGGCACTTTTAACCCCCGCTAGCGGCCAAAAAAGGGTTAAAAGTGGCACTTCCCATTGATTTCAATGAGCAAAGGCGCTTTAGGAGCGGTGTCCTTCCAAGATTTGTTTGAAGAGAATGCCAATGTGAGGTATCCAGCCATAGCATCCTATGCCTGCTGGCTGGGGAGGGTGGTGGTTTAAGGGGAGCACCTTCAATAATGTCTGTGCAGTCCATTGCTGGACTTGGCTTAAAGGCACACAACTGATGATTGCTAGTCTCAGCCTAATGCAGTGGTTCTCAACTCCTGTCCTCGGGACCCACTAACAGGCCAGATTTTAAGTTTTACCTTGGGGAGATGCAATGACTGAGCAGCAAATGATACACTATGTATTTCAGTTATCTTGCAAACCTGGCCTGTTTGAGGGTCCATCCTGAGGACAGGAGTTGAGAACCACTGGTCTAAAGGCACACTACTAGCCTGGGAGAGGGGCTGAAGTAATTTTTTTTTTTAATGGAAGGAAGACTTTGCAGCTATTTTGGGCATCATGTAATCCATAACGCTCTCTCTCCCCTGGACAACGTGCCAATAACAACTTCAAAGGAAAAAAAAAAAATGACAGAGTGGATGCCGGTCATTCCGTCACTGCTGGTGGGTGGAGGGGTGTTTTGAGACAGCTATAGGCCACATCACCAACAGATATGATAGAAGGGCCAAATAACCCAGCAGCAATACATACTTTATGCTAAAAGGTTTTCATCCCAGAAAGTTGCGAGCAATGCGTTAGACCCCTTTTACACTGAGGCGTTTTTCAGGCACTTTTGGGCTAAAAATAGCACCTGTAAAGCGCCTGAAAAACGGCTCCCCTGCAGTCTCAAACCATGTACACATGATCGTAAATTCGGCCAGCAAAAGACTGATGAGAGCTTTTGGTTGGAGAATGTGATCATGTGTATGCTCCATTGGACTTTTGCTGGCTGAATTTCGGCCAGTAAAAGATTGAGAGCGTGTTCTCAATTTTTCGGTCGGGAAAAGCTCCTATCCGAAAATCCATTTGTGTATATGCAATTCCGATGTGCAAAAACTCACGCATGCTCAGATTCAACTATGAGATGGAAGCTATTGGCCACTGGCTATTGAACTTCCTTTTTTTAGTCCCGTCGTAGGTGTTGTACGTCACCGTGTTCTTGATGGTTGGAATTTGGTGTGACCCTGTATATGCAAGACAGCTTGAGCGAAATCCTGTTGGAATTCCGTCAGGAAAACTATAAGAGCCTTTCCGACCAAAATTCCGATCGTGTGTACGGAGGGCTCTCACACTGAGGCGTTGCGCTGGCAGGACGTTAAAAAAAACTCCTGTATGCAGCATCTGTGGAGCGGTGAAAGAGCGGTGTATACACCGCTCCTGCTCATTCAAATTAATGGGCACCGCTTTGCAACGCTTTGTGGGCCCTTTTAACCTTTTTTCAGCCACTAGCGGGGGATAAAAGCAACCCGCTAGCGGGCGAAAACCCCAGCAAAAAGGACAGTAAAGCGCCTCTAAAAATAGCGGCGCTTTACCGCCGACACCCCAGTGTGAAAGAGGCCTTACCGTAGAGCAAGCATGCTGAGTGGAGATGCAAAGGAAGCTGCAAAACTGCTGATGGGCTTTCTAAATCTGACACTTCAGCTTGTGAAAAGGGGTCATCTGATGATCGATTGTTACTGCCCCATCGAGCTTGAGTTTCATTTTTTATATATTAATTAAAATGTACCTGTGTCCTCTACAGTCTTTAGACAGACTTACAAGGAGTTCAAAGTGGTATTTTTTTTAAATTATGAATTAAAAAAAAAAAAAAATAACACATTTCAGGGGTTCAGACACGCCTCCTTCATCAGGGTTTGTATGTTGTAGAATTACAAATGTGGCTACACTCAGGTAAATTGCAACAAATGTTGGATATAAATCATGGTTGAATTACTGCCACTCACAAGTAAGTAACAACTAGAAATTTTAAACCATAAAAGTGCCAGATGACATAATTAACAAGCCAGGAGCTGAATCAACCAGTCCCTCATCCCCAAGTTCCATCTATAATGAACATGTCCCTTTGTGGCCTGGGCCTTTATCAAGCGTAGCCGGACCTATTCACAAATTCTGAGATATGGGTATTCTTTATAAAATTAGAGAAAGTTTTTTAATTTGTACTGTTTGGGTTGCGGTACCACATGTTTTTACTATGTCTTCTGGTAAATAATTTGCATTTGCAGATTATGCATTTTTTAAAAGGTAAAGCAAGTGCCTAGATGTTATAACCTACATCGTATCTGGGAAAACAAACGTATGCCAAGCGTGTGCTGGATATGTTTTGACTGACAGGAATTAGTTCCACATAGCTGGGAACCAGGTTGTGAGAGGTGAATTACATTAGACATAATGGAAAATTGCTATTTTCTATCTGTCATGGTTTCTAACCTTTTTTAGATTAGCAATCCACAGAAACAAGCAATTTTATTTCAAATGTACCCTTCTCCGATAATGACACAACTATGATATATTTATATAACTCATTTAATATTATGACTTTTCTGGGTCCCGATGTATAGCAAAAAAAAAAAACAAGCCGCGTATTTCTTATTTATTGTAATATCGTCGTTACGGTAAAAATAGGTTTTCACACACAACAGCACACATGCGGAGAGATCCTGGAGACCGAGAGCTAGAAAAATCCAGTGAGATTTAATGACCTGAAAACCATTTCTCTTCAGAGGAAGGTGTAATGAGGAGGTGGCGTTACGCTTCTTTAGCTGAACATGTAATAAGCTCCCTGATCTGAGGATTGGCTATTCCATGGGCACTAAGCGTCACGCATGAAAAGGTCAAAACGGACTGCCCACAGCCAACAATGGGATTTGTTTTGTTTTTTTGTCTAGTGCATGTTAGAGATAGGAAAATATGAATTCTTTCAGAGGCTGATAACACTGGCACAGTAGTGTAGAACAGTACTTATCCAAAGCACAAACAGTGCCAAGTGGTGAAAGAGTGCAAATTAGGGGTTGACCGATTATCGGAGCGGCCGATTATTGGAGGACGATATTCAGACTTTTCAAATAATTGGTATCGGTCAGAGACTTACCGATATTGATCAGACCTCCTCCCCCTGTCCCCGCGTGGCGCTCGCTGCAGTCTCTGCCAATCTCTGTCAGCGGTGCGGTGAGCAGCAGAGAGATGATATCATCGCTCACTGCCCGCATTGCATCATCGCTGTTCCGGCCCTAAAGCAGGGCTATGAAGGCTGTTCTTTACAGCATGTGGAAGTTTACCCGCTTGGATACCTCTGGGGAGAGACTGCCAGAAGTAGTGTAAGTAGTGACAAGCTGCATATGGGTGGCAGATGAGAGTGGCAAGTGACAAGCTGCATATGGGTGGCAGGTGACAGTGGCAAGTGACAAGCTGCATATAGGTGGCAGGTGACAGTGGCAAATCACATGCTGCCTTTAGTGCCAGGTGATGGTGATGTACAGAATATCAGCACCTGATATCGGCTATCGACCTAAAAGGCGGCCGAAAAAATAGGTATCGGCCCTGAAAAACCAATATCGGTCAACCCCTAGTTCAAACTGTCTTAAATTTTTTGTAAGATCACGTAAAACAACCAATGCGTTTCAGAGGTCATTAAAGTGACATTAAAGCTTAATTTTTTGTTTTAACCACTTCAATACCGGGTACCTTCCCCCATTCCTGCCCAGGATAATTTTCAGCTTTCAGTGCTGTTGAATAACAAATGTGACGCTATGCAACACTGTACCCAAATTCAATTTATCATTTTCTTCCCATAAATAGAGCTTTCTTTGCTGGTATTTTTGTCACCAATGTTTTTTCTTGTTTTTGCTAAACAAACTAAAAAGGACCGAAATGTTTGAAAAAAAAAAGTTTTTCTTAGTTTCAGTTATAAAATTTAGTTTTCTCCTTCACTGATAGGCACTGATAAGGCTGCACTAATGGGCACTGATAAGGCGGCACCGACGGGCACTGATGAGGAGGCACTAATATGTAGAATTGAAGGGCACTGATATGCAGCACTGATGGGCACCGATAGGCAGCACTGATATGCAGCACTGATAGGCGTCACTGATGGGCACTGATGGACACTAATAGGCGTCACTGATGGGCGCTGGTAGGCGGCACTAACAGATGGCACTGATGGGCACTTATAGATGCCACTGATAGGCAGCACTGTTGAGGAGGTACTGACAGTCATTACTGATTGGCATCTGTGAAGAGCACTGACAGGGTTTACTGATGGCCACTGACTGCAACTTTGACAGGCACTGATTGTCATTTTGGTGGGCACTGATTGGCATTATGGTGGGCACTGATTGGCATTGCTGATGGAGGCTGTGCTGATAATCAATGCTCTGATTATCAGCACAGACCCCCCCTCTGACAGGAGAGCCACCGATCGGCTCTCCCTGCCAGTGTGAACTGAGGAAAAAACGATTACTGGCACTTCCTGGCTACTGCTGTGATCAGTCACAGCAGATCACGTGGTAAAGAGCCTACATCATAGGCTCTTTACCACGATCGGAGATGCAGTGTGTCAGAGTGACACACCGCACCACCGATCAGCGTGCACAAGCAATTTATCCTGCTGGATGTCATATGACTCCCAGTCAGGATAACTGAGCTACATTGCAGACATCAATCTGCAATGGGGCAGGCGGGAAGTGGTTAAATAACAAACATGTTATGCTTACCTGCTCTGTGCAGTGGTTTTGCACAGAGCAGCCCTGATCCTCTTCTCAGGGGCCCCCACTGGTGCTGCTGGCCCCTCCCTCCTGCCTAGTTCCCCCATAGCAGGCAGCTTTCTATGAGGGCATCCGAGCAGGCTCGCTCTCAAGCTGCTGCTCCATGTGTCCATTCACACACAAAGCGCAGCTTGGCCCTATCCCCCACTCTCTTCTCATTGGCTCACAGGCTGTGATTGACAGTAGCAGGAGCCAATGACTACCATTGCTGTCTCAGCCAATGAGGAGGAGGAGATCCAGGGACAGTCAAGGCTCTCATGCACATCCCTGAATGTAGATGGGGCTTAGGTACGTTTTAGGAGGGGCTGGGAGTGCTGCTACACACGGAAGGTGTTTTTACCTTCAATGCAAAAAAACCCTGAGCCTTTACTACTTTAATAAGTTTAAGTGGATTCAATAAAAGACTGCTAAGCTGATCTATTATGAATAGAAAAAATCCAGAGGAGACCCCACCAGTCTAAACTCTAATAATCCCAGTCTGCTACAGGTGTGCCAGGTAAGGGAGCCTGTCCTTGCTCTGTGTAAACTCTGTACAAAGAGCCGCATACTGATACCCTCACTTGCATGCTGCAAGACCTGAGAAACAGCCCTTTGTGACATGTTTCGCCCTTATAAACTTAGGCCGCGTACACACGGGCGGACTGTCTGTCCAACTTAGTCCGCTGAAACACATTTCAGCGGACAGTCCGCTCGTGTGTGGGCTTCAGCGGACTTTTTCAGCGGACAGTCTGGCGGACTAAGTCTTTCGGAATTTCCGTAATATTGTCTGTCCAACTTTGGTTTCAGCGGACAGTCCGCTCGTGAGTAGGCTAGTTGGACGGACTAAGTATGGCGCATGCTCAGAAAGGATTTACACGGCCGAAGGTTGTATTGCAGTGTATTGGACGTCGTATTTCTAGTCCCGTCGTACGTGCTGTACACGTCATCGCGCAAGCTTTCAACGGACTGTCTGTTCATCGTGTGTGGTCAAGTCCGTTCATTCAAAAGTAGGACGGACTGTCTGTCGGATTGTCTGACGGACTTAGTTGGCCAGACAGTCCGCCCGTGTGTACGCGGCTTTAGAGGTACAGACATCTACAGCTACAGGTGAAACGCGTCAATGGGGTGGTTCCCAGACAGGGATTTGCAGCATGCACATCTGGTTGAATAAAGCTGTGTGAAAGAAAGTGATATCAGCGAAGCGGTGTGTGCAAGTTTGTTGTTCAGTTTATTATGAAGTTATTTCTGTATAATTCAGAGAAAATCAATAAGGATGTACGCACGTTATTGACTAGTAATATTAACTCCTAAAGCCAAACCTAAGGCAATTAGCTAAATATAAAACCAAAATATATTGTATACATCGGAGCTGGTTTAGCTGCCAAAAGATTTGTATTTGGACTCATCAAATCCTGAGATTTATACAGCTACCACAGACCACAACCAGCCTGGTGACCTGATTTCTCTCTATTGTTTAGGTCACCTTTTTGCTATTGTTAACAGGGTCCTTGTCACCACATGAGCATGCAGGGCACCTGATCTATCAGACCAAGTGCTGTTGTATGGGGATTTCAAAAGTTCATATCAAATTAAATTCTGGTATGTAAACTAAAAACATTAAAAAACATATGGTTGAAATATCAATAATTGCATTAATTGATGGGTTTAGCTTTAATCTTTTATGGACTAATTTATTCTACAAATATTTGCCGCATACCCTTTGTATGTGTCTGTTTATCTGAAGTAACTAGGGTTTCTACCCTTTAGTTAATGGCAAAATGGATAGCGGTGGGATGGGGGTGTTGTGGTAAAACATGCTGCAAAAGTGGGTGTGGCCTAATTAAACTCAGTAAGGCTTTATGGCAGTATGGCTCTCTCTGTCTGAATGGACACAGAGTGATCTCTGACTCATCTCGGGTGCCCCCATAGCAAGCTGCTTTCTGTGGGGGCACTCGACAGGAGGGAGGGGCCAGGAGTGCCAAACCTGGACCCAAGAAAAGGAGGATCTAGGCTGCTCTGTGCAAAACCATTGTACAGGGCAGGTAAGTATAAAATGTTTGTTATTTTTAACTAAAACAAACAAGACTTTACAATCACTTTAAGGCATCAGCATACCAAGACATGTTGGTCAATTTCATGCTCCCAACTTTGTGAGAAGAGTTTGGGGATGGCCCATTCCTGTTCCAACATGACTGAGCACCAGTGCACAAAGCAAAGTCCATATAGACATGAATGAGCGAGTTTGGGGTGGAGGAACTTGACTGGTCTGTACAGAGTCCTGAACTCAACCTGATAGGACATACCAAGACATTTTGGTCAATTTCATGCTCCCAACTTTGTGGGAAAAGTTTGGGGGTGGCCCCTTATTGTTCCAACATGACTGCGCACCTGTGTACAAAGCAGGGTCCATAAAGACATGGATGAGCAAGTTTGGAGTGGAGGAACTTGACTGGCCTGCACAGAGTCCTGACCTCAACCCGATAGGACACCTTTGGGATGAATTAGAGCAAAGACTGCAAGCCAGGCCTTCTCACCCAACATCAGTGCCTGACCTCACAAATGTGCTTCTGGAAGAATGGTCAAACGTTCCCATAGAAACACTCCTAAACCTTGTGGACAGCCTTCTCAGAAGAGCTGAAGCTGATATAGCTGCAAAGGGTTGGCCAACTTAATATTGAACCCTACGGATTAAGATTGGGATGCCATTAAAGTTCATGTGGGTGTAAAAGCAGGCGTCCCAATACTTTTCGCAATATAGTGTATATGAACTGTAGGAACCAAATTTAAAGGTTAGCAAAATAAAATAAAAAAAGGAAATTTTTCTTACACCCAGTGATACCAGTTGCAGATATTCTCACTAATTAAGTTGCTATGGCAGTGATCTGAAACCTGACGCTGAATTCTGCTCTCTAGAGGTTCTATTGATAAAAAAAAAAATTGCATAGATATTTGTCCAGTGAAACTGCATGTACATTTGTTCTGTGCCAATTAATCAGCATTCACTTATGAGTTTTGGGGCAAAATCGAATTTTCTTAAGTTATTTTCTATTCTGGTTGAATGCTCTTAGGATATTGTTTACGCTACTTTCCATTTGAGTCAAACGATTTTAGGCTATTGTTTAACCACTTGCTTACTGGGCACTTAAACCCCCCTCAGTCCCAGACCAATTTTCAGCTTTCAGCGCTGATGCACTTTGAGTGACAATTGCGCGGGCATACAACACTGTACCCAAATGAAATTTTTATCATTTTTTTCCTACAAATAGAGCTTTCTTTTGGTGGTATTTAGTTACAGCTCGGAGTTTTATTTTTTGCTAAACAAACAAAAAAAGATGCAAAAAAAAAAAAAAAAAAAATCATGTTTTAATAGTTTGTTATAAAATTTTGCAAACGGGTCATTTTTCTCCTTCATTGAAGTGCGCTGATTAGGCGGCACTGATAGGCTGCATTGGTGGGCACTGATGGGCTGCATTGGTGGGCACTGATGGGCTGCATTGGTGGGCACTGATAGGCTGCACTGGTGGGCACTGATAGGCATAGTTAAGGCGGCACTAATAGGCACAGATAAGGCGGCACCGATGGGCACAGATAAGGCGGCACTGATGGGCAAAGATGGGCACAGATAAGATGGCACGGATGGGTGGCACGGATAAGTGGCACGGATGGGTGGCACGGATGGGCACTGATAGGTACCACAGATAGATGGGACTGATGGGCACTGATAGGTGGCACTGATAGGTGGCTCTGATAGGTGGCACTGCTGGGCACTAATGGGCGGCACTGCTGGGCACTGATGGGCGGCACTGCTGGGCACTGATGGGCGGCACTGGGGTGCAGCACCTGAGGCAGATTTTGGGTGGCACTGTGGGTGGCACTGCTGGGTGGCACTGTGGGTGGCACTGTGGGCACTGCTGGGTGGCACTGTGGGCACTGCTGGGTGGCACTGTGGGCACTGCTGGGTGGCACTGACAGGGGGGCACTTACTTTATTCAGGATGGCACTGCGGGTGGCAGGTGGGCACTGGCAGGGGGCAGGTGTCCTTTTAAATTGCTGGCCGTGATCGGGACTGATGTCCCGAACACGGCCGCCGGCGATCGGCTTTTTTTTTTTCTCCTCGCGCTGTCAGCGCGAGGAGGAATACTAGCCGATTACCGGCTCCGTTTTATCACATGATCAGCTGTCATTGGCTGACAGCTGATCACGTGATAAGGGGTCGGGATCGACCCCTTACACGGATCGGTGATCAGGCGAGTCTCACGGACTCGCCGATCACAGAGCGCGCCGCGCGCGCCCCTCAGGGGGCGCGCAGGCCGCTCGTAACCGGGACTACGTCAATAGACGTAGTCCCGAAAATGTGGGTCCGCGCTATTGCCGTCATTTTGCAATAGCGCGGGTCCCAAGTGGTTAAACTATTTTCCATTCTAGCCAAATGTTCTTAGGCTATTTTTCTCTTCAGGTCATATGTTCTTAGGCTTATGTTTAGGTCAGGGTCTCTCAACCAGGGTTCTACAGAACCCTAGGGTTCCCGCGGGACGTTCTCAGGGGTTCTGCCATGAATCACAGTTGTGGCAGATGTTTGCCCTCATACCATTGATTGGCACCCAGAACACAGTGTGGGATAAGAAGTGGGTAATATTTTTCTTTTCTCTTTTTTGTGTGGAAAGTTTGCTACGATGCTACAATACAATATTAACATTGGCCTGTCGTTTATATGGAGCAGGATGCTTACTCTAATTACAAACTGTGAAATCTATTTTAAAGTACAGTTCCTTACTAGTGTAAATGTTTATTCACGGATATCCTTTGCAAATTCCTTTGCTTTTTTTTCTTTTGAGAGGAAAACGAACTTGTTAATTTCACAATTCCGTTGCTATGACAACTGGCGATTAGAAAGAAGAACCTGGATACAAGTTGTCAGGGTAGGCCATGTAGCTAGGAGTAGAGTTCATAAGATTTAAAGGTGCTGTTTACTGTAATTTTAATGTAATTTTTATATATATACAACTAGAGATTATACCAATGCCTATGTAGATGGCAAAGATAGTTAAACCTGACTTGTTGATTTTAATTCACCAGTTCCCATTCTTTCACAAAGTCGTAAGCTACCTAAAACCAAACACTGAAATTATGATAGAGAATCATACAAGTGATACCCTGCCTGTCAACAATGACCTTTTCTCTCTTGAGTTCATTTAGCAGGCACTGTGGAGCAAATCATCCTCAAAATTCACAGAAGAAGACCTTAAAGAGGAAGTAAACTCTCCCACTCTGATGCTTCTTTTCATTTAGTCCATTATAATAAGTAATTATCATACTATAGCCACTGAAATCCAGCCCAAATTGCATATTACTTACTGTTTAAAGAAACTTTAAAAAATCGTTTCCAGGGGTTAGGCAGCGCCATCTTAAGTATTGTTTTCTGAGTCCACAGTGGAGTGTATTTCCGCCCTTACATTGAGCACTACCTGTACTGTTAACCAAGCCTCCTTCTCAATTCAATGTTTCTATGGCAACCCTGCTTCCCTGCTCATAGCTAACTTATTTTATTTCATAGTATTTACTTGTGCTGCTTATCTAGTGTCTGCCTGTGTGAGTCCTATCAGCTTCAGCTGATAAGACTGCAGTTATTCCTGTCCCATGCCCTGCTTTACACTACATGTGATGTCACATGGTGTGTAGGAGGAAGCTCTGAGTGATTATGCAGCCTCCTGGTAGTTCAGTGTTATGTGCCATAGGAAGTCCTGATAACAGATAGATAAGCACATAGAGTGTGCCATAAATCAGGGGAGATCTGGGCATGCTCAGTGACGTCATTCTAAAGAACAAAAAGGATTACAATACTAAGCAAGTAAGGAGATATCTACAAGCAGTGTTCATTAGGGTTTTTTTTATGCTGATTTACATGGGACAAAGTTGTGGGGGAGGGTTTACAACTACTTTAAGTTGTTATCTCAGGAGCTCAGCTCAGCTCCTTCTCCTCCAGCAATGACTCCACAGGGGAAGCAGGATGAGTTGAGCCGCTAAGAGAATGACTTTAAGCCCTCAGTCACACCTAAACTATCTGTAGTTTGGAGCTCAAGGTTCTAAAATGCTCAGCAAGTCAAATCCCATGCTTTAAACTATCCCTACTCACATCTGAGTGACCAGGCACCTGTAGCTTACCTGAAATTCCAGGTACATGAACTACTTTGGAAGAAGAATGGGGCACTTTTGGTCCCGTTGACTTCCAATAGAGCATGCATGCAAACGTGTTACTCAAGCATGTTTTTTAAGTTGCTTCATAATAAAAATCTATGGGGCAAAATTGAGGCATCCTATCCCAAAAGAACTCCTATACAGCAAAGTTGATCTTAAAAATGTGTGAATAAAATGTGCAAAAAAGGCAAAAAAAGCCTCAAAAGCGTCTGACTATTCTACACTCAAGTGAAAATGGGGGCTAAAGGGTTAGTTTATCTGTGTAATAAAATATACAATGCAGATAAGGGCCCCCAGTAGGTTTTAAAAACATTGGGCTGCTTACAATTGGAAGGATCTGTCCTGTCCTGCCTAGGTTCTAGGACACACGGTATGTTGGGTACACCCTAGCTAAACACTAACTACTCTCCCTCTTTCAAGACCCCCACATATGCAGTGCATTCCTCCTGTGGTAGGGAGAGCTCTCATTAAAGTGATGTTGGGGGCACACCCAACATAGGGTGCATCTCAGACCATAGGCAGGATAGGGCGGATCTCTTCCAATTGTAGTTTTTCGGTCAGGCTCTGGCTCCTTTCACGACTTAGGATCCAACTTGTGAGACCCAAAGTCTCAGGACATGTGAAATGCCATGCATCTCTATGAGAGCCGTTCCTATTGACACTACTGAAATCGTTGCGACTTCAGAAAAGATTCCTGCACTGTTTTGATCTGACTTTGACACGACTTCCATGCCAGAGAGTGAAAAAGTCTTATCAAAGTGATGGCAAAGTTGGACTCCAAAGTTGCACTGAAAACCACGCAACCTTGTAGTCAGCTAGTGTGAAAGGAGCCTGTGGGAAAGACACCGTGAACCTACAAACAACGCCGTATCCTGGCCTAGGCTGACAAGGCCCAGGCCTAGGGCAGCACTTTGCAGGGGGACAGCACAAAAAGAGTCCCCGCTGGCTTGCGCTACATTTGTAGTGTAGCGCCAGTCTTATGGGGTGGACTGAGCTGAGAGGCAAATTAGTCTAGCACCCCCATAAAGCAGCCGCACTGCTTCCGGTATGGGGCCGGCTAGCATTCTGCAATTGTGGGGGGGGGGGGGGGGACGCGCTTCTAATTTTGACTGTCATATCATCCTGGACCACAAACCTTCCTCACTGTGCTAAGTTTTCTGCTACACCATTGGCATGGTTATATTTTCTTAGTTCTCTCCATACAATGATCAGAAATTTGTGCTTAAAGTAGAACTATAGGCAACACTTTTTTTATTTTTCATTTTGGATAGAGTAAGGGAGGGTTATAGCCCCCGTCAGTTTATTTTTTACCATCCCTGTCCCATTGCAGAAATTTCCCTTCACTTCCTGCCCCATAGCCACACAGGAAGTGAGAGGAAATCTATGCAAATTAAGGGAATCCATTGCCAAATCTATGCAAATTAAGAGAATCCCCCCAGACCTTCAGAACTAGTGTCCCCACACAAAAAATTCAAAGCTGGTCTTAAACAGCAAGGGGTGTGGCCTTGGGAGTAGGGGTGGGTCATATTTAAATTAGGGGGTACACAAGTTTAGTCAGGCCTAGGGCAGCACAAAACCTAAATACACTACTGTATACAAGTATAACATTTAAACTAAGCACCACATTTTTAAGCTGCTCAATGTTTATAAAACTACTAGGGCTCATTGACTGCATTGCACATTTTATTACAAATGTAAAATAACTCTTTAGTTTCAGGTCTTTTTCTGAAAACTTTGAGAATGAACAGCTCCAAAGTGCTCACAGCTACTGAAATTAGTGATGGCTTGTTTTGAAACTTTATTACTGCTTGTAAAGAATAGGTAAATACCTAAAACCCCAATCGAACTCTTAGCAACGTTTATTTGCAAGGATGCCAAAAACTATGATTTATAAATTTCTTCTTGTTATGCTCTTTATAAGAGAGCCACAATGTCAGTCAATACTTTTCTCCCCCAGCTGATAACTTCAGAGAAGGACTGTTGTTCTCTGTGTGAGATCAGTGATCTTTGGGCCATGGTCTGACACATTTCTTAAATTGAGCGGTGTTTACTGGCCCCATAGGGAACAAGGCTTTTTTGCCTTGTCTTGCGTCCCAATGTAAGACAAAGCAAAACGTCCCAACACATATGGCATGAGTGAGCCCTTAAGCTATCAGTTACCTCCAGAAATAAGTACTATGCCAATTCACACTTGCCAAGGGGTAAAAAAAATAAATCTGCGATTATTATGTTTTTCATAGTGTTTTGGGAGAGCCAAGGAAATGTAAACTTCGTTAACTACACATGTGGGGTGTACAATCTGTTAGAGCAGCTTATGGGTTCAAGTCACATGAATAGCATATGCCGTCATTTCCTCTATGTAATGCATACCAGTAACTGAGGGTTGAGGCTTGCCCTTACCGGTGGTGTGTATCTTTTAGAAGCAAACCAATTTGGACTGCTGTTAGGATTTGCTTTATCATCCAGGACTGAACGTCAACTTTCAGAATGTCACTTTCGCTCTACCTGTACATTTTTCAAACTTAATGTCTGACTATACAACTCCCCTTGCTCTTTCCCCCTGGCTATTCTGTTT